>NC_064639.1:48406183-49606183 GCF_023864345.2 Schistocerca serialis cubense | reverse complement strand
TTAACATACTGAATTGAAGAAAATGTTTACTTCACTAAAACATTTCAGACACGTTACTGAAGATATAAAGACAACTGCATATGACGAAACATGAAAATTAACTCAGAATTTTGAAGTCTGTATTACTTGCCAAACTTTGAAAAGCTGTATCTCAGAGAGCCTTTTGATCTCAAAGTCAGTCTAATTTAAAAATTTGTCGAATGATCTTTGTCGAAAACGTGCTCCTTCTTGCTTAAAAAGAGAAAAAGCGAAAATAGTGCGAAAATTTAGCAGTTTCTTGGATATCCAAAGTGATCTGGGAGGCTACCGATGTCGAAAACTTGGATTTAGCATCTCAGTCACGTCATCCCATAAAGAAACGGATCCTACTACCACGACTTGATGCATGTTAGCTTCCCCTTTTTCATGACAAGGTAACTGTAGAATGTGAGTTCCAACACTGCAGCTGTTTTGATGTTTTAGGGATTTGCCATGAGAGAGCATTTCTGGATGCTGTCTAGTCGTCAGATAGTTCATCTCAGCCGCTCCCGCCTTACTATAGGAAGTCGTTCACACAGTTAACATCCTAGCGGCCCATCGATTTAAGTTTCTAATCGGTGTGATAAACAGCAGTTTGCTCTTAATGTGGAAAATATAAGTTAATGCTACTGGATGGGAAAAGCTGTCCCATGAAGTTGGAAGACGGCGTTAGTATTCTGCGGCTTGACACAGTCACGTCGATTAAACATCTAGGCGTAGCGATGTGAAATGGAGTGAGCACGTGAGGACTGCAGTAGGGACACTGAATGATCAACATCGTTGACTGACAGAATTTTAGAACAGGGTGCTTGATCTGTAAAGGAGATCAGGTATAGAAAGTTAGTGCGACGCATTCTTGAGTAATGCTCGAGTATTTGGGATTCCTACCAGGTCAGATTAAAGGAGGACATCGAAGCAACATAGAGACAAACTGCGTGATCTGTTACCGATATGTTCAATCAACACGTGAGTACTACGGGGATGCTTCTTGAATTCCACTGGGAATCCTTGAAGGCAAGACGATGTTCGTTTCGCAGAACAATTTTGAGAAATCTTTGAGAACCGACATTTGAAGCTGACTTCAGAACGATTCTATTGCCGCAAACGGACATTTTGCTTAAGGACCACAAAGGTAAGAGAAACTGAGGCTGCTACGGAGGCATATAGCAGTTGTTTTTTCCCGCTCTTTAGGCGAATGGAGCTGGAAAGGAAAAGACTAGTTGTGGTACAATGCACACTTCGCGACGCACCATGCGGTGGCTTTCGGAGTATGTATGTAGATGTAGATGCAGATCCAGATGCAGTTGTCTGACGTCTACTGGACAGCTATGTCTACTTCTACGTTCAGCGTCGTCTTATTTTAATCCTAACTTTACAATGCTACCCACTTTCTTGCATTTTTGTTCAAGTTATCTCACATTTCTGTATTTTACGCTTTCAGTCTTATTTTAAATCGTCTTTACTTTCGTATGACGTCGCACTGCGCCCCCCCCCCCCCCCCCCCCCCAGTTGCGATGCGATATTCAGCTTCTCATATGAAGAATTTGTGATCCACTCTGGGCCTTTGGCCATACTCTAAATTCAAAACTTCCTGACAGACTCAAAATGTGTGACGACCTGGACTCGAAATTAGGACCTATGAGACTAAGCTACCCAAGCGCCACTCACGACCCACCCTCACAGCTTCGCTTCCGCTAGCGTCTCATCTCCTACCTTCCACACTTGCCGGACCACCCTCCTGCAAGAAAGGACGTTGCAGAGACATGTCCCTGCCACAGCCTGAGGGATTCTTCCACATTCAGTTTTTTCTCTATGCAGCGGCGTATGCGCTGATATGAAACTTCATTTTAAATTAAAGCTGTGTGCCGGACCGGGATTCGACACCAGGAACTTTGCCTTTCTCGGGCAAGTGCGCTACCGGCAGATCGGTTGCACTTCTATATTGCTTTTATGCTTTTAACTTTCATCATCACATATTACGTTCTGTCGACACTTGTGAAACGAGCTGATACGTGGCTATCACACATGTTAAGTTCATCATGCATTTTAAATATACACTCCCTGTTCTTGTCTGTCATATACTGAGTGCGTGTCTAGATGTCGGTGCTGTACTGGGTGGGTAGCTTTTTCATTTTCTTTGAAAACCGTGGATTTTAGCAGACTAACGCGTGACAAGGCACTGATTTCTACAAATTAATCCGTTACAAAAACCGGTCTCATGTCTCGTCAGTTTAATTAATCGCCGTTGCAAATAAATGTTAATATTACCGTTAATTTAGTCCTATAGCTACAACATTTCTACGTAAGAAGGTAAGTAATTGGTGTGTTTACGTCGTATTGTTGTGTTACTACGTGTACACGTCTGATTTACGACGCTTTGGCTCAATTTCCATACCATTTACTTTTATTTCCTTTCATTGTATAAACCGCTCAATGAGTCGCCGAGTTATTTGGGTGGATGTAGCTATTGACAGCAGGTCTGTAGTTATGACGATGTAAATGCAATTAATTTTTATTGGTTAATGTAATAATGTATTTAGCTAACACGCCGTAATTGTGCCGGCATTCGCCACACGGAATGTTGTGTAGTCCCGATGAGCTCTTCGAGTCGTGACAGTGAAAATGAGTGTTTAGTTTCGTCATACCACAACTGGTTCTTACGTAAGTTGATTCTCGCTGCATAGATTGCAGTGGCCTTTCACAAGGTGAAACCATCAATTTAGAAGAGATCCCAGGGTTTCTCCATAGAACTTGCTCTCAGAACTCCACCATGGCTTTCAAGAAAGCCCAGCTCGGCACGAAAACGTCAAACCCCCACTCGGGTAGCCTCGTTGAGTTACTTGAAGCATTGAAGCATACACCACGTGGTGCCGCACTGTCCATCCCGTTCGCTGTGCCCCTCCTCCAGCGGCCACGGTGTTTGTCACAGCCAGCTCTGGCTATGTTAAACAGATGTAGAAAAATGAGCTGATATTTTATCTGTATTGTAGTATGACATTAAATGAAACCGTCAAAAGGAATAATATCAGTGCCTTGAACATAGAATGTTAACCCAAAATCGAGGCACTAAGAAGACAAAACGACAATAAACTGATTAAAGAATGAATTATATAGTTCATAATAAAGTTTATAACCTGGTGTGCAAAATTTAACGACGAAAGTAACTTTCGCATGATGTGGATGGGATTTAAATCCGAGGAGCGGGCATGTCAGTCGATTCGCCGAATATTCTCTCACTCCAAGAACTCCACCATGCGGTCGCACGTTGTCCTCCACACAACTCAAGGCAGGGCCAAATGCAGCCCTCGACAGACGCACAAGGGGGAGGAGTACAGTGTCACAACAAAGTTACATTATGTCTCCCAACACCGTAACACCTGCGCTTGTCTGACTCTCTGTTCGATGCAAACTTTGCAATTTCCATTAAACGATGCTCGACAACTTTTCTGACTGCATTAAATGTTCCTACCTTCCTTCTTAACAAACTCTAGGCTTGTGACGATACACAGTACAGAGTTTTCTCGTTTGTGCTACATGTACGGTCTGGATTACTTGACTTGGCCGAGGACGCTGGGTGCACTAAAACACTGTCCACAAGAAGAAACCCATCACTTGATGAATAAGAAAAATAATGCCATTTATAGGAAAACACATTCAAATATTCATAATTTGGTGTACTGTACCCTATAAGTTATTCTATCGGACTTGTTTTGATTTGACGATTTTATTACAATGTTCCTCTTCATTGTGTAGAAGTATTCGCGTAACACAGGCTAGCCTCATTCGAAATAATGAAACGACACTCTGCTCCGTGTGATTAATGAGTATAGTCCAAAGGTAACAGGGCTTACAAAATTTCATTAACAGGATGATGGTCCTGACTTGGGATCCTGCCCAGTGTTGCTGCTGCTAGCAGAAAAGCCGACGGTAATGAAGATTTACGACCTGCATGTAAGCCTTTACTTATGGACGCTGTTAATACGGGGCTCATAAATGCACGCAGGGGCTTTATAGGCTGTCAGCCGTCGAGTGACGAAGCACGTTTACCCACCCACTGTGTTAATGCGGCGAGAACTGGGAGAAGCACACCAGGCAGCGTGCGTACAGCTGTAGTGGACACGTCGTACGGCGTACAGCGTGTTGACGGTTACGCTGAAGCAAGAGTAAATGCTGTCTACAAACATAATATAATGCCACCTGTAATGCCGAAAGGTTTGTTATTGAACACGAACCTTTTCTGGCTTCACCGTTCGCATGGTCAAAATACGATTACAGCGACGACAGTAGCAGTTGAATGTCGATGGAGATACGCCATCTCGATACTTCCTTTCTGATACCCACTTTCCACTTACATTTAAGCATTTCGTTCCTCAGTTGCGTCTTTTCCTCTTAGGTGATGACTATTTCCTGAAAGTTAATAACTAGAATACTTCCATTTCTGACGTTCGCTCTCTTACTTGGGTAACCGGTTCAGGTTTGAGTGTTTTAACTATTTACTCGATTTTTAGTTTTGTAATTTTATCAAAAATTACTTTTACCTGCATCAAAATTTGTGTTATAATTAATTTCTGGTGTTGTTTCTGATATTCTGATAATTTTACCGCTTTCATATAGTCGATCAGCTGTACTACATCCTCATAACACTTTAGCTATTGAATATATGCAGTATAAAAAGTTACGCGTGACCTGATAGCTTTCAGCAGCACAGATTATGCCCTTTTGCTTGTTTCACTCCATCCGAAAACGATGTATGTTGTCTGATCTCGCACATTTTACCACGTTTCTATTAGGTCGCTTCCCTGTCTGATGAGCTTTTCGACACAAACATTGCAATTTATTTTAAACAATCTTCCCGACGAACTAGATACTTGAAATTTTAAACATAGCTCAGAACGGGATGATAGTGCGATATTATCTCGCTTTCTTGTATGGTGTGGTGCGGAGTGCTCTTTCTTTATCACTGCCATTTCTGCCTTTCCCTGCCGCCGGCCGTGGTGGCCGAGCCGCTCTAGGGGCTTGAGTCCGGAACCGCGTGGCTGCTACGGTCTCAGGTTCGAATCCTGCCTCGTGCATGGATGTGTGTGATGTCCTTAGGTTAGTTAGGTTTAAGTAGTTCTAAGTTCTAGGGAACTGATGACCTCAAATGTTTCACAGTGCTCAGAGCCATTTGAACCATCTGCCTTTCCCTGTTCTAGTTGCGAATGTTTCGAGAGAGGAAAGATTTCCGCTAAGCTTCTGTATGGGCTCGTATGGCGCTCATTTGTACAAAACTGGCTCTGAGCACTATGGGACTTAACATCTGTGGTCATCAGTCCCCTAGAACTTAGAACTACTTAAACCTAACTAACCTAAGGAAATCACACACATCCATGCCCGAAGCAGGATTCGAACCTGCGACCGTAGCAGTCGCGCGGTTCCGGACTGAGCACCTAGAACCGCTAGACCACCGCGGCCGGCCGCTCATTTGTACCTCCACGGTTTTTTCACGAGATATATCTAGGGGGAAGCAACATGTTGGTTGAGTGAGGTGAAGAGAAACTGAAATAAACCTGATACTTACATGTGTCTATTGCAGTTCATCCAAATCTTTGAAATCGACTGAAAAATTTCACACAAGACTAAATCGTTTCAAATGGAATAGATAATTGATGTATGAATAATTCACCTTCTGACTATGAAGTATTGCACGTTCTCCACGTTTTTAGCATTAAATCTCAGAAGTATTTCCATGGCTGATAAAACTTCGCAATCAAAAATTTTCAGAACTATCTGTACGGTGTTATGAGTCTATGTAGGGCTACGAGAAATTATTTTATAGTTTTCAGCCTGATTTAAAAGTGTGGTGCTCAAGATAAACATTATGATTTTTTATTATTATGCGACCTCTCTGTCCTCGTCATTACCATTTGACACCAATAGTCCGAGCTTAATACATTTGACAGTGAGTTATAATTGTATCGATACCGCACTGTCAAAATGACAACGTAATAGATAACTCGAGCATTTGCTTTGAACAGAAATAAATCATATGAGTGAAATTAACTAAAAAAAGTTCCGTAGAAATGCTCTAAATAGATATCATTTCCCACTACTAAAAAAAGTTCCGTAGAAATGCTCTAAATAGATATCATTTCCCACTCTTTTGTCTCTCATCACGACGAATTAGTCATTGAGTTCCAATAACCAGCAGAATCTTCTTAATACTGAAGTCTGTTTCGGGAACAACGTTTAGCTGTTGGTGGTGCCAGTAGCGTACGTAAGTATGAAGGCGTGCAGAGAAGTAATGGCTCCGAATTTTTTATTCTGTTTTTAATATCGATTGAGGTATTGCATGCATAACACTGAGTGGACTTATCCTGCATCGCTGACGCAAAGTGCAACCCTCTCTCGAATTCAAAGAGTTCTTCCACACATGGAGCACTCTCTCCTTCAACAACACACGAGCGCCGCGACGTCTGCGCAGTCCGATGTCCTGGCTTCACTGTCACCGATCGTCTTTCCAGACAGTCCCGACTTGACCCATCCCTTCTTCATCTGTTCCAATAGCTAAAAAACACTTTCGAGGAGTTAACGTTGATAGTGATGGAATGGTGCGACCACAGATGAGGCTGTGGCAACGTCAACAAAGCTAACATTCCACAACGACAGTATCAGCAAACTGGTGTCTCGTTGGGTGAAATGTTTTCAGAGCCAGAGTGATAATGTTGAGAAAAAATACGGATGCATTAGTTACCAGCACGCCCTCGGATTTCCCACACAGAAACACCTAAATTGTCGTTTCGTACCGTGGTATATGACATATCAATTTAATAGTAGAGATTGACTCTCTGCGTATCGCGATATCGCAGTGAATGTATACATTCATCTCACAGCCTTTATTTTTTGAAGCAGCATGTCATGTGCGTTCTGTATCAAGTACGGCATTGGATCCGGTGGCTTACCTGTTTCACACACCAATCACAATAAACTCGTTTAATAATATAAAAAAATTAATTATAGGGCTCGTAATAACGTTTATACTCTGGTGCGCAAAACTTAAGGACGAAAGTAACTTTGGCGTGATGTGTCACTGTCAGGTCGCACTGCTCGATGAAACTTGGACTACCCACAGAAATTAATGCTCCAGATAATACAGGAGGCAAGTGAAAGAAATACACAATGAGACTAACGGAAATGACGCTTTCGTGTCTGAAATCACCGTGATTGATAATGGTCCGTTGGACATTATAAAGCGCGGGACATGGTTCTTCATAGGGTGTGCGATCACCATGGACGACAGTCATGCCTGCAGAGTGCTCCCATGCTGGCCACAAGACCGATGCGGAATTCCTGTGGCAGGGTGTTCTATTCCTCGACCAGCTCTGAATGAACGTCTTCCCATCGCATCCCACACGTGCTGTAAGTTGGGGGAGCGGTTAGGCCAGTGCATTCGCAAAATATCCTCTCGTTCCAAGAGGTGCTCTACCTGGGGTGTTCAGTGCGATCACACATTTTCATCCATAAAAATGATGTCAGGAGCGAGTGGACCCCTGAAAAGAAGCACACGGGAAAGGAATACGGTGTCACAATAATGTTGACAAGTGAGTGCGCCGTTTTCAAGGATTTGAAGTTCCCTACTCCCAAGCAACCTTAGGTCTCCTCGCTCCATAACATCTGGACCACCAAAGCGATAGTGTTCGGCAATTTTCATGGCTGCGTTACGCGTCCCCATCTCTCGCCATGTAACTGTACGTTCAGAATCATTACTCACACAGAATCCGCTTTCATCTGAGAAGAGCATGCGATCCCACTCCTATCCGGCTCAGACTCTACGATCTCGGCGCCATGGCAAAACCTTGCCGCCGATTTGCGTGTGTCAAAGGAACCCAAAGCACAGGCCGTCGGGCACAGAGGCCAGCCCACCACGCAGTCGCCGTGCCACTGTAGCGTGAGGCGTGCGCCTTGCATTCGCGTCCAATGAGGATGTAGTTATACGCGCTGTTTGACGTGGATGCCTTCTTGCTTGTTGCACACAGTAGCTGTCCGCCAGCTTAGCTGGGTGGTAACGTGCTTGCCTCCTATGCACTGGGCCCGGGTTCGATTCCCGGCCGGGTCAGAGTTTCTCCCCGCTCGTGGACTGCGTGTTGTCTTGTCATCATCGGCTGCAAGTCGCACATTGTGGCGCCGAATGAAGTAAGACTTGCACTTGGCGGCCGAACCCGAGTGGGACATCCCGGCCAACAGTGCCATTCGATCATTTCATTTTTACCTCGTTTCTTTCGGATAGCAATGCCTGTGGCTCGGAACGCCCTCCATGCACGTGAAACTGCAGTGAGAAATATAAAACTCGAGCGATATACTCGTCACACTTCGTCCTTCTTTCAATTTACCAACCAACCATTCTTTCCCGTGTGAAGACACCCAGGTATTGGTCTTCGGGCGTTACAGTACTGAGGAACACCACCACAGCGCACCATAACTCCTCGCTCATTGACACAAAGTGTCGCATCCCGTCCCTTCAACTGCCTCGTGTTGCGAGGCCATCACCATGCTGTTATACAGTCACGCTCATATCATGCCATATGAAGTGCGGTCTCCTGTGCGCGACTGGGAGATCTCTGGCCACATGCTCCCGCACTTTCGCTTATTTCCACCGAGTACTTGATATGTTACGTTGCTTCACATATATCGTCAGCACGATTTTCAGAGTAGTGAGCTTTCCACAGAATTTAATGAACAGTTCGACTATCCAGCACTCCCGCTTCTGCACGAAGAATAGGTTCAAATTAGCTGGCAAAATGTATGCATTCAGGAAACGATTAGCACATTTTTGACAGCATCATCGTTCTTCACTAATAAAAATCAGATATTTGTATTTATCACCAGTGCCAGACATCAAGTCAAGCATATCATCTCTGAGCTGTAGTACGATGTGGTCTCATATTCTTTTCATTTTTTTCCGCCTTTATCTGTGTGTGTTTATGACTTACAGTGCACGGCGGTCGCTTCAAATTTCAGCAACAAAAGTAGCGAGTCTGTTCGACTACAAAAGCGACTTGTCATGTTTAACACATCTGCGAATGCACAAACTCAGTCAGAGCGGAAGTCTAGGTTTGTAAATGGTCTAAAACTGCAGTTTTGTTAGTGGTACCTATCAGACTGACCTACCAGACTGCCCGATAGAACCAACAACGCCAATCTCTGTAATTTTATTTCAATCAGTCAAGTACAATCTCCCATTCAAAATATTTTCTGCTGTGTAAATGATACTATGTTCTTAAAAGTTCTGTCCTGCGAGGGCGTGAGCACACACACACACACACACACACACACACACACACACACACGTGTGAATGTGGGCTTTCCACGACAGCTTACTTTCTATCTGAACACCTAGAAATTTGAACTGTTCAGTTTCACTAATCATACGCCCATTCTGTGAAATTAAAACGTCTGGTTTTATTGAACTGTGTGTTAGAAACTGTAAAAACTGAGTCTTACTGTGATTTAGTGTTAGTTTATTTTCTACAAGCCATGAACTTAGGTCATGTACTGCACTATTTGAAATCAAGCCAATATTGCACACAACATCCTTTACTACCAAGCTAGTGTCATCAGCAAACAGAAATATTTTATAGCTACCCATATTACTAAAGGGCATATCATTTATATAAATAAGGAACATGAGTGGCCCCAACACTGATTCCTGGGGCACACACTCACTTGACCCCCCCCCCCCCCCCTGCGGGTCCGGGGATTAGAATAGGCCCGAGGTATTCCTACCTGTCGTACGAGGCGACCAAAAGGAGTCCCTCCCCCTCAAGGGGGTAGTTAGCGCCTGCGTCCGGAGACGGACGGTTCCACGACCTCTATTTGCGGTCATTTTGCTTTTTCACTTCTCGTTTCTTCCTTCCTTTGGTTGGTTCCTTTCTTTGCTCTTCTCCATCTCACTGTCTTCCTTACTCTTTCCCTTGTCTCCTTCTCCTTGCCTTCTCATTGCCTTCTTCTCCTTGCCTTCTCTGGTCTCCACCTCGGCGTTTGAGACAGTCTGTCCTCTCTCTCCCTCTCTCTCTTCTTTTTCCTCTTCTTCCTTCCTCCCTGTGCGCGCCTGAAGGCCGACCCACGCGTTCGCACGCGTAGCCGGTGACGGGGTAACGCGTAATTCCCCACCCTGGGTAGACATGTAAGGCACGCACGTACCCCCTGGTAAAGGCCAGGCCCAGGGAGGGGTGATTGCCTGAGCTGATACCTTCTGACCATGCCGATTGGTCCCTCCGTCTGTTTCTCGGGAGGTGTGACCTGAGGTGTAAACATTCACCTAAGGCGGGAGTGCCCTCTGAGAGGGTCCCCACAAGGAAGGAGCGCGCCATCGGAGACGCTGGCAATCATGGGGGATTCCTCCGCAATGGATTTCACTCCAGCTCTCTCGACTTCTGCCCAAAAACGGAAACTTGACCAGCCACCAGTGACAAAAGTACTACCGCCTGCCCCACAGTTCCTCGTCGTTTCTCGATCTGAGGACGGAAAGGATTTTTCCTCTGTCAACCCTTTCGTTATCCAAAAGGGCGTAGATGCCATAGCCGGATCTGTCAAATCTTGTACCAGGTTGCGTAACGGTACCTTATTACTAGAAACTGAGAGCGCCTTTCAGGCACAAAAACTGCTTCGGGCCACACTCCTGTACACGTTCCCTGTCCGGGTGGAGACTCACCACACTTTGAATTCGTCTCGTGGTGTGGTCTATACACGAGCACTTGACGGATTGACTGACGAGGAGATTCAGTCTTTCCTCGCTGAGCAGGGCGTGACGGCTGTCCATAGGGTCATGAAAAAGGTCAACGATGACCTTGTACCGACCCGGACACTTTTCTTGGCCTTTGACAGTGTTCAGCTGCCGTCGCGTATCAAAGCGGGCTACGAGGTTATTTCTGTTCGCCCCTACGTCCCGACACCTACGCGCTGCTACCAGTGGCAGCGTTTTAATCTCACTCGCCAGTCTTGTTCCAATGCAGCTAAATGTGTCACTTGTGGCAGGGATGCCCATGAGGGAGACTGTCCACCTCCAACTCCTCGTTGTGTGAACTGTCGGGATGACCATGCAGCGTCCTCCCGCGACTGTCCCATCTACAAGGAAGAACGCTGTATCCAAGAAATTCGGGTCAAAGAGAAAGTGTCCACCTCGGCTGTTCGCAAGCTATTTGCTAGTAGGAAGCCCGCGCTGCTCCCAGCAGGAGAGTACAGTACTGTCCTCGCCTCTCCTCGGACTACCAGGGAGGTGGCGACGCAGACATGCGATCTGACCTTCGGCACCACGGTCGTCCGTTCAGCCAGTGCTAAGATCGCGCGGTCGACGTCTCCTCTTCCTCCCGTCACCCCTCCAACACAAGCACCTTCATCAGCTTCTGCCAAGACGAAGACCCAGAAATCAGATGCACGGGCCTTCAAGATGGAACCGTCCCGTGCAGACTCCTTACGTCCCTCGCACTCCCAGCCGTCGACCAGTACTTCCACTAAAAGACCTTCCAAGAAGGCTCATAGGAAGCACAGTTCTCCTTCTCCTCCACGGCGCATTTCTTCTCCTGCGCCACCCAGCGGTTGCCGCCCCAGGCCGTCGTCCGTTTCGCCTGGCCGCACCGCTGGTAGCCGAACATCTGGCCGTTCACCAGCGGAGGAAGCTCCTCCTCCCGACCATCTTAACGTGATGGCCGATGAACCTATAGAACTGATGGACGATGACTGTCCGCCTACTGATAGCGGCGGCAGTACTCGCTCGAAGCCAGGCCTTCAGCGGCCTTCGAGGTGACCCCTTCATTCATCTTCCTTTTCTTCTCACGATGGCACTTATTCACTGGAATATTCGCAGCACTCGCTCCAACCGAGAGGACTTGAAGTTGCTGCTCCGCTTGCACCGTCCGCTCGTTGTAGCCCTCCAGGAAACGAAGCTACGCCCATGCGATCAAATTGCCTTGGCACACTACACCTCTGTGCGTTTTGACCTACCCCCTGTGGTAGGTATTCCGGCTCATGGAGGGGTTATGTTGCTGGTCCGGAATGATATTTACTACGATCCCATCACATTGCACACTGGCCTGCAGGCAGTTGCCGTCAGAATTACTCTCCCCACTTTTACATTATCTATTTGTACCGTTTACACTCCATCGTCGTCTGCCGTTACCAGGGCAGACATGATTCAACTTATTGCTCAGCTACCTGCACCATTTTTGTTAACTGGAGACTTCAATGCCCACCATCCCCTTTGGGGCTCTCCAGCATCCTGCCCGAGGGGCTCCCTGCTAGCAGACCTTTTCAACCAGCTCAATCTTGTCTGCCTCAATACTGGCGCCCCTACTTTTCTTTCGGACACATCTCACACCTATTCCCATTTAGACCTCTCTATATGTACTACCCAACTTGCACGCCGGTTTGAGTAGTATGCCCTTTCTGATACATATTCGAGCGACCACTTCCCGTGTGTCATCCATCTCCTGCATCATACCCCCTCTCCGTGCTCAGCTAGTTGGAACATCTCCAAAGCAGACTGGGGGCTCTTCTCTTCCAGGGCGACCTTTCAGGATCAAACCTTCACAAGCTGCGATAGTCAGGTCGCACACCTCACGGAAGTCATTCTCACTGCTGCTGAATATTCCATCCCTCACACCACTTCTTCTCCACGTCGCGTACCGGTCCCCTGGTGGACCGCAGCATCTAGAGACGCTTTACGTGCTCGTCGACGTGCTTTACGCACCTTTAAACGCCACCCTACAGTGGCGAATTGTATCAATTATAAACGATTACGTGCGCAGTGCCGTCGTATTATTAAAGAAAGCAAGAAAGCCAGCTGGGCTGCTTTCACAAGCACCTTCAACAGTTTTACTCCTTCTTCTGTTATCTGGGGTAGCCTGCGCCGTCTATCTGGCACTAAGGTCCACTCACCAGTTTCCGGCTTGACGGTCGCGAATGACGTCCTTGTGGCCCCTGAGGATATCTCCAAGGCCTTCGGCCGCTTTTTCGCAGAGGTTTCGAGCTCCGCTCATTACCACCCTGCCTTCCTCCCCCGAAAACAGGCAGAGGAGGCTAGGCCACCTAACTTCCGCTCCTCGAATCGTGAAAGTTATAATGCCCCTTTCACCATGCGGGAACTCGAAAATGCACTAGCCCAGTCACGGTCCTCCGCTCCAGGGCCTGATTCTATTCATATTCAGATGCTGAAGAACCTTTCTCCTGCGGGTAAAGATTTCCTTCTTCGTACTTATAATCGCATTTGGATTGAGGGACATGTTCCCGCATGCTGGCGCGAGTCTATTGTTGTACCGATTCCTAAGCCGGGGAAGGACAAGCACACTTGCCTTCCAGTTATCGACCCATCTCGCTTACCAGCTGTGTCTGTAAGGTGATGGAGCGCATGGTTCACTCTCGTTTGGTTTGGCTGCTCGAATCTCGGCGCCTGCTTACCAATGTACAATGTGGATTTCGTAGGCGCCGCTCTGCTGTTGACCATCTGGTTACCTTGTCAACCTTCATTATGAATAGCTTCTTGCGGAAGCGCCCAACCGCGGCTGTGTTCTTTGATTTGGAGAAGGCTTACGACACCTGTTGGAGGGCGGGCATTCTCCGCACCATGCATACATGGGGCCTTCGCGGTCGCCTCCCTCTTTTTATTCGTTCCTTTTTAATGGATCGACAGTTCAGGGTACGTGTAGGTTCTGTCCTGTAGGACACCTTTCGGCAGGAGAATGGGGTGCCACAGGGCTCAGTTTTGAGCGTCGCTCTCTTCGCCATAGCGATCAATCCAATAATGGATTGCCTCCCAGCTGATGTATCAGGCTCCCTTTTCGTGGACGATTTTACCATCTATTGCAGCGCGCAGCGTACATGTTTCCTGGAGCGCTGTCTTCAGCGTTCTCTTGACCATCTTTACTCCTGGAGTGTCGCCAATGGCTTCCGTTTTTCTGCCGAGAAGACGGTCTGTATTAACTTCTGGCGCTACAAAGAGTTTCTCCCACCGTCCTTACGACTCGGTCCCGTTGCTCTCCCATTCGTGGAGACAACAAAATTTTTAGGTCTTACATTTGACAGGAAACTTAGCTAGTCTCCATATGTGTCTTATTTGGCTGCACGTTGTACCCGTTCTCTAAATGTCCTCCGTGTTCTCAGTCGTATATCGTGAGGGGCGGATCGAACCGTCCTACTTCGCCTATATCGGTCGATCGTCCGCTCCAAGCTGGATTATGGGAGCTTCGTATACTCCTCTGCACGGCCGTCCATCTTACGCCGCCTCAACTCCATACAACATCGGGATTTACGTCTTGCGATCGGAGCATTTTATACTAGTCCCGTCGAGAGTCTTCATGCTGAAGCCGGTGAATTGCCACTGCCCTACCGGCGCGATATACTGCTTTGTCGGTATGCCTGTCGGCTACTGTCCATGCCCGACCACCCGTCTTATCGTTCCTTTTTTGAAGACTCCCTCGATCGTCAATACGGGTTGTATGTCTCTGCCCTGCTTCCCCCTGGAGTTCGCTTTCGTCGCCTCCTTCAACACCTTGATTTTTCACTCCCTGCAACCTTTAGAGTTGGCGAGAGCCACACGCCACCTTGGCTCCAGGCTCAGGTCCGCATTCACCTTGACCTCAGCTCGCTCCCAAAGGAGGTTACCCCCGGTTCGGTATACCGCTCCCGTTTTGTCGAACTTCGTTCGCAGTTCATTAATATGACCTTCATTTATACAGATGGCTCTAAGACAAATGACGGGGTCGGTTGTTCTTTTATTGTCGGGGCACAAAGTTTCAAATACCGGCTCCATGGCCATTGTTCGGTCTTCACAGCTGAGCTCTTTGCCCTCTACCAGGCTGTTCTTTACATCTGCCGCCACCGACATTCTGCTTATGTCATCTGCTCTGATTCCCTGAGCGCCATCCAGAGCCTCAGTGATCCGTATCCGGTTCACCCTTTCGTGCACCGGATCCAACGCTCTCTTCAGCAGCTGGTGGACGACGGTTCTCCGGTTAGCTTTATGTGGGTTCCTGGCCATGTCGGTATCCCTGGGAACGAAGCTGCAGATGCCGCGGCCGAGGCTGCGGTCCTCCAGCCTCGGACAGCTTCTTGTTGTGTCCCTTCATCAGATTGTAGCAGGGTCATTTGTCGGCGCATTTTATCGCTGTGGCATGCCGATTGGGCTGCACTTACGGACAACAAGCTTCGGGAGTTGAAACCTCTTCCCGCAGCTTGGACGTCCTACTCACGCCCCTCTCGGCGGGAGGAGGTCGTTTCGGCCAGGTTACGAATTGGACACTGCCGGTTCAGCCATCGCCATCTGCTGACGGCTGCGGCGGCGCCTTTCTGCCCATGTGGGCACTTGCTGACGGTCCACCACATTTTAACGTCCTGTCCGGATTTTACTCCACTGCGTCTTGATCTTGGCCTGCCATGTACTCTCGATGCCATTTTAGCGGATGACCCAGGAGCAGCTGCTCGCGTTCTTCATTTTATCAAATTGACCAACCTGTCTAAGGACATTTAATTATGCTGTTTTTTTTAATCCTATGCCTGTCGATCTTTTATCGTGTTTTCCCTTTTAGTTGTTGTTTTAAACTTGTGCCTCGCGGTGCATTCCTAATGTAGTCTGGGCGCTAATGACTGTTGAAGTTGTGCGCCCTAAAACCACAAAAAAAAGACCCTCACTTGACAGTACCCCGCCAGATCCCACATCACAGCCGTTATCAACATTGTGAATAACGAGCTTTTGCTGCCTGTTGCCGAAGTAAGAGGTGAACCAATTGTGAGCTACTCCCCGTATTCCGTAATGGTCCAACTTCTGGAGCAATATTTTGTGATCAACACAATCAAATGCCTTAGTTAAATCAAAAAATATGCCAAGTGTTCGAAACCTTTTGTCTAACGCATCCCGTACCTCACAGAGAAAAGAGAATATAGCATTTCAGTTATTAAACGACGTCTAAAGCCGAACTGTGCATTTGACAGCAAATCGTGTGACATAAAATCATCAATTATCCTAACATACACAGCGTTTCAATAACTCTTGCAAACACTGATGGCATAGAAACAGGTCTAAAATTCTCCCTTTTATAAAGGGGCCTTTGTACTGATTATTTTACTCGCTCAGGAAACTGACCATTCCTAAAGGAAAAATTACAAATATGGCTGAATACAGGGCTAACATGTGCAGCACAGTAGTTTAATATTCTGCTAGATACTCCATCATAACCATGAGAGTCCTTAGTCTTCAATGATTTAATTACTGACTCAATCTCCCTCTTGTCTGTATCACAGAGGAGTATTTCAGACATCAATCTCGGAAAGGCATTTGTCAAGAAAGTTGTATGATTTCCGGTAGAACTAAATTTTTATTTAGTTCACCAGAAATGCTCAGAAAATGATTGTTATATACTGTACACATATCTGGTTTATCAGTAACAGAAATATTTTTACTGGAAACTGACTTTATATCGTCGACCTTGTGCTGCTGACCAGACACTTCCTTCACGACTGACTATATGGTTTTAACTTTATCCTGTGAATTAGCTATTCTATTGGAATACCACATACTCTTTGCCTTTCTAATAACATTTTCAAGCATCTTACAATTCTGTTCCATAAAAACACGGGAGAACTGCCGGATATCAGTAACGTCCTGCCACGATATTTCGGCGCAGAGTCTCCTGGCCATCTTCAGGTGAAGATGTGCTATTGTGCTATTGTTCCCCTGCAACCTAGCTGAAAAAACACAGTCTGCATCAGATCATATGAATTTAGGACATCTACCAACATTGTTTTTCTTGCACCATGATACACAAAATTAATATTGAAGTCACCACATATAAGTAATTTCTATACTTCCTACAAAGTGAATCAAAAACCCTCTTTAGCTTGTGCAGAAATTCTCTGAAGTCGGAGTTAGGGGACCTATAAACAACAACAATTAGAAGTTAAGTTTCACTAAATTCAACAGCCCCTGCACAACATTCAAATATATGTTCATTGCAGTGTCGTCATACGTCTATGGGCTCAAATGGAACACTGTTTTTTACGTACATAGCTACTCCCCCACCCTGCAAGGAACACCTTGAGAAACAGTACTACTATACTGGCATTCACCTGAAGATGGCCAGAAGACTCTACGCCGAAATATCGTGGCAGGACGTTACTGCTATCCGGCAGTTCTCCCGTGTTTTTATGGAACAATCAGTACGCTGGGAAAGCTTTAAACATCACATCTTACAATACTGTTTGTAATGGGCTACTGTAGCTTGATTGTGACTACTTGTAACATTTTGATATAATTCCCACTTTGTTCTACAAGATATCCTTATCCCACTAGTCAGCCACCTAGGCTGCCTATTACCCTTAGTACCCCGTTTAGAACGTTCTACTGGAAAGCAGGTCTCAAAGAGCATGAGAAATGTGTTAAGGAAAGCATTGTATTTCTCATCTATGTTATCGGCACTATAAACATCCTGCCACTGTTGTTCTTGACAAGATTTAAAAAACTGTCTGTTGCTGTTGGATTAACTTTCCTACACAGTTGGTAATTAAATATGACATTTGTTTGAGTACAAAAGCCTTTGTGTTAAAATTTGTGCATTATGGTCCGAAAGGCCATTCAAGCTTTTACTAACAGAATGCCCATCAAGTAACGAAGAATCAATAAAAATATTGTCTATTGCAGTGCTATTGTTCCCCTGCAACCTAGCTGAAAAAAAAAAAACAGTCTTCATCAGATCATATGAATTTAGGACATCTACCAACATTGTTTTTCTTACATCATCATATACAAATCAATATTGAAGTCACCGCATATAAGTAGTTTCTGTACTTTCTACAAAGTGAATCAAGAACCCTCTATAGCTTGAGCAGAAATGCTCTGAGTCGGAGTTAGGGGACGTATAAACAACATCAAAGAGAAGTTAAGTTTCACTAAATTTAACTGCCCCTGCAAAACATTCAAATATCTGTTCAGTGCAGTGTCGTCATAAGTCTATGGACTCAAATGGAATATTGTTTTTAACGTAAATAGCCAGTCCCCCACCCCGCAAGGGACTCCTTGAGAAACAGCCAGCTAATCTGTATCTTGGTAAAGGAACCGTCTGAATTGCCAAATTATTTAAATGGTGCTGTGAAATATCGACAATTTCAGAGTCAACATCTATAAGCAGTTCACTAACTTTATCCCTAATACCTCTTATATTTTGATGAAATATGCTAATTCCTTCTCTACTTGGAAACATTACATCCTCGGAAGGTGAGCCCTTAGTTAGAGGGACTTCCTTTAAACAGGTATACCTATCAGCTGACTTCAATGTAAAAAAGGTGCAGCTGTAACACCAACTACCACAGGAATTTTTCCATGAGTATCTATAAAACACGTCCTGCTGTGAATCCGGACGCCACCGTCTCCTTCCATACCTCATTCTAGCCGGAGCTGCCGATCATTCAGCTACATGTTCACGTTCCAACCCGCGATATGGACCGGCGCTAGGGACAGATGCAGCAGTAACGGTGTGGCTCTCTCATTCGTCGCACTGTACCGTTCTGGTTTCCGATAGGGGGGGGGGGGGGGGGGAGTAGTGGTTGAAAACCTGAGCACGCGTTCGGCTGTAGGGTAGTTTATATCTCCGTCCGGGAATTATTGTTTTATTTTTCAAGTAAATGGAACTAGTCAAGTGTAATGAAGTATTTACTAAAATTTACTTCAAAAAAGTTTTGGATATTACTCGTAACGAGTTACTCTCGTCAGTGTCTAAAACATTACGTTATTTTTACGGTAGTAAATTTAAACCTAGCAGCATAACATTTATTAAAGTGAACTGATAAAGAAACCATGAAAGGCTTCGCCCGTTCGTAATCAAACAAAAACAGTGCCAACAACAACGCAGTTGTATTATGTGCCAACTGGTGTGAAGAAAATATCGCGCTGGAAAGGAATTAGGTGCAGGCAACTTTGTCCAGCCAGCTGATGACCAAAAGGAACACAAAGGTTTTAAAATCATTAGAGGTCTTGTTGCCCGCACACTGGCTATTTGCTTGAGAGCAGCATTCTGGATTAATCATTTAGAAACCACTGGAGTTCTCTTTCCCTTCAGTGTATACAGTTTTCTCCCAGTTCACAGGTATAGACGCGAGTTCAAATGTTGCTCTCTCGTAATTCTCACAGCGCACTCTGGTAGCTAATCGTTGTCTTATAAACTTTACTTAAATGTCGAACAGATATTTTTAACAACTTTTAAATAGCTTTATGGCCATTTTTCAGACGGAACAGTGCAAAGTAGGTTTCACAGATATATTTCTGAAAGAAACTGATTAATGCATCGTAACTTTGAAATTTGCAGGGGTAATGAAAGTCAGACCATCAGACGAAAACGTGCTGAGCAAATATCATTGCGATTTGTACGACCAGAATTTAAACATCCAAGAAATGAATTTTCTTAAACCATAAAAATTGTCGACGAAATGTCGTTGACGACTGATTTGAGTTTGTGGCTGCCGGCGTAGTTGCATTCAGTGACAACTGGAAATTTCAATACTTACCGCGGAGCTGAAAATATGCTATACTCCGCTTGTTATAGAACTCGAAAAACAACACGTCCTGCAAGAAATGTTAGTGGAAAACGCGTGGAAATAGCGAAGCACGCGTGGAAACACGTGCAGCGATCTCAGCCAAATGTGCGCAGCAGCGTGACGACCTACGGACAACTTTGCGAACCAAACAGCGTCCAGCTACAAGTCTCCACTGTGGAGGGCGACCAACTGTGGCTTCCGCATTCGTTACTGAAATTCGCACAAAGGCCTCCGGGTGGCTCTCAAGAGACAAAATCCTTGAGCTCCGCAAGACATTCCACGTGGGGCCACTGAGAGATATTGCGGAAGCCAGCCGAGCAGTGCCAAGCCATTATTACGCCTCGCGATTAACACCTGTGAATGTTTCCACAAACTTGCAACTCAGAACGTTACGTGACCGTTTTTGTTAGAACTGCCATATACCACAACCAGACTCCAAAAATGAATGAATCCAAAGAATCTAATTTAAACCCAAGCTAACACGAGTGTACGTGTATGATTAAAGTTAACGTCAGTGACTGCCAAAGCTACTTACCACATTTCCTCATTAAATTCTTCTGGAGGCCTGTCAGGATGTAGATGGGACTCTTTGCAAGTTGAGCAGAGGGGAGCTGAGCAGGGGAGGGAGGCAGCGTCCTACCGTTAGAATAGATCACTGCGCTTTCTGAAGGACAAGCATCGAACCATCAGGAGGGGCTGGGAAACCAGGTAGAAAGATGGGACAGTATGCTCCATATAGGCTAAACGTCTGCCAAAGGGACGCCGTCTGTTTCGTTTCCTAAACGGCGTAAAGCCACTGTATCGTGTTTTTAATATGGGCGGTCCAGTAACCCTATGGAGACGCGCCGCGAGCATACAGTGTGGGACCATAGTACCGCAGTGCCCTGCACATGAAGCCAGTATTCTGCGAAACCCAAGGACGGGATGAGCGCAAAGACAAGGTATCTGAAGTGGAGTGAAACAAGATGCCGTGCGGCTTTTTTGTGTTTCAGAGCACGGAGCCAAGTTAACTGTCCTGTTGTTCACTCTACTGAGAACCACCGGATAATTCAAATAAAGTTCTACAGTGGGAGAATGAAACTAGTGTATGTACATGCGGAAGGCCTGGTTCGCTGAAACACAACATGGTAGATGGTAGGGGTAAGAAGCTGCTCGTTTATAACTCGTGCACCAAAAAACTATGGCCGGCCGGTGTGGCCAAGCTGTTCTAGGCGCTTCAGTCTGGAACCGCGCGACCGCTACGGTCGCAGGTTCGAATCCTGCCTCGGGCATGGATGTGTCTGATGTCCTTAGGTTAGTTAGGTTTAAGTAGTTCTAAGTTCTAGGGGACTGATGACCTCAGATGCTAAGTCCCATAGTGCTCAGAGCCATTTGAACCATTTGAAAGAGCCATGTCAGTAGCTGAGTCAGTTTAAACTGAGTATGAAAAGGAGATCTTCGAATTCTTACAATCGGTCTGGAAGCATCACTGTCATCGGTGCTTAAATTCATACACAAGGCTTGTACATAGAAAGGTTGACTAAAAATTCTGCTTCTTGTTGGGAGCTCTCTGTGGAACTTAATTCCACCCGGGACTTGCCAGGAGACGCTTTAGCCGCCGAGAGACGGACTTCCTCCAGGCTCTCGGGGAGAGCAGCCTTCGGTGCAGGCCGCATGACAGAGTTTTCAGCGACCACAGCCGTCACTCGCACGTTAAATATGGTGGTCCACTGCAGCGTTCGCAAACCAAATGATAGGGCATGTGCGGAGTTTTCAGTGTTATATTAGGGCCTTTACTTTCTTAATTCAAGCACGCTTATCAACAATGTCGAAGTTACTCTGTGCTCAACCAAAATAGAAGTTGAATGTATGATTCTTTCTGTCGCTCTTTCTTTCCACTCTGATTAACATTCGGCAGCCACTGTGCGACTTCCGTGAATCTAAATGTTCAATCCAAATGTAGTGCTGACTTTAATCTCTTCACCTCTATTTCATTACCAGAAATTTGCTAAGGCGCTGTTATTTTAAATCCATTGCAACTTGTGTTAACAACCAGCGGAACTACTTCGTGTCCTTGTGCACTAGGGTTTGACTTAAAGTCCAGAGCACACTGTAACAAACAGGAGTATATAGTGACCATTGTTTCATTCAGATTTGTTGAAGCTCCTATTTCTATCATCTTGTGAGTTACAGCACCCACGTTTCACCTGTACTAGGCCACACCTGTTCAATAAATTACATTCACGAAGTAATTAAATTCACGTGATTCTAAGGGCAGTGATCTGATTATCGTTAACGTCAAGCTCTTCCTCACATGTCTATGGATCAGCCTTAACCTCAAAACAACTTCGTATGCAGCTCAATTAAACTGTTTAATTAGTTTTCAGCAAAAGCAAAAACGTCACCTAACGTCCCTTTACACGCCAAACACGCAGTGTCCATGCTCTCTTGGAATGCTCAAATTCTCATCCAGGTCTCTGACAATTTCCTTATTTTACTGAAATCCGTGATCTGCATTTCAACAAGCAGACAACTGGGCACAGTCTTCCCCTTTGATCCAGTACTTTATGGCAGTACGACAGGTTCTGTCTTAATACCCTTTACTTGTGTGGAAGCTGTTCTCAGATTCGTAGATTACGTTAGCCAAGTCAAGCGTACGAAATGAAAGAGGAAATGATCAATTATAGATTGGACGCAGTACTTTTCAGCTGGAACTTCCGATATTCAACACCTCAATATAATTCAATACTCAGTTTAATTCCCGCTTGCTATATTTGTATTGCATAGTTTTAAATACAGAATTTTGGAGGACTTTTTTAATCACTGCGCAACGACTTAACACGGCTGATTGTAGAGTAAAGGTCTGTAAGGAAACCACAATTTCTGCTTCTGTTTAACTTGAGCGGGAGTACCAACCTTTTCAGCAAGGTTTTTTATGTTTTTTATTTGCGCTGATTGTGAAAATGGCATCATCTAGAAGGAATAGCCTGAATCACTTTAGAGTCGAAGGAAACGCAGAACAGTGGAACCATAATAAATACCCAGTGGCGTGCTCTTTTGTATGGCCGGACAGGCCTGTGTTACGCCATATCTAGTCGGTACAGACCCGTCAAACGAAGTGGAAACGCGCAAGCAGTTACGGGTAGGCTTCGTCGACGTCAAAAGGCGAAATATTAGCATGTTAGTGTGTTCGCCCGGGGCAGAATGATGGTCTCCTGGAAATGGGTTAGTTGTACCGTGATATCACGTCTCGTATAGGGCACGCTGCTACGACTATGATACGTGCGTGAAACCGGTGGACAGAAGAGGCTCTTAAAGTGCGACGAGTGGGCTCTGGGCCATGCAATATTAACACACCTCGGAATGACCGCCTTCTTGTCCATATTACCATTGCTGACAGATTATCTTAGCTGACAGTGTCGGCTCGACATGGAGCACTGCAGCGGGTGTGTCCATGTCTACGTCGACGATTCGACGCTGTCTGCTGAGGACTAGACAGGTGTCGGCTTCCACTGGCCAGAAACCACCAGTGTATCGGGTGGTAATAGGCTTGTGAACGACGCGACTGGCGTGCTGAGTGGTAAATTGTAGAGTCCAGTCATGAGACCAATTCCGACTTCAGTGATGAGCACGTATTATTTATTAGATGATTCCGCCGTGAAAGCTATCGGTTAGACTGCATGCTAGAAAACAAACTCCATACGTTTTGGTTCGGGGTGCCACTGGCTACAACGTACGATCTCATCTCCTACATGTTAAGGATAATTTGAAGGTCAAGTACTACATCAGAGAGCTCTGAGAGACCGAGGCGTGGCACCTCCTGCACACACCTCAACATGCCTTATTTCAGCAGGACAATGCCCGATCTCATGTGGTGAGGAATTTGCGAGCCTTCTTCGAAGAATGACGAGTACCGCTGCTTCTCTGGGCTGCGCGTTCGCCTGATACGCCACTTTTCGAACATGTCCGGGGTGTGTTTGCTTGGCAACTTTTTCGTTTAGATCCTCCTGTAACCACTATCGATGATTTGTAAACGCTCCTGCAAAACCTGTGGGTGTCCGCTCACTAGCAGCATTTCCAGGCCGTCTTCATTCCATGCCACAACGTCTAGAGGCTCTGACTGCACCATGCGACGGCTTCACACAGTACTTAATTCTCACTCAGAGTCTACGTACAGTTGCGTAATTCTGATGATTTGTGAATTGTCATATTCCTAATCTGCGGAATAAATTTCATTATAACCACATGTTTCCGTCTTGGTGTTGCAATTTTTTCACATACAGTAATGTACTTTACTTGTTTCAGCTATCAAATATTTCAGGATGAGAATACAAAAAATGGGAGAAAGAAAATGGTTGATACAATGTCAACTGCGCGCAGACAACGGCTGGCTGGGTGCTAGTCACGCTGCGTTAGGCGCATTTATGCCGCCTCAGAACCGCCATTAGAACTAAGCGACAATGAACATGAATCTCAGAGCTGCTACACCGAAGGCGCACATCGATCGCGGAGACTTCCACCTTAACAGCAATAGCCTTTCTCGAGAAAAAACTGTGCTAATCACTCAGAAACTCTTCTTTCTTCTGTTGCTTGGGGCTCTGTAGCGTCACACTCAGGGCAGCAGCCAAATAACTCACCCTTGGTGGTGTGCGGCGAGCCACATCAAATCCACGCCCGTTGCTCCGTGGACTCAATTAGAAACGTTGATTGGTGGACTAGGATTAGTTCTCTGCACTGCCACAGTATACAATAAGTTTTAAGGAGGGTCGGCAGCATGCCTTTCGCTCATGATACAAGGTTGAACCTCTCACGACTATAAAGTCGTTAGTTGAAAGCGCGCTCCATCTCTATTGACAACGTAAAATTACAATGTTTGTTGCAAACCTTACATTAACAGGGAGCTGCTTTGGCTCATTGAACTTCAGCTCCTGGAAGAGCTGAAGCCAAAAGACGACGGATTAGAAGCTCTTCATTTCAGTCAGAAAGTTGTAAATAAATTTGTTGACTTACGTTGTTTCAGGATGACCATTACATCTTCCTCTTAGTACTGGCACCTCATGCTGATGTATGCTTTGTTCTTACGTGGTGTAGAATTTTTTTTGGAAAAGTTTCATTCTGTGTATTAATATCATTAATAAAAGACGTAGCGTTTATAGTCATCATTTATCGCTTTTATTTCACATTTCCGAAAGACTTAATTCAAGCAAATAGTTTTGTTAACAACGCAGCATGTGCAATGCAAAAATTTACTTCCACCATTCAATTCTCGACCGATCGAGGTGGCGCAGTGGTTAGGCACTGGACTCGCATTCGGGAGGGCGACGGTTCAATCCCACGTCCGGCCATCCTGATTTAGGTTTTCCGTGATCTCCCTAAACCACTCCAGGCAAATGCCGGGATGGTCCCTCTGAAAGGGCACGGCCGACTTCCTTCCCCATCCTTCCCTAATCCGATGAGACCTATGACCACGCTGTCTGGTCTCCTTCCCCAAACCAACCAACCATTCAATTCTCGACGACGACAACAACTACTAAATCCGACCTGCTAGAGAGGACAAACTTAAAACATAATTCAAAGACAATCTTCTTTCTACGTGAACAAATTACTTACCTATCTCCCTTCTAAATAGAGTTTGAAAGTTTTTCACATGGTGCTAATAAAGGTTAAACCAAGGAGCAGGTTTGCTTGTATACTGATATGCTAAAATGGTAAGTTACTGAACTTCTATTTACAAAATTTATTTGCGCAGCAAATACCTACTAGTTACTTGAGCAGTTGTTTTGGTTCACAGTACAATTAATCACAACGAAATTATAAAAGAAACAATGCGGACTTCCGCTCAAACAGTTACACACACATGGAGCGGGCTTCTGTCCGTCAAAACAACAAGACCTTAAGAGGGTCGTAGCCCACTTACGATTTAACGAAATAGGCTTACAAAACAACCAGGCCTCGGCCCGCAAACACGATTTAAAGAAACATTAACGGGCTGCTGCGTTTAGACCAACTGAGAACATGACCCATAATTTACGTAGCATTTGCGCGGGCCCTAACCCACTTCGATATGAGCAAAATTATTTTTAAGAAGACTAACGGGCTTCCCGGTCCTATAACCAATAGACAACTTCTAAAATTTACGTTACTATTGCGTGAGTCCTAGTCCTTTTTAATCTGGGAAAAATTATTTTAAAAGAAAGTAATGGGCTTCTGCCCCTTTAAGCAACAGAGAACATGTTCCACAATTTACATTATTTTTGCATGCGCTAAAGCCTTACTGTAAACTTAGTAGAATTTTCGGTAAAAAACTGACGGGCTTCTTCCGAAAGGAGTTAAGCACACAGCAAGCTTCTGCTCCTTAAAGCAACAGAGAACTTGCTCTATAATTAACGTTACTTTGATACGAGCCCAAGCCCATTTATGCTTTAAACAGTTAAGTTTCTAAAACCTCTCAGGGCTCAGCACATAAACTTTCTCAGAGAGCACCAAACCAGATTTTACTGCAGTGAGACGTTAAGGAAATTTTACACATTTAGCACAAAACAGAGTCTGGCAACAGCAGCCAATGAACTCGTAGCACTCATTCTCAAAAAATTTCATGGTTTACAATTTCAGAGGCTTACAATTGAGGCTTACAATTTTGTTAAGGAAACCAGGTATAATAAGACACAGCTTACAAAGGAATGACACTACTAATCAAGACAACTGCTTGGAAGATGAATACGGTCAATACCCTTTATCCAGACATGCTAACACATAGCACGAGGTATGTTCCTTATCCTTAAATAGGCGGCTGCTCAATGTCACTGGGGTAGCGTCAAAATTTTCAGGCTTTCGTTGGTCCCAACTGCCAATGAGGCCGCACCATGCATTAAATAATCTCTAGCGTACACAGTAACGAACAGGCTTCTAAAACAGACAGAGAAGCACAATCGGTTAGAGGACTTCTCAAAAGAGGCATGACCTGGTAACCAGGAAAAGATCTTTAATTAGGACAGTTATAGAAAGGCCCCTCTTTTTCTTCCAAAAACTCCTCGGGAAACACTTTACAGATTAACGTTAAGAAGAATGCAGGGGGACGAACATTTCCAACAAAAGCAACGTTTTGTCGCCAACGAAACCGAAGTAAAGTGGTATATAACCAGTGCCAATAACAAACATTTTTCCTGAGCTATGCCGGCCGCGGTGGTCTAGCGGTTCTAGTTGGGCAGTCCGGAACCGCGCGACAGCTACGGTCGCAGGTTCGAATCCTGCCTCGGGCATGGATGTGTGTGATGTCCTTAGGTTAGTTAGGTTTAAGTAGCTCTAAGTTCTAGGGGACTGATGACCGCAGTAGCTAAGTCCCATAGTGCTCAGAGCCACCCTGAGCTATAGGAAAGTGTACTCCTAGATGGAATCCGGCGAACGCCCAACATTGATTCAACAGCTGGACGGAAGCTCAAACCACACCTTCGAAACAACAGGGCGCTAGCACCACACGCCACGGCTAGTAGGCCAACACAATCGCCATCCATCTGCCCCCCCCCCCCCCTCTCGCTAACACTCAGTGTCTCACTCCGGCGTACGCTGTGGTCGCCAGTCGGTCCAAGACTCCACTGACGCTGCCTAGCCGCGTCCGACTGCACTCAGCTCGTGACCACGACACGAGGAAAACTGCCAGCTGACTCACCGACCACGTCGAAAGCCTCCCCCCCCCCCCTCTCCCCCTCCCCCCCCCCCCCACTTGCGCTTTGCTCGGCGTCGTTTCTTCTGTTGCAGCGACATCCTGTAGCCCTGAGTAGGCAGTGGATACCTTTGCGTTAGGGCTCAGTCGAAGTGAGGAATAGATAGGTACACATCAGTTTTTGGCTAACAGTTTCAATAACTTCGAATGTGACAATTTCTTTTTCGATAAATATGTAAATTCAAGATCTGAAAAAAATTCAAGGTAGTCGAAAAATTTCAAAAACTAGTAACATAAGCACTACATTTCTGTCCAGCTGTCCACACTGTACACAACTCACAGAACTATTTTACTATTGCATTTCAACTATAAGAAATGTGAGGTTGCTATTGAACTTTATTGGATTATACTGTAGATATATGTAATGTATCGAGTTGTTGAATGAAAAAAACTGGGAGACTGACCAGTTCATTTTTACTACAGTACTTTCAGCAAAAGTTCCCAGATCCGGCCACTGCACTGAAGTATGTTCACCGCTAATAGTTGAGTATGCCTTCTCATCCTGACTGCTAGCAATTTCTACCGATAATAACCACACAGAAAAAACAGGAGTACAGTCTAAAGTCAACAGGGAAACAGCCACAAGCACACATTACTCTCAAATTTCCACTGAATAAAGTATGCAAATGCACTTTCGGAACTTCTCAAGAAGTACTCAGTTGTTTATTAAGGATCATCTTTCTCCAACATCTGACATACATTGGGAAAGCGCTGCATCTGCCCCAGAGGGTAGTCCACTTCTCGCACATCATAAGGGCTAATGGCCGGTTTCCAGGCCGCTCCACAAAATTATCAGTATAAGGAGCAGGTTGTAGGTATTTTCATTGACATTTACTGCTCACTAGCGGCGCTTCTGTAAGACGCTGCTTCCTGCGAGCACTTTTAGAAGTGTAGAAGAGGAGGGACTGAATAGAACAGGGGAGGAAAGAAATTTGTGGAGCAACGTGACTAAAAGAAGGGATTGGTAAATAGGACTCATTGTAAGATCTCAGGTAATCGTCAGTTTAGTTTTGGAAGGTGACATGGCCCCGTAAGCGTTTTCTGGGGGTAGATACCTGGGAAAACATCAGACAACGCCTGAAGACCAGTGCTTTGAATACGTGGAAGTTGTGGAGGTACGGGCAAGCACCGTTTCTCTAGTAAAAGACCCTTTTTTACCTTTAAAATTTTACAAATTTATTAACTTGATATTAAAATAGCAGGTGAACATTCGTTATCATTAACAACAAGAAAATAAATATAGTTTGTTAATGAAATTTCTTGAACTATTACTTTAACAGATCATAGAGCAGCTTTCAGAATCAAGTTACAACGCTTAAAACTCAAAATTCCTTTTTAAGCAAAGGAAAAAATGCAAATTGCACAGTGCGAGGTTAAATAAAAGATTCTAACGCCACATGGCAATACCAAAGTTTTCGTACCACCTGTAATCTCTAAAGGCAATAAAATATTTACCACAAAATTGTTAATCAAAACAATTTAACCACAGTAAAATCCGATTAGTATCAACGTACACTCAAACCCTGTAGCCTCTACGATGCGCACCGTATCACAAAATATTTTCCTTCCTTTTAAACACTTTACACCATAAACCTTCCTTCAAGTGATGCATGCTACACCCAAAGGATTGACAATAAAGCATAGATATTATAATTAACCAGGTATGTAATCTTTTCCTTTCAAAATAAATAAAAAACACAAAAATCAACTCTTAAACTCAGTGATTGCATGCGTTAAAAATGTACAATCCATACCTTTTGATATCATCGTCATGCGCTGTTGTGCACCGTGCTCTCCTTCAGTATCACATGCGGGACAGGGAAGATTTTCTACGCTCTACAAAACCGACTTACAGAAACTGCATACTGGGATTATACGTCGATGTGGATGCGGCTCGCAAATCTTAAAACAGGCGAGGGAGTAGCTGCGGTACTACTGAACATTTCTATTATACCGCACCGCACCAAACGGTAGTACGGTGGGGTAGACAAGAGACAAATCAACAACTTTTGCAAGGCAGCCTCAGCAAGGCAGTAAGAAAATATTTGGGACTTCAAACTCTTGAGAGGGCCACACCAAACCACAGAATGACGTCCCAAACTAATCATGAAAATACTATTGGCGATTTCGCTACGACAAGTTGAACCGTAAAATGCCATAAGAAGGGAACTGCAATTAAAACGATTAATAAGCATCCAGAAGAACACTTCCACAGTGAATCTTTCACTTTAATTCATAATCAAAAAATTTCGCTCCCAGGTTCGAATCCCGCGGCTGCTTGAATTTTGGCCAATCAGCATTGGCGGCCGAAGACTTCCGGCATAAGAAGTCACTCCTCATTCTGCCAACGGCCTTGTCAAAGTGGGTGGAGGAGCGGGTAGAGGTTCAGGGCCTTCTCTTGTCCTAGTGGTCGGAAACTGCCCCTAAATTCAGACGAATCAGCAATGATCAACTGCATGAAGATGCAGAAGGATATGGAAATCACTGTATCAAAGACACGTAACGTGTATCCATAGGGCATGTGGCCTGTGATTGAAGAAGTGTCATGATGATCTCTCCATTGGCAAAAGATTCCGGAATAGTCCCCCATTCGGATCTCTGAGAGGGGCTGCCAAGGGGAAGGTTACCATGAGAAAAACATTGAATAATCAACAAAAGGATATAGTTCTACAAGTCGGGGCGTGGAATGTCAGAAGCTTGAACGTGGTAGGGAAAGTAGAAAATCTGAAAATGTAAATGTGAAGTCTTAATCTAGATATAGTAGGGGTCAGTGAAGTGAAGTGGAAAGAAGACAATGATTTCTGGTCAGACGAGTATAGGGTAATATCAACAGCAGCAGAAAATGGTATAATGGGAGTAGGATTCGTTATGAATAGGAATCAGGGCAGTGAGTGTGTTACTGTGAACAATTTAGTGATAGGGTTGTTCTTATCAGATTCGACATGAAACCAACATCGACAATAATAGTTCAGGTACACGTGCCAACGTCACAAGCTGAAGATGAAGAGATAAAGAATGCGTATGAGGATACTGAAAGGGTTATACAGTATGTAAAGGGATATGAAAATCTGATGGTCATGGGAGACTGGAATGCAGTTGTAGGGGAAGGAGTAGAAAAAAAGCTTACGGAGTATATGGGCTGGGGACAAGGAATGATAGAGGAGAAAGACTAATTGAGTTCTGTAACAAGTTTCAGCTAGTAATAGCGAATACTCTGTTCAAGAATCACAAGAGGAGGAGGTATACCTGGAAAAGGCCGGGTGACACGGGAAGATTTTAGTTAGATTACATCATTGTCAGACAGATTCACAAATCAGACACTGGATTGTAAGGCATACCCATGAGCAGACATGGACTCAGATCACAATATAGTAGTGATGAGGAGTAGGCTGAAGTTTAAGACATTAGTCAGGAAGAATCAATACGCAAACAAATGGGATAAAGAAGTTCTAAGAAATGATGAGATACTGTTGAAGTTCTCTAACGCTATATATACAGCAATAAGGAATAACGCAGTAGGCAGTACAGTTGAACAGGGATGAGCATCTCTAAAAAGGGCCACCACAGAAGTTGGGAAGGAAAACATAGGTAAAAAGAAGGTAACTGCGAAAAAACCGTGGGTAACATAAGAAATTCTTCAATTGATTGGTGTAAGAAGGAAGTGCAAAAATATTCCGGGCAACTCAGGAATAGAGAAATAGGAATGAAATAAATAGGAAGTGCGGGGAAGCTACAACGAAATAGCTGCAGGAAAAATGTGAAGACATCGAAAAAGAAATGATTGTCGGAAGGACAGACTCAGCATACAGGAAAGACGAAACAACTTTCGGTGATATTTAAAGCAAGGGCGATAACATTAAGAGTGCAATGGGAATTTCACTGTTAAATGCAGAGGAGAGAGCAGATAGGTGGAAAGAATACATTGAAAGCCTCTATGAAGGGAAGATTTGATGTGATAGAAGAAGAGACTGGAGTCGATTTAGAAGAGAAAGGGGATCAAGTATTAGAATCATAATTTAAGAGAGCTTTGGAGGACTTAACATCAAATAAGGCAGAAGAGATAGATAACATTCCATCAGAATTTTTAACATCATTATGGGAAGTGGCGCCGGCCACAGTGGCCAAGCGGTTCTAGGCGCTACAGTCTGGAACCGCCCGACCGCTACAGTCGCAGGTTTGAATCCTGCCTCAGGCATGGGTGTGTGTGATGTCCTTAGGTTAGTTAGGTTTAAGTAGTTGTAAGTCCTAGGGGAGTGATAACCTCAGAAGTTAAGTCCCATAGTGCTCAAAAGAAGAACAGAAGAAAAAATTCATGTTGGTGTATAGAATGTATGAATCTGGCGACATAACATCTGACTTTTGGGAAACCATAATCCACACAATTCCGAAGACGGCAAGAGCTTAGAAGTACGAGCATTACTGCACAATCAGTTTCAAAGCTAATGTATCCAAGTTGCTTAACAATTATGAGTATCGTGTTACATTCTGTATATGGGCATTAAGATAGTACACACCCGAGATATCATGTCTCTTGTTTAGTGTTAAAGCCACATTTACACACCATGGACAGGTAAACAGCCGAAACATACACTATTGGTCTGTTAAGGATCTTCGTATGCTTCATCAGTCGGAATCTCAGCATCCATGGGGTATAAACATGTGGTGTGGGATGGTGACCCATCTGCTCGTAGGCCTGTTTTTCATAGATGGAACACGGATTGCGCACATGTATCTCAATCTCCTAATAGAACAACTTCCACAGATGCTAGAAGATGTTCCCTAGTGAGCTAGGAGAAACGTCTGGAGTATTGGGACGAAGAATGTTCTACCCCAAAGTACCGCTATCCGGAATGGCGGTAATGACGTCATCCAAGATGACGGTTGTGACGTCATCCAAGATGGCGGATTTTGGCGCTAAAGTTTTATTCTGACGGGAAGATAGGTCACTTGGGTTACCTCCACTAAGTCATCCGACTGCCACCTCTTCCTTGGAACTGGCGCCAAGTTTGAATTTTGATGGTAAAGAAAGGTCAATGTGCATATCTCCACTATGTTAAGAAAATGGCGCCAAAGAAAGGACACTTGGACTACCTCCACTAACCTCAGTCACTCAAACGCCACTTCGTCCTAGGAACTGGCGCAAAGTTTTAAGTTTGGCGGTAAAGAAAGGTCACTTGGGGTTTCTCTACCAACCTAAGACAATTGCAGGAAACAAAGCTCACCTCCACTAACTTAAGTCACCTGACCAACACCTCTTCCTAGGGACTGGTGGGAAAAGGACTCAGCCTGCACTGGGCTGGTGGAGAGAGGAAGTAGCGTACTTTGTTTATTTTGTAACAATTTATTTCGTATGGAGTATATTTATCACAGTGATACAGAACACACGCTCTGACATGCCAGACAGCATACAGACCTGCTAACTACTCATAAATAACTCACGTATAATGCTCTGCACACGAGCCTGCTGGTTGTAAATTGTCAAAATGACGCATTGCACAACCTACAGACATGCAAACCACTCGTTAATAGCGAGCCAGCGTTTTACTTATATCTGAAGTTCGTTTCTTATCGGCGATGGTGTGGCACGAAAATTAATAAAGGTACACGTACTCGTTTAACAAAGTTTCTAACCTACCCCCTTTCCTAATCGACCTACTAGATTGCGATATAACTGACTGTGATAGCAGATGCTAATGTAATATTAAAGCGACTAAGGCCATCGTTACCGAATGAAAATAACGCCTGTTAGCTGGAGCAAAGTGCACAACCGACTCTTCTGTAGGAAGAATCTATTCTAAACTTAAGCTAAATACTGATAATTTTGAAATTGATGGAATATAGTGCAATCGCTCACCAACCGCACAAGGACAAAAAAGGTACTACGTAATATTGACTAGAAAAATGACTGATAATACAAAGAAAACACTGATTAGCTTAAAAAAAGGATAATTACACGGTCGCCAGCCCACTAGGGCAACGAATCTTCAGAATCGTGAGAAAGGCAATGGCAAATAAATTTAAGCAAGTAGTCACTGGTATGGTAACAGAAGATTGTCACGCTTTTCTACAACACAACAGTTCACGAGAAAATAAAAAAATCAGAAAGTACTGAGTTCACAGTTACGTATTCAGAAATTCTAAATATTCAAAGTAAAATTAAATGAAGTAACTAGTTAAATAATAAACTGCCTAAACTTAAAATTTGTTACGAAAAAAAATTGCTTTCAGTAACCTCAGTGTAACATAATGCAAAACTTAGAAAGAGGCAAGCAATTTAGTCTTGATTATTGAAATACTAAATTGAATTTACTTCAACCAAACAACAATTGATTTAACTTTTAAAATAACAACAATAAAATACATACCATGCCAGCAGAAGTCACTCGCTAAGCTAAATACAGACTAAACTAAATTTCTTAATTTGTGCTGCATCTTCAGTTATCAGTTTTGCCAGTGAAATTTTACTTTACTCTAAGTGGTCTCTGTTATGCAATACAAAATAAACAGTTTCTGAGGGACAAAATTTAGACTAAAACTGGTCATTAGCAAACACACAAAACTGGCAGTAAATAGTTGATCAATTTTCATATTCTTACAACACTCAGTGATTGCATGGAAAGAAAGGGGACCTTGATTTGTAATAATGTCTGAGGAGACACAGGTGCCCTACATGATTTAATTATTGCAGGTTGTTATTCAGCTTAGCCACACTTTGTAATAGAAATGTTGCTAGGTAATGCCTACATAAGTTTATAATTTTTCAGTTAACAGTCTTACAATGTTGTAGCTACGTGGACAGCGAAGAATGAAGCTGACGACAATGCTGAGCTGCTTCTGCTCGATGAGAACCCTGTCCAGATAATTATAGAACAGGCAACAGTCGGAATTTCAGCTCCATCCACCTGTACACTCCTACCGTGCGCCCAATACTTGCGGGTTAACAGACCAAGCGCGTCTACACTGGTGCAGGCATAACCGCACCCCGCGTCTGCAGAAGCTCCCAACAAACACCTCTGTACTCTTTCATGGCTCAGGCTGCTCTGCCTCCTCTATGCTCGCAACGCGACACAGACTCTCCATACGCAAAGATAAACAATGGCACAGCTATTACCATTTCGTCGTTGCTACCAATACATTTCAACAAAGTTCCTTTGGCTATTACACAGCAATTTACAATATTTTCGTTATAATTGCATTCTGTAACATACAGTAAGAAATAAATACACTATTACATCTATTACGTATTAAATGTAGTTTCTGTGATAGAGCTTACAGCTTCAGAATAATAAGCACAGTACAAGTTATCAATGGATATTAAACGGCGAAAATTTTGGATAGTGTTGAAGGTATTTTATCTGCATTTTCGGTGTTACAAGCTGTTTAACGCCTGTGCAGTATTTTGCGCGGTAGTTGAACAGTTAACCGTTCACACACCACAGATTTAAGAAGTAAAATTATAGGAATTGATACAACAGCGGTATAAATGTTAAGTGCCTCAGCTGAAATAACTACTGGTATAAAATAAGTATTAACACGACAACAGGGTTAAAACTGTTCCCAGTGATGCATTTCTACTGCAAAGATACATCGACAGCTTGTAAAAATTCGTAAAGCTCTTTACTATGTGCCGCATTTCTCGAAAAAAGAGTGGCGGTATTCGTAGGAAACCATACTTTCAGACAACCTAACTGCTGCAAAAACGATTGTCTTTGTCGCTCCCCTTTTGCATACGCAAGCAGGATGTGACTGACTTCACCTTCTGAAGTATCAGTGCAGTCACAGAACACATTTGGAGTAATTCCAGTGAGGTGTATGTGCATCGGAAAACATCCGTGGTTGGATCTCATACTGTAGAAAATGCATATCAGCCATCTGGGTAGGCGAATATCCCGAAACCAGGATCTGCTTGAAATAACGAACTGAATACACGCATAACATATTCTCCTGAAGAACTGAAATGAGTTCGGCTATGCTTTATACTACACAGACACGAGGCTAGCTATAATATTTTCAAATTAAATTTATATCAACCTCTAGCTTATCAAAGAGGCTTAAGTAAGGTATTTCCATTGTGTGCTCCTACTCCTGTTCAACTGGACAGCTCTTACAGAAGTAATAGAGCAGTCGAAAGACTTCGTAGCCTATCACGAGATTCCCGCTAGGTTGCATTCACACCGCAAAAGCCGGTACCGTGCCTTGCCTTTAAATTTTATCACATTACTCCGATGCCTTTGCGACAAATTTCAAGGCTCACATCCGTTAGCGTTATGTGCCTGTACTCGATGATCCAACAGCTTTCCAGTTTCGTTAAAAAAGATAATACGTTCCGCTTTCAAAATCAAAGTGCTTGGATAGTCAAGATTTACGAGAACGTAACAAGCTCCACAATAAGTGCCTCCTTGCGTACCATAATTAGCCGAAAGCCTCGTCTCGATATCTCGATCTGTTAACGGAGTAAAAGGGATTTTAAGTTTTAAGCGACTGACATTGTACATTGTCCTGGCTGTACGAAAAGATTTGTGTTGTACACCTAATGAATTACTGCCACACAGCAAGAAATAGCTTGAAGAGTTCTTTTGCTAACAAATGGAAAATTTTTGCATGACCTTCCAAATCGTGGGTCAAGGGAAACGCACCCGGACGCCACACAGTGAGCAGACTTCGGAAAAATCGCATCACCCACCTCTACTTGACTTCCATGCATACCTGAGGTTAGCCAGTGAGTCCGTAGGGCGTAGGGCGTAGACGATGGTGCAAGACGCGTACAGCATGACTGGCAGTGCTTTTCCATACGAGTTTTGAGGAGTAGTGAGTTGCCGTGTAGGATTCTTTCTGGCTATTTGGAAGAAAATCTTTCGAAGTTTATAGACCGCTCAGAAGCAGTATCAGAGCCATCGGGTTCTTTGTACAGTTCTGCTTCCTGTGATTCTAATTGATGAAGTGGCAAGCGACATTATTCGGAATTATGTTCAAAAGGAATGGCATTGTGATGTACACTGAGATAATAAAATTCATGTAACACCCCCTAATATCGTGCCAGACCTCGGATTGCCCGTCGTAGTTGATGGATTCAACAAGGCGTTGGAAGTCCCTTCCAGAAATACAGTCATGCTGCCTCTACAGCCGTCCGTAATGAGAAAGTGTTGCTGGTGCAGGATTTAGTGCACGAACTGCCCTCTCGATTATGTCCCATGACTGTTCTATAGGATTCAGGTCGAGCTATCAAGGTGGCCAAATCATTCACTAGAATTGTACAGAATATTTTTCAAACCAGTCGTGAACAACTCTAGCCCGGTGACATGGCGCATTGTCATTCATAAAAATTTCATAGTTGTTTGGGAACACGAAGGCCACGAAAGACTGCGGATGGTCACCGAATAGCCAAACAGTGATCGGTTCAGTTGGATCATAGGACCCTGCCCATTCCACGTAAACGTAAACTACTAGTATAAAATAGGTATTAACACGACAAGAGGGTTAAAACTGTTCCAGGTGATGCATTTTTTGCTGCAAAGACATATCGACAGCTTGTAAAAATTCAAAAAGCTCTTTATTATGTGCCGCATTTCTCGAAAAAACAGTGGCGGCACTCGGAGGAAACTATACTTTCAGACAACCTAATTGTTGCAAAAACGATGGTCTTCGTCGCTCCCCTTTTGCATACGGAATCAGGATGTGACTGAGTTCCCCTTGTGAAGTATCAGTGTAGTCACAGAACACAACTGGAGTAATAAGCACCTGCTTATGGATCCAGCACCACCTTACCTTGTTGCATGGTCCACGGTTTCAAGAACACTATCATCAGCTCTTACCATCTGAAGTCGGGACTCGTACGACTAGGCCACGGTTTTCCTATCGGCGACCAGCGACTACGGCTAACACCCTGTACGTCATACTTGCATTCCTTATTTTTCCTAGCTATTCGTACATTTTCGTTCGGTTAAAAATTATTCATTTATTTGTTATGATGATCATTTCTGATGTTGTAAAACAAAAGTAGTTAAGACCTGTAGACTTCTCCTAATATCTGTACTGGAAAAATCTACTTTAATTTATGTAGAAAGGTTACTTGCTTCGCACAAAAATAACAGGTCTTTCCCTATGTACCTCGCGTTCGCTTGTGTAGCCACAGCGCCTCACAACACCATCCACTGTCGGCGCCATATGATCCAGCGGCTCCTTTAGACAACGTGGGCACTGGTACAACTGGCGACTGTGTGCTTCTTCCCTTCCGCTTTACTCACTGAATATTACATTCTATCCGCAGTCATGATATAACATCGTAAAACTGCAAAAGAAGCAAATAAAAACGTGACTTTAACAGAAGAGGTACATTAGAATGCACTTAAGACTGTTGGCAATGGGTGTACCGCAGCTTCTGTGCCCTTTACGTCGTCTGCTAAAAAACTGAAATGAATCCTTGCCATCTTCTCATCTCCTGTAGCTGTATCGGATCCCAAATTTAAAACAAATTTACCCTCTGGATTGAGGTCCGGGCAAAATTATTACTTCTTCGAAAAATCATCACTATGCACATAGAAAAACATTACGAATATTTCTTTTTACTGTCTCAGACTAGTAGCTACTGCTCTGAACAACATTATCACTATGATAACTAAGACGAGATGCAGATGTAGAGGAGCTATAAACCAGTATTTTCTTCTTAACCAAATTCTGATTGCTAGTGTGCTGTCTCCATCGATATCAGATGTTCCAACAACCCCCGTACCTGTTGTCTTTCAGAGTACCTAGTGACTCGTCCCTGTGGCTTCTGAGGTGCCCAGCATGCAGCAGGCGGTGGATTTATCTGCAGACCACACCCACCCAAAGTGTCTCACCAACGGCCACCCTACCTGGTGTCTTGCAGAGGATCTCGTGGCTGGTGTCTGACGGCAGCGAGGCTCTGGACGTGCCCGGGCTGCGGCAGCTGCTGGACAACGGCACGCTGCTGCTGGCGCCCTTCTCGGCAGACCAGTACCGACCATGCTGTCTCACTACCAACCACTATGCCTGTGTTTTGCAGAGGATCTCGTGGCTGGTGTGTGACGGCAGCGAGGCTCTGGACGTGCCTGGGCTGCGGCAGCTGCTGGACAACGGCACGCTGCTGCTGGCGCCCTTCTCCGCAGACGAGTACCGACCATGCTGTCTCACTAACAACCACTATGCTTGTGTTTTGCAGAGGATCTCGTGGCTGGTGTCTGACGGCAGCGAGGCTCTGGACGTGCCCGGGCTGCGGCAGCTGCTGGACAACGGCACGCTGCTGCTGGCGCCCTTCTCGGCAGACCAGTACCGACCATGCTGTCTCACTAACAACCACTATGCTTGTGTTTTGCAGAGGATCTCGTGGCTGGTGTCTGACGGCAGCGAGGCTCTGGACGTGCCCGGGCTGCGGCAGCTGCTGGACAACGGCACGCTGCTGCTGGCGCCCTTCTCGGCAGACCAGTACCGACCATGCTGTCTCACTACCAACCACTATGCCTGTGTTTTGCAGAGGATCTCGTGGCTGGTGTCTGACGGCAGCGAGGCCCTGGACGTGCCCGGGCTGCGGCAGCTGCTGGACAACGGCACGCTGCTGCTGGCGCCCTTCTCCGCAGACGAGTACCGACCATGCTGTCTCACTAACAACCACTATGCTTGTGTTTTGCAGAGGATCTCGTGGCTGGTGTGTGACGGCAGCGAGGCTCTGGACGTGCCCGGGCTGCGGCAGCTGCTGGACAACGGCACGCTGCTGCTGGCGCCCTTCTCGGCAGACCAGTACCGACCATGCTGTCTCACTACCAACCACTATGCCTGTGTTTTGCAGAGGATCTCGTGGCTGGTGTCTGACGGCAGCGAGGCTCTGGACGGGCCCGGGCTGCGGCAGCTGCTGGACAACGGCACGCTGCTGCTGGCGCCCTTCTCCGCAGACGAGTACCGACCATGCTGTCTCACTACCAACCACTATGCCTGTGTTTTGCAGAGGATCTCGTGGCTGGTGTCTGACGGCAGCGAGGCTCTGGACGTGCCCAGGCTGCGGCAGCTGCTGGACAACGGCACGCTGCTGCTGGCGCCCTTCTCCGCAGACGAGTACCGACCATGCTGTCTCACTAACAACCACTATGCTTGTGTTTTGCAGAGGATCTCGTGGCTGGTGTCTGACGGCAGCGAGGCTCTGGACGTGCCCGGGCTGCGGCAGCTGCTGGACAATGGCACGCTGCTGCTGGCGCCCTTCTCCGCAGACGAGTACCGACCATGCTGTCTCACTAACAACCACTATGCTTGTGTTTTGCAGAGGATCTCGTGGCTGGTGTCTGACGGCAGCGAGGCTCTGGACGTGCCCGGGCTGCGGCAGCTGCTGGACAACGGCACGCTGCTGCTGGCGCCCTTCTCGGCAGACCAGTACCGACCATGCTGTCTCACTACCAACCACTATGCCTGTGCTTTGCAGAGGATCTCGTGGCTGGTGTCTGACGGCAGCGAGGCTCTGGACGTGCCCGGGCTGCGGCAGCTGCTGGACAACGGCACGCTGCTGCTGGCGCCCTTCTCGGCAGACCAGTACCGACCATGCTGTCTCACTACCAACCACTATGCCTGTGTTTTGCAGAGGATCTCGTGGCTGGTGTCTGACGGCAGCGAGGCTCTGGACGTGCCCGGGCTGCGGCAGCTGCTGGACAACGGCACGCTGCTGCTGGCGCCCTTCTCGGCAGACCAGTACTGACCATGCTGTCTCACTACCAACCACTATGCCTGTGTTTTGCAGAGGATCTCGTGGCTGGTGTCTGACGGCAGCGAGGCTCTGGACGTGCCCGGGCTGCGGCAGCTGCTGGACAACGGCACGCTGCTGCTGGCGCCCTTCTCGGCAGACCAGTACCGACCATGCTGTCTCACTACCAACCACTATGCCTGTGTTTTGCAGAGGATCTCGTGGCTGGTGTCTGACGGCAGCGAGGCTCTGGACGTGCCCGGGCTGCGGCAGCTGCTGGACAACGGCACGCTGCTGCTGGCGCCCTTCTCGGCAGACCAGTACCGACCATGCTGTCTCACTACCAACCACTATGCCTGTGTTTTGCAGAGGATCTCGTGGCTGGTGTCTGACGGCAGCGAGGCTCTGGACGTGCCCGGGCTGCGGCAGCTGCTGGACAACGGCACGCTGCTGCTGGCGCCCTTCTCGGCAGACCAGTACTGACCATGCTGTCTCACTACCAACCACTATGCCTGTGTTTTGCAGAGGATCTCGTGGCTGGTGTGTGACGGCAGCGAGGCTCTGGACGTGCCCGGGCTGCGGCAGCTGCTGGACAACGGCACGCTGCTGCTGGCGCCCTTCTCCGCAGACGAGTACCGACCATGCTGTCTCACTAACAACCACTATGCTTGTGTTTTGCAGAGGATCTCGTGGCTGGTGTCTGACGGCAGCGAGGCTCTGGACGCGCCCGGGCTGCGGCAGCTGCTGGACAACGGCACGCTGCTGCTGGCGCCCTTCTCCGCAGACGAGTACCGACCATGCTGTCTCACTACCAACCACTATGCCTGTGTTTTGCAGAGGATCTCGTGGCTGGTGTCTGACGGCAGCGAGGCTCTGGACGTGCCCAGGCTGCGGCAGCTGCTGGACAACGGCACGCTGCTGCTGGCGCCCTTCTCGGCAGACCAGTACTGACCATGCTGTCTCACTACCAACCACTATGCCTGTGTTTTGCAGAGGATCTCGTGGCTGGTGTCTGACGGCAGCGAGGCTCTGGACGTGCCCGGGCTGCGGCAGCTGCTGGACAACGGCACGCTGCTGCTGGCGCCCTTCTCCGCAGACGAGTACCGACCATGCTGTCTCACTACCAACCACTATGCCTGTGTTTTGCAGAGGATCTCGTGGCTGGTGTCTGACGGCAGCGAGGCTCTGGACGTGCCCGGGCTGCGGCAGCTGCTGGACAACGGCACGCTGCTGCTGGCGCCCTTCTCGGCAGACCAGTACCGACCATGCCGTCTCACTAACAACCACTATGCCTGTGTTTTGCAGAGGATCTCGTGGCTGGTGTCTGACGGCAGCGAGGCTCTGGACGTGCCCGGGCTGCGGCAGCTGCTGGACAACGGCACGCTGCTGCTGGCGCCCTTCTCGGCAGACCAGTACCGGCCAGAGGTGCACAGCGCCGCCTACCGCTGCGCCGCCCACAACTCGGTGGGCACCATCGTCAGCCGGCGTGTCCAAGTCAGGGCTGGTGAGTAACCTGCTGCCGATTGTGCTCAAAGCTGTGCGTGCCGTGCGGACTTCGCCTTCTGTCTGTACACTAACCTCTGGACTTCCCGCGAGAACTACAGCGTACTTCCTGGTTGCAATGCTGACAAGAAATGCTGACGTCTTCTCACTACACAGTGATTCTAGTGGTGGTGACAAATTTCTTCACAGTGAGGAAGTGAAGGTAAACCAGACCTCAACCCAAAGATGACTTGAAAACAGCATTGCTTTGCCAGACAGTGTAATATTATAGATGGTATGCTGTTGTCAACATCGGAATCTTGAACTGCCCCGCCTGTTGTTGGCGAACTGCTTTTAAATGTCGGCTCTCAACCAGAATCCAAAACTTCATTTTTTGACATTTGACAGATATGAAAGAAATGTTAAGCGACAGAAAAAGTCCTAGCAGCAAATGAGGACTGAACACTGCATCTTTTCGTACTCGTAATCTGACATTCACTGACTTAGCCTGCAATGTACTCCATAACAACATTTTTTCCTTTCAAAAATGGGGTTGAGGGTTGTCTGTTAGTAAAGTAGTGAGGTGATAAACGCTGGAAAGGACAGTGTCGTAGATTATGGAGGTAAGTCTCAGGGGATTACACTCCCAGAGAGAGGAAGGATTTTTCAGTGAAATAGATACCTCCCCGTCACTTCCACCACAGTTGGGACTAGCTGGTTTGGTGGATGCCCAAGCGTCCCGTTAATTGGGATGACTCAGAAAGTGAGTGACACGGACCACTGAATGCTAGGGTCAGCACCAATGCAGATCAGAGATTATGCCTTAACATGGCTCTACTACATTAAGATGTGGTACTAACATTCAATATTTGTTCCTAACTCACTTCATTTAGTAATAAACGTCAGTTTTTTACAGTTACGATGCTGTTCTAATAATATGCAATTATTCCATGCTCTGCAACGAGGGAACTATTACTTCTTTTTTGTACCAAATGTAATTAGTTTAATTTTGCATCAGGGAAAATTTTGCTAGAAGTCGCGGTTTCGGAGATATTCAAGAAAAAATTAAAATGTGATCTCTAAGGCCGTCCGGAGTGGCCGAGCGGTTCTAGACGCTACAGTCTGGACCGCGCGACCGCTACGGTCGCAGTTCGAATCCTGCCTCGGCATGGATGTGTGTGATGTCAAATGGCTCTGAGCACTATGGGACTTAACTACTGTGGTCATCAGTCCCCTAGAACTTAGAACTACTTAAACCTAACTAACCTAAGGACATCACACACATCCATGCCCGAGGCAGGATTCGAACCTGCGACCGTAGCAGTCGCGCGGTTCCGGACTGCGCGCCTAGAACCGCTAGACCACCGCGGCCGGCTGTGTGATGTCGTTAGGCTAGTTAGGTTTAAGTAGTTCTAAGTTCTAGGGCACTGATGACCTCAGAAGTAAGTCCCATAGTGCTCAGAGCCATTTTTTTGTGATCTCTAAACGCTCCCCATCCCCGTGGTTACACCACACCGGTCAGTGTTTTAGTATGATGTTCGTGACTCTCCCTCCTACCACTGCACGAAAATACTCATATCCCCCGCCAAGACTACAATTTTCCCTGACTGGACTATACCTGGCAAATTTATGGATGTGATTATGTGCGACAACAAGACGTCACGCAGCCGTGACCCTTTAAAATCCGTTCCACCGGTGCTGCACGGATGGTGGAGGAACTCATTGACGGTGGCTGCGCTGGGCCACGTCCATCGCGACACGGGGGCCACCGCGATGACCGTCTGGAGAGGAGAGAGCGGGGTGAGCGAGCGACAAGCGGCGGGTATGCGGCAACAGAGGAAAAGGCCGTGGGATGTGACTGCGCGCCCGCCATGACTGCCGTGGTGGGACAGCGGCAACGAGGAAGCCCACACTTGCGATTCGGCGAGACTGAGCGCAGTTTGGTTCAGGGCTGGCTTGCTGCTGGTCGTTTCCGAAGCAGAACCTGCAGGCAACGAGTTCTCCCGAGTTTTCCTGTGTGTGGGGTGTGAGACGGGGCTATTCTCTACTGGCCGGATGTTTGCGAATACTATAAGTCAGTTTGGGCTGTTGCATGTAGTGCGCTTTAATTCACCCTGATCAGGGACATTATATTACCAGTACTCGCAGTGTGACGTAGGTTCGCGTCTCTGAATTCCTTATATACATCGTCTGAAGTTGTGAGATCCAGTTTCACGTCATCTGAACTCCATTTATGTTTCTGTAACCAACCCTCTCCTTAGAGTGTATTCCCTTTTAAGAATTAAAGTTGAATTAGCCCCTTTGCATAATGGGTTTAGTGTCTGTTTAAAATTTTTGACAATTTGTAAGCAAGTTAGTGAGCCATTGGGGAAATGAATTAATTCTTTACAATACGCTATATTTTAATTGATTTTAATCGCGAAGCACCACTGGTGTTTCATGTACGGTATTTTCCAAAGTAAATGGTTTTCACACTATTTCCTGGGCATCTTGTTTTTGTCAATGTTTTTTGTTCAGCTGCTACAGAGCTGACTCGTTAGTTCGTGTTGTACGTACTCTTCTTCAGTGGGTGGCTCCACGTGACGTGGTTGCAGCTGCGGCGGCGCCTCGTGCGCGAACAAACCGCGACTGGAGTGTGTAGCCCGAGACTGCCCCGTCTGGCCTGCACACCCAACCTCAGGTTGTGCGAGCACGCATTTCGTCTTCCAAGCCAACTACTCTCACTGAACTTTGGGGGCTCTTTTGTCTGCGACAGTCTTCTCTTCAGGCGCTTTATTCATCTCCGGAATCTTTTTCTCCGTAGCATCTTTTTCTTTAGAGAAACCCCAGATGCGTTGCTTCCATAAATATATTGTCACTTGACTACAGTCTGTTTCGTTGTGCCTCACCTGCTGCAGCTTCACAAAGGGAACAACATACAATGGAGTAGCTGAAGTGAAAATGAGGCAGTAGCTGAAGTGAGAGCAATCTCTTATTAGTCCAATATCACAACTTTTCAGCGTCAGCCCAGTTCTCTTGCAGGTATATCATTGAATAAGGAGGACCTACTTACTTTCTCGCGAACTGTTTGTATAATATGAAATAATTGATAATAGCTTCCATTTCTACGCTGTAGCCGTGTAGTTGAAAGGTGTTTGCGAAATATCTATCGTTCTTTACTTAAACTGATCCCTGGACTTAACCGTGAATAGTTATTGGTACATTACATTAGCTAACGATTATGAAATAAAGCTTTCCTTTTCATGGATGTAAAACAATCTCACGCAGTTAAAACTCACACCCAGGAACTAGACCCTCCTTCATAGCCAACCCCTTTGCAGCCGACTGGAAAGGAAGTATCTTCTCGTTTTCCTGCCGCTCCATCATAAGATTTTTTAAATTCAAAATTCCTGTAAAGGAGCTTATAAAATGTGTGATCACTTTTTCAAGTTCGATGGCCCCTTCGGTGTTTGCGGAGCAGAAACTGACCCGCCGCAACGCCCGACTGTGTTCTGCTAACTTCGAAATGAGTGACCATAATGGAGGAGTAAATCTGTTGGTGAAGTAAAGCGCCATCGTCAGAGTGTGGGTACGACAGACTGGTCTGCGAGCTCGATCGCCACATCATCAACACTTGAACATTATGCTGCAGTTCCTAGCTGAAGACTGAAAAACTTTACTGCGCAAAGTTTTTGTAAGTGAATGAACTGCTGTAGAAATTTCACAAGTTCATAGAACTCTAGAAAGAAACATTTCAGTACACTTCTGGTAGCGAATGGCACGCTTTACATTCGTACTTGTCTTGGCTCGGCGAGGTCACGCAATGCACTGAAGCTGGCAAAACTCCAGCTGTCGTAAGACTCGCAAAAATGTATTGCTAGGCGTCTCAAGCGGCGCACTGTGCCAGTTGAAGGTCGCCTGTCCAAAGCAGCGCTTCCCAAACTTTTCCTCTGACGTAACACTTTCAGACTCTTGCGGTGATGGAGCAACTTGTTTATTTCGAAGCACAATAAAATTTTTAAATGTCCAAAACTTGTTTTATCTAGTAACTACTTCAATGTTAAAACACAAATAATAATACAGGGAACGTATTAAAATTTTAAAAAATCGCTCAAAATGTCGAAAGAAGGGCCTCTGTGTTATTAATACTTTTCGCCGAGCATTTATTTACTTTTACCGGAACACAATTGTTGCACGAATCACTGTCTCCTAAAACTGAGATCTGACGCTTTTAACACAATGAGACGAGTATTACAGTTAGTTAATGTGCGTAAGTCTCGAGGCAGTGTAAGTGAAAGCGCGCAAATTACCGACATTAAATTCACACTGCTTTTGACAATGCGAGCAGTTAGCTGTATCCACAAATTTTGCGGCTAATTTCAAACCTATTTGAAAAACTGTCTCGCTGGTATTCCCCATAAAACAGTGAAACAAAAGTTTACCGCTTGCCGTACTTCCGCAGTTCGTGCAGTAAAACTTCAGCATGGGGCATGGCATTTTAATTCGTTAGTACTTTACCGCAATCGGTAACTCGATTCGCAATACATTATGCAGGTAGTATCCACACCTGAAAGCTGCTCACAGCGGTAAAGTACACTGAGCTGAAGAGTCCTGGGATTTCTCACAAGACCGTGTCGGACCTCCTTTTGCCCGGCAGAGTGCGGCAACTCGACGTAGCATGGACTCGACAAGTCGTTGGAAGTTGTGCAACAACTAATCTCTGGACTATGTCCCTAAGTGTTCGACGGAATTCAAATCGGGCGATCTGGATGTCCAAATCATTCGCTCGAATTGTCCAGAATGTTTGCGAACAATTATGGCTCGTTGACTGGGCGCACTGTCATCCATGAGAATTCCATCGTTATTTTCCTGCAAATGGTGTTCAGGTAGTGGAACGTAACCATTTCCAATCAATGATCGGTTCTGTTGGACCAGAGGACTCAGTCCATCCCATGTAAACGCTGCCCAAACTGTTTTGGAGCCACCACTAGCGTGCACAATGCCTTGCTGACAACTTGGCTCCTTGGCTTCGTGTTGCCCAGTGCCCTGCTGACGACTAGGCTCCTTGGCTTCGTGAGGTCTCCGCCACACTCATACCACGCCATCAGCACTTAATAACTGATATCGGGACTTTCTTACCAGTCCACGGCTTTCCAGTCGTCAAAAGGTCAACTCTACATGTTCACGAGCCCATAAGATGCGCTCCAGGCGACGTTGAGTTGCTAGCAAAAGCACTCTGGTAGAATGTCTGCTGCCACAGCCCATTTCACCGCACTGTCCTAACGCATACGTTCTTCGTACGCCCCACATTCATTCCTGCGGATATTTTACGCTTGTCATTTAGCACTGACAGCTCTACGCACACGCCACTGCTCTCGGCCGTTAATCGAAGGCCATCGATCACTGCGTGAGAGGTTATGGAATCTGATGTTCCCAGTACACTCCTGACACTGTGCATGTCAAAATACTCATTGCTGAAATGATATGTTGTTGGCGTCTAGCGTCCTCCACCATTCTGCATTCAAAGTCCGTTAATTCCCATTGTGTGACCACAATCACGTTAAAAACTGTTGTTGTTGTTGTTGTTGTTGTTGTTGTTGTTGTTGTGGTCTTCAGTCCTGAGACTGGTTTGATGCAGCTCTCAATGGTACTCTATCCTGTGCAAGCTTCTTCATCTCCCAGTACTTACTGCAACCTACATCCTTCTGAATCTGCTTAGTGTATTCATCTCTTGGTCTCCCTCTACGATTTTTACCCTCCACGCTGTCCTCCAATGCTAAATTTGTGATCCCTTGATGCCTCAAAACATGTCCTACCAACCGATCCCTTCTTTTAGTCAAGTTGTGCCACAAATTTCTCTTCTCCCCATTTCTGTTCAATACTTCTTCATTATTTATGTCGTCTACCCATCTAATCTTCAGCATTCTTCCGTAGCACTACATTTCGAACGCTTCTATTCCCTTCTTCTCCAAACTATTTATCGTCCATGTTTCACTTCAATACATGGCTACACTCCATACAAATACTTTCAGAAATGACTTCCTGACACTTAAATCTGTACTCGATATTAACAAGTTTCTATTCATCAGAAACCCTTTCCTTGCCATTGCCAGTCTACATTTTATACCCTCTCTACTTCAACCATCATTAGTTACTTTGCTCCACGAATAGCAAAATTCATTTACTACTTTAAGTGTCTCATTACCTAATCTAATTCCCTCAGCATCACCCGACTTAATTCGCCCACACTCCATTATCCTCGTTTTGCTTTTGTTGATGTTCATATTATATCCTCCTTTCAAGACACTGTCCATTCCGTTCAGCTGCTCTTCCAGGTCCTTTGCTGTCTCTGACAGAGTTACAATGTCATCGGCGAACCTCAAAGTTTTTACTTCTTCTTCATGGATTTTAATTCCTACTCCGAATTTTTCTTTTGTTTCCTTTATTGCTTGCTCAATATACAGATTGAACAACATCGGGGAGAGGCTACAACCCCGTCTCACTCCCTTCCCAACCACTGCTTCCCTTTCATGCCCCTCGACTCTTATAACTGCCATCTGCTTTCTGTACAACTTGTAAATAGCCTTCCGCTCACTGCATTTTACCCATGCCACCTTCAGAATTTGGAAGAGAGGATTCCAATCAACATTGTCAAAAGCTTTCTGTAAGTCTACAAATGCTAGAAACGTAGGTTTGCCTTTCCTTAACCTATCTTCTAAGATAAGTCGTAATATCAGTATTGCCTCACATGATCCAACATTTCTACGGAATCCAAACTGATCTTTCCCGAGGTCGGCTTCTACCAGGTTTTCCATTAGTCTGTAAAGAATTCGCGTTAGTATTTTGCAGCCGTGACTTTTTAAACTGATAGTTCGGTAATTTTCACATCTGTTAACACCTGCTTTCTTTGGTATTGGAATTATTATATTCTTCTTGAGGTCCAAGGGTATTTCGCCTGTCTCATACATCTTGCTCACCAGATGGTAGAGTTTTGTCAGGGCTGGCTCTCCCAAGGGTGTCAGTAGTTCTAGGAATGTTGTCTACTCCCGGGACTTTGTTTCAGTTTAGGTCTTTCAGTGCTCTGTCAAACTATTCACGCAGTATCATCTGTCCCATTTTATCTTCATCTACATCCTCATCAATTTCCATAATATTGCCCTCAGGTACATCGCCCTTGTATAGACCCTCTATATACTTCCACCTTTCTGCTTACCTTCTTTCCATCTGAGCTCTTGATATTCATACAAGTGGTTCGCTTTTCTCCAAAGGTCTCTATAATTTTCCTGTAGGCAGTATCTATCTTACCCCTAGTGAGATATGCCTCCACATCCTTACATTTGTCCTCTAGCCATCCCTGCATAGCCATTTTGCGCTTCCCGTCGATCTTATTTTTGAGACGTTTGTATTCTTTTTTGCCTGCTTCATTTACTGCATATTTATATTTTATCCTTTCATCATTTCAATTCAATATATCTTCTGTTATCCAAGGATTTCTATCAGTCGTCGTCTTTTTACCTACTTGATCCTCTGCCGCCTTCACTATTTCATCCCTCAGAGCTACCCATTCTTCTTCTACTGTATGTCTTACCCCAGTTCCTGTCAATCGTTCGCTAATGCTCGCCCTGAAACTCTCTACAACTTCCGACTCTTTAAGTTTATCCAGGTCCCACCACCTTAAATTCCCACCTTTTTGCAGTTTCTTCAGTTTTAATCTACAGCTCATAACCAATAGACTGTGGTCAGAGTCCACATCTGCTCCAGGAAATGTCTTACAGTTTAAAACCTGGTTCCTAAATCTATGTGCTAGCATTATATAATCTATCCGAAACCTTCCAGTATCTCCAGGCCTCTTCCGTGTATACAAACTTCTTTCATGATTCTTGAACCAAGTGTTAGCTATGATTAAGTTATGCTCTGTGCAAAATTCTACCAGGCGGCTTCCTCTTTCATTACTTACCCCCATTCAATATCACCTATTCCTTCTCTTCCTTTTCCTACTGTCGAATTCCAGTCACCCTTCACTGCTTGAATAATTTCTTTTATCTCATCATACATTTCATCAATTTCTTCATCTGCAGAGCTAGTTGGCATATAAACTTGTGCTACTGTAGCAGGCGTGGGCTTCGTGTCTATCTTGGCCACTAAACTGTTTGTAGTAGCTTACCCGCACTCCTATTGTTTATTCATTATTAAACCTACTCCTGCATTACCCCTATTTGATTTTGTATTTATAAACCTGTATTCACCTGACCCGAGGTCTTGTTCCTCCTGCCACCCAACTTCACTTATTCCCGCTACATCCAACTTTAAGCTATCCATTTCCCTTTTTAAATTTTCTAACCTACCTGCCCGATTAAGGGATCTGACATTCCACGCACCGATCCGTAGAACGCCAGTTTTCTTTCTCCTGATAACAATGTTCTCCTGAGTAGTCCCCACTCGGAAATCCGAATGGGGGATCATTTTACCTCCGGAATATTTTACCCAAGAGAACGCCGTCGTCATTCAACCATGCAATAAAGCTGCATGCCCTCGGGAAAAATTACGGCTGTAGTTTCTCCTTTCTTTCAGTCGTTCGCAGTACCAGCACAGCAAGGCCGTTTTGGTTAGTGTTACAAGGCCAGATCAGTCAATCATCCAGACTGCTGCCCCTGCAACTACTGAAAAGGCTGCTGCCCCTCTTCAGGAACCACACGTCTGTCTGGCCCCTCAACAGATACCCCTGCATTGTGGTTGCACTTATCAGGAACCACACGTTTGTCTGACCTCTCAGTAGATATCTCTCCATTGTGGTTGCACCTACAGTACGGCCATCTGTATCGCTGAGGTGCGTAAACTTCCTCAACAACGGCAAGGTCCATGCTTCATGGAGGCCAAATGACAGCTCTTCCAATGCACTGCCCTCATATACCTTGTGTACTCGACACTTCAGTGTATATGAACACAACTACACAAATGGTCCATAGCGTATTTTTTCAGTTTGGGAGACGTTTGGTTTTACAATGGTCCGTACCATGGTGACTAGTCCAGCACGTTGCGTGGAAGGCTGTTGTAGCAGCCAGCCTGCTTTATAATCTTCTCTCCACTCACTGACGCCACTGTAGTGACATTTCGGATCTGAAGACCTACCGCTCTTTTCTCCGAGTCACCGACTGCTCACCACATAGGAGTGTAGATAGACAAATGGTTAGAGCGATTAAGTTACTTAAAGGTAGGAGTTTTACAGTAATGAAGTTACTTAAAATGTGATGGAAGATTGGGAGCCGTAAGTCGTATGTGTGTTACACTCTGTTGGACAGCTCAGTACCGTGATGCAAGTGAGTTGACTGAGCCATCCTTGGACACATTCTCTTCCACATGCGCCCAGAGAACCGACATTCGAATCCGGTGATGGGCGGTGGAGTTCTGTGCCTGTTTACAATGGCATCAGAGGACAGAATAACAACATTTATTGATTAAGGGTGGTAGGACTTCAAACGGGGCGACTTCGAGCAGGAGAGGCACCACAGGACATTTTAATTTCCACTGTCTATACTTTTACAAATAAATTCATAAAACTTTAACAGCATGACCAGTAAGGATTCAGGATTCATACTCATAGCAGTGGAAGCTAAAAAACGTAGCAAAATACCATTTTTTCCATGTGGAATTTCATCATTTTTTCACTTACTACTGGCTGCATTTGTTGCTATAGGTACACTTTTCTTTCTATGTAAGAGAGATTCTTCGATGACTTTCGCACAGCATACAAACCATAGTTACAGGTGTTCATGAAAAAATGAATGAAAAGTTACATTTTAAGCTTCATGTTTAGAAAAAACTCAAGTTTTATAGTTAATTATTTCAATTTTTTCCACACTTTTTAATAGATTTGGAAAATTCTGGAGTTTCATACACCTGTAACTACTGTTTGTATGCTATGAAAAATTCATCGAAGAATCTCTCTTACTTAGAAAGAAAAGTGTACCTATAGCAACAAATGCAACCAGTAATAAGTGAAAAAAATGATGAAATTTCACATGTAAAAAATGGTATTTTGCTACATTTTTTTAACTTCCACTGCGATGAGTGGGAGTCCTCAATCCTTCCTGGTCATGGTGACAAAGTTTTATGAATTTATTTTTAAAAGTACAGACAGTGGAAATTAAAATGTCCTGTGGCGCCTCTCCCGCTCTAAGTCGGCCCGTTTGAAGTCCTACCCCCCTTAACTGCAATACATTGGCTGCTAGCCCTCTGAGCGAGGTTTGCGTCTGCTCGTAATAGTTTCGGTGACGAGTAAGGTGGTCAGTGGACGTTCACACTTGTGCCCGTTGCTGTGACTGTAGCTGTGGTGGCGCAACTTTAAATCGCTGCCTTCGCAGTAGCCCCTACTGCCCTACTTGTTCGTTACACGGCGGCTGAAACCACGCGCCACAGACCACTGCTGTAATCGCGGCTTGGGATGACGGCAGTGGGACAGGTCAGTGCCCTGGCTCAGCGACCATCCACAGTGGCAGCTGTCTCACCTCTGCGGGGCGGGGTCCTTCTCTCCAGCAACAGTTATGCTGATTGTGGAGGCGAAGTCCCAGGACGATGGCGGCAGTGCATTATCGCAGTGCACCCAGGCAGTGACTCCCGTTATAGCTGGCTTCCTGGTGACAGCGACCGACGATAGTCATAGTGATGGAGATGACCACAGAGACGGTGTCACTCTAGCACCTCCCAGGCGACGACATACTTTACGACGGTGACCATTATGATGACCGCGATGGCATTGACGACTCCAAACTGGTGGTGGTGGTGACAGATACAGACTTCAGCGCCTCAGGATGGTCGACGATGGCTTCTGGTCCTTAAATAGGACTTTCTGCTGCTGATGTCTGCGGTTCTTCTTGCACAGAAGGTCGGTGGTATATTCTAGTGTTGCTCAGTTGGCATAACAGACCCATTTAGTGTCCTAGATGTTGACACACTGGCGTGCGGCGAGCTTCCTCTAGTCGTGTCCTCTGCTGGTCGGTGCCACATTCCTCTCCTCCTTGTTGCTTAACTAGGTGCCCTGCCGACTGACTTGCGTCTTCGTACCATACAACTGAGTTGCGCGACAGAATGTAACAGTCTGGCTGTCAGTATGCCTTCACATTTTAACGAACTTCATTACTGCAGAACTCTTACCCTGAATTCACTTAAGCGCTCTAATCATACGACCATCTACAGGAGGTCTCGGCTCTCAGAATCAGTACAGCAGAGGGTCGCCCATCTCTGGTCTGATGACGGAACGCCGTCAGCAGTGGAGTGTGTGGGCCAGGCGGCAGTGGGAGCCACCGCTCACTGGAGCCATCATTCTTGTGAGTTTTTTGACACGGCCCACCACGAATTCCTCTGTCTTGCCAACCTCATCATCGTAGGGCAGCACGTGGATTCTACGAACCAAATGGTTTGTTCGCTGTATTCCAGTCTCTGTCTCCTGCTACCATTTTTACCTCTCCTGCTCTATCGATTACCATGGAGATTATTCCCTGATGTGTCCTATCATCCTGCCGCTTGTTTTTGGCAGTGTATTCCACATGGTCGTTTCTCCGTATGTTCTGCAGATAGCCTCTTCATGTCTTATCAGTCAATCTAAGACTCTTCTATAGCGCCACATCTAAACACATTGTTTCTTTTATGTGCCGCTTTTCCAACACTCTGTGATTCTCTACCACACAGTGCTGTGATATAAACGTACAGTCTCAGAAATTTTTCCCTCACATTAATCGCGACGTTTGATACTAGCAGACTTCTTTTAACGAGGAATGCTCTCTTTGCATCTGCAGTCCTGGGTTTATATCCTCAAAATGGTTCAAATAGCTCTGAGCGCTATGGGACTTAACATCTGAGGTCATCAGTCCCCTATAACGTAGAACTACTTAAACCTAACTAACCTAAGGACATCACACACATCCATGCCCGAGGCAGGATTCGAACCTGCGACCGTAGCAGTCGCGCGGTTCCGGACTGAAGCGCCTAGAACCGCTTTGCCACAGCGTCGGCTTATATCCTCCTTGACACATCCGTCATGTGCTATTTTGCTTTCAAAGTAGCATGGTTTCCTTACTTTGCTTCCTTTGTGGTCCCCAGTTTTAATCGTAACTTCTCATTAATCATGTTTCTGCTACTCCTCATCTCTTCTATGTTCCTTTGGTTTACTCTTAATCCACATTCTGTACTCAACAACCTGCGTTCTATTCAACAACAAGTTCTGTAATTCTTCTCCACTTTATCTAATGATAGAAATGTCATGAGTGAATCTCATCGTTGATATCGTTTCACCTTGAAATTATAAACCAACTCTCGAAGCTATATTTTATTTCCAACATTACTTCTTCTATGTACAGATTGAACAGTAGAGCCGAGAAACGACATCCCTGTCCAACACACTTTCTGACCTGAGCACTTCGTTCTTGGTATCCTTTCTTATTGTCCCTCGTTGCTTCTTGTACTTATTGTATATTAACCACGTTTCGCAATACTTTACTTCTATTTCTCTCAGAATTTCCAACAACTTGCACCATTTAACATTTTCGAACAAATCCTATCAGTGTGTCTTGGTTTTCATAAGTCTTGCTTCCGTTATCGTGTGCAACATGAGAACTACCTCTTTGTTGCCTTTACCTTTCCGAAAACCAAACTGATCGGTAGCTAACAGATATTCACTTCTCAAATTGGTTCAAATGGCTCTGAGCACTATGCGACTTAACTTCTGAGGTCATCAGTCGCCTATAACTTAAAACTAATTAAACCTAACTAACCTAAGGACATCACACACAACCATGCCCGAGGCAGGATTCGAACCTGCTACCGTAGCAGTCGCTCGGTTCCAGACTGTAGCGCCGAGAACCGCACGGCCACTTCGGCCGGCTTCGATTTTCCTTTCCATGTTTCTGTATATTATTCTTGTTAGCAACTGGGATACATGAGATGTTATCAGGTTTATCTGCTCTTGCTATCTTAGGGATTCTCAGCCAGCAGGCTTCCTTAAGCAATCTGTTCACGGATTCCAAAGTTGACTGCGGTGACCTTTTTGATGAGCAAATGGAGAACACGTTCTGCAAAAATGGTTCAAATGGCTATAAGCACTGTGGGACTTAACATATGAAGTCATCGGCCCACTAGACTTTAGAACTACTTAAACCTAACTAACCTAAGGACGTCACATATATCCATGCCCGAGGCAGGATTCGAACCTGCGACCGTAGCAGCAGCGCGGTTCCGGACTGAAGCGCCTAGAACCGCTCTGCCACAACGGCCGGCTACACTTCGCGGTTTTGTCTGCTGGCACATCACAATTTAGATTTCATTCCTGTCCATAACAACAGCCACATTGCAGCGTTGGTGTGTTCGTTCCATAAATGCAGTCATAAAAATCTAAGTAACTACGATAAATATGTAATTTTCGATAGTGGAAGATGCCGTGGCTAAAAAAGTTTGTGTATAATGAAAATGCTTTTGATCATATGTTCGATCGGCATACCCATTTATTCGCAAATAAATAGCATTAATTATCAATTTACAATATTGACAACTATACAGAACTGGATTTTAGCAATCTAAATGACAGTGCTGCATTTCTGGCATCAGTTAATTTAGAATTTCAGTTAACCATAAATAAAACTACCATAAATAAAAATTACTCAACACAGAGGAATGAATATTAGCAAAGGGCACAGCGTAAATAATCACTGACAATCTTCCCAACCCTCTTTCATATTTTTCTTCTCTGTGATTCTGTGTGAGAGGTACGGTATTACAAACGTTAATTAGTGGCTTTAATAAACTGTTGAAACAACGGTGTATGTTGTAAGAATAGGCTCTCTTGCTGTTGGCACCGCTAGAAAGTGAGTCAGGCCAAAGTAATTGCGGCCAATAAGAATAAACTTTGTCATTTTTAATCCCCAATAAAGATCTTTTGCGATGTTACTTTCTCTGAAGCTAGAGAACAACTTCTCCATCTGAAAAAAAAATTCAAACAAGAATAGTTTATCCAATTATCGTTGCTGGCACAAAGGTATCTGTACTCCCTGCCCTATTGGGGCCGTAATTTTTGACAGGCAAAATAAGAAATGTCACGTTGATAGTAAGAAAGAGTCCGCTCCCGGTAGCTGAATGGTCAGCATGACGGATTGTCAATCCACTGGGCCCGGGTTCGATTCCCGGCTGGGTCGGGGAATTTTCTCCGCCCAGGGACTGGGTGTTGTGCTGTCCTCATTATCATCCTATCATCCTCATCGACTGCAGGTCGCCGAAGTGGCGTCAGATTGAAAGACCGGCACCCGGCGAACGGTCTGCCCGACGGGGGGTCTTAGCCATACGAATAAATAAATGTAGAAAGAAAGAACAGCTAACGTAATAAGTTTGATCATCAAAGTACATAAGGAAAGTAAATAAAGTATAAACGATGAAAAAACATATATACCATTAAATGCAAGAAACAAAATATTTACGATCCTTTGATAACATCGCCGAGCAGTGGTAAAAACTGACCATGGAAAGATTAAACAAATCGCGTATGAGGGAGGAATTCACCTAGCTACAGAGTAGGCAAAATGAAATTTGGCAGGAAAATATATAATGCCCTTTAAAATAGGCAACAATGCACATCATCTCCCTTAGGGATAAATGTTGTAAGCTGTGTTGCCTGTCTTAAGGTGCGTCGTGTACTTTGTAGACCAGTTTTACATTCTCCGTCCTGTGGAACTGCATTCACAATAGATTACATTGATAAACAACTCCTCTATTTAGACGATGGTTAACCTGGCCCCGTGACCCACAGCCAAGGTTGTGTGGCTTCATGAAAGGCATACTCATTGGACTGCTGAGGGAAGCCGTTAAAAAGAAAGGAGAAAGGAAATGTATTCCAGTGGTGGTGAGAGCGTAAATTAATGGATTACATGGGTTACACCGGGCTGCTCCAGCGACGTGTGATCCGCAACGATCTTCTCAGTACCACGGCACTGTTCTCACCTTGGCATGAATGGGCGGCGAGATTTCAACGCAGTGTCTGCGTAGACACACAAACCAACCGTCAGCAGCGGTCCTGCACCAACATACTGGTTAGACCAAACCATGATTCTTTGTGTTAAGATGAAACATAAATTTTTAGTACGCTTCTAATTGTCCGAATGGAGTTCAGTTTCTGAAGTGTGGACAGATTATTTTTCAGACTGCCACTGAAGCTGAAACTACTGCTGGATGGATAAGACCTTGTCAACGCGGTGTGGCAAGGAAACAGCGAAATGAAATAAAAATCAAAAAGCAAAACAAAAGCAGGAGCCTACGACATGTCGTGCCAAACCAAGTTGAACGTGATTGGCAACTCGACCGTTCATTCAGGAAGAGAAAGAGAAACCCTCAGTAAAGAGTACAGCACTCTGTTATCTTTATGGTCTATCGGCACTTTCCCCTCCACAAGCGAAAAATCATTAAATTGTGTAAAGAATTTAAAGTTGTGAATAGTTTCATCAATTTGAATGCTGATTAAAATAAGAGGCTAAGAATAGATTACACCGCCGTATTGTAGAGGCTGCTTCTGCAAGCTCCATATCAGGCACCCATTACGCTGTAGTCCCAGCGTCACGTCAGGCATATTTAATTATCACTGGGCTCCAGGCCACTGAAGGTAAACCAATATGATCAAAGTTACAGGTTACAAGAAGGTGCAGGAAACCACACAGATTAAAACAAACAGACATTTTCATTTCCAATGAAACAATGAAATTAAACAGTTTCCTGGTAGACTGAACATTGATTGCACCGCGTGAACCTCTTAATGTAGTGGCACATTACAAACTTTCATTGAATAAGTCGTCCCCCACGGTGAGATGCGGGAGATCTTCCGCGCAGTCTGACTGAGATGAAAATACTTCGGAGACTGTGGAACCCTCACGAGCGCCCATGAAGGGTTCAGTGTGAAGACTTCCAGAAAAAAATTAGATCTCAGTACTAGAAAAGTAGACAGTTGTAGGGAGGGGAAGGGGGTGGGGTGGTAGATGCCATTCTGTTCGAAGTACCAGATGTTCATCAGGCGTACACACAAGAACAGTTGAACGAAGGGTACTTTCATGTACGAATAATAAGTTGTGAGGCGAAGGTCAACTTCTAGGCTCCGCGCAACTTCACGCTGCTGCTAGACTTTGTAGCTGTACGTCTTCCTCAGGCTAATAATAGCCATATTTTAGTGTGAGCAACTTTACACTCACATAAAATAAAAAAAAGCCTTCGTGGTTCTGAGGGGTTTTGGTCACCCCGCTCTCCCCTCCCACACCCTTATCAACGCCCTGATTACCAAGCCGGAAAACCGAACCTCAATCGTATGTTGAGCCGTGTGTAGTACACTTCTCTTGTGTAGGACAAATGTGTATACCATTTGCGACACACACTGTCTGGGAAACCTGTTACCTGTGAGCTGGTGTGGTGGAGAAATTGAGACTCGTTGACGCCGTCGCTGCAGCCGAACGCCTCATAGGGCTTTCCTGTCATTCCGTAGAAATCTTGCAGAAGATAATGACAACAGCACGGTGTAAATTTGTGTCGTTGCCCTAAGGAGAGTGTGAAGGGCAGGAAACGTGCATGTTTTCATGAAATAATTTTTAGTATGCACATGCATAGACGAAAGATTTCTGAGCGAAATCACAGACCGTGTAAGTATACACGGTAATATACTCACGAATGACAAAACAGCTGTAAATATAATCTGATGGTTTAAATCAGTCCCCTGAATCACTCACCCTTCGTGGATAATTACGACGTACCAGCTCTAACACTTTACACGTCGCAGCTTTACATTGTCAGAGAAAAATCATGTTAATATCTCAGAAGCGCACATCGTGATTTTATGAGTGAAAGAGAGTGATTATAAGTCACTGTCTGCACGGATGAATAAATTACCTCCTGGTCAGATTGAATACTAAGAGTACAAAGGCATCAAGTTCCCCACAGCAATTCGAATGAAAAATGTAACACAAGAAATGAGTTCGATTTTACATAGTTTTAAAGCATATGTAATTTCCTACATTGCAGATGAAACACGACTGTAACTTGCAAACTACAATCTCACTAAGTTCCTTTTAGTAGCATGTTGAATGGACCCATCACAAACATACAAGACAAGTGTCTAAAATACATCCATTCGACGAGGAGGCAGGGACAAGAGTAAAATTTTTTCTCGGCCCCACTAGGTCTGCAGAAACGAATTTTGGTGGCTCGCGCCCTAACTGGGTGTCACAGTTTAAAGCAGCGCATACTAGCGAGATATACGCAGCGATAGCTTGCCAAGATGCACTCCGCTAGCAGACGGAATTTGTTGTCGACCGAGAATCTCTGAGGAACAAGTGGCCTACACATGGTGCGCGTGATGTGAAACAGCAAGTGCTGCCATATTTAAAGAAGTAATAAAATGTTCTGGCAACGATATAAACTGTTATTGTTCGTTCAAACTTCTTCCTTTCACTCAGTCTATCAATGATTCTGTTCTGCCCACAAAGCTCATGAGATTTCTGTGGGCACCTGGAACAAGTTACGCTATGCAGTTTCCATCAGTTCTTAGATGTCAAATGTCTTCGATAGCGATCATGGGCAGCGTCGAGACAGTGCAGCACCGGAGATGCAGTTTAGCCGACGAAACAGTCAGCTGACCACAGTAAGAGGGGCCGGACAATGGAGTCGATTTTTGTGACGGTAAATGAGCCCGTAAGGTCTTAGTATTCCTAACATTGCCACACGACGTTTTTAAGGCTTTCTTGTTGAAGGATTAATAGAGGAGCTTTTATGACTTAGTTGTTAAAAAAAATCCTCACACACCAACAACAGCATCACAAGAATGTGTATACAAAGTGAGAGCGCCAGTTTAAAGCTATTGACTCACATAGCCATACAGGTGTTAGTACTTTGGTAGGGTGGATGATACGTTCTGTAATGTTTGTACCTCCATGAAGAAGAAGCACAGGCATATGCTAAGTGCATGGAGCAGCACAACTGTCATCCCTCTTTTTTAGAAAAGGGAAACAGAATAACTGTGATAATTATAGAGGGAGAACTTTGGCAGTCACAGCCGGTAATGTACATGGTAGGACGATAGATAAGAGACTGTGGACTATATGTGAAATACTTCTTTTAGAAGAACAGAATAGTTTCACGAAGGAAAGGGCTTGCAAAGTTCGTGTATTATTCAATATAAAACAGTTAATAGAGGAAGGGTGCGAGTTTAATATAGAATGTATACTCCCGGTACACATTACGCGAAACCCTTCCATCGTTTAAATGGGCAAATACTATAGAGCATATTCGGCAAACGTGGTCATTGTAAAGCAATCATACAGGTTGATAATATTCTTATCGGGTATGCAGCCGGATCATAACGTCTTCATGACACAATATTTCCGCGGTCCAACTGGCCGCCATCTTCAGGTGAGAGCGCTGGTGCACGATCTCGCCGGAACTGACTTCCCAGCGCAAGCGGAGCCCCTATATAGGCCGCAGAAGACCCACAACGCGTGCGCGAGAAGGTGCCGTAGCTGCCCTCTAGCGCAGTAAACAAGCCGCGCCGCCAGTGGTAGAAAGAGGCGAAATCGAGATATCGCTCTCAAAAATAAAAGAAAAAAAATTTTATTCCGACGATTGAAACACAGACCGTTGTTTTTTAATGTCAGATAACACCGGGTACCAAGTCTTACTTAAAAGACAACTCTTGTCTCTATTAATAAGATTGTCAGATAAACGAATCTCTATGGATTCTTTTAAAACACAGTCCCAATAGCGAGATGCAGGGTGCTCCTACCTACAATCTAGCCAAGTAGTTAGCATCTGTTCTTGGCCCTCACGTCGGTAAATTCGAACATCACATTCCCAATTCTATGGTGTTTATTCAGAGATTGAAGTCCTTGTCTCTTAGTCCCTGCGATTTGCTTGTGAGCTTTGATGTCGTGTCGCTTTTACCCGGGTTCCTCTGGAAGAATCCTTGCAATTAATTGGTGAGAAACTGGATGAGGAAACAACCAGGCTTTGTCGCCACGTGCTGACGTCGACGTACTTTTTATTCAATGACAAATATTTTCAACAGACTGACGGAGTGGCTATGGGGAGCCCATTGTCCCCAATAGTCGCCAACCATTTTATGGAAGATTTGGAGGACATGACGCTGAAGACGGCGTCCTTAAAACCAACCTGTATCTGGAGGTACGTTGAAGACACCTATATGGTGTGGCCTCATGGGAGAGAAGCTCTTGAGCGCCTCCTAGATCATTTTAATTCCCTGCATCCCAGCATCAAGTTTACCATGGACGTGGAAAGTGATGGAAAGCTTCCGTTTTTAGATGTTCTGGTCTACAGAAAGGATGATGGGACACTGGGACACAGCGTTTATCGAAAGCCTAAACACACGGACCGTTACCTGTATGCTTCTAGCTGTCATCCATCGTTCCAGCGTACGGGGGTCCTGCGGACGTTGGCGAGAAGAGCTTATGCCATTTCAGATGGAGAAAGCTTGACACAAGAATTGGACCACCTTAAGGATGTGTTCAAGCAGAATAGCTATACAGATAAACAGATCCGTCGTGCTTTCCAGTTTGGACCATCGCCTGAACCACCAGAAGATACCTGCAAATCGGTTGCTTTTCTGCCTTTTGCTGGGAGCATTTCTTCGAAGATAGGAAGAATTCTAAAAAGATATCATATCAAAAGTATTTTTCGTCCGCCAGCCAAGATTAGAGCGCTTCTTGGCTCTGTTAAGGATGACTTGGGTTTGAGGAAGCCCGGTGTGTACAAGATCCCTTGCCACTGTGGGAAGGCTTATATTGGTCAGACAATCCGGACCATTCAGGACCGATGTGTTTTAACCTGAGAAATCCGCAGTGGCGGAGCACTGTCTCACCGAGGGACACAGAATGCTATATGATGCGACACAAATGGTTGCCCCTGCATCTCGCTATTGGGACTGTGTTTTAAGAGAATCCATAGAGATTCGTTTACCTGACAATCTTATTAATAGAGACAAGGGTTATCTTTTAAGTAAGACTTGGGACCCGGTGTTATCTGACATAAAAAAACAACGGTCTGTGTTTCAATAGTCGGAATAAAAAATTTTTTCTTTTATTTTTGACAGCGATATCTCGATTTCGCCTCTTTCCACCACTGGCGGCGCGGCATGTTTACTGCGCTAGAGGGCAGCTACGGAACCTTCTCGCGCACGCGTTGTGGGTCTTCTGCGGCCTATATAGGGGCTGCCGCTTGCGCTGAGAAGTCAGTTCCGGCGAGATTCGCACCAGCGCTCTCACCTGAAGATGGTGGCCAGTTGTGTCATGAAGACGTTATCATCCGGCTGTATACCCGAGAAGAATATTATCAATTATTACGCCGGGAAAGCCTTCGTAGTCACATCAGAAGCCTCTACGGGGAGGAGATGGTGGAACTCGTGAAGAAGTTTGATAAATTTCGCAAGAAGAAGGGCAAGTTGCTGAGTGCCCTCGCCTTTTTGCTGAGATGCCGCGATGGAAGAGTAATACCTGAGTTTGCTAGATTTGTGCATTTTATTGATAGGAAAACGGCCAACAACATCAAGAAGCGTGCCAGTTTCGCCTTAGTCAAGGAGCGCATTCGCTTCACTCGAAGACAACTGGATCTCATATCCAAGGATTTACTTTTCTTGAACTTGGAGTTATCGTCGCTGCTGTCGGATGCATCCTGGGAATGAGTGGATAGTTCTTCTTGGGCACTGTCAGATTGGACGCATAGGAGCGCCGTCAGGAAACAGTCTTCGAAGTTTCAACGGCTTTGTTCACAACCTACGATATCTAATGACGACACCCGTCGACGGACAGTGATTAACCTCACGAGTAAAGAACTGGACGACGCTACGCTGTCAGTGTTGGAGAAAGGCCTGAATTTTGCCCCTACACCGAGGAATGTGCCTATCACCGAATTCATCTGTGCAGTCGAACAAGCAGTGTCCAACTTTTCGGAGGACCAAGCTGAAGAGATTAGGCAAGAGGTATCACATACATTGCGGCGGGCGCCGCCTCCACGGAGTAACATCTCCTCTCTCGAAAGGGCAGCCGTCCGGTCCATTAGACACGACGAGGATCTGATAGTTCTACCAGCGGACAAAGGCAACGCAACGGTTCTTCTGTCACGTGATGACTATCTGGGAAAGATGGATCTCTTACTTGAGGACTCAGCATACAGAACATTGCAGGACGACCCAACTGAACGGATAATACGGAAGACGGTTTCACTGCTGAAGAAGAGTTCATCTGACGACGTTCTCAAAAAACTTCGTCTTGGTGCTGCCGTGCCACCGAGACTATACGGCCTACCCAAGATTCATAAGAATGGGGTCCCGCTTCGTCCGATCGTGAGTAACTTGGGTGCTCCTACCTACAATCTAGCCAAGTAGTTAGCATCTGTTCTTGGCCCTCACGTCGGTAAATGCGAACATCACATTCCCAATTCTATGGTGTTTATTCAGAGATTGAAGTCCTTGTCTCTTAGTCCCTGCGATTTGCTTGTGAGCTTTGATATCGTGTCGCTTTTTACCCGGGTTCCTCTGGAAGAATCCTTGCAATTAATTGGTGAGAGACTGGATGAGGAAACAACCAGGCTTTGTCGCCACGTGCTGACGTCGACGTACTTTTTATTCAATGACAAATATTTTGAACAGACTGACGGAGTGGCTATGGGGAGCCCATTGTCCCCAATAGTCGCCAACCTGTTTTATGGAAGTTTTGGAGGACATGGCGCCGAAGACGGCGTCCTTAAAACCAACCTGTATCTGGAGGTACGTTGACGACACCTTTATGGTGTGGCCTCATGGGAGAGAAGCTCTTGAGCGCCTCCTAGATCATTTTAATTCCCTGCATCCCAGCATCAAGTTTACCATGGAGGTGGAAAGTGATGGAAAGCTCCCGTTTCTAGATGTTCTGGTGTACAGAAAGGATGATGGGACACTGGGACACATTGTTTATCGAAAGCCTACGCACACGGACCGTTACCTGTATGCTTCTAGCTGTCATCCATCGTTCCAGCGTACGGGGGTCCTGCGGACGTTGGCGAGAAGAGCTTATGCCATTTCAGATGGAGAAAGCTTGACACAAGAATTGGACCACCTTAAGGTTGTGTTCAAGCAGAATAGCTATACAGATAAACAGATCCGTCGTGCTTTCCAGTTTGGACCATCGCCTGAACCACCAGAAGATACCTGCAAATCGGTGGCTTTTCTGCCTTTTGCTGGGAGCATTTCCTCGAAGATAGGAAGAATTCTAAAAAGATATCATATCAAAAGTATTTTTCGTCCACCAGCCAAGATTAGAGCGCTTCTTGGCTCTGTTAAGGATGACTTGGGTTTGAGGAAGCCCGGTGTGTACAAGATCCCTTGCCACTGTGGGAAGGCTTATATTGGTCAGACAATCCAGACCATTCAGGACCGATGTGTTGAGCATCAGCGGCACACACGGCTGCTTCAACCCGAGAAATCCGCAGTGGCGGAGCACTGTCTCACCGAGGGACACAGAATGCTATATGATGCGACACAAATGGTTGCCCCTGCATCACGCTATTGGGACTGTGTTTTAAAAGAATCCATAGAGATTCGTTTATCTGACAATCTTATTAATAGAGACAAGGGTTATCTTTTAAGTAAGACTTGGGACCCGGTGTTATCTGACATTAAAAAACAACGGTCTGTGTTTCAATCGGCGGAATAAAAAATTTTTTCTTTTGTTTTCGACAGCGATATCTCGATTTCGCCTCTTTCCACCACTGGCGACGCGGCATGTTTACTGCGCTAGAGGGCAGCTACGGCACCTTCTCGCGCACGCGTTGTGGGTCTTCTGCGGTCTATATAGGGGCTGCCGCTTGCGCTGGGAAGCCAAAACCCAGGCGATCATTGTAGGCAAAACCACCCCTTCCTTCCGCTTCCTTGATTTCTATCTCACCGTCTATGGCCGTCCCATCGCCCTCACTCCCACCCTTAAGTACCTTGGCGTCACCCTCGACCGTCGCCTCTCCTGGACTCCCCATCTCCAGACAATCCAAGCCAAGGCACGTTCCCGCCTCCATCTCCTCAAGCTCCTTTCCGGCCGTACGTGGGGTCTGGACCCCTCCACCGTCCTCCACACCTATAAATCCCTCATCCGCCCTATCCTTTGTTATGCCCATCCAGCATGGATCTTCGCTCCCCCTACCTTTTATAAATCCCTCCAAATCCTTGAACGCCATGCTCTCCGCCTCGCCTATCGCATCCGTCTCCCCTCCCCCACACGGATGCTCTACGATCTCATCCCCTTCCCCCACCTCCTCCGTTTCCTTGAAAGGATACGGATCCTGTACACCTTCCGCAAACTCGATCCTCCTCACCCGCTCGTCTCCCTGATCCTCTCCCACCCCCGCCCGCTGCCGCGCCTGTATTCGCACGTCCCACCCGGTCTCCATCTCTCCACCCTCCTCACCCTCTCCCAAGGTGGCTTCCGCCAGCTCCCCCTCCCTGATGATGCCCTCCTTCCTTCCATTTACCCCTCCTACCAACTTTGATCCTCCCACCCTCCTCCTGTACTTATTCCTCCGGGCACCCTCCCTCCCTCCTCTCCCTTTTCCCTCTCTCCTCCTTTTCTCCCCCCCTCCTCCCCCGGGCCTCCCCTCCCCTGTTCCTCTCCTCCTGCCCCCGACTCCTCAGCCATTGGCATCCTTTTTCTCCCCTCTCCCCCACCTCCCCCTTCTACCCCTCTTGGCAGGTCCCCGGACTCGCACACGTTACGTGGACATTCGCGCGCCGGAGGTCGCCGCCATCAGTGTTTTGTGTGTTTAGTGTTTAGTGTTTAGTGTTCACCGTCCCCTCCGTCGTTCACCAGTGCCATCATCTTCTTCAGTGGTTGTGCGTCGTCTCATCAGCTAGCAGTGTGGATTATCGACGAGTGTGAACGGCTCCGTGATTGTCCCTATGTGTCTCCTGTTTTATTGCCCACCGCTCTGTGACTTATGTGTCTTCTTACTGTTTTTGCTGCTTGTGTCTTCTCTGTCTGAAGAGCAGCGTAGTGTGCTGCTGACAGCCTGCCTGTTGTACAGGTTTTAAAATAACAATAAAGTAAAAAAAAAAAAAAAAAGCGCTGGGAAGTCAGTTCCGGCGAGATTCACACCAGCGCTCTCACCTGAAGATGGCGGCCCGTTGGACTGCGGAAATATTGTGTCATGAAGACGTTATGATCCGGCTGCATACCGATAACAATATTATCAATTATTACGCCGGGAAAGCCTTCGTAGTCAAATCATACAGGTTCTAATATGTATGAATACATACACTACAATAACGTTTAAAACAGCTGCAAGAATTTGAGATATGGGACTGTGATCGGGGTGTCACACAAGGGTGCAATTTTTCAGAGACATTATTTAATTTAGTCAGTATTGACGACATCATAGAAAGAAGGAAGTAAGAAGTGTGTCCTGGGCTACAGATATCACATACAAAACTGCCCTTTGTGCAGGCGCTCGATTTATTTGTTCGATGATGAAACAAAATGTGCCCTAAATCAGTTAATAAAACTGGGTAGTGGCATTTAGAGTTGAGCCAATGAGAACAAACACTATCATCAATAACAGAAGCACTCTCTCTCTCTCTATCTCTCTCTCTGTGTGTGTGTGTGTGTGTGTGTGTGTGTGTGTATGTATGTGTGTGTGTGTGTGTGTGTGTGTGTGCGAGTTCACGCGTATGCATGCGTATGAACTATTAAACCCTTTATTTAAAAATGTATTCACAAATGGGAATAATAGATTGCTACTGTCAGACTGCCATGCACACTGACAAATGAGAGATATTGAAATTAGCACCCTGAGTAGGGAGAGATAACAGAGATTAGACTGCTCAGTGTAAACAAACTCATATCTGTGGAGAATCTCTCCTGCAGGGTGAAAAGTCCGCGCTCCTTCTTATACTTGAGGATCGGCAGCAGTATTTGTTGTCTGCCTACCAGCTCAAAAATTCAGCTAGCGCGTCGGTTCGGAGCCACACCAGACTACCTCTCTTTAATGACGGGGCAAGACGCTTACGTCACACCGAATGTACTCTCCGAACCTCGCTCCTTTACTCTCCAAAAAAACACTACACGGAGGGGAAGACTCCGACCTTTTACCCCAGGGACCAGCTAAAATTTTCCTACATTAACAGAAGTGCGGGGGAACCTCGCCGATGTCTTCCACCCATTGCTTACAGGACGTGACTTAACATCAAAGTTGTTGGTGCTGTGGCTGGCACTAGTGTCCCACCCATTGGTCGTTCCTTCATGCACGGCCTTATTTGATTGGATGACAACACCAGGAAGAAAGAAGCTTAATTTCCTCACAGTGCACGGCTTACCTGCCTTACATCTGCCTGCAGCTCAGTGATTCTCTAGGGACCCACGGTGGCTTAGCAATGGCAACAAAGGCGAATGCCGCCTGTGCCGACAAAAGCACGCGGCTGGTCTGGCCTCCCCAACTTCCGCAAACCGCAGTCCCTTGGGAAGCTACCTGTATTTCCCTTACACAGAGCCCTGAAACTGGCCACCAAGAGCAGAAACACACATCTGGATTTGCTCGTCTTCGTCGTTACAATCTGGAACTTTATTTCCGAGCTAACAAGCGGCGTACTTTTGTCCAGCATAGTTAAAAATATCAATAAATGGAAAATACTGAAACATTGCACAGCGATAAGTGACTCTAAAGTCACAAGTGATTAGTCCCGTGCGGGTGGAAATGGGCGCAGGCTACTTATGTTTACAAAATGGCTTCAATAATGAGTGCACAGTACTACAGAGCAATATTTCTGGCGGTTGTCTTTCGCAGGGTCCACTTTCTTCGCGTCCACATTCCTTTGGTGTCTCGTTGTGATTTCTCTTACCTATGGGCTGTCTGAAATCTTAATATTGTGCCGCTTATTGCAGATTATCTATTGAACACCGCTGTTGTTAGCACAAATTAACCTCCTTCGCATTGATGAGTGTCGTTGCACCTTATGGTTGGTAAGGCTGTGCATTACGTTAGTTGAAACTGATAAAACAGTGTTCCTTTGATTACCAAATTTTGAGTCAAAGATCGCACAACCTTTGCTGATTAGTGTTGAACTGTGTTACTTTCATGTCACAAGCTTACAATTTGACTTCTTTTGTGAGGCCAGAGGACACATGTGTTAAAAGAAAGCAGGTTTTTACTCTTGGACAAGCCAGGATTACGTGTGTACCTTATTGAGTATGTGGATCCTGCATCTATTCTATGTAATTTAAATTTTAATCGTGTTGATAACTTTTGTGTGTTAGCTCAGGGTTTTAACGTACACTTGTCGATTTATTCGATAATAGAGGATATCTAGAATTTTGAGTGAGAACTCAAATCTTGATTATAAAATTTTGTAATACACCTTTGAACTTTAGGTACTGCTGCATCCCTCACACAAGATATTTGACACAGTTGTTTAGGATATTATTAAATGTGAACCAAGATGAATTGTCTTATAATTATCGTATTCATTTTAAGAAATTTATTTTGGAGGTGTTTCACTTAATAATTTAGTAACTGTTCTCAGTAACAAAGTCGTCAATAATGATATTACTCCTGTATTACATTTATTCCATCACAAACCTGAGCCTGTGCTGCTTCTTAAGTTACTACGGTACCGCAATCGAGATGCCCGGCAGCAAATCTAACAGCACGCCTCCGAATACTTCGACGTGTGCCCGAAACCCGAGCTGCTGGGGGGTCGCACACACTCGGCCAGTACTCCAGAATCGGTCACCCAAGTGTTCTGTACGCGGTCTGCTTTATAGGTGTGTCACGACTTCTCCACAACTCTCGCAACGAACCGAAGTCTATCAGCCGCCTTCCCTGCTGCCGTCCTAGTGTGTTCGTTCCATGTCATGTCGTTGCTGCGTCAAGCAGTGCAACACTAATACTCACAGTATTTTTTCTACTTTCCAGCCGCCTTCACTTACACTAGAAGTTGCCATTCTCAGTACCAACAGAAATTTCTGTTCAAGTCATCCTGACTCAATCTACAGTCAATCAACGTTGACAAATCTGCGTACGCATCATCGTCATCAGGGAAAAGCCTCAGATCGCTGCCCACTCGATGCGGCAGATGCTTTACGTACATGGAGAACAGGAGTGCTCCTTTATAGTCCTCCTTGGGGCGTCTGGTGAGCCAGTAGTCTTTCACGACATATTCCATATTCTCGGGCTTCCTTGTAAGGCCGTGTAGTATGGGACAGTGTGGGACGCTTTTCGGAAATCTGTTTCAACGATGGATGAAATTTTTTTTTTTTTTTTGCCATTTTCGTACAGACCTAGCCAAGAAAAGTGCTCTCCAATCATTTCGTGAAGGTCGACCATTATTCGTACTTCATTTCATTGACGCCGCACAACATGAGTGAAAAGGTTCGGCTTGTGACTTACTGTGAAATATAAGCGTTCATAGGCACATCAAAGACTGCAGTACATTCGTTTTTGGTTGGATATTTTGCTACGAGAACGATGTGTACTTCGCACATTTTGATCGAAGTCAAGAAGAGGATCGTGTTAATTGCTCTAAGAAAATGCTCAAAAATGGGCAGAAATCCATATAAATCATTGTGACACATAGGAAAAGAAAGCTGGATACAATCGCACGAGCGAGAAACTAAGTAGCTCTCAACCTGTAGTGTGTACCAAGATGAGGCGAAAACAATGACAGTAGTTCCTTGACGAAGCGCTTCCAAGCAACTGCTTATTTATTTTCTTACTCTGTTCGTCTCGCGACCATTGCTCTATAATACAGTTCCCAAACTTTCTGAGACCATTATCCCTGAGTGCAATCAGGTATTAGTTTGACTGTCCCTCCTCTTTCTCATCCTTTCGCCATCCGCCGCCGCCAACTTTAGCGCCTACTAAGTTTTGGAATGAAAAACAAGGTTCTATGAAAAGTTTTATTTTTAAAACGATAAAAGACGAATGTAGTCCTTTTATTAAGTCACAAACTAATGACACGATGAAGCAATTAGATACAGCATAAGTCTAACAATATTTTTTTTTCATATTTAAGTTTTTCCCAGACAGTGCAAATCATAAATCTTGCACCAGATTCATCCAGTTCCTTGTTTCCATTTTCACTGACATCACAGCCAAAAATCTACCATTTCACATTTCTTTTCCATGTGTTGTTTCATATTGTGTGTGTGTGTGTGAGTGTGTGTGTGTTTGTTTGTGTGTGTTAGATTCAATGCTGAAACAATTTCCGATGCATCGCGTGTGCAAATCCACCTCAGAAAAGAAACTGCACCTCTTCCTAGCGGCATTTACCTCACCTGCGCCCATTACCCCCATTTAAAAATAACTAAATTAAAATGTGTTTACTATACTTACGTTTGTTTATTACTTAATTCCTGGACTCGAGACTTGTGAACTGAAATTAATGGTAAGACATCAGCGTGCTAATGCTTGCGTCTGATCACTCTAGTGATAATAATAATAATAATAATAATAATAATGCAGCACTAAAATAGTCCTTAAGTAGTTACTCTTTGTAGTGATGTTAATTGCTTCACCTAGCTGTTTCGAAGTGAGTACAAAAGTAATTTTTTGTCTGTTGCTGGAACTATCTACAACTTGGACATTTTCATGGGATATTTTGCATTCGTTACGAAATGTCTGTTTTACTGCCTTCGATGTATGATACAAAGCATGAAGTCTGCGTGTAGTGAGTGGACTATTTGAGGAACCTGCAAGCTACTCTGCATAGTGTCACGTATTAATGCTAGTATTTGAGTATCTAATCTATAGTACTATTAGAAGATTACGGTAATAGTAATGATATTTCAAAAATGGTTTATTTCCATGACTGAAACACAGTTAAACCTTTTTTGGTTTTTACCCATCAGAAAATATCATTTTACTGTCAGGGGTAATTACCCCATATTGGGAACTACTGCTTTAGAGGATCTAAGAACAGTTAGCGCTGAATGGTACATAGCTGTAGGTTGACCGCGACTCGTCGATGATATAAGGGAAAACAACCTAAAACGTTTATGAGGGCTCCCAAATCCGATTTCCATAAACTAACTGCTTCTGGTTGCTCGTGTAAACACTCCAATTTTGATTCTAGAAACTTTGTTCTACCCGCTGGGTATCGTCTACCACAATTTCCTACCATGTAAACAGTCCACCCTTTTCCACCAGAGGTTCTCACGTTATCACGCTCCTACGTTGGCTAATCCTGTCGGAGCAATTTTCGTGCAACGAATCAGAGGAAATATCAGACTGAAGAGAAGTACTTGACCGAAGACAGGCAGCTATCGTCCTGACTCCATCGGCAAGCGGGAAATCCGATTTCCAAACCCAATCGTGCAAAACAACTGACTACTGGAGATCTGTTATTATACCATGCTTCCAAAATCGATTCAGACCTTTTCTTTTTGGTCATCAGTCTTCTGACTGGTTTGAGCCAGCCCGCCAAGAATTCACGAATTTCTCACCTGTGCTAACCTCTTAATCTCAGAGCAGCACTTGCATCCTACGTCCTGTATTACTTGCGTAATGTATTCCTATCTCTGTCTTCCTCTACAGTTTTTGCTTTCTGCAGCTCCCTCTAGTAACATGGAAGTCATTCCCTGAAGTCTTGACAGATGTCCTATCATACGGTCCCTTTTCCATATCTGTGTTTTCCGCATATTACTTTCATCATCGATTATGCACAGAGCCTCCTCATTCCTTACTTTATCAGTCCACCCAATTTTCAACATTTGTCTGTAGCATCACATCTCAAATGCCTCGATTCTCTTCTGTTCCGATTTTCCCACAGTCCATGTTTCACTACCACACAGTGCTGCACTTGGTTCAAATGGCTCTGAGCACTATGGGACTCAACATCTGTCATCAGTCCCCTAGAACTTAGAACTACTAAAACCTAACTAACCTAAGGACATCACACACATCGAGGACATCACACACATCCATGCCCGAGGCAGAATTCGAACCTGCGACCGTAGCAGTCGCGCGGTTTCGGACTGCAGCGCCTAGAACCGAGAGGCCATCGCCGTCGGCAATGCTGTACTCCAGACGTACATTCTCAGAAATTTCTTTCTCAAATTAAGGCCGATATTTGATATTAGTACACGTCTTTTGACCAGGAATCCCCTTTTTGACATTGCTAGTCTGCTTTTGATATCCTCCTTCTCCGTAAGTCACTTGATATTTTACTGCCTAGGTAGTAGAATTCCTTAACTTCATCTACTTCGTGACCATCGCTCCTGATATTAAGTTTCTCGCTGTTATCATTTCTACTACTTCTCATTACCTTCGTCTTTCTTCGATTTACTCTCAGTCCATATTCTGTACTCATTACACTGTTCATTCCATTCAGCAGACCATGTTATTCTTCTTCACTTTCAATCAGGATAGCAATGTCGTCAGCGAATAATATAATTGATATTCTTTCACCTTAAATTTTATTTCCACTGATGAACCTTTCTTTTAATTCCACAATTGTTCCTCGATGTACAGATTGAACTGTAGGGTCGAAAGAATATATCCTTATCTTACGCCCTTTTTAATACGAGAACTTCGTTCTTGGTCGTCCACTCTTATTATTCCCTCTTGGCTGTTGTACATATTGTATATGACTCCTCTGTCCCTATAACTTATTCTTATTTTTCTCAGATTTTCGAACATCTTACAACATTTTACATAGTCTTACCAAGTCGACAGAGCCTATGAACGTGTCTTGAATTTTCTTTAGTCTTGCTTCCATTATTAACCGCAACGTCAGAATTGCCTCTCTCGTGCCATTACCTTTCGTAAAGCCAAACTGATCGTCGTATAGCGCATCCTTAATTTTCTTTTCCATTCTTCTCTATATTATTCTTGTCAGCAACGTGGATGCATGAGCTGTTAAGCTGATTGTGCGATAATTCTCGCACTTGTCAGCTCTTGCCGTCTTCGTAATAGTGTGGATGATGTTTTTCCGAAAGTCAGATGGATGTCGCCAGGCTAATACATTCTGCACACCAAAATGAATAGTCGTTCTGTTGCCACTTCCCCCAACGATTTTAGAAACTCTGACGGAATGTTATATATTCCTTCTGCCTCATTTGGTTCCCGAAAGCTCTTTTAAATTCTGATTCTGATACTGGGTCCCCTATCTCATCTAAATCGACTCCTGTTTCCTCTTCTATCACATCAGAGAAATCTTCCCCATCATAAAGAATTTCAATGTATTCTTTTCACTTATCCGCTCGCTCATCAACATTTAACAGTGGAATTCCTGTTCCACTCCTAATGTTATCACCCTTGCTTTTAATGTCACCGAAGGTTGTTTTGACTTTCATGTATGCTGAGGCAGTCCTACCGACAATCTTTTTCCGATTTCTTCACCTTTTTCATGCACCCATTTCGTCTTACCTTCCTTGTACTTCCTATTTATTTCATTCCTCAATAACTTATATTTCTGTATGCCTGAGTCTCCCAGAACATTTTTGTACTTCCTCCTTTCATCGATCAATTAAAGTATTTCTTCTGCTACCCATACTTTCTTCGCAGTTACCTTCTTTGTAATTTTGTTTTCCTTCCCAACTTCTGTTATCACCCTTTTTAGGTATGTCCGTTCATCTTCAAGGATTTCAATGAGCTACTACTAAGCTATTCCTTATTGTTGTATCTATAGCCTTAGAAAACTTCAAACGTGTCTCGTCATTTCTGAGAACTTCCGTATTAAACGTCTTTGCGTATTGATTCTTCCTGACTAATTTCTTAGACTTCAGCCTACTCTTCAGCATACTGTATCGTGATCTGAGTCTATATCTGCTCCTGAGTACGCCTTAGAACCCAGTATCTGATTTCGGAATCTCTGTCTGACCATGATGTAATTTACCTGAAATCTTCCCGTATCGCCTGGCCTTTTCCTCCTCCTCTTGTGATTTCTAAACAGAGTATTCGTTATTACTAGCTGAAGTTTATTACAGAACTCGGTTAATCCTCCTCCTCTCTCATTATTTGTTCCAAGCCCATATTCTCCTGTAACCTTTTCTTCTACTCCTTCCCTTACAACTGCATTCCAGTCCCCCGTGACTATTAGCCTTTCATCTCCCTTTACATACCGTAATACCCTTTCAATATCTTGATAAACTTTCTCTATCTCTTCATCGCCAGCTTCCGACGTCGGCATGTATACCTGAACTATGATTGTCGGTGTTGGTTTGTTGTCGATTCTGATAAGAATAACCCTATCATTGAACTGTTCACGGTAACACACTATCTGACTTACCTTACTATTCCTGCTGCTGTTGATATTTCCCTATGGTCATCTGACCAGAAATCTTTGTCTTCTATCCACTTCATTTCACTGACCGCTACTATATCTAGAATGAGCGTTCGCATTCCCCTTTTCAGTATTTCTAGGTTCTCTACCCCGTTCAAGCTTCAGACATTCCACGCGCCGACTCGTAGAATGTTATTATTTCGTTGATTACTCAGTCTTTTTCTCATGGTAACCTCCCCCTTCGTAGTCCCTTCCCGGAGATCAGAATGGTGGACTATTCCGAAATCTTTTGCTAAAGCAGAGATCATCATGACTGTTCAATTACAGGCCACGTGTCCTGTGGACGCACGTTACGTGTCTTTAATATAGTGGTTTCCATTGCCTTCTGAATCCTAATGCCGTTGATCTTTGTTGATTCTTCGGCCTTCAGGGGCAGTTTCCCATCCCTAGGCCGGCCGTGGTGGCCGAGCGGTTCTAGGCGCTACAGTCTGTAACCGCACGTCCGCTGCGGTCGCAGGTTCGAATCCTGTCTCTGGCATGGATGTGTGTGATGTCCTTAGGTTAGTCAGTTTTAAGTAGTTCTAAGTTCTAGGGAACTGATGACCTCAGAAGTTAAGTCCTAAAGTGCTCAGACCCATTTTTGAACCCACCCCTAGGACAAGAGAGTGCCCTGAACCTCTGCCCGTTCCTCCGTCCTCTTTGGCAAGGCCGTTGGCAGAATGGGGATGATTTCTTACGCCGGAAGTCTTCGGCAGCCAAGGCTGATTATTACTCAAAATTTAAGCTGCAGCGGGATTCGATCCCGGGACCGAAAACCTTTTGAAATATGAATCAAAGACGCTACCTCAAGAGCACGGGGTAGGCCAAACGTGCAAATGTAAATTTGTGCAGTGAAAATGGGTAACTGATACTTTTCTTCACTTTCTGGAATATACGTTGCTTGTAAAGGTAGCAATAGTGGCATTCCCAGTTGTAATACAACAAATGGCTCTGAGCACTATGGGACTTAACATCTGAGGTCATCAGTCTGTAATACAACAAGTCAACTTATTATTTGACAGATAAAATCACCGCAAAAATCTCACATTGCTCTTAGTGGTCTAATTTATTACCTAAAGAGTTCATTTTAGTTCATTTACGCTTATATAAAGCAAAAATTGTGCTGTAGCCATTTTAATCACTTCTAGAAGTTATGAGATCAAAGTTTCTCGCGAGGCCAGAGGTTGCGTCCTTGTCTGCGCTGGTAGAGGCAGAGCTCCCCTTGGGACGCACTCAATTCAACACGTTTCTACGTGTCTTCTCAGCGTAGAGAGCTCGCTTCCCTCTGTAGTAAAAGTCCCGAAGGAATGCCTATTGTGTTGGAGATACAGAGTTAGCGCTCTCCTAGAAACTGTGCAATCGCGTCAAACCAACCCATTGTGTTTCCTCAATTCTTCGAATATACAAGCAACAAAACAGGTAGCGTCCTGGAAAGAGGAGGCGGACAATGTTTTCCGAGCACCCAAGAAGATAAAACAGATGCTGCGCTCGATTAAGGACAGTCTCGGTCTGAAAGCCCCTGGAATTTATGTTTCCTTGTAAGTGCGAAAGCAACTTCATCGTTCAATTTTCCCGTACCGTCACAGACCGCTGTGAAAAACGTCAAAGGTGTGTTAAAAATAGAGAACTTGAGAAAACAGTAATTGCGGAAATTAGTATCGTAAATATGCAGAGAAAAATGTTTGTCGAAACTGATATCTCCCCCCTCGCTGCTCCATACTGGAATTAAGTTATTAAAGAAGTAGCAGAAATTAAAATGTCCGACAATAATGTCAAGGGAGACAGTGGCTATAGTCTCAGACGTCCGTGGAAGCGAGCTCTCGACGCTGGGAAGACTGGTAGCATTCATCTCACGCTAGGTGAGGGAAACCCTACGTCATAGTGACGTAACATTACGTCATCGTGACGTAAATAACCTAAATCGACTACATGAGTGCGTATATCGATCTTTGCGGTTGTACCGATAGCGTCAAAGCTAAATGTAGATACATGTGTACAAATGAAGTGTGAAGTGACAGGAGTTATCTCTTACGCTCATCCCAGTTGAATTAATTATTAAGCTGTAATCCAAACAATTTGGGATGGTATTATGTGATTCAGAAACATAATGAATGTCTGAACGAAGGAACCATAACGAAAGTAAAAAAAAGCTTTTAGTCAATTTAAAAAAAAAAAAAAAAATCCGATGAATCGTGCATAAATCGTGCGGATAGAAACGTGAAATAATTAATTATTAAGCTTCAACCCAAAGAATATGGGATGTTATTGTGTGTTTCATGAACATAAAGAATATCTGAATGAAGGAATCATAACCATAACGAAAGTGTCTAGGCATTTTTTTAGTCCGATTAATCGTGCATAAATCATGTGGATAAAAGCGTGAAATAGGGAGAAATTGAAGTGTTTCGTATTTTTATAAAAGCCAATGAATTGTACATAATTCATGTGGGCAGAAACGTTAAACTGAGAAACTGAAGTTCGAAGTAATTCCGAATGTTGCTGGAAATATTAAACCACCTAGTTCCACTTAATTTTGCCTTGATGATGTAAATCAACTAAGAACAATGAGCAGTGCAGATTCAAGACGCGCACAACAGTCCATGTATACAGAATGCACACAACAGTCGATAGGACAACCCGTGCCACCACCAGTGCACACGTGGACACAGTCTCTGGCAGCGTGACGTAAAAGCGACGTAAGCATACCGAGCACAAGCCGTCTGTGGGCCGTAAACGATCGCAACAACAGCAGCCACGCCAGTCGCTTGTTACGACGAAGACGATGGAGGGTTTCGCCATAAGCTCGAGATTCTATTCAGATTTGACGTGAGAAGTAAACCTCGAGAAACTGTTAAATCCTTGGAAAACCATGTATTTTGAGGTATTCACACGTAAAACCCTATAAATTTTAAAGATGTATATTTGCGAAACGATATAAGGATTTTTTACAAGAAGATATTTCTTTCATTGTTTATCAAACACTTAAAAATCTGCCTTGACATACTGTATGTTGACAGCTCCAGAGTTTCTTCACACAAAGGAAGAGGAATTGTGTGGCCACTAGTTGTAAACTGTTTATATCATTTCTGTGTGCTAACATCCTGGACAGGAAAGCAAGTATAACGTTCCTGCTACTGTATTTTGCAGTGTTTTTGGAATTTGCAGTATAAGTTTTCTAAGTTTGTTTCCTTAACGGATTTTTATATCAGTTCATAACATGTAATCTGACTGCTGTGCAATGTTCGTGAATGAATCTACTACGTGCAAACTTCAATCTGGATCATTGTAACGCCTGAATCTTTGTCTTGAAACAGTGTTGCACTACACAAACGTATAATCTGCTCAGCGCTACGTTTAAGATGATGGTGAGCTCAGCTTGAAGTCGTCGACCTTACCTTGAAGCCGATTCCTGCGCAAATGCTTAAATGAAATAAGAGACCTACCGTTATTTCTTTCGAGTTACCTCTTACTATTTTCAATTTGTTTTTGGTACCAACTGTTATCAAACAGTATCGCAAATCTGGAACCTTAGCATTGACTGCACAGTTTTATTTCACTATGTGCATTACTTTGTTATAATAAAACTTGTTCGATTATATTCTTACTGAATAGTCACACCGCTCTAGTGCCTTAACTATTCTGTTTAATAGTGTTGGTTATCTCAATGTTTTTTCTCTACTCCCATATCATTAACCATCGTGAGTCTTACTTGCGCCACTCTCGCCTTTCTGTTCTGTTCTGGCGCTGTCGACATTGCTCTGGGTTCGCCATGCATCGGTTTAATATTCTGGCGTCGTATTCAATGCTTTTCACTGACTTGCACCGCATGGCTTCATATAATTTGCTACTGAGCGTAATTTCCTTTCACGACAGGTTTTCTTTTTCTTATCAGATTCCTACAAAAAAGTGGGATTGAGTTCAGGATGGATGCCGTTACCTGTACAATAACTTCACTTGTTCTTCAATTGATAGAAATGAAACGTGGCGTCAAACGTTTCCGAATATAGGGTAACGTTACGGTATAAAAATAATGACAGAAAAAATTTCAACGCTTAGGAGGGTTGTCGGACATAAAGCAAAGTTGGTAGGCGTGTTTCTACATATGAAACATGACGTATATTCAAATTTCTCGCCAGTCGCCTAAGAGTGGTGCCACTACGAGGATGCAAATCATGTTTGCCTTCAATTCGCGCTGTAACGTTCATGATCGTTAGTTACGTCTGAGATTGGACGTGGTGAGTTGATGTTGCCAAGAACGCCTTTTAAAGTCGACGAAGACACCATCGTCAGCCCTCACTGAGTTTCAACGAGGTCGTGTAATAGGGCTATGAGAAGCTGGATGTTCCTTCTACGATACTGCAAAATAATTTGGCAGGAATATAGCCACTGTACATGATTTCTGGCAGCGGTGGTCCCGGGAAAGTGCGGCCACAAGAAGAACCGGACTCCCGACGGCCACGTGGCGTTACTGAGACGGAAGAGCACGGTGGGGCGTGTAGCTCCGGCTCATCGTACTGCACCTGCAGCAGCAGTCTGAGCAGCAGCTAGCACCCCACTGATACAACCAACTGTTACGAATCCATTACTTTAAGTACAGTTCCGAACCGGACTCCCTGTAGTGTGCGTTCCACTGACCCGCAAACCACCGCCACTTTCGACTTGAGTGCTGTAAAGCGAGACCTCAATGGAGGACAGGGTGGAGATCAGTTGTGTTTTGTGATGTAAGCTGTTTCTGCCTCGGTGCCAGTGATGGCCGTGTGTTGGTTAGAACGAGGCCAGCTGGGGGCCTGCATTCAAACTGGCTACTGCCCGTCACACTGCACCTACAACGGGAGTTATGGTCTGGGGAGCGAAGTCCGTACTGAAGCAGGAGCACTGCCGTTGTTATCCCACGCACCCGGACGGCAAAATTATACGCCAGTCTCGTAATTGGAACTGCCACTCACGAACAGCGTGCCAGGAGGTGTTTTCAACAGGATAACGCTCGCACACGTGCTGCCGTTGTAACGCGACGTGCTGTGTAGAATGTCGACACGTCGCGTTCGCCTGCTCCGTCACCCGACCTGTCTCCAATCGAGCGCATATGAGATATTATCGGACAACAACTCCGGCGTCATCCAATACCATCCTGTACTGACCGACAAAGTGGAACAGACATGGAACTCCATTTCAAAAACTAACTGGCACCTGTACAACACAATGCATGCACGTTTGTATACTTACATTCAGCATTCTGGTGGTTATACCGGTTATTAATGTACCAGCATTTCACGTTAACAATGACGTATCTCACGTTTACATCAATCTGAGATCTCGTAATGTTAATCACTTACACAAATGTATTCCTGAAATTTCATTTCCTACAATATTTACTTTCAGTGCTGGACTTTTTTCCGGTCACAGACCACCTCTGTGCAGCGTTCTTTAGACAGCGTCGCGTCAGGCCCAGACAGGTGCCCTCCGGCAGCGCCCTCTGTGCTCGCCCCCTCCTCCAGCCTCCTCCCTCCCCTCTTCGACCTGAACGTGTGCTCACAGCGCCCAACACCGCCCCCTCCATTAAAACTGGAGAGACCCCGCCGAGTCCCGGCTGGGAGCTGCTCCACTCTATTATGTGCGCACCCCCCTACGCGCACCGGCGTCCCGGGTTCTTTAATTAAACGCCCTCCAACCAAAGAGGGCAGCCGCGCTCACTCCGCGTAAATCGTCGGCGAGATATTCGGGTCCTCCACGAGCGCTTCGCCATTTTAAAAATTCCCTTTCATTAGCTCGTTCTTCATTAAAGACTGACAACCGGTAGCGACAAACTGAGCGTCAGCAACTCCATCGGGGCCACAAATGTAGTCCGACGGCTGGAACGACCAGCTGCGTGACCCGCCACCCTTCACTTATCATGTTCCAGAAGTACCAGCGGTAACTGTTCGGCGTGTCTGCACTGTGTCGTATTATTCGTTCACGTAGAACTGCAAGTGACGGCGACTCAAGGCGTAAAAGATACATGCTTCGCATGAGTGAGAGCGAATAATTTATACACGGTGGTCCATTGATAGTGACCGGGTCAAATATCTCACGAAATAAGCGTGAAACGAAAAAATTACAAAGAATGAAACTCGTCTAGCTTCAAGGGGAAAACCAGATGGCGCTATGGTTGGCCCGCTAGATGGCACTGCCACCCCCACTTTTTATTACACATTCGTGTAGTACGAAAAGAAATATGAATGTTTTAGTTGGACCACTTTTTTCGCTTTGTGATAGATGGCGTTGTATTAGTCACAAACGTATAAGTAGGTGGTATCACGTAACATTCCGCCAGTGCGGACGGTATTTGCTTCGTGATACGTTACCCGTGTTAAAATGGACCGTTTACCAATTGCGGAGAAGGTCGATATCGTGTTGATGTATGGCTATTGTGATCAAAATACCGAACGGGCGAGTGCTATGTATGCTGCTCGGTATCCTGGACGACATCATCCAAGTGTTCGGACCGTTCGCCGGGTAGTTACGTTATTTAAGGAAAAAGGTGGTGTTCAGCTACATGTGAAACTTCAACCACGACGTGCAACAAATGCTGATGCCCAAATAGGTATTTTAGCTGCTGTCGCGGCTAATCCTCACATCAGTAGCAGACAAATTGCTCTATAATCGGGAATCTCAAAAACGTCGGTGTTGAGAATGATACATCAACATCGATTGCACCCGTACCATATTTGTATGTACCAGGAATTGCATGCCGACGACTTTGAACGTCGTGTACAGTTCTGCCACTGGGCACAAGAGAAATTACGGGACGATGACACATTTTTTCCACGCGTTCAATTTAGCGACGAATCGTCATTCACCAACAGCGGTAACGTAAACCGGCATAATATGCACTATTGGGCAACGGAAAATCCACGATGGCTGCGACGACAAGTGGGACATCAGCGACCTTGGCGGGTTAATCTATGGTGCGGCATTATGGAAGGAATGATAACTGGCCCCCATTTTATCGATGGCAATCTAAATGGTGTAATGTATGCTGATTTCCTAAGTAATGTGATTCTTGAGTTTCTCCCGGCGTATTTGATAGTCAAAATATCCACGGGTGTGCTGCCGGTCTATAGTGTCCAACGGGCACAATATTTCGGCGATCATACATGTCGCCATCATCAGGTGAACTGACGGACTGAGCTCCTGTGAACGTGCCGGCACGGAGATCCGTACGCTATGGCTGCTCAGAGGGAACTGGGTTCGGTCGCGGCGGCGGCCGATTTAAATACCCTCCGCCCGCGGCGCGCTCCCTCCGCCGTCCGCGCCCCGCGCCACGGTCACGCGGTGGAACAGATTGCGACGGCGTCTGAGATGACGTCGGAGTGATGGCTCTGTCCGCCGTGGTCGTCACAACTATACGTTTGCTCGATTTACTCTTGATTAACCCGATCGCTGGTTCCCAAGCCTTGCTAAGATTATAGCCACAGTCACGGTTTATGAGGTCATCATTGGTGCGAATTTCGATGGCCTCTCTAACAACGCTGTCCCAGTATCTCGACGTCTGTACCAGAATCCTCGTGCGGTCATATTCCATGGCGTGATTTTCCGACAAACAATGTTCAGCGACCGCCGACTTGCTCGGATACATCAGGCGAGTGTGCCTCTGGTGTTCACGGCATCGATCCTCGACGGTACGCATCGACTGACCAATATACGACTTGCCACATTGACACGGAATCTGGTACACGCCGGCCTTCCTCAAACCGAGGTCATCTTTGGCGCTCCCCACCAGTGCACGAGTTTTATTTGGAGGACAAAACACAGTTCCGACCCGGTGTTTCTTCAGAATGCGAGCGATTTTCCCCGAGAGTGCGCCTGTGTATGGAATAAATGCAGTGCCTACCTCCTCCCTCGTGACTTCATCCATCTCAAGAGGTTGTGCTGCAGTGGTTGGGCGGAGAGCACGTTGAATCTGCCACTCTGAGTACCCATTTTTTCGAAATACAGTTCTCAGATGTTCCAATTCCTGGGGTAGACTCTCTGCGTCAGAGATAGCGCGCGCCCTATGTACTAGAGTTTTAAGTAATGTTCTACCGATGTTACTATAAGATGTATCACTGCATGACTGAATGACGATGTACTTCCAACATGATGGATGTCCGGCACATAGCTGGCGGGCGGTTGAAGCGGTATTGAATAGCATATTTCATGACAGGTGTATTGGTCGTCGAAGCACCATACCATGGCCCGCACGTTCACCGGATCTAACGTCCCCGGATTTCTTTCTGTGGGCAAAGTGGAAGGATATTTGCTATCGTGATCCACCGACATCGCCTGACAACATGCGTCAGCGCATTGTCAATGCATGTCCAAATATTACGGAAGGCGAACTACTCACTGTTGAGAGGAATGTCGTTACATGTATTGCCAAACGCATTGAGGTTGACAGACATCATTTTGAGCACTTATTGCATTAATTTGGTATTTACAGGTAATCACGCTGTAACATCATGCGTTCTCAGAAATGGCATGTTCACAAAGGTACATGTATCACATTGGAACAACCGAAATAAAATATTCAAACGTACCTACTTTCTGTATTTTCATTTAAAAATCTACCTGTTACCAACTGTTCATTTAAAACTGGGAGCTATGTTGTTTTTGTGACTATTACAGCGCCATCTATCACAAAGCGAAAAAAGTGGTCCAACTAAAACATCCATATCTATTTACGTACTACACGAATGTGTAATAAATATGGGGGTTCCTATTTTAAAAAAACTCAGTTGATATCCGTTTGACCCATGGCAGCGCCATCTAGCGGGCCAACCATAGCGCCATCTGGTTTCCCCCTTCAAGCTAGACAAGTTTCGTCTTTGTAGTTTTTTCGTTTGACGCTTATTTCGTGAGATATTTGGCCCGGTCACGATCAATGGACCACAGTGTATATTCGAATGAAATTTGGCGGAAAACATAAATCTCCTTTTATTTAGTGACTATTTATAGGGCTTTGCGAGTCTTTCTGTTAGACCTGCAATGAACATATTGCGCTCGACGGAATGCTAAATGCGGAAAGATTTGAAGGCATTTTACAGCGGTTCGGTGATTGCTTGTTGGGTATGACAACACAACTCTCATAAAGCAACATCTGTGAATCGTGGTTTGTGGGCAGTAACATTCTTGAAATGGCCTGGTCTGCCAAGAATCCCGACGTGAAGGCCACAGAACACCATTGAGATAAGTTAGGGCGTCGGCTTCGCTCTACACCCAGCTTCCAACATCGCTTCCTTCTCTGGTTGCAGTTCTTGAGCGAGAGTGGGCTGCCATTCCTCGGACGCCTCACTGTAAGTGGCGCCAGGAGGGTCAAAATCGTAAACCGATTGTATTTTCCCAGTGTCCTACCAATGAACCGTAGTCTGTGTTTCGGTTTACCGACAATCGGTCCTATTTGATTATTTCATTTCATATGCCTACAAATAGTTACACCTAAGTATTTGTATGAGTGGAATTAGTGTAACTGTGACTCACAGATATTTTAGTCGTAGGAGAGTAGATTTTTGCCTGTTGTGAAATTCACAATTTTACACTTACGAACATCTCAAGCAGTTTGGCAATCATAGCGTCAGTCTGAAATACTATCAATATATGACTGAATATTTATGCAGCATTTATAGTAAAGTGCGTCATATGTAAAAAGTGTGACAGCTGTCTGGCAGATTATTAAGACACAAAATTAACAAACTTATCTGTGTGGAATGAATCCCAGAACGTTTAGCAGTTGTTGTTATGCTCGGGTCTCACAGTAATTAGCGGAAGACCGAGCGAGGTGGCGCAGTGGGCGGTACACTGGACTCGCATTCGGGAGGACGACGGTTCAATCCCGCGTCCGGCCATCCTGATTTAGGTTTTCCGTGATTTCCCTAAATCGCTCCACGCAAATGCCGGGATGTTTCCTTTGAAAGGGCACTGCCGATTTCCTTCCCTGTCCTTCCCTAATCCGATGAGACCGATGACCTCGCTGTCTGGTCTCCTTCCCCCAAAACAACCCAACCCAATCCAATTAATTATTTGTACTGTAAACTGTAAATAAAAATAACAGTGACAATAGAAATAATAACAATGATAACAATCCGTTTCTATGGAATATCGGTTACCAGATCTTGAAGCATAAGAATAAAATGAGTATGAGCAAATACACCGCCGCATCATTTGATACATATTAGTGCGGCACTAAGCCATTATTGCTTTCATAACGGTGCCGTACATGCGCGTCACCGAACGCCCCGTGTTGCATTTCATAAACTGGTATTGAGCCGGTATGCCGCCCCAATTTAATCATTGGTATCTGGACTGCAGCCCGCTGCGGTACAAAAGCTCTGGTGACGCCATAGCGAGACTGAGCGAAGTGCACAGTGGGTGATCCTGCCACGTAACAGGCGAAGCTGGATGCTCTCTCACGTGTACGAATTAAACACATTTTCTGCAGATTTTCGTCGTACTGACAATTTTATGTAGTCTCGAGAAGACAATACTTTCATTTGAAGGTAGTCATAAAATTTTAATTATCACCTCAATAAAGCCACGTAATTAATTTTTTTCCTGCAGGAGCATGTCCGCAGTCCTAGCACACACTACTAGGCTAGACCCGAGACACCGCGCAGTAGCGGGCGGCCAGAGGGCGGAGCGGCTGCTCTAGCGGCCTGTCACGGTACCCACGGTACCTATACCAGAACTGCAGACACGAATCTGCAAAATAACTAAGAAATAACATGAATTTTTCAGGTGATAATTAAAAAAACCTTACGACTATCCCCTCGTTGAATAACATCCCACTTTGATGCATTATTTGGAATACGTGTACCCAACATCGGTACATATACCGGTGTGTCCGTAATTATGACACAAACTTTCAGGGATAGTGCAGAAGGAGAAATGTAGAATTTCGGGATGAGGGAAAAGGGTACGTAAAAGGCTGAGTCGAAAGTTCACTTGAGACTGTTACATCTTGCAGCATCAATCCGATATTCATCAAACTTTGTGGGTAAGTTCGTAACATTTCACGTTTCTTTTTCTTTTTGAGTGATCAGTCTTCTGACTGGTTTGATGCGGCCCGCCACGAATCCCTCTCCTGTACCAAACCTCTTCATGAAAGAGAAGCCGCTGCAACGTACCTGTACATCCTCAATTATTTGCTGGTTGTGTTCGAATCTCTGTTTTCCTCTACAGTTTTTACCCCCTAAAGATCCCTCTAGTACCATGGAAGTCATGCCCTCATGTCTTAGCAGATGTCCTATCATCCTGTCCCTTCTCCTTATCAGCCGCGCGGAGTGGTCGCAAGGTCTGAGGCGTCATGTCACGAATTACGCGGCCCCTCCCGCCGGCGGTTCGAATCGTCCCTCGGGCGTGGGTGTGTGTGTGTGTTGTTCTTGGCGTCAGTTAGTTAAGTAGTGTGTAAGTTTAGAGACTGATGACCTCAGCAGTTTGGTCCCTTAGGAATTGACACACATTTGAACATTTTTCTCCTTATAAGTGTTTTTCACATATTCCTTTCCTCTCCGAATTAGCGCAGAAACTCTTCTTCCTTACCTTATCAGTCCTACTAATTTTCAACATCCGTCTGTGGCACAACGTCTCAAATGTTTCGTTCTCTTCTGTTCCGGTTTTCTCAACGTCCGTGTTTCGTTACCATACAATGCTTTGCTGCAAACGTACATTCTCAGAAATTTCTTCCTCGTATTAAGGCCTATGTTTGATACTAGTAGACTTCTCTTGGCCAGGAATGCGCATTTTGCCAGTGCTAGTTTGCATTTGATGTCCTTGTTCCGTCTATCATTGGTTATTTTGTTGCCTAGCTAGTAGACTTTTTTAATTACTTCTACTTCATGACCATAAATCCTGATGTTATGTTACTCGCTGTTCTCATTTCTGCTTCTTCTCATTACTTTCCTGTTTCTTCGATTTACTCTCCATCCATATTATGTACTCGTTAGACTGTTCATTACATTCCCAGATCCTGTAATTATTCTTTACTTTCACTGAGGATAGCATTATCCCTTCACCTTGAATTTAATTATACTTTTTAATCTTTCTTTTATCTCCATTATTGATTCCCCTGTGTATACATAGAACAGTAGAGGCGTAAGACCACATCCATGCCATACACCCTTTTTAACCCGAGCAGTTCGTTCTTAGTGTACCATTCTTATTATTCCTTCTTGGCTTTTGTATATATTGTATATTACCCGTCCCTCCCTATAGCTTACTCATACTTTTCTCAGAATTTTGAACATTTTGCATCATTTTACATTGTCGAACACTTTTTCCAGGTTGACAGATCCTATGAACGTGTCTTGATTTTCTTTAGTCTTGTTTCCATTATCAGCCATAACGTCAGAACTGCCTCTCTGATGCCTTTACCTTTCCTAAAGTCAAACTGATTGCCATCTAGCACAGCCTCAATTTTCTTTCAATTTTCTTTCCATTCTTGTGTATATTATTCTTCTCAGAAACTTGGATGCATGAGCCGTTGATTGTGCGATAATTCTCGCACTTGTCGGTTCTTGCACTCTTCGGAATTGTGTGGACGATATTTTTCCGAAGGTCACATGGTATACCGCCAGACTCATACATTTTACACACCTACGCTAATAGTCGTTTTGTTAATGCTTCTGCTAATGATTTTAGGAATTCTGTTGGAATGTTGAACACCTCTTCCGCCTTATTCGATCCTAAGTCTTCTAAATCTCTTAAGCTCTGATTCTAATGCTGTATCCCCCTATCGACTTCTTTTTCTAATTCTGTCACCTCGGCAGGTAAGTCCTCCCCCTCGTAGAGTATTCAATGTACTCTTTCCACCTATTTGCTCTCTCCTCTTCACTTAACAGTGTAATTCACGTTCCACTGTTCACTTTTAATGTTACTACTCTTGAAGATTGTTTTGACTATCTTACCTGCACTTCCTATTTATTCCATTCCTCAGTGACTTTTATTTCTGTATTCCTGAATTTCGCTGAACATTTTTGTACTTACTTCTTTCATCGACCTACTGAAGTATTTCTTCTGTTATCCATGGTTTCTACATCTACAAGACTACTCTGCAAGTCACACTCTCTAACAGCGTGGGGAAAAGACACCTACAACTTTCCGTGCAAGCTCTGGTTTCCCTCATTTTATTATGATGATCGTTTCTCTCTATGTACGTTGGCGTCAACAAAATATTTCCCATTCGGAGGAGGAAGTTGGTGACTGAGAATTCGTGAGAGGACTGCGCCGAAACGAGAAACGCCTATGTTTTAATGATGTCCTCCACAAACCCTGTATCATGTCCGTGGTATTCTCTCCTCTGTTTCTAGATAATACAAAACGTGTTGCCATTCATTGAACTTTCTCGATGTCTCTCATTAATCTCATCTGGTAAGGCTCCTACACCACGCAGCAGTACTCCGAAAGAGGATGGACAAGTGTAGTGTAGGCAGTTTCTTTAGTAGATCTGTTGCATCTGGCAATAAAACGCAGCCATTGGTTCTCCTTCTTCATAACATTTTCTATTTTCTTCGCTGTTACCTTCTTTGTTCTTACTTTTTTTTTTTACAACTTCTGTGTCCACCCTTCTTAGAGACGTCCAGTCCCCTTCAACTGGACTGCCTGCTGAGCTATTCCTACAGCTTCAGAGAACATCAATCGTATCTCTTCATTCTTCAATGGGTACTGATTCTTCGTGAGTAGTCTCTTAACGTGAGCCTGTTCTTCATCACTACTTAATTGTGATCTGATTTCGGAATCTCTATCTGATCATGATGTAATCTTACTGAAATATTCCCGTATCTCATGGCCTCTTCCAAATATATCTCTTCCTCTTGTGATTCTCGAACAGGATAGTCGCTATTACTAGCTGCAATTTATTGCGGACCTCAATTAGTCTTTCTCCTCTCTCATTCCTCGTACGAGGCTCATATTCTGCTGTAACCCTTTCTTATACTCATTTCCCTACAACCGCTTTCCAACCCCCCATGACCATTAGATTTTCTTTAATTTACGTCTATGGTCACAAACATTTTGTTAACAGATTACCGGTTCCGGTCTTTAATGACCATCATCAAATCTGTTTCATAAAAACAAAGTCCTAATGTTTTTATGAATCAGATCTGATAATGGTCATTAAAGACAGAAACAGGTAATCTGTTGACAAAAAGTTTGTGACCATAGACGTAAATTGAAGAAAACTTATTACATATATGGGTCACTGTTCTTTCGCGACGATGTCGCAGCTTGTGATGTTTGATTTTCATCTCCCATTATGTACTGAAGTACTCGTTCCGCATCCTCATATGCTGTCTCTATCGCCGGCCGCGGTGGTCTAGCGGTTCTAGGCGCGCAGTCCGGAACCGCGAGACTGCTACGGTCGCAGGTTCGAATCCTGCCTCGGGCATGGATGTGTGTGATGTCCTTAGGTTAGTTAGGTTTAAGTAGTTCTGAGTTCTAGGGGACTGATGACCACAGATGTTAAGTCCCATAGTGCTCAGTGCCATTTGAACCATTTGAACTGTCTCTATCCCTTCATCTTCTGCTTGCGACGTCGGCATGTTTTTCTGAATTGTTGTTGTCGGTGTTGGTTTGCTGTCGCTTCTGATAAGAACAACTTATCCCTGAACTGTTCACAGTAACACTAACTTCATATTCATAACGAATCTAACTCCTGTCATATCGTTTTCGCTGCTGTTGGTATTACCCTACACTCATCTGACCAGAAATTCTTCTCTTGTTTCCATTTCACTTCGCTGACCATAAATATATCTATATTAAGCCTCTTCATTTCCCTTTTCAGATTTTCTAGCTTCACTACGACGAGGAAGCTTCTGAAATTCGATGCCCCAACTCGTAGAACGTTATCCTTTCGTTCGTTATTCAGTCTTTTTCTGATGTTCTACTCAGTCTTGGCAGTCTCTCCTATCCCAGAGATCCGAGTGAGGGACTGGTCCGGAATCATTTGGCAATTGAGAGATCGTTATGGCACTCACGAAACTTTTTCAGTTACAGGCCACACATTTGCCTTTAATACAGTGGTTTTCATTGCCTTCTACATCCTCATGCCGCTGACAATTGCTAATTTCTCCCATCCCAAGGACAAGAGAGTGCCTTTAACCTCTGTCCGCTCCTCCGCCCTCTTTGGCGAGGCTGTTGGCTGAATGAAGGTGCCAACATCCAACATCATTAGGATCAGTTGTGACCGCCATGGGCACGTTTACGCGCTGTATAAGAAGGTTGTAAGGGAGGGTAGAAGCTTATCGTCACTGGTGCTCAACCTGTAATGAAGAAATATAGAGGAAGTTACGGAAGAGTAATACAAGTGAAAGGACAAGCTATGTTTGGCAGACGACGTAATTCTTCTGATCGGATGTGAGAACACTCAAAGAGACCAATGGAAAACAAAGGTGAGCAGACTATGCATAGAATGCGGCTGAAGGATAAACAAATCAAAGTCCAAGAATGAGAGCGGAATTCTCGCGTCTGGCAAGCAAGGTGACATAACTGGACCAGAACAAGAAAGTTATCTGTAATCTGTTGACAGAGGTTAAGACACGTTTCCTCAGTATAGCAGCTGCACTAATGTCATATTCTGATATGAAAGCGAGGAGGAATTTTTTGAAAGTTATCTAACAAAATGCCTTTTTTAGCGATCTTCGCTTTTGTTCAGTTACCATTATCTTGCTGAAATGTAAGCCCCGGATGGCTCGCCATGAAGGGCATAGAACATCTTCGATGTACCGCTGTCCTCTGAGGGTGCCACAGGTAACAAACAAAGGGGATCCTGCTACGAAAAGAGGTGGCACCTCAGACCGTGTCTCGTGGTTGTCGGACCGTATGGTGGGCAACAGTCAGATCGGTATCTCATCACCGTCCGGGGGGGTCACCGGACACATCTTCGGCCTGCTGTCTCATTGACTACAGTAGTATTGCCTTCAGTGATGAGTCCCGCTTCAAACTCCGCCCAGATGAAAAGCGAAGGCGTGTCTCAGACGCCCTGGAGAATGCCGGTATGCCGGCCTGTCTGTCACCCACCATACGGCCACCATCGCTTTGGTTGTCATCCGCGGTGTTCTTACACTACAGCAGTACGTCGACGATATTTGACGCCCCCTTTTGTTTCCCTTCACAGCAACCGCCCCGGGCTTACATTTCAGCAAGATAATGCCCACCCGCACGCGGCGCGAGTTTCCACTGCTTGTCTTCGTGCTAGGAAAACACTGTCTTGGCCAGCAGACTCGCCAGATCTCTGCCCAGTTGAGAACTTTTCTAGCCCTATGGGCAGGGTCCTCCGATCAGTTCGGGATTTTGACGATCTAGCACGCCAATCTATCACTCAGTTCTAATAACTACTTCCATAAGGGCCGTAGCTGGATTAGCGTGTTATTGACTTGTTCAATTTGTGAAGCTCTTTCTCTTGCATAACCCATCCAGTTTTTCTGAGATTGTAATCATTCCTTTGTATGTACGTATGCATCACATCTATCGATTACCGTCCCACTGGGATAATTCTTTTTGTATTATAATGGGTATCGTTTCAAGCAAATATATAACGTTTTGGTAGAAATACGTCGTCTCTGACGCTTGTACATTCACACAGAGGATAATCCTTTTGGACGGTTTTTATTCGCATTTAGCCGTTACAGATGAGGTGCTTCCCGTGTGCGAGACCTTATGACGGCACAAGTGAGACTGACGGGCCGGAAAGTTGAGTTTCTAGCTGGACGTGTGTTTATACGCTGAAGTCACGTACTGTCAAGTTATGGCAGTGAAAACGTTTGTAGCTTCGACTTCTGTTGAGTTGGTCGGCTGCATCCGGTGCGTTGAATCACAGATACCGCCGCTCCATTTCCCCGGAGACACATTTTATTGTATCTCCTTCCAGAAGGCGAGCGGCGGCTCTGCTACTGCTCCCACAACTAATGTCGCTTCTCGGCTGTTTGTCGACGCTGTAGCAGAGCGGAAGCGAAATATGTCTCTTGAAACGCGCGTGGTGGATGCTCCACGTGCACTAGCAGGGGAGAGGAATGATTGCACGTAGCAGTATATCCATTTGTGTAAAGTACGACATTTAATAAATCGTTATAGAAATCAATGTAGCTTACTACTTACCGCAGTAGATAAAATATGCCAACCGCAAGATAACAAAATAACAGGCAACAGATTAATCGAGCTGTAAGTTCGAAACTAGGTCAAGGATCTCCTTGTAAGCAACGAGTACTTGTGGCACTCTCTTGACCAAATGGTTCCAGAAATTCCGATATCGATTCTTTTATTTCTCTTGCACCTCTCTAAGCATTTATAGTGTGTGTTACCAGATTCTTCCTTTTTGACATATAAAACTGTTATCGAATTCCCTATAGGAAACTTTTCTTCAAAACCTAGTGTGTTTTAGCAGAAGAATGAAAAAGCATAAAAGTTTGTGGAGCAAATTTTTAAATACTTTCGAACCGTTGTTGGAACTTCATAAACCAAACGAGGACTCTACTACGAGGGACGTTCAGTAACAAACACAACACATCTTTTTCATGAAAGCAGGTTGATTTTATTGAGGATTCCAGTGAAGCATATTATTCCCCACTCTTTTGAATAAAAAACCCTACTCTTCAACATCATGTACGTTCAATGCGACGGCCTTACGGGACCTCACTGGGAGGGTTTGTAGGCCAGCATGGTACGATTCTACTGGTTGGCGTCGGATCCGACGTCTGGCTGCATCAATAACTTCCCCCTCACACACGTACTGCTTCCCGCAGAGTCCATCCTTCACTGGCCCAAACAGATTAAAGTCGGAAGGTGCGAGATCCGCGCTGTAGGTCGGAGGAGGAAGACAGGCGGAGGACCTTCTGAAACGACAGGAAATTCGGCGAATGGAGTGGCCCGTCAGTTCTCCCGACATGAACCCCACCGCGGCGCGTCCACCGACAACCGTGCAGTAGTTGTCGCCGGCGCTAGTGGACGGCTGGAACGTACTTCCTCAAGAACTCCTGACCAATCTTCCGGTAAGGGTGTCGGCACACGGACCGTGTATCCGAACGTTCAGCGCTGAGCGTGCCGAGTTACTAACGTAATTGCGTGGAACAGCGCCTTCGGCAGTCTCTACCAACAGGCAGAGCAAAATCTAGCTTGTCAGATATTCTGAACGTGCGTCTCGAGGTTGAAAAATGCGATGGCATAACGCCACCTATGTCTCAATCACGCCATCTCCCTTCGGTAGAGAGTTGTGAGGCGCCATATGGCATTCAGTTGAAGGCCGTATGAATATGCCTTCCCTGAGCACCAGGAAATTGAGAATCTCTCGAGAACCCGTCGTTAATTGTATGATTCGTTGTAATAAAGCAACGATAAACATCATATTTGTTGTAAAAGAATCATTGTAATTTGCGTATTATGAGAGTATCCCATTTGAAGGCAACATCACGTTGACGATCCATCAAAAGCGCATTGTTCTTGGTACAATTTATTATAATTCAACATCACCTAGAAACGTAGCTACGATTAAAGTTTTCACGAGACGGTAACATGCTCTGACTGGTTAGCCTATATTTGTAGTCGGTTTAGCGTTGTAGCGCTGCGGCCAGGACGTGCTGCTCACGTCCCGTCTGCGCTGCCGCAAGTGTCCGTAGTTGGTTACTGCTTCGTCGCCGCTAGTTTAGAGTCCATCTCTACTGACGTAATGTGGCACATTCATACAGAGAAACCAACATCCAGATTAGTTTTTAACCCGATCAGGCATGGCCGCGAGCGTCTGAAGCGGAACGTTTTATACGTGAAGACGTAAAAAATTGATCCGCAGGACATAATCGGTATCCATCTCCCTATCACGAGCAGTGTTGTCTATGTCAAGGTAGAAAGTGACGAGGTGTGCAACAAAATCGTGCGCGCACAGGCGAACGATCTTAAATTCAAACATTCTGATGGCCGTATTGGGGCAGTCTCTATCGATCTAGTAGGGCTCGGCTTCCGTGCGAGTCTTCCAACTCCCCTTCGAAGTAAAACCGGACGTAGTCACCGGGGCTTTCCAGCCATACGGCAGAGTGGTCAGCCACATGGCCGAAAAATGGGCCACCTTTACAACGCACCCAGTTCTTAACGGGGTACGACAGATCAAAATTTAATTGACAAAACACGTATCATTCTATCTTGTCATCGGCGGATGTAGGGCGATTATTATGTACGACGGACAGCCACGCACTTGCTCCGCTTCTGGCCAAGAAGGACGCGTCAGTTCGGACTGACTCCGACGACGGCTTGCTCATATTCCGACAGGTGAAACTATGCCTCCTTCTACGGCGACGACCCTTCCTCTCAATTATGCCGGCGTTGAATGGGCGGCCACCCTTTCCGCTGCCGACCACATTCGTCAGATAGCCGCCCCAGGTAGTGAGGCCACGACGGATTCTGCAATACCGGATCCAGCCACTACAACGAGCCCCCTGCTGAGGATAATCACCGACCGACCTTGCAAGAGAGTACAGATGACAGGATGACAGGATGGGCATTGACCCACGGGTTGTGCCGGCAGTGGCTTTCCTTCCAGACACCGGAGCAGCTGAAGAGATCCATCCAAGTTCGGATACTGAAACGCATGTCCGTAAACAGCGTTCCCCGCGGAAACACAAGAGACGGCGGCGTGCTCCATCGGACGAGTACTTGCAGCGAACGTCTGACATGGACTGTGAACAATCTGACGACGGTACCGGCGGTGCAGAGGCCGCAGCAACATCCTACCCGACAGATCGCCACGGTTACAGCTCCAGTCCCTTCGACCCCACAGAACAGCAGGATAACACGTAGGCAGCCAGCAGTGCCGAAGGAGTCTGCACCGAGTGCCGCAGCAGCCACCAACAGTCGATGATATCTCATGGCGACAGGGCGGACGACGATGAGGAAAACTCGTTTCCCATCGTGTCGGACAAAACTGGCGGGAATTCACCGCACTAGTGCTGAACCTTTTTCACCATCACTGACAGCGATGAGGCAGCCTGACGTCACGTGCACACGGCCCTTACAAAGGTGCTGTGCATAGACCTCAAACTTACCGTGTTGCGACTATAAACATTATACGGATGCGAGCTAAGTTACCCTTGCTCCAGGATATGTTGAATTGTGCTTCCATTGATATAGTCCTTCTCTAGGAGGTGTACGTCGGCGACTTCCCAGGCATATACGGTTCGATTCATGCATCTCTCCAGCTTCCCCCACAGGCAGCGGCGTCTTCGGGAAGCGATTGTGGCGGACGACACCCTCTTTCTGCTGAGGCAAGAGGAATAGCACTCGCAGTACTGGGTGTCGATCTTATCAATTTCTACGCACCTCCCGGAAGGGACAAACGTCGCGAACGTTCACGGTTCTTTGCGGAAGACGTCGCCCCGCTCTTCCAAGGCCGCCACGACCATACGGTGTTTGGTGACTACAATTGCGTACTGGCACACAGAGACCAACTCTCACGACGCAATCAGTGCCCGGAACTCGAGACGGTAAACCTAGACCTGCAGATGGTGGACACTTGGGAACAGCTTCACGGCCATCGACCGGGATTTACACACTTCACGAGTCGCTCTACCAGTCGCATCGACCGGATTTATGTCTCACGTTTTCTTACCGCTGGGACACAGGATGCAGAACTGTGGCCTGCAGCTTTCTCGGGCCACTCAGCTAACATCTGTGCCATCACCGGAGAAGCTACAGCACCGGGAAATTAAACGTAGCTCACCTGTCGAACCCGGATTGCCGCCAAGTCGTTGAGGATACCTGGCATTCATGTGAAAATCACCTCCGTGCATATCCCACAACGATCCACTGGCGGTTGGTCTGCGCCAAACCGGATTGAGGCTTACGTTGATTACCTGCGGTCGCGACCATGCTGCTTGACGTTGACATACACACAATGTTTACTTCAGGATACTGCGAGACTGCGATGCTATGATGCCGTCTCTGGAACGACAAACGGCGGTTCACCGTGCTAAGGCTCAGATCATCGCTAATATGCGAATCCTATAGTGGGGGGTTGGTCATCCGCTCGTGGGCGCAGGATAGGATAGCGAGAGAACGCCCGCCTATGTTCCATGTACTTCGTGAACGTAAACGACGCCAAAGAGAGCTGATATGGTCGTCGCCTCATCACGCAACAAGACATAAGCACAGCGTTCTACAGTCATTATTCCCAGCTCTATTCAGACTCCTGATCAGACAGCACTGGAGGACGTCTGTCAGACGATTTACGGCATCGTCAACCGGGCAATGGAAGAAATCACGGAAGAAGAAGTGATCGACGCCATTAGAAAAGAAGCTGTAACCAAGTATTCGGATCTTGGTGGCCTCCCCTTGGAATTTTACTGGACTTTTCAATATTTATTAGCCACGCGATGGACAGACATCTGTCGCGGACTACCATCCCCAGAAGTGCCGCTCCCTGCGTCCCTAGTAGAACTGATAATTCTTCTTATTCACAAACCGACCGGTGGCTCACGGATGCAGGACTACCGCCCGCTGACGCTATGAATTGCGAGTTTAACATCTTTTCTCGTCTGTTGGCGGTGCGTATACACCGGTCCTTACAATACGTCATCTCACCCGATCAAACGTCATTAGTAGGCGACAATAATATCGTGACTTGATCTGACTGGCGAGGGCATGTCGTCTTATGGATGCGCTGGCAGCAATCGATTTCAGCGAAGCTTTCGATCGCGTGGACCACAATTATTTGGAAGCGATCGCCAACCTATGCGATACCCACAGCAATTTGTCACTGTCGTCATGCGACTACTCCGTGGCGCGACATCCAAGGTGATCGTCAAAGGCCTACCTACGCAGCCCTTCACCATTTCTCAATATAAATGCCAAGGCTGCCCTCTGTCCACTTTACTTTACGCTGTGGCCATGGAACGACTCCTCTGCGGCCTGCGCCAACGACTAACGGGTATGACGTTACGAGGCCACACTTTCCGATGTAAAGCGTACGCTGACGACCTGGTGATTGTCATCCGCAACGGCGACTACACCACCAGCGCACTGAATTGGATAGCTACATATAGCATGGCCACTGGTAGTCGTATCAACGTCGCAAAGCGAGTGGTGCTGAACATAGGGGTCGGACTGCCTGAGGACAGCGTCACACCCTCACAGCTCAGAGGTACTTTGAAACGCCTCGCCATTGATTTCACAGACGAAATGCGTCGAACCGCAGCTTACAACTGTCGACGACTTTTACGAAATGTTCTGACGGATAGCGATCAACCGCCTACGAGCACTGGGCATCGTCCAACGGACCCAGGACGTCAACACACATCTAGCGTCACACATTCCGCACATCGCCCAGATATTAACTATGCCAGTGATGTTAGCTCGCCGTATACTGGCGACTTTTGGGTCATTCGTGAGTTCAGGAATGCTTTTCAAGGACAAATATGACACTCTCACCCTTCCCCTGGACCGGGGAGGGCTTGGCCCTTATCACGTTCATGACAGAGCGGTCGCCCTATTTATTGGTGAGCACGTTGGTCAAGCTATGGCACCGCCGTCCGGACATTCTGGCGAGTTTGCTACTAGAGGAACTAGCACCACCCTCCCAGTTGCCACCTGTGCCGATAAACCACGTCCCCTCCTCGCTCTTCTACATCGGTGTCTTTTACCACAAACTCAGTTACGTTCGGCTTGCCTTACCGGCGACTCGACTGGCGACGCCACTGACGGTTTATCGTGTCCTGCAGCGTCGACGACCCGATAACGTCGTGGAGAGGCAGCACCCGAACGTCAACTGGCGAGCAGTGTGGAGGACAATTCACCACGTAACACTGGACACTGACGTCACGGCGATGTGTTATATCACTGTCAATGGTAAGCAGGTGACCAGATCAAGGCTACATGCGATCCACATGGTGGACTCACCCACGTGCACGAGCTGTGGCGTTCAAGACAACGATGAACACCGTCTTAGCTGTGGCGAGTCTGCCGCAGTGTGGCACTTAGTGAAGCAAATAGCGTACTTCCCTCGAGTGATGCAGAATCATATGGAACCCAAGACTATATTATTCCCGGATGAGACGTGTCACCCAAGCACGAAAACTAATGCCTTGACATGGCTTCGTGGACATTCAGTGCATTATTTGTTTCAAGACGGCACTGAAGACACTTTACACTTTTGGAACTATTTGCAGGAATGCCATCGCAAGGTCCTCCGTAACCCAAAGTATCGACAATACTTTTCCAATTATTTGTGGAGTGCGATCCACGCCCCTCCACGCAGCTGGATGATCGCTGATAAGAGAAGCTAAAATTACAAGACGATGATAGAACACTACAAGGTACAACGTGGGATCTGCCTTGGTCATTGCGAGAAGTCGTACCTGGATGATAAAGCGGATGGAGAGTTTCGTCGGGACCCCTCGCACTGTGTAGCAGTATTAGCCCCCTGTCCTCTTTTTGTCCCGAGTGCGGAAGGTTATACGCAGTTTTTGTTTCCCATCCCATGCAACATGTAGTACCGGTTAATGGTGGTAAGGATTGCACCCCAAGGTTTTATTTAATGGCTTCCTTAGCCTCACCCTTTGTTCTCTTTCTTTTTGCCCTTCGCTACAACTGTCAGTATGTTTTCAGTTGTGTTCGACCCCAATACGACGCAATGACTGTACTTAGGGATTTCAGTTACTTACTGTTTAAAAAACAGAACAAGTTAATTAGTTAAATAAAATAAAAGATTAAATAGACATTCAAAACAATAAAACCATTGCACCCCTTGTACCGCATCCGCAGGGATGATGAGAGGGCGGAGGCACTGTGGCCAGGCCTCGGGTTGCGACCCCTGCCCACGTTGTCTCCCCCACCCCACGACCTGGCACATTTTCCATTAAAAAAAAAAAAGGCGCAATAAGTAACGGTACGGATGGGTATGATAAAGTGGTGGTTCGCATTCCGCATATATAAATATTTTTGTCTGACGTTCCCGTTTTTGATATGTTATGATACTTTCTTATTACTTTAATATTGGTATTACTATAATATTGGGTTTTATGTAAATATAAGTTCACTCTTTTTGAAGAGTGCGTTTGTTCGATTGCTTAATCCACAGAACAGCTTGCACTGCTTGTAGTAAGATGTTGAAAGGTCTCTGTTGGATTCCTTTCATGTTAATTTCTTCAATCTGTTGTCATTTACGGCATAAATTACTCTTCTAAATTTACTGTGGTGTTTCTGACTGTCTGGGAGGAGACTGAGCAGTGAAACGTGTTACTTTTACACAGAAACAAGAACGATCTGACACACTACTACACTTTAAAACACAGTTTATATGTAATTCATGTCACACAGTCTCATACGGAACCTACATCCGCTTTCTTTTATGTACTGTATATGATAAGATACTGTCATCCCCCTTCCCTTCTGTGTGAGAGGATGAATGAGCAAATGTATTTCTAGTTGCATGCTTGATGGTAGCAGACAAGCCCGCCTGCTAGAGAACAGTAGGACCAACGTCGGAACAGGTAGCTATGCTTTCTAGAAGCAGAGAGGTTTCTATTCTTAGTATGGTCCTGTCCGTCCCTTGTCATGTTGGTATAGGAAGCTGCCTCTCTGGTCACTTCCGTTTGTATCCGTTAAGCACGCTCGGTAGGAGCCCAGGTCAGTCAGTCCGCGGCGAGCGTCTGAAGTGGTAAGATCTTCGGCTAAGCGCGTGTCTGCTAAGTCTGTAGGACAATGGATTTCCTAAGTTCAGCCTAACTGAAAATTTAATCACCTTTATTTCAGGTTCAGCTCTAAAATATCTAATGTTATCTTAAATTGCAACGCAGTGTAATTCGAGTGTGAAGTTCAGAATATCTTCCGGTAGTTGCTTTGTCACTACTTTGTGAGTAAAGTGGAACCACGTGTTGATCAGTAACTCTAACTAAGATCATCAATCTTAAATGCGAATGTGCGTGAGATTATAACGGCTCGTCTTGACAATATTTTTCAATATAGTAACTTTTCTTTATGTTCAACCCACGTGGGGTGTACTTTGTGAGACCAGTACCACGTGCTTATACAACTGTTTGACCGATCAGATTAATAGTAAGACGATAGTAACCAGTTCGAGGTTTTTCCTTTGTAAATTGCTTTTCGATCTAATTTATTTCAATTATCAAAATTATTGTGGAGTTACACTTTTTGTGTAAACCAAGTTGACCACGTGAAGCATGTGGTGTAATCATCAAAGTAGCCCTCAGCTATTCTTTTCGGGAAGATTTCACAGAGAGTTAGTATGAATTTAGTATACCAGTGTGTGGTAATTACATGACGGACGGGATTGCGCTACGAACGTAACTTCTTTGGGTGACAATTGAATCGGTTGGTTGTGGTTAATTTCCTCTTGCATATGTTTCAACGTTCTTCGTTCGTTATTTTATGAATGCAGTGTTGTATGCAGTCTCCCAATCTTGGCTCCATATTTGATGTGTTCCGTAAGATTACAAACTCACATTTTCACAATCCTAAATAAGGCACCAGTTTAGTTATGAATCAAGTTTAATATGCTGAAATTTCAATGATCAATGTTAAAATAAATTTCCAAATATAAACTGATTTATTTCTTTTTATTTAAATTCTCTTTACATATATATATATATATATATATATATATATATATATCACCGGTTGTCGTATGACTATTAAAAGATTATAATTAATGTTAATCTGGTTGGGAATTTGGTAAGCTAGACTGGATACCTGGTGAAACAGTTGCTCAGTAATGCAAGGTTAACTTCCCCAGTCAGCTCACAGCTTTTAACCCACTTTTATGGTCTTGAATATCAGCACAGCTTTCAGAACAAATTAATGCAACAACATTACACACAACATTACAATGTTTTACCCTTTTTTCTTCTAAGTTTCGTATTCCACATGTTGTAAGTATTCTGTTACTGAATAGGAACGGTGATGAAGCAAGTGCTACTAAAGTTTTTATCTTATGTGGAGAACTATTGTAAACTTATATCGCACTATCTGTAATGGAACTTTTATAAGCCGATGTCATTGTTGGCTAGACATGATACTTTCCTTTTGGCCTTAAATCATGTCCATTGATGCTGGAGTTTGTATTCGTGTATACTACAGACAGAACGACGTGGCTAGCACATGGACAACGGAACAAATGTGCGTAGGAATTTCGTAAACAGTTCGATTTACGAACAGGAAACATCGGACAAGTGGCGCAGTAGCGTGTTGCCGTCGCGTATTCGACGTTGGGCCACACGTACCGTTTGCGCATGTCGCACCGTTTCTGAACGTTCAGCGGCCCGTTGAATTCGCCACGCTCAACGTTGATGTTCGACAGGAAGGTGCGTGTAACTTGGAGCACGTTGCAGGCCAAGCATTCCTGTCCGTAGTGGCCTCAAACCCATTCAGAACCGTGTCCCGCCTTTTGTAATGTATAGGGGACCATCGTAAATCACGGTGACTTCAGTGTAATTATTGTCTTGGAATAAAAATGTGTTTACTGTTTTTTCTCATTGCCCCGTGTATTATTCTGTAGCAGTTCTTTCAGCGAACTGTGTTACTTGGCAGTGAGACAACAAGAGGAAGTTACTTTCGTCCATAAGTTTTGCAGACCAGTGCAGTAATGTACAAGAAGCTGAAATGTCTTTGGAGAATTACTCGAGCGAGCGTCGCTGAAGAAGTGGCGACGAAAGGTTTCACATTTCAACTGAGATGCTTGGGCCCGCAGATAACTTCACCAGGGGGAGTTGCGGAACGAAGTTTACCTGCGGCTACGAGAAGAACTGCCGGGAAAACACGACCGGCAATTGTCCGGCTCTCTGGGGAGCCCTGGTGCAGAGTTGTGCGACGCAGCGCGCAATCTCGCTGTGGCCTGCTGCTGCCGCCACCACAGCCCAACCCCGGGGGCCGCAGCGCCTCTACGTGGCTTCTTCTTCTTCTTCTTCTTCTTTATTCTCATTTCTGCCGTTGTGGTGGCGTTACTGCCCTCCGGCGCGTCTTCACGTACCGCCGTGTCCTCTGCACGTCTCTGTGAGGCGCGCAGGTCCCACACATCCCGCAGTGCGCTTCCGGTTACAGTCGCGGATGCTTTTTCAACTCATTTGTCTGTTTTACAGATTACTCTAACTCGATCATTAGATAATAACCCAAGCGTACTCTACACACCACTGTGAAGTACATGTCAGAGGGCACTACCTCTTGTACAGGGTGTTTCAAAAATGACCGGTATATTTGAAACGGCAATAAAAACTAAACGAGCAGCGATAGAAATACACCGTTTGTTGCAATATGCTTGGGACAACAGTACATTTTCAGGCAGACAAACTTTCGAAATTACAGTAGTTACAATTTTCAACAACAGATGGCGCTGCGGTCTGGGAAACTCTATAGTACGATATTTTCCACATATCCACCATGCGTAGCAATAATATGGCGCAGTCTCTGAATGAAATTACCCGAAACCTTTGACAACGTGTCTGGCGGAATGGCTTCACATGCAGATGAGATGTACTGCTTCAGCTGTTCAATTGTTTCTGGATTCTGGCGGTACACCTGGTCTTTCAAGTGTCCCCACAGAAAGAAGTCACAGGGGTTCATGTCTGGCGAATAGGGAGGCCAATCCACGCCGCCTCCTGTATGTTTCGGATAGCCCAAAGCAATCACACGATCATCGAAATATTCATTCAGGAAATTAAAGACGTCGGCCGTGCGATGTGGCCGGGCACCATCTTGCATAAATCACGAGGTGTTCGCAGTGTCGTCTAAGGCAGTTTGTACCGCCACAAATTCACGAAGAATGTCCAGATAGCGTGATGCAGTAATCGTTTCGGATCTGAAAAATGGGCCAATGATTCCTTTGGAAGAAATGGCGGCCCAGACCAGTACTTTTTGAGGATGCAGGGACGATGGGACTGCAACATGGGGCTTTTCGGTTCCCCATATGCGCCAGTCCTGTTTATTGACGAAGCCGTCCAGGTAAAAATAAGCTTCGTCAGTAAACCAAATGCTGCCCACATGCATATTGCCGTCATCAATCCTGTGCACTATATCGTTAGCGAATGTCTCTCGTGTAGCAATGGTAGCGGCGCTGAGGGGTTGCCGCGTTTGAATTTTGTATGGATAGAGGTGTAAACTCTGGCGCATGAGACGATACGTGGACGTTGGCGTCATTTGGACCGCAGCTGCAACACGGCGAACGGAAACCCGAGGCCGCTGTTGGATCACCTGCTGCACTAGCTGCGCGTTGCCCTCTGTGGTTGCCGTACGCGGTCGCCCTACCTTTCCAGCACGTTCATCTGTCACGTTCCCAGACCGTTGAAATTTTTCAGACAGATCCTTTATTGTATCGCTTTTCGGTCCTTTGGTTACATTAAACCTCCGTTGAAAACTTCGTCTTGTTGCAACAACACTGTGTTCTCGGCGGTGGAATTCCAACACCAGAAAAATCCTCTGTTCTAAGGAATAAACCATGATGTCTACAGCACACTAGCACGTTGTGAACAGCACACGCTTACAGCAGAAAGATGACGACGTACAGAATGGCGCACCCACAGACTGCGTTGTCTTCTATATCTTTCACATCACTTGCAGCGCCATCTGTTGTTGAAAATTGTAACTACTGTAATTTCGAAAGTTTGTCTGCCTGAAAATGTACTGTTGTCCCAAGCATATTGCAACAAACGGTGTATTTCTATCACTGCTCGTTTAGTTTTTATTGCAGTTTCAAATATACCGGCATTTTTGAAACACCGTGTATCAGCTGCTGCAGTTAGCTATTACAGTTCCTTCCCTTCCCATTCACATATGGCGCGCAGGAAGAATGAGTGCTCAAAAGCCTCTGAGCACCTCCACAATTAGCCTCATTTTGTCCTCTCTATCCCTAAGACAGCTATACGTAGGGGATTGTTGTATTGTCTATCCCTAAATTGTTCGCATAAAGCTTGAGGCTGATCCGTTGGATCCAGCACGTGTATTTTACTGCTGTTGCAAGTCATTCCTCATTCCTCTATTGCATTAAAAATCGCCGGAGGAATCAAGCTTCTGAGAAGGTCTATCCTCAATATTTCCATTGGTATTTGGGTACCTGCGTGCCTTTCCTACATCATTCTCCTACTATCTAATCCGCTGTTCGTAACTGAAGTGAGTGAATGTGAGTTTTCGTAAGAGTGGCACGTATCTGGCGTCTGGTAGCGCAGATGTCAGTAGTAGTACCTTCGGTGGAAACGTCTGCAGCTGATGATCTCGCGGTCCCGTTCTCGATTCCCGAGCGCGGGGTCCAGGGTTCGATTCCCGGCGGGGTCAGGGATTTTCACCTGCCTCGAGATGACTGGGTGTTTGTGTTGTCCTCATCACTTCATCATCATTCATGAAAGTGGCGAGACTGGAATGAGAAAAGGTTGGGAGTTTGTACGAGCACTCATAACGGCGCAGTTGACAGCCGCACAAACCAAACATCACCATCGGTGGAAAGGAAGAGAGGTTTAGCGCTACCGTAGGCCAGGTGTCTGAGAGGAGGACCAAAGTTAAGTCGGCGGGGGGCCGTGGTCAGCTCTGGCCGCGCCGTCTCCACTGGAGACCGGAAAGTAGTCACTGTTCGTCCTGTGCGACACTCACTCTAGGTTGTCCTTCGAATGCACTTAGCATGTAGTGTATTTTACCCTTTTGCATATCAGGAGTAAACTATGTTACTTATGGTAGGAGAAATTCCGGATGTACATTTACAATTATTGCTGGTAAATAACCCAACCAGCCACTAATAAAATGCCTTCCTTCATTGCCATAACCAGTTTCCACCTAACTTACCCCATCAGAAGGCTAACATTTCCAATAACATTGATGTTTTTGTCAGCATCATGTCGTCTTCTCCTCTAATAAGGCCGAGTGAACGGAGATCTGTTTTTTGTGGTCCTTATGGTTTTCCAGTATGGTTCAAAAGGTGTTGCATTGCAGTACAACATTTAATTAGATACAATTTACTTAGCATTTCACACTCTGGATTCGAGAAGGTTTGATAGACTGAGAATGATATTTACACCTTCATTCATCAAATATTACAAGCCTTAAGTAATGAAAGATCGCCAGTTGCTGTTTTTTGCGATCTTTCCAAGGCATTTGATTGTGTAGAACTTGTTACTCTCTTAGGAAAACTGGAGCTTTATGGAACTGATGGCTTTACACACGGCTTACTTCAATCACACTTGACAAACAAAGTACAAGAAAATTGTGCTAAATAATTCGAACAAGGAATTTAGGATCAACTCCCATTCCTGATATACGTGAATGACCTCCACTTAAACTACTGAATTGGTATTTTTTTTTTTTTTTTTTTTTTTTTTTTTTTTTTTTTTTGAGGCGACGCTAGCGTTATAATAAATCCAGTAAGGAGAAAGAGACAGAAGAGATTATTAATTTTTTCAAATAATTATTAACTGGGAAAGCATACTATATTCAGTTCTGTACAACAAACAGAGTCATACCACCAATAGATATAGCGAATGAACAGCAGTCAGAGAACAGGAAAGACAGTCAAAATTTTTGCGTGTACCTATCGATGGAAACTTGAACTGGAAGAATCGTATTACTGAGGCGTTCCAAAAAATTATGTTTCTTTAGCTTGTTTTGCTCTCCGTATGAGTGCTAGTCCTGGGAACTGACTGATCAACGTCCTGGAAAGTTTTGCGTATTTCTACTCCATTGTGTCTTATGAAACAACGCATCAATTAGAAAGAAAATTTTGATTATACAGAAGCGATTTGTAAGACTAATACGTGTTGTTAACCTATAATCGTGTCGTAGGCATCTCTTCATTGAATTAACTGCACCTGCATATTACATATATTTGCTAATGAAATTCGTCGTTAATAATCAAGCAGAATTTTAGAGGAATATTTACAACGTTAGACCGATAAACGACCTGTATGAAACATCAGTCAGTGCCTCAGAAAGCAGTTCTGTATACAGGAACAAAAATTTCTGATCGATTGCCAAATATAATAAAATATGTGACAGGTAGCAAAGCAGATTTTAAATTTAAGCTAAAATGATTTCTCATGGACTACTGCTTCTGTTCCATGGATGAATTTTTATTTAAAATCTTGTACATACATTCTGTAGACTGACTCATTCCACAACAATTCGACAAAAAAATCGTTCAAATGATCGACAGAAAGTGTAACCAATTTCTTGTACAAAAAAATGTCCGTATTAGTTGGAGGGAAGCATAGGTCGCAACTGACTGCAAGAAAGGAGAGAAGTGATCCGCAAAACTACTATCCTATATCGTTAACATTCTTTATACAAAGAGGTACAGCATGATTGATCACAAGTTTATTTGACCAATCAGCCGGCAACAACTTGAAGACACACGAACTGTGACGAGAAGGACTGCTTACAAGGTTTGGCCACCGCTGAGCCAGTGGTAGAAGACTTAAAGTCCTCACATCAGTGATGAAGAGGTCGGGAGCTCTAAAGTCCAGCTGGACAGGCTGGCAGCAGTATCGCACGTAGCAGTCACCTGGCGAATGGTGATCAGGGCATCAAAGCCCCTCCTTGAAACTAGCTCACTGCATCTAGAATGGAGAAGGGCCTGGGAGCCCGGAGCCAATGACGTTACCCCTTGACGAGAATGACCGAATGTGGTCTGGTCCCTGGTCTCTGGGACTGTCAGCGTTCTTCAGCGCTCCTCAGTGTCTCGTCCGTGACTTTCAGCTTTCCAGCTTGGCACCTTCTGCATGTCAGTGTGCTGAAAGGCGATCTGATGTAAGAATTGTGTAGAGCTATGGCAGAGTGCAGTAGTGTCAGAATGACTTTGTGTTCCTTGCACTGTGATGTCCTATTGCTGAATTTGCGATTCAGACATCTCACTCGAGATATATGAGAAGATCGCCTCTGTTGTGTGCCTCGATATATCCCAGTATCGGCTATCCTGCCAGATCGTATTTCCAGATGTGATAATGTATTCGAGCCCATCTCGACATGACTCGCCGCTGGCTGGGAACAACCTTAAAAAATTCGATGTTATCCAGTATGTTTTTCTGTGGCACAACTGTGTGATACTTTGGAGGCAAAATATCGTGAAATTGACGAAAGAATGAAGATGTAACCATCAGAGGTGACAGGCAAAGACAGTCTTACTCACCAAATGAAGACCACTAATATCAAACATTGGCTTTGGCTTGAGGAAGAAACGTCAGAGAATATTATATACCATGAATTGTACAGAAGTGACTCATTGACTGTGGATAAACGTAAAATAAAACAACTAAAGTGCATGAGATTTAGTGTTACAGAAGAGTGCTAAAAATTATGTGGACCGATAAGAAATTGTGAGTTTCTCTGCAGAATCGGCGAGGAAAGGATGATGTTGAAGACACTGACTAGAAGAAGGGACAAGATGATAGGACATGTGTTGAGACATCCGAGGATAGCTCTCGTCGTAATATATCTGTACAGAATGCAGTTGCATCCCTATAACGGTTTGGGGTGCTTTGCAGTGTAATTTGGGAAACAAACAAACCGCTCACTTCCCTCCAAAAAGTGCCATATAACTACATTACCATCCATAGCCCCGAATAAGTACAGATGGTTAGCCTCAGTCTGCTGTCAGAGAGGACATTGAATCAACATGGAAAATTTCTAAATGTTGTGAAATCCTCACATATCTCATAATTCTCTTAAATATTTGTTCCAATTTCAGACCGGGTGGTTAATTTTTGTCTATGTATACCATCTTCAGGAACAGAGTACATACAAATTTTAAATCGCATCGAGCCAACATACGTAAATATGGTAGTCAGAGAGTAATATACCAACAAATTTTCGTCTTTTTTGTTTACATAAAACGACAAATCTTTTTCGGCATAGTACTTTACAATGACCCATATCTACGTTTGTGGTAGAAAAACTGTATGCACTTTGATGTTGACGATGGTGTCCATAGACAGAAAATTAATTACCTGGTGTAAAATATTGTGGTTCATAATTGGAATAATTATAAAACAACTTTCCTGGATAACCGCGAATTTTACTGCGACTATGTCACAAATCGTGAACCCCTTAAATGTGTACTTCATTTCTTGGCCATTTACATATGAGTATCCTATTTACGTACCACGGCTGTAGTTATGCAATGAACTCTCGAATGTTCAGCAAACGTAATCCTTATATTTTTCAGCTGTGAAAGCCTGCAATTGTGAATTAACGATTCCATTTTTTGCATGAAAACAATGTAACTTACCTGTCATAATTTCCTTTGTGTAGGAAATCTCCCATGTGACCAGTTTCGGGAGATAGCATTCTTTACTTTCTGTTTTCGTAGTGATCCCTGTATCTCTATGTCTGTTGCGATTATGTTACAGGTTTTGCTACGCATGAGTGAACTGTGATGATTAGCATGTGTTAGTTTCTGTAAAACACATCAATCAAAATTCTGTAAGTAAACATGATTTCCACGTCGCCTAAAGTGAGTAACGACAAAATTTCGCGTGTTTGTTTTACAATTAAATTTACGTGGCGATGCACAACTACACACGCAGCGATCGTCACATTGAAGTCGTCATACTGTGAAAGCGTTTGAAAATTGAAATTATTTCCTCAAAAACGTACATAAATAACACTAATTAAAGCGACACTGGTGACAAGTGAACGTGGCCATTTATGCTGGTCTATGTTCCGGGGAATGTCAGCTTTAGATACGTTCTTGAAAATGTGTCTCCACAATGGCATACGGATATTCGTCAGACACTAGTGTGAGTTACACGTGTTACTGATATCGTCAAAAGCGTCTTTATGAGTAAACAATGTTAATAGTGTAACTCGGTGATTTGCAACTAGCAAACGACAAATTTCCAATGGGCTACCACCATTTCAGTCTTGAAGCTATTAAATTCGCTATAAATGTCCCGGACAGAGATCGTGCATACGTAATGTCCATCATATTCTTGTATCTCGAGCGTCGATACGTGTAATAATTTCGCGTGTGTTTGTTGAAGGACTGCGAGTCAGTAACTGAATGATGCCTTCTTCTTCCTTCATATGGCTCTGAGCACTATGGGACTCAACTGCTGAGGTCATTAGTCCCCTAGAACTTAGAACTAGTTAACCCTAACTAACCTAAAGACATCACAAACATCCATGCCAGAGGCAGGATTCAAACCTGCGACCGTAGCGGCCTTGCGGTTCCAGACTGCAGCGCCTTTAACCGCACGGCCACTTCGGCCGGCTCTTCTTCCTTCACAAAGTGTTGACTCGTACGTTCAGGAGAGATTAGAACGCTGGACACTGCGACAGCATCGTGCAGTTCAGTGGAAGCACAACACTATTGACTCTGGTACCCTGCCGTTGGGAAATCGTGTACTGTGTTTATATTCTGAAGAGCCAAAGAAACTGGTACACATGCCTAATATAGTGCGGGGCCCCAGCGAGCACGCAGAAGTGCCACAATACGACGCAGTATGGACTCGACTAATGTCTGAAGTAGTGCTGGAGGGAACTGACACCATGAATCCTGCAAAGCTCTCCATAAATCTGTAAGAGTACGAAAGGGTGGAGATCTCTCCTGAAAAGTATGTTGCGAGGCATCCCAGTTATGCCCAATGATGTTCATGTGTGGGGAGTTTGGTGGCTAGCGGAAGTGTTTAAACTTAGAAGAGTGTTCCTGGAGCCACTCTGTAGCAATTCTGGACGTATGGGGTGTCGCATTGTGATGCTGGAATTACCCAAGTCCGTCGGAAAGCACAACGGACACGAATGAATGCAGGTACTCAGACAGGATGCTTACGTACGTGTCACCTGTCAAGAGTCGTATCTAGCCGTATCAGGGTCCATGGATTCATGAGACTGTCTCCGTACCCGTACTAGTCCATCCACTCGATGCTGTCTGTAATAAGACTCATCCAACCTGGCAGCATGTTTCCGGTCATCAATAGTCCAATGTCGGTGTTCACGGACCCAGGCGAGGTGTAAAGCATTGTGTCATGCAGTCTTCAAGGGTGCACGAGTGGGCCTTCGACTCCGAAAGCCCATATCGATGATGTTTCGTTGAACGGTTTGCACGCTGACACTTGTTTATCGCCCAGCATTGAAATCTGCAACAATTTTCGGAAGCGTTGCCCTTCTGCCATGCTGAACGATTCTCTTCAGTCGTCGTTTGGTCCCATTCTTGCAGGATCTTTTTTCCTGTCGCAGCGATGTCGGAGATTTGATATTTTACCGGATTCCTGATATTCACGGTACACTCGTGAAATGTTCCTACGGAAAAATCCCCACTTCATCGCTATCTCGGATATGCTGTGTCCCATCGCTAGTGCGCCGACTATAACACCACGCTGAAACTCACTTAAATCTTGATAACCTCGCATTGTAGCAGCAATAACCGATCTAACAACTGCGCCAGATACTTGTCTTACATAGGCGTTCCCGACCGCAACACCGTTTTCTGATTGTTTAAATATCTCTTTATTTGAATACGCATGCCTACTTCAATAGGGCGGTAATTGCACGTCCCCGATGGACCCTGAGGCTTGTGGATGGGAATGAGGAGACCGTCGAGGAAACTGTCTGGGATCTGCGTGGCAGCTCCTTGCTTTTCTGGAAATAAAACTACTAATGTGGTTTGTTTGAAATCGTTGAATAGCCGTCCACACCGGCACCAGCAGGGGACGAAATGGCCCAAAAACTCTACGGGGGGGGGGGAGGGGGGGGGAGGGGGAGCGTCAGGGTTGGCCGATTTGCTCGTAGAATCAGCCTGGATAGCATCAGGTACTTCGTTCTGCATAACGTCGGCATGCAGATCCATCACTGCATCCCTAGGAACCGAGCCAAAGGCGAGTCGGAAGTGTTCTGGCGTAACCACAAACACCGAAACGAGGATACGAAATGAAAGACCAGAGAGGGCTGTGAAGAATCGGCGGCCAGTGGTGCGCGCTGTCGGACCGCGCCGCGCCAGGCGCACCACCTGCAACAGCTGCACAGAAACGCAGCTCATGCCTGCCTCGGTCGCACGAGATCTGTCCGAGTCTGCAACGTGATTAGTGCTCCGCTGTACAGATCCGTATCAAGTGGTTCCTCGGACTTGGTGTATAACAAGGACTATGCTGTTTTCACATCGCCTCTCGCCAATGACATTTGATGTAGTAAAAGTTAAGTATTGTGAATTTGCTTTTCTGGAAATAAAGCTACTAATGTGGTTTGTTTGAAATTGTTGTATAGCATTCCGAGAACGCTGCATCCCGTAGGCACCCTATTAGCGACGAGAGGGCAAGAGACCGCAGGAAGACCGCCATAACATTTCAGGGTGGTTATGTTGTGCACATTACAGTATAATGTAATGTGCGTGGAGGACACAGCCTAAATCGCGCTGGGTGTCTAAGCATTGCTCATCATCTATCTAAAAAAAACATACAATTGCGCTATCACGTGGCACATAGGCAGCCCCTCCTCCGCTAACCCGTCGTGTGTGCGCGACCTGAGCATAGCTCCTTCAAAGTGACATCGGTAGAGGACCGTGAGCTATACCTTGGCACGATTCACCATCGCCTGACGCTTTGGCGATTACTGCATCATAATAAATTCTCAGAGAAGGTGAAGTAGAAATCCTTTGCTCGTCGCTGCCACCCCGCGACATCCCTTCCACAACCAATCGAGGCCTAGCAGAGGGTAAGATTTGCACAGACGGCCCACCGTGACAGACTGTTTGCATCACAGGGTCAATTACAAACTGTCCACGTGGCCTCGATGAGCTGCCAAAAGTGGTGTAAAGTAAGACAGATAGTGTTAACTCCCCGGCCATCCCAAAGCCTTTGGTGGCAGACATATCTGCATCATGGTCAGAAAAAGCAGTGGACCAGGTTTCAGTAGGCTGCACCCCACCGACAACATCGCGAGAGAGATAAATGCGCACAGAGCGTGACGCAGCGACTCGAACCACATGGCGCATTGTCGTTGATGATCCAGACGCCACTAAACGTGAGAGCCATATCTCTGGCATCAGGGATATAGGCAACTGCATCAACGAGGATACCATCATGTAAGACGATCGGCATTCCACTACCAGAATGTGAAGCATGGGAGATGTGTGCCATAAACCGTGAGGAGAAACATGCACCTGAGTTGCACCCACAGGTAAAGTCAAACATAGAACGGGGACTACCCATCACATACAGGCGGGGGAAGACTGGTGTCCATAGGCTGACCTGAGTGGACACAAAGGTGGGACGAGGCGTCGCACCGCCCTGAGCCAGGGCGTCGGAGGACAGAGCCTCACCAGTGGGAGGGTCGTCACTCTGTGCACGGATCCAATGAAGGCACTCATCAGAAGCGTTTGCGTAGAATTGTCAGTGCTAACAGACAAGCAACACTGCGTCAAATAACCGCAGAAATCAATATGGGCTATGGCAACAGACGACGAACGCGAGTGCCTTTCCTACAGAACGGCATGTCCTGCAGCGCCTCTTCTGGGCTGGTGACCGTATTGGTTTGACCCTAGGTAGCTGAAAAAACGTGGCCTGCTCAGATGACTACCAGTTGATTATAGGCCGAGTGTGGTGCAGACCCCACGAAAACATGGACCCAAGTTGTTTAAAAGGCGCTGGCAAACTGGTGGTGGCTCCTTAAGGGAGTGGGCTGTGTTTACAAGGAATGGACTGGGTCTTTTGTCGCAACAGAACCGATCATTGACTAGAGATGGTTATGTTCGGCTACTGGGAAACCATTTTCAGGCATTCAAGGACTTCATGTTCCCATAACAGTGCGCCATGTTACCGGGCCACAGTTGTTAGCGACTTGTTTGAAGAAGGTTGTGGACAATTCGAACGAATGATCTGGCAACGCAGATGGCCCAACACGAATCCTCTCGCACATTTATGGGACGTAAGCGAGAGGTCAGTTTGTGCACAGAATCCTGCACCGGCAACACTTTCGCAACTATGGGTGGCTATAGAGGCAGCATGGCTTAATATTTCTGGAGGGGGCTTCTGACTATTTGCTGAGTCCATCTTACTTCGAGTGGCTGCGCTACACTGGGGAAAAGGAGGTCTGACGCGATTTTAGGAGATATCCCATGACTTTTGTCATTCTAGTGTAAAGTAACGTTCAAATCATTATTATTAATTGTTTGCTATAAAGTAGCTTTTTTAGAAAATTGATTCCGACACATGACCCTGTTGTAACATTCCTCATCCTCAGGCTGCCAAAAAGTCCTCTTTCCTTGCACAAACCTTACAAATTTCTCACAATGCGTATTTCGCGTTTCGGCCTACGGAAACAAACTACTTAGAATTTCGCAGACCGTCGCCCGGAGTTTGTACGTTCGGGCGTTGACGTCGGTTGCTCCGGGAACACGCATGTACTGGTGGACTGATGTGCACAGATCGGCCGTTTACGGCCTTATATCGGTAGTCAGCGGAACTGCCGGATGTCGATGCCAGTGTGACTGCCGCCTTACAGTTTAAAGTGAACTTGAATCCAACGCGCCGCATGACAGAGGTGAAGGAAACTATAAATGGCGGAAAAACATTCTGTAGTAGAACAGGTACCAAACCGTGGGCCTTTCAAGTGGCTGTCGCTACTCACCTGCCCACTTGCTCGCCAAGCTAAACAAGCAGGGGCCGAAGCTAAAAGGAAAAGGCGGAAAAGAAACCTCATCGTGAACAATACCAAAATTTCTAGGGATGTGGTACATGATCTTTGAGCATATGCTTTGAGAGAACAAGAAGAAGCAGTAGCTCTGACTATATTCAAAGTGACACAAAAGACCATAGCTCTGGCGGCAACTATTACGGACTGGTATTGAATTAGAGACCCGTAGATGGAAAGCGTACTGTTTGATTGATAGGTTTTTGAACAGATAAAATACGTAAAAATGTTCGAAAGACAAGCTAGACGAAAATAAGTAAAAAACAAAACATAAAAGCTGAAGTGGTGCGATAGGTCGACAGGAGTTTTAACGAGCCCTTGACTGCCCCAGTGGTTCGCACTATATAGAGTCGCAACAAAACAAAGGGCGTACTTCCGCGCGGAGTTGCTCGTTCCGGCTGCTGGGTGTGCCCGAGCAGCGGGCTTAGTTGTGGCTTGCTTCGTCCCCAGGGCGCCCTCCTCGAAATATAGCGACGCTGCTCGAGGAGAGTGAGGACCGAAATACGCACAAGGCAGCCATCTGGGCGATTAACTTATAATATTAGTAGGTAGAAATGGTGGCAGAAACGTGCAAAAGTCTCGCGGCATCCACGGGGTTGGAGGCGGTGAGCACGTCACATGATAGAGAATTTATAGAGGAAAAATAAATATGTGATTTGCCCAATTATTTTTGTGTTTACTTCTTCTGTTCGCATCCAACTGTTTTTATCAATGTTACATTTACGTGCTACACATTTACGAATGGCTGTGTCGGTCAGTGTTGAACAGTTTTGTCACGTTCTCTTTTAGGAGAGGACACGGACTACGGATTTCAATTGATTCCTGCGCCCTTATAGGTGCCTGGAGAACCAGTCACTAGACTCTGAACAGACAGCATGTACATCTGACAGCAACAATACAGCCGAGTGCGAGGAGTAATGGAAAACATGGGAGACGGATATTTATTTACCTCTGTGAAGCATGTAACAGTATTTTCTTCCTAAGAGCAATTTCGTTGCATAAAGTTTAATAGACATTTGAAAATAAGAAATATTAAAGCTCAACTTAGGTGACAGTAAGCGCTTTAAAATACCTGTATTTGTTTAAGGCTATCGAAGGTAGCGGAAGAAGATGTCCATGTGTGAAGGACATTTGCGTCGAACTATACAGACAATCTAAAATGTTGACAATTTAACTACTATATCTCATGGCAAAACAAAGAAAATCTGACAAGCAAAACATTGCCTCTGCCTGTGCGAAAATATCACAATGTGTGAAAAGTATGGGACGAGATACTAGGACATATGGAAGTTTGGGTCGGGCTTGGAGGCGTTCTCGGATAGCCGAGGTGTTGTAACTTTTGCCGACAGACGCCGTGTCACTATGCAATGTGACATCGAAGATGCTCTCTATGCGCACTACACTGAAATGTTGGCGGAACACCATCATGCCTCGGACGTGACTGAGGAGATCTCTCGCCTTACCTATGACATACTAAGGCAGGATGTGCAAATGGAATTACTTCCAGGACCCGACGGCCTCCCGTTACAGTTCTGCAGGACTTACCGCCGGTTACGGACGCTGCCCTGGGTGGACATACGCCGTGACCTGGTGTGTGCCGTACGCTACAGCTTGCTCGTGTCTTCTTCAAAGGCTGATTTGTTGCTGCACACAAAGTACGTGGTGGAACCTGGGTCAGTGACTATCGCCCCCTGTCGCTCCTGAACCCGGAACCAGAATTATCGCAGCGCGCCCCCGAAAGGATGGTCATCGACTTTAAGGCCGACTTGCGGCGATCTGCGCCTCTTAACAGCGCCTATTATGCCGTATTCGGGCGGAAGTCCTTACCATCGACTCCGTAATCTGGACGTGCTTCAACGGACCCGGTATGGTAACGTTTATGTCACGTCGCGAACCCCGCTCGTAGCCCAGCCTCTTCCCATCCCGCCGTCACTGGCACGAAGAATGTTGCCCGTGCCGCATTGGGTTCCTTTGTGAGGCAAGGAATGTTGTAAGTCAGCTGCGGGTCTCTCACCTTTCTGAGAGGGAAAGGAGGCGTGAATCTTTGTCATGTCCAAATCGACCAACAGCTCTTTTTCTAAGCAGACATACCAATATGTGACGACGTACTGCGACTTGCCTTACCAGCACATTCGCCTTACCCCAAGCTCACTCGTTGCCCCAGTGCCTCTGACAGACATCCCAGCGCCCTTTTTCTACTTGAGGTATTTCTTTCTTGAACGCAGCTACATCCGGACTGCGCTTCTCACTACACGTCTACCGACGGTGAAGATCGTGTATGCCTCGATGCAATTGTGCCTTCCGCCGAATATGTCTGAAGTAAAAGGCCTTCTAGTCCTGTGTTGTGCCCCGAGTCATGGGTCAGATGTCCAGTCCACGTGGTACGTGACGGTTAATGGGAAGCAGGTATGCTAGTTGCGTCTCCACCGGATATAACTGCGGGAATCGCTGTTATGTACTGCGTGTGGCATGCAAGACGACGTTGGCCATCGACTTGTCTGCAGTGAGGCGAGCGATGTTTGACGTCTGGTCAGCCAGATGTTGGAGTTCATCACACACACGACTCCTGCCAGAATCACCACACAAATATTTCTCTCTCTGGGCGTCGATATTTCCTGCAGGCGAAGAAACACTCAGTGTCTTGGATCATCCGGCACACTGTCCACTACCTGTTTGGTGGCGGTACACATCGGTCCTCGATTTCTGGCAATACCTTAACGACGTACATTGAGCAGTTGTTAAGAACCCTATATACTAACAATGTTTCTCGAACTTCTCCCAGATTTCTTCCCCCAATCCCCTCGCAGCTCGATCATCCAAGCTAGGAGCAGATGAAATACGTCCCTTCTTCCATTTTACAGATTCGATCACCTTAACGGTTCTTCATACACACTTGCGGGAAGACGTGCACCGATGATCTACTGACGTATCGCCACCACGAGGGTTTTCTCTTACTGATGTCGAAGGCGTTCGCCAGTCGTTGCGAGGACCTACTGATGCGCCGGAGATGTTATTAGTGTCTTTATTGACAGGGGCCGATGGCAGAAGTGGTGGAAAATTTTTGGGGGGACTTGTTAAGGTTAGGCTATAAGTGGCGGGGGCATTAGCTTCTTCTTTTGTAGGCTCGGATGTATTTAGGAATTCAGAACCTAGTAAAAAAATAAAAATAAAGTAACATCTCCGGCATCGGTGGGGAGAAAATGAGTCTAACGAGCGCCACCGCGGCGGCACTCGAATCGGAGGAACGGAGGAAGCCGGCTCGAATCCTGGTAGCGAAACAAAGTTTCACCGCCGGTATTTGAGCGGCGAGGGAAGAAGACGTTGTGGCATAAAGTCACACGTCACCTGACGTTGCGCCACCGTCCTGGATAAAGTTTCAGACCGCTGCACAGTGTCTCATGGACCAAGGGCCCGTGGCGCTGCCGGTGCTGATCCGCCCGTGGGACGGCGACCGACGTTAAGCCTGCCGGCCCCGCTGCTGCTACTCGGCAGGAGTCTGTCTGCCGGCACAGAGTTTCGCACTCTCCCTTCTCTCATCTTCACGCAACGCAAACATGACGATACACTGCACACGCTTTGATTAAAGTCACTTACTCTCAACAGGTACTCGTAAGACACTTCTCTCATACAACGCAACGAAAGGGCCATTTTGCCAGGATTAGGCCAACAACGCCATACCACTAATTGTTTCTCTTAATCAACAAAGTATTCCTGCCTTTCTGACAAGGTACGTATCGTATACATTTGTATTCATTCAGGTGGAAGGCTTGGTGTGTAGTGTCGCGTCGATTGCCAGGTCGTCAGAAATGGAACACGCCCACGGCTTGGCGAGACGTGGGGAAAGAAACGGGCCATGGTCTTTTCAAAGGAACCATTCCGACATTTACCTCAATTACTTATTAATTTTACGTGACCGGATGCAACCACTGTATGGTGCCAGAAATAGCTGACACCAAAGTCACATTCACTCTTTTCCCTTCATGACCCGCCGTCTTGCAGTTAACAGGTATCATGGGCTACTTGTACGGAAAATGTAATTGTGGACTTGGCATGTCGTGATGATGAATATTATTATTACATTATGTAGCGTATTTTCTTGCACCTGTTGATGTGTTAGAAATACAGAGTGTTTCAGAAAGAATATACACTACTGGCCATTGAAAGAAGAAATGAAGATGATACACGGGTATTCATTGGACAAATATACTATACTAGAACTGACAGGTGATTACATTTTCACGCAATTCGGGTGCATAGATCCTGAGAAATCAATATCCAGAAAAACCAACTCTGGCCCCAATAACGGCCTTGATGCGCCTGGGCATTGAGTCAAACAGAGCTTGGATGGCGTGTACAGGTACAGCTGCCCATGCAGCTTCAACATGATACCACAGTTCATCAAGAGTAGTGACGGGCGTATTGCGACTAGCCAGTTGCTCGGCCACCATTGACCAGACGTTTTCAGCTGGTGAGAGATCTGGAGAACGTGCTGGCCAGGGCAGCAGTTCAACATTTTCTGTACCCAGAAAGGCCAGTACAGGTCCTGCAACATGCGGTCAGGCATTATCCTGCTGAAATGTAGGGTTTCGCAGGGATCGAATGAAGGGTAGAGCCACGGGTTGTAACACATCTGCCGGCCGAGGTGGCCGAGCGGTTCTAGGCGCTACAGTCTGGAACCGCGCGATCGCTACGGTCGCAGGTTCGAATCCTGCCTCGGGCATGGATGTGTGTGATGTCCTTAGGTTAGTTAGGTTTAAGTAGTTCTACGTTCTAGGGGACTGATGACCTTAGAAGTTAAGTCCCATAGTGCTCAGAGCTATTTGAACCATTTTTTTGTAACACATCTGAAATGTAATGTCCACTGTTCAAAGTGCCGTCAATGCGAACAAGAGATGACCGAGACGTGTAACCAATGGCACTCCATATCATCACACCGGGTGATACGCCAGTATGGCGATGACGAATACACGCTTCCAATGTGCGTCACCGCGATGTCGCCAAACGCGGATGTGATCATCATGATGCAGTAAACAGAACCTGGATTCATCCGGAAAAATGACTTTGTCATTCGTGCACCCAGGTTCGTCGTTGAGTACACCATCGCAGGCGCTCCTGTCTCTGATGCAGCGTCAAGGGTAACCACAGCCATGGTCTCCGAGTCGATAGTCCATGCTGCTGCAAACGTCGTCGAACTGTTCGTGCTGATGGTTGTTGTCTTGCAAACGTCCCTATTTGTTGACTCAGAGATCGAGACGTGGCTGCACGATCCGTTACAGCAATGCGTATAAGATGCCTGTCATCTCGACTGCTAGTGATACGAGGCCGTTGGGATCCAGCACGGTGTTACGTATTACCCTCCTGAACCCACCGATTCCATATTCTGCTAACAGTCATTGGATCTCGTACAACGCGAGCAGCAATGTCGCGATACGATAAACCGCAATCGCGTTAGGCTACAATCCGACCTTTATCAAAGTCGGAAACGAGATGGTACGCATTTCTCCTCCTTACACGAGGCATCACAACAACGTTTCAACAGGCAACGCCGGTCAACTGCTGTTTGTGTATGAGAAATAGGTTGTAAACTTTTCTCATGTCAGCATGTTGTAGGTGTCGTCACCGGCGGCAACCTTGTGTGAATGCTCTGAAAAGCTAATCATTTGCATATCACACCATCTTCTTCCTGTCGGTTAAATTTCGCGTCTGTAGTACGTCATCTTCGTGGAGTAGCAATTTTAAAGGCCAGTAGTGCACGTATTAGAAAGTATTGTGCTGTAAAATTATCGACCACTGCGCCACGATTCTGTTGCTGGAGGAACTAATACATTGTCCAATTTATTTTCATTGCCTCTAGATGTCTGTTGTCTTCTGTTTGCTTGGTTGGCGTGTCACGTTGCAAAATAGCTGCTCCGCGACAGAAATCATCTTGTCTTCCGCAGTTTTCGGAGTGCAAATTCCGTGAATACAGTGCAAAGATGGAACCAGTTGAGGTACCAAACTGATTCTCCAAATGGATAGATAATTCGCTGGAGGTGCCGACAGTTTGTGAACAAAGGATATGTATGTAGGAAAAAGAGCCCTGGCTGTCCTCGTGTTTCTGAGGAAAGCGTCGCACGAATTTAAATCTCTTTCCAACGTAGTCCTACAAAATAAACTCGGTGTGCAACTCGGGAATCGTAATTGCCAACAACAATTTAGCATGTTTTGATACATCGGTTGGTTATGAAGCCGTACAAGTTACGTCATGGCGCCTAACACAAACTTGTGGCATTTTCTAATGAAACTCAGAATGTTATTGACAATGAATGAAACACTTTCGCATAATGCGTCGTGTTTAGTGATGGAGCGACATTCCACCTTAGAGGGGGAAAAAAAGTGTTCGAATTTGGGATCTACAGAGCTCACACGCACGCAATTAACATGTACCAGATTCACCCATAGTCAATGTGTTTTGTGCGGTATCAAATTCATTTGTTCACACCTCATTCTTCTTTGATGGAAAAACAGTTAACGGTCAGCAGTATCTTGAAATTTTACAAAACTGGTTGCTGCCGAGGCTGAACGAGGACTACTTCATTATCAAACGAGACGGGGCACCCCCTCATTAGAGTAGTCAAGTGCGTGATTATCTGATGGAAAGTAACTGTACCGAGCCGTTGGACTGGTCGTCAGACACACAGCGACATAGCACCTTTCCGCTGGTCTCCGCGTTCACCGGGTTTGACGCCCTATGACTTCGTCCTTTGGGGTTTCATTAAGAACGACGTTTGTGCGCCAGTAGTACCACAGAACCTAGAAGAGTTGGAGAACCGTATCCGCATTCTCATAACATCAGCGACGGTGGACATGCTTACCCGAGTTTTAGAGGGATTCGAGTATCGATGTGGTATTGTTGGTGTTGCTGGTGGATGACATACTGAACGTCTGTAATCTAAACTTGAGAGATTCATAAATGTGCGTCCCAAGTTTCATAGTCGTACGTCATGCAGCTTAAGAAATATATCCGTTTTAATTTGTGAAATACCCTGCAACAGTACAAAAAAGTTGACAGATTTTTTAAAACAAAAATGTGATTCGCTGTTCTGTGTAGAAGCATCTTATCGGCTGTATTCATACTGAGACTCTGAATTAATGCACACCCTTAACACTGACGCCAGCCACAGAACAGACACAGAGTGCTGCACCTATGGGTAACTTCCATTACTTTAGCAACTTCTTTATGTTTGGGTCTGCAGAACTGGTCACGACCGTATTGGAGTGAAAACTACCCTCGCAGATTCAGTGTCAAGTGCTAACTACTCTCACAGAGTTTGTGTACGTGCTAATGTTATTACCAATATAAGAGAGAGAAATACCATCGAAAATTTCAAAAAATTACAAAAAAAATTATGTTCGTATGTTTGCGGATACAGTCTGACGTGTAGGGAGTGTAATGCGTCGGTCCGTACAAGAAGAGTGTAGGGCCAGGGCCAGACAAAGGGGAGGAAGCAGCTCGCCAGACAATGACGTCACATGGCGGCTAACAGAGCGTGCCACTGTGGACGTAGATGGGATCGCGACATCTCGGCATGGACAGTGCACAATGAGCAGGCTACAAGTGAGATACAGGGCAGGTCAGAATATTTACGACACAACGTGAAATGCAGTTTTCCGGTTTTGGGTGAGAGATCAGCGTCGGTGAGCACATTTTCTTACCTTGGAAGCGTCAACGAAGAGCAACGGAAGTTGCTAACAAGTATTTCTATTGGCAAGATGAATAATATGACCTGATCAATCAAACACAAGAACGCATCCAGGACGAATCTCGCACAACGCCAGGGGGGGGGGGGGGGGGGGAAGGGAAGGTTGGGGCTGAGAAATGCGCCTATTGCGGGCGACGCTCTGATCTCACCTGTCTTGAAACGTCTAGATGGGACTCCCGACATGATGGGCACAACTAGAAGTAAATTCATTCTGAGCATCACTTACCAGATAATGCACTTCTAAACCTTTCCAGCTTCTTGTCCATAATCGCAGGAAATTTCTATTATCTGGATATCCAATTTTCTGAGATGAACCTCTGACATTTTTATCATATCGAGTAACATGAAAGTTCCCATGTATGTTGCCTATTCTACAGACGAACGCAAGAAGAACATTACCTACTTACTTCCGAGAATCAGCATGGCATGATTACCTCTTTCATGTTATTTCATCTCTTCACATTCACGTGAATGTGAGGAGAATTGTATAAAAATATGTTCTGGCATAACCACAAGCGCCGGAACGAAGATGAAGAACGCGAGAGAAGAGAAGGCGGTGAAACGACGTCGGCCAGTGGTGCGCTGATTAGGACCGCACCATGAGAGAGGCGGCCTCGACAGGAGGAGAACATAAGCGCCGCTCCTGCCAGCCTAGGGCGCACAGTGTAGGCTCGGTATTGGACAGCATTAGCACGGCCTAGCAGAGAGTACTGCGATATGTTACTAGTGATCCACAAACTGTGCTTCAAGCTTGCATGAACACTGTATATAGCGAAGGACTCGGATTTGTGTTGCATGTCGCCCATCGCTTGTTATTTGTAATAAAAACTATTGATGTTATTTGCTAGAAACTGTTGTATAGTATTCCGAGAACTGAATATCCTTTAATCACCATATACGAGACGAGTGGGCAGGACCCCACAAAATAGGTATATTTAATTTTTTGCTTACTCTTGAATGCAAATGATTTTCTGTGTATTTCGTCTAAAATCACCTCGGATGGAATCAGAAGTGCCGTATCTTCGAATGTTGTTGGCAATTTATCAAATTGTAACAACGTTTCGCAGCTGTTGCGGTGTACATTTGTTGGGGAAATGTTTTGTAGGATTTCCAACAACATTTCAAGAAAACGCCTTTGACTCCTTCAGAAGATCGTTTAGCGCGCGATGTCTAAAGAAAATATTGTGCGTTCAGGATTAAACACGAAATAGAATTGCATGCTGTTGGCCAGTAAGAATCATAACAGTGAAGAATTGAAGTGGGAAGCAAGAGGTAGACTGGCAATGCTGGTGCTGGGTGAAGTTCTCTTGCCGGCCGGGGTGGCCGAGCGGTTCTAGGCGCTTCAGTCTGGAGCCGCGCAACCGCTACGGTCGCAGGTTCGAATGCTGCCTCGGGCATGGATGGGTATGATGCCCTTAGGTTAGTTAGGTTTAAGTAGTTCTAAGTTCTAGGGGAGTGATGACCTCAGCTGCTAAGTCCCATAGTGCTCAGAGCCATTTGAACCATTTTTTGAAGTTCTCTTATTTATTCTGTGGTACAAAATATATTTTATAATAGCAGTCTGATGTTTGCCAACTGAGCACCATGCAGTCTCCGATCCCCTGAGAGTCTTGGGCACCCTGTCAGGCTTGGGCCCCAGGCATTTTGCCCCCGCCCGACTACCCAACTCCTGCCGCCCCCCCCCCCCTCCCCTTGCGCCCCCCGCCCTCTCCACGGAGCTAACGACATGCAAGTGAGCTGTGAATCGTAATGATCCTCCACATACGTCAATGTTGTACTGGCGTTTGACATTCTTCATCAGTGGCTGCAAACGTCAGTAGGGTGTTCTCTGTTTTCTCGTGTTGCAGTGGTGGTGAAGCAGTACTACGAGGTGCAAGTGTACGATGAGTTCGTGATGGTTGGCAACACTGCGGTTCTTCGCTGCCACGTGCCGTCCTTCGTCAGGGACTACGTTATCGTCACCTCCTGGATGAGGGGCTCCAGGGACCGCATAGTCACCGACATCGAGTCAGGTACGTCATCGATATGCCAGTCCAGATTAGAAGCCTTCCCTGAAACGCATCTTCTGCCTAATACTATCAGGCATAGCATTTCAAAGCGAAAACTGATTCACTCACTCTCGCGTATCATGGAACACATAGAATTAGAGGGCAACAAAACACACCACATTTTATCCCAAGTGAGTTAGCGAGAACAATATGAACTTTTAGTGATACACAGTGTGTAAGGAAGCAAATATAAGTAAAACCTTTTGTAGACAGAAGGATAAGATTTTTAGCCTTATGTACAAAGGGAGCAACAAATTACTTACAGGTCCTTCTATAAACCTCTAGAGATTATAAAGGCCGTTTAGTGGTGAAAGAATTACATACTTTTTAGTGACAGCGCAAATCCACCTTCTTACGAAGTTACAGCAAACACTGTTCATGTGATAACTATCATGTTTTTTGCATTAACTGTTACTGCAGTGATAGTTTCTAAGGACTCTATCAAACATGACATACTCCATTACTGCAAAGAAAGCTCCTAAGTTAGTACAGAGAAAGTTGCTAAGGACACTATCAGACATGACATACTCCGCTTACAGTGAAGCATTTCTCCAACCATCCAGAACAGCCTTACGCTCCTTCCCCTGCTCTCTAAACAAGATTTCCCTTGAAACTCTACAAGAAACTCTCATCTCAGGGCGGTCCAAATAACAACTGATTTGTACGTATTTATACTGTAGTATTCTTGTAAAAAAGAACTTATTTGCCAAGGTCGCTATGTTAACACAATTACTGGATTAATAGTTTCGGCAATATTTACTGCGTCTTGAGATCTATACAACGAAAACAGGCCGAGGTTATAGTAATGGCAGACCAATACGAGAGACGTACGTCGTAACGAGCAAATAGGAAGAAGAAATGACTAACAACAACATAAATGCAAGAAAGCGGCACACACATAACATGGAATCCACGAATAAAAGCATAAGGCAAAAGGCCAAAACAAATGACAAGTTACGAACCCAAGAAACTAAAAGATTAAACATTTAAAGGATTAAAAAAATACAACAATTAAAAATTCCAAAAATAAAATTTTACAATTAATCATATGATGCTATTGCGATTACAAACGTTATAGGAAGCCGATTAAGTGGTTACGGCATGGTTATGAAATAGGAATACAGAAGATGGCAAAATACACCCGAAATGACATTGGAAGCATTGTACAACGTTTTCAAGAAATTTTTGTGCTGGAGCACAACTTGCTCGTTAAGAAACCTGTCAGGATTGTTAAATCTACATTTTAAATTCTCGACCTCTTCCAAAATGTTTAAAGTCAAAAAATATAGAAAAATTCTCCTTAAAATCCCCTAGTTCATGATTATTTAATGCTAAGTGCATAGACAGTGCTCCTCAAACCTAGTCTAAAAACATCTGCCAGTTCGTTCAACGTAGTGGCCATCACACTGCGGATACTTAACACAATAAATACCTCGTCATGACGAATAAGACGTTGCTCATTATTGTGAGGAGTAAAGAAAAGAGGAATAATATTTAAGTCACTCAACTACTTCCCCACTTTCTCCGAAATACTACCGTAATGGGGAATACTAAACTACTTTTATCCTACATCCTGTGCAGGATATATTGCATAAACCTGTCATGACCCTTTAATCTGCAAAACGTAACATTTCTTCATCAGATAGTCAATTATTTTGAAAAAAATAGTTTTTAATTTTTTTAATTTTCAAAAATCGTTTCTTTTTAATCTTTTAAATATTCGACCTTTTACATTCGCTGGTTCACAGCCTGTCGTTTCCTATGTTGGGCTTTTCTGCTATTGTATGTAGATTTTATCATGTTTTATCTCTTTCGGCCTTTGGTTTATGCTTTTATTTATGGATTTCACGTCATGCGTGTGTGTTGCTTTATTGCACTTCTGCTGTCATTAGTCATTAACAAGCAAATAGGAAGAAACAGCGTGACTAATAACAGAAGAATTGCAATAAAGCAACACACACATGACGCGGAATCCATAAATAATAGCATAAGCCAAAGGCAGAGAGACGTAAAACATGATAAAATCTACATAGAACATCTCTCGTACTTTTCCGACATTACCTTCGGTTATTACCTACATTTTCGGCATTCGAACGTGCTTGTACCTTAGTGACTCTGGAAGCCGTGTTATGCGACCTCACCACGAATACGTCCCGCAGCGCTACCGCCCAGTCCTCTTGTCGCAGCCACACAGGTCACACAGGTAGGCTGCGACGTGTCAGCGTACGGTAAGGGTAGGCCTCGAATGTTAACGCTGTTTTCTCGTCGTTCACCTTATCGGGTTTAAGGTTGATTTACGTTCTCTGCAGCGCAGGGTCGTTACTTAGTTTAACTTTGGCCTAGCGCTTGACTTCCTCCCAATGTGGTACGATGGTTTTATTTTTGCAGACTGCTTGCATTCCAGGTGGCAATTTTGGGACAAGGGGCATTGTCCCAGGCCGCGATTGAAAGTTGGGATTCCTTGCAGCCACGATTTGGGATGCTATTATGATGGTCCACCTATGGTAGATGTTTGGCTACTCGTGATGTGGGTGTGAACTTGATTTCCTACTACTGCTCTGTAGGCTGTTTTTTAATCGTTTCATCTTGTTTCCTAGATTTTAAATTTTAATCTTGATTTTTAAAAATTTTTCAATTGTTTTAAGAAGTAGGCTACATCTATTGTTTCACTTTAGGTTTCAGAGACACCTGAGGTTGGGGCTAAGACCCCAAAGCAGTGGTAGTGTATACCGACTTCTGCCGGGCAAGGCTTCGGTCAATAAAAGCATTTCACAAATGTGGCAGATTTTTTTCCGTCAGCATGTTGCGGAACAACTGTAGAAGTTCCAAAAATAAAAATTTATAATTTCTTATTCATGAAGTTATAAATTTAATATTTACGATTTTGCGCTAATTATATCAGACATTTTTGTTTCCAAAGAAGATCTTAAAAATAATACGCCCTTTCACATTTACTCTTCGTTTAGTTTCGTCTGCTTCTAGCAGTTTTTTATATTGCACCGTTTGCTGTTCCGTCGTAGTTTAGGACACGAAGAGTAAACACAAACGTAATTGCGAATATTGACAATATTATAAAAAAAGACGTATGTATGGACCGATTTCAACCAAACTTTGAACACATATCACTTACTGTCTGGAATAAATCTCTGTGGGGGTGAGAACTACCCATCAAAGGGGTGCGAGTGGTTGTGGAACAGAAGTGTAGCCCACGACACGACAATACCCAGACATTATTAATCCAGTATTAGAGAACGAGGGCATTTTGTGACTTTTTACAAACATTACACAGAATTTCAAACCTTTACGAAACTTTTTCTCACTGACGAACCAGAAAAATGATGAAAGGAAAAACATTTTATCGGTTACTGCGTTTTTTCTATTCATGCAGTAAAACTTTAGCATCAGACATGACGCTTTAGCGTATGACTTCTTTACTATTAACTGTAGTCATGATGTACACTCCTGGAAATGGAAAAAAGAACACATTGACACCGGTGTGTGAGACCCACCATACTTGCTCCGGACACTGCGAGAGGGCTGTACAAGCAATGATCACACGCACGGCACAGCGGACACACCAGGAACCGCGGTGTTGACCGTCGAATGGCGCTAGCTGCGCAGCATTTGTGCACCCCCGCCGTCAGTGTCAGCCAGTTTGCCGTGGCATACGGAGCTCCATCGCAGTCTTTAACACTGGTAGCATGCCGCGACAGCGTGGACGTGAACCGTATGTGCAGTTGACGGACTTTGAGCGAGGGCGTATAGTGGACATGCGGGAGGCCGGGTGGACGTACCGCCGAATTGCTCAACACCTGGGGCGTGAGGTCTCCACAGTACATCGATGTTGTCGCCAGTGGTCGGCGGAAGGTGCACGTGCCCGTCGACCTGCGACCGGACCGCAGCGACGCACGGATGCACGCCAAGACCGTAGGATCCTACGCAGTGCCGTAGGGGACCGCACCGCCACTTCCCAGCAAATTAGGGACACTGTTGCTCCTGGGGTATCGGCGAGGACCATTCGCAACCGTCTCCATGAAGCTGGGCTACGGTCCCGCACACCGTTAGGCCGTCTTCCGCTCACGCCCCAACATCGTGCAGCCCGCCTCCAGTGCTGTCGCGACAGGCGTGAATGGAGGGACGAATGGAGACGTGTCGTCTTCAGCGATGAGAGTCGCTTCTGCCTTGGTGCCAATGATGGTCGTATGCGTGTTTGGCGCCGTGCAGGTGAGCGCCACAATCAGGACTGCATACGACCGAGGCACGCAGGGCCAACACCCGGCATCATGGTGTGGGGAGCGATCTCCTACACTGGCCGTACACCACTGGTGATCGTCGAGGGGACACTGAATAGTGCACGGTACATCTAAACCGTCATCGAACCCATCGTTCTACCATTCCTAGACTGGCAAGGGAACTTGCTGTTCCAACAGGACAATGCACGTCCGCATGTATCCCGTGCCACCCAACGTGCTCTAGAAGGTGTAAGTCAACTACCCTGGCCAGCAAGATCTCCGGATCTGTCCCCCATTGAGCATGTTTGGGACTGGATGAAGCGTCGTCTCACGCGGTCTGCACGTCCAGCACGAACGCTGGTCCAACTGAGGCGCCAGGTGGAAATGGCATGGCAAGCCGTTCCACAGGACTACATCCAGCATCTCTACGATCGTCTCCATGGGAGAATAGCAGCCTGCATTGCTGCGAAAGGTGGATATACACTGTACTAGTGCCGACATTGTGCATGCTCTGTTGCCTGTGTCTATGTGCCTGTGGTTCTGTCAGTGTGATCATGTGATGTATCTGACCCCAGGAATGTGTCAATAAAGTTTCCCCTTCCTGGGACAATGAATTCACGGTGTTCTTATTTCAATTTCCAGGAGTGTATTTCGCAGACAGTATTCACATATGCTGGTAAATGGATCTACAAAACTTTATTATTGGACGAGGCATAGTTCAAGAACCATCACCTCATAAACACAGAGCTGCGTCAAAACTACACTTCTGGGCGAAATTAGAGATAGAGCTGAACTATGTGCGAAATATGTTAAATACAGTTATCTTCGAAATATATGTGATATGTGTGTATGCAGGCAAAGCCTCAGGCAAAATTCTCCGCCTAATCCCCTGGACCACTTTGAACCAAACTTCACACACATCCTGCATGCGATCTGGAAAGAAATACTGTAGCATACCTCCTATGGGCATCAGGGTGATAACATGGAGAGTGAAGAGATCAGGAGGAGATGCAAGAGAGAGGGTAGAGGAGGAGGTGGGCAGATAGGAGGAGGAAATGGACAGAGTAAGAGAAACGAAGGATAAAGATAGAGATGGAAGAGGAAATTTACAGATAGAGGAGGGAAGAGATGAAAGGAGAGATGGGTAAGGTGGAGGTGGACTGACTGCGGGTGAGGAGGAGATAGAGGGAGAGGAGTAGCCAGACAGAGGGAAAGGAGGAGAACAGAGCGGGATGGGCAGATGGACAGAGAAAGTAAAGTGTAGGATATGGACTGAGAGGGAAGGAAATGGAAAGGGAAGCTGACGAGATAGATAGAGAGAGTGGAGAGAAGAAAATGGACAGAGAAAGGAAAGAGGACCAGCTCAGCATAGAGACGGGAACGAAGGAGCTGGACACGAAAAGAAAGGAGGAGATGGGCAGAGAGAGAAGGAGGATGGGATGCACACAGAGGGAGAATGAGGAGATGGGCACAGAAAATGGGAAGAGGAGATGGACAAAGAGAGTGGGATGAGAGAATGAGCTCAGAGAGGGAGATGGAGGGGAAAAAGGAGGTAGGGTGGAGGGAAAGATGCTGGTACACAGGGAAAGAGGAGATTGGAATAAATCCATAGCGGGCCACTATTGAGCACTCAGCTAGTATGTATATTTGGGTCATCAGTCTCCTGACTGATTTGATGCAGCCTGCCACAAATTCCTCTCCTGCCAACATCTTCATCTCAGAGTAGCACTTTCAACAATATCCTCAATTATTTGCTCAATGTATTCCAATCTCCATCTTTCTCTCCAGTTTTGCACTCTACAGCTCCCTCTAGTAGCATAGAAGTCATCCCCTCATGTCTTAACAGATGCCCTCTCATCCTGTCCCTCCTCCTTACCAGTGTTTCCGACATATTCCTTTACTCTCCGATTCTGCGCAGAACCTCCACATTCGTCACCCCATCAGTCCAGCTAATTTTCAACATTCTTCTGTAGAGATCGTAGCACCACATCTCAAATGCTTAGCTTCTCTTCTATTGTGGGTGACCCACAGTCCATCCTTCACTATGCTGTTCTCCAGATGTACATTCTCAGAAATTTCGTCCTCAGATTAAGGCCTATGTTGGATTCTCGTAGACTCCATTTGGTCGCGAATGCCCTTTTCGCCATTGCTAGTCTGTTTCTGATGTCCTCCATACTCCGTCCGTCATTGGTTATTTTACTGCCTAGGTAGCAGAATTCCTTAACTTCACATACTTCGTGACCATCAAACCCGATGTTAAGATTCTCGCTGTTCTCACTTATGCTACTTCTCATTATTTCCGCCTTTCTCCGATTTACTCTAGTCCATATTCTGTACTCATTAGATTGTTCATTCCGTTAAACGGATCATGTAATTCTTCTTCACGTTCACACAGGAAAGCTATGTCATCAGCGAATCGTATGACTGGTATCCCTTTATTTTGAATTTTAATTTCACTCCTGAAATTTTCTTTTTATTCCCATCATTGTTTCTTCGATGTACAGATTGAACACCAGTAGCGAAAGACTGCATCCCTGTCTTACATCATTTTTAATCCGAGCACTTCGTTCTTTGTCGTACATTCTTATTATTCCCACTTGGCTCTTGTACTTATTGTATATTACCCCTCTCTCCCTATAGCTTACCCCCATTTTTTCCAGAATTTCGAGCATCTTGTACCATTTTACATTGTCGAACGTTTTTTCCAGGTCGACAAAGCCTGTGAAGGTGTCTTGGTTTTTCTTTAATCTTGCTTCCATTATCGACCCCAACGTCAGAATTGCCTTTCTCGTGCCGTTACCTATTCTAAAGCCAAACTGATCGTCATCCAACACATAATCAATTTTCTTTTTCATTCTTCTGTATATCATTTTTGTTAGGAACTTGGATGCATCAGCTATTAAGCTGATAGTGTGATAATTCACGCACTTGTCAGCTCTCGCAGTCTTCGGAATTGCATGGATGGTTCAAAAATGGTTCAAATGGCTCTGAGCACTATGGGACTTAACTTCTGAGGTCATCAGTCCCCGAGAACTTAGAACTACTTAAACCTAACTAACCTAAGGATATCACACACATCCATGCCCGAGGCAGGATTCGAACCTGCGACCGTAGCGGTCGCGCGGTTCCAGACTGTAGCGCCTAGAACCGCTCGGCCACAATGGCCGGCTTAAATGGATGGTATTTGTCCCAAAGTCAGATGGTATGTCTCCAGACTCATACATTCTACACACCAACGCGAAGAGTCGTTTTGTCGATGTTATCCACCCCTTCCATCTTATTTGATCTTAAGTCCTCCAAAGCTCTCTTAAATTCAAATTGTAACACTGGATCCCTTGTCTCTTCTGAATGGACTCCAGTTTTCTCTTTTATCACATCAGAAAACTCTTCCCACTCATAGACGGCCTTCAGTGTACTCATTCTATTTGCTCTCTCGGCACTGCATTTAACAGTAGAATTATCGTTGCATGTTAATGTTACCACCCTTGCTTTTAATGTCCTGTATGCTGAGTCTGTCCGTCCGACAATCGTTTCTTTTTCGATTTCTTCACATTTCGTCTCAGCTTCCCTGCACTTTCTGTTTATTTCATTCCTAGGCGACTTGTATTTCTGTATTCCTGAGTTTCCCGCAATATTTGTTGCTTCCTCCTTTCATCGATCAACTGAGGTATTTCGTCTGTTACCTACAGCTTCTCCTATGTTTTTTTTTTTACAACTTCTGTGATTGCCCCTTTTAGAGATGCCCATCCCTGTTCAACTGTACTGCCTATTGAGCTATTCCTTATTGCTGTATCTACAGCCTTAGATAACTTCAAGTGTATTTTGCCATTCCTTTGTACTTCCGTATCCCACTTCTTTGCGTATTGATTCTTTCTGACTAATGTCTTAACCTTCAGCCTACTCTTCATCACTATATTTGCTCCTGGGTAGACCTTACAATTCACACAATTTCAGAATCTCTGTCTGACTATGATTTAATCTAATGAAATCTTCACGTATCACTTGATCTTTTCCAAGTATATCTCCTCCTCTCGTGATTCTTGAACAGATTACAAGCTATTTCTAGCTGAAACTTATTACAGAACGCAATTACTCTATCTCCTCCTGTATTTCTTGCCCCAAGTCCAATTTCTCCTATAACCTTATCTTCTACTCCTTCCTCTGCAGCTGCATTACAGTCCCCCATGACTATTACATTTTCATCATCCTTTACGTACTGTGTTACCCTTTCAATATCCTCATATCCTTTCTCTGTCTCTTCATCTTCAGGTTACAACGCCGGCACGTATATTAAACTTTCAGACCGCTGTAGAAATAACACCATTGATCAGAATGACTTCACATTGCAACGAGGTATTATCGGAGAAGGGGAATAACGTATGGCAGAAGAAAAATAAATAGTTACAAAAGTTGCAATAGATGGGGCTGTAAGCATCATAATTTAATAGTGGTCGACTGCAAACGAGGAATGGATCATACAACAACGCTTAAGGTGTATGTTTGACGTTAAACCAATTGTACTACTTAGCGTGCATAGGTGTACACGTGTGATACCGCTAGTTACGTAAGCCCACCCACCACGGCAAAGTCATATCACATCGGATGGGAAAAATCGGTTTTTAATTGTCCTGAAGCCAAAAACCGCATAAAAATCATGAATTACATCGGATTGTAGTTGTGCTGTGGCCAAAAACAACATAACAAGCACCAATCAAAATCAAATTGGATTATTAATTTCCGTGTGACTGGCGCAAAACACGTTCAATACGCTGCCCGCCGTTTTCTACAACAAGCTGAAACCGAGAAACAGCACATTCCACAACCGATGGAAGTGTTTCCGGGATCACATTCAGAATGTGTTGCGCAATGCGTGCCTTCAATGCAGCTAAGTCTGCAATAGGGACACTGAACACAACATCTTTCACAAAGCCCCACAGCCAGAAGTCACACGGATTAAGATCAGGTTTCGGGACGGTCAGGCAGTAGAGAAATGGTGACTGATAATTCTAGCATTTCCGAAATGACGCTTCAGCAGCTGCTTAATTGGATTTGCGATATGCGGAGGTGCGCCATCTTGCATAAAAATGATCTCATCCGAACATCCCCGCTGTCGGAGAGCTGGAATGACGTGGTCGCGCAGAAGACACTCATGGCGCTTACCAGTGACGGTATAGGTAACAGGACCAGAAGCACCTGTCTCTTCGAAAAAATATGGCTCTTTGATAAATGATGCCGTAAACCCGCACCACACAGTGACCTTTTCAGGATGAAGTGGCACTTGGTGATTTGCGTGTGGATATTCCGTTACCCATATTCGACAATTCTGTGTACTGACATATCCTGTCAAATGGAAATGGGCTTCGTCTGTCCACAAAATCTTCCACGGCCAATCATTGTCAACTTCCATGCGAGCAAGAAATTCTAAAGCAAAGGTCTCTCTCGCTGCAGGTTAAGAGGAAGCAACTTGTGCACATGGGTAATTTTGAATGGATAGCAAAGAAGGATGTTTCGTAGTATTTTAAGCACCGGGCTCACGGGTGTGTCCAATCTTCGGGCAGTTCCCCGTGCACTACCACTACCACTACCACAAGTCTCATTCTGTGTTGCCGTGGCCACTGCTTCCACTGACGGCGAATCGATTCGCCTTTTTTCAAACTCTTTAGTGTCCGGAAATTTGGCAGAGTGACGTTTCCAAAGAAATCATTCTTATAACATAGCTATACAAGAAGAGCGCGAACCTGCATAGAGACAGTCATGGCGAACGTCGCAGACGCGAAAGAAGGAAAATCCGTGTACCCGGCGTGTTTATACCAACTTTAATGGGTCGTGCGTATGAGAGGTGTTTTCATTTACGTAATCTCACACATACAGCGCCATCTAGTGATCAATTTTCACCCTACTTTTTTTCTGTCGGCCGCTGTGGCCGAGCGGTTCTAGGTGCTTCTGTCCGGAACTGCGCTGCTGCTACGGTCGCAGGTTCGAATCCTGCCTGGGGCATGGATGTGTATGATGTCCTTAGGTTAGTTAGTATTAAGTAATTCTAAGTCCAGGGGCTGATGACATCAGATTTTAAGTCCCATAGTGCTTAGAGCCATTTTTTGAACTTTTTCTCTGCCATACGTTTCCCTCCTCCTCCGATAATATTCCGTTGCAATTTGACTTCATTCTGACCAGTGGTGTTATTTCTACAGCGTTTGGAAAGTTTAACTTTAACTATAATCACCCCGCATAGCTGAGCTGTCGTTGTCGGTGGTGGTTTACTGTCGACTCTGATAAGATCAACCCTATCACTGAACTGTTCACAGTAACACACTCTCTGCCTACCTTCCTCTTCATAACGAATCCTACTCCAGTTATACTATTCTCTGCCGCTGTTGAAATTACGCTATACTCATCTGACCAGAAATCTTCGTCTTCTTTCCACTTCAATTCGCTGACCCTAGGTTGATCCTCTGCATTTCCCTTTTGAGATTTTGTAGTTTCCCTACCACGTTCAAGCTTCTGACAACCACACCCCGTCTCGTAGAGCGTTATCCTTTCGTTGGTTATCCAGTCCTTTTCTCGTGGTCACCTCCCCCTTGGCAGTCCCCTCCCGGAAATCCGAATGGGGGCTCTTCAGGAACCTTTTTCCAATGGATAGATCGTCATGACCGTTTTTCAATTACAGGGCATACGTCCTGTGGATACACATTACGTGTCCTTAATTCAGTTATTTCCATTGCCTTCTGCCTCTCATGGCGTTGATCACTGCTGATTCTTACGCCTTTAGGGGCAATTTCCCACCCCTAGGACAAGAGAGTGCGCTGAGCCTCATTCCGCTCCTCCGCTCTCTTGACAAGGCAGAATGAGGTTGATTTGTTACACCAAAAGTCTTCGGCCGCCAATGCCGATTATTAATCAAAATTTAAGCAGCGGCAGGACTCTAACCCGGGACCGAGGAGGTTTTCATTACTAATCAAAGACGCTACCCCTTCTTTTTTAAAAAAAAAAAAATCTCATTTTGTTCATTGTATTTGTTCGGATCCGACGTGTGATGATGCTTGTTCAAGTTCATCGTTCATCCATTCACTCAGATTTTTTATTACAAAGGGCAGCTAATCCTCTGACCAAAAACGCTGAGCTACCATGCTGGCTAGATCACGGGTGCAGCTAGTATGGAAGAAAAGGGTGAATGATACAAGGAAAAGGACACCCCAACTGCATTCTATCTTAATGTTACTCAATCATTGTTACCATTGCACTGAAAATGATTTGTTAAAAGGCTAATTAAGTATGTTTATCATTCTGTTAGCCGGCAGGACTCCCGTGTGTGCCATCTAGAAACAAGTTGCTCATCATGGCACCAGCCTTAGTGCCACTGGAATAAATTTCCTTGTAAATCTGATTGCTCAGAGATGAATGTTAAAAAGAACGTTTACATTTAATGTGTGGTTCAAAATTTTATATTAATCTGCGCGAAAACCAGAAAATGGTGTTTCTAGTTTCGTGATGCTTCCAGTGGAGAGTAAGTTACCTGTTGCTTTGACACTAACGTTATACGCGGCTGTTCAGACAGTGAGTGCGCCACAGTGTCAGCTTTAGAGAGAGCTGCCCGTCACGCCAGCCAGGCTCTCACCTGAGGGGCACCGCCTCTCCCGCCTGCTTACCCCGCCGCCACTGTCTCCCTGTGTTCAGGCTCTTGGAAACCACGCAGTGTCTTCAGGTCCATCTCTGAACCAATCCGCTGAAACTTCCCTGCTAAAATTCCGGCGTGACCTTTTGTCACCACGCTACACAACCTGTAACTGTAGATGCGTACTTGAATTACGGTTTGTCTTCGTATGCCAACTCTTCAACCCAAATTGTCACGAACACTGCGATAAAAGTGCAGTTGAGTCACAAATAAGTGCTTCATTCACAATGTCTGCTGCGAAAATTTTAAACATTGATTAACATTAACATTCAAGCATAACTGAAGAGCCATATAACCTTGAAAGCCTTATCATGTTATTGAAAGCAAGTGCAGCAATATTTTGATGCTGCCGAAAAAGTTCAAATTCATAACAACTGTAGAGTCATTCCTTGGATTAACATAGATGTATGTCGTATTGTTTAACAGTATCTATAGCAAAATTTAATTTCATCGTAAATGATGTGTAAGACAGCATACAAACTTGAAACAAATGTCTATTTTAATTATTAATTGCATGGAATATTTTGTTTTAAGCGTATTCTTAGTATTCTTTGTTAACCTCTCAAGTGCTTCTCGAAGTTTGATATGCGTTTCTTTTCATTTACGGCTTTAGACAAAGCTGTATCATCTTCTAACTGTTTTGAGATTACTATTTCAGCTCATGTATAAAACTTAATCTTCGGTCCAGCTGCGTTGCACGTGTGACCCGTAGAATAACATAGGAGTTACTACGAGACCAGAATATTCAAGTTTATCGTGGGTATTTTCCATGGTTTCAGTCTGTGAAATGTCTAATCGGTCTACGATATTCCTTAATACAATATACACACGTCAAAAGAAGTTTTCATATCCCCGGTTCCCAGAACTCCTGAAGATAGACGTTGACTGTGGATATTGTACACAGACACATTCCCTTTGACTGTTGTCACTGAACCCGTCCGAAGATGTAAACAAGCACGCATGAGCAGCGCCTATTAGACGGACAGGGTCTGACAGCCGATAAGTTCCAATCATTCCACCAGGAAGGAGATACACGGCTCGTGTTTCTGTAGTTCAACCATGCCTAGATTGTCAATACTGCGGTTCGATCGCGTCCGCATTGTTCCTTTGTACCAGGAAGGGCTCTCAACAAGGAAAGTGTCCAGGCGTCTCGGAGTGAACCAAAGTGATGTTCGGAAACCAAAGTGATGTTGTTCGGACGTGGAGGAGATACAGAGGGACAGGAACTGTCGATGACATGCCTCACTCAGGCCGCCCAAGGGCTACTACTGCAGTGGATGACCGCTACCTACGGATTATGGCTCGGAGGAGCCCTGACAGCAACGCCACTATGTTGAACAATGCTTTTCGTGCAGCCACAGGACGTCGTGTTACGACTCAAACTGTGAGCAATAGGCTGCATGATGCTCAACTTCACTCCCGACGTCCATGGCGAGGTCCATCTTTGCATCCACGACACCATGCAGTGCGGTACATATGGGCCCAAAAACATGCCGAGTGGACCGCTCAGGATTGGCATCAAGTTCTTTTCAGCGATGACTGTCGCACATGCCTTCAAACAGACAATCGTCAGAGACTTGTTTGGAGGCAAGCCGCTTAGGCTGAACGCCTTAGACACACTGTCCAGCGAGTGCAGCGAGATGGAGGTTCCCTGCTGTTAAAGGGTGGCATTATGTGGGGTGGACGGACGCAGCAAGGTGGAGGTTCTCTACTGTTTTAGGGTGGCATTATGTGAGGCCGATGTACGCCGCTGGTGGTCATGGAAGGCGCCGTAATGGCTGTACGATACGTGCCATCCTCTGACCTATAGTGCAACCATATCGGCAGCATATTGGCGAGGCATTCGTCTTCATGGACGACAGTTCGAGCCCCCATCGTGCACATCTTGTGAATGACTTCCTTCAGGATAGCGACATCGCTCATCTAGAGTGGCCAGCGTGTTCTCCAGACAGGAGACCTATCGAAAATGCATGGGATGTATTGAAATGGGCTGTTTATCGACGACGTGACCCACCAACCACTCTGAGGGATCCACGCCGAATCGCCTTTAAGGAGTGGGACAGTCTGGAGCAACGGTCCCTTGATGAACTTGTGGATAGTTTGCCACGGTGAATACAGGCATATATCAATGCAAGAGGACGTGCTACTGGGTATTAGAGGTACCGGTGTGTACAGCAATCTAGACCACCGCCTCTGAAGGTGTCGCTGTATGGTGGTACAACATGCAATGTGTGGTTTCAATAAGCAATAAAGAGGGCTAAAATGATGTTTATGTTGATCTCTATTCCAATTTTCTGTGTAGGTTCCGGAACTCTCGGAACCGAGGTGATGTAAAACTTTTTTGATGTTTCTAGAAGGGAAAAATCACCGTGACTGCGCATTTCATCCCCGGGCAAATATGTGTCAGTTCCTACAAGTTGTGAGACAAAATTTCAACTGATTTGTAGTTATTTTCTCTTATCTTGTGTTGCGGTACGTAAGACAAATTCGAGCACTTTGCGACACAATCATTGCCTACTAAGGCTCCTGGTAGTATATCGGACCTTGCACGACAGTGCACGTTACCAATGTGCTGCAAAACGCCACGCGCGAAAATGCGATATTTCAGAACGTCATATCTTTGGCTCTGTTGATCACAGAGATGAAGTGTTTTCGAAAGCGCTTGGCCTATTCATCACTTGTATACCTACTGGAAAAGCAAGTATACTGTAACTACCCTACAGTATACTGTCAAAATTTAAACATTAAACTCCACCCCAAGCAAATAAAGCAAATCGGGTGGTTCTTTTGGATTAGGTGTGGTCGAGCGTGGGCCTTAGACAGCTTATAAATGCACCATTTATCCATGGGTGGTTCTCGAAGAAAAAAAATCGGTGGTAGCTGGGCATCAAAAGTACCAAATGTGCGGATGGAAACTTCTGTAATTTCTTTTCATTTTGGATCGTAAAAATTTTACCAAATGTTCTTGAGAAGACGTTCTTGGGGAACCCTGAAAACTTTTTGATACCATTATCCGTTACCGTGACGCACAGGTTCAGTTACCGTACTTAGGCATCAAAACTATGCATTTAATATCCGGTCTGACGTAGTGAACACATGCAAGGGCTCTGAGATCACCAAACTACTGGCCATTATTTCACGAATAGATCTTTATGACGCCGTTTCTCTGTATAATGGGCACTCCACGGCCCTACAGGCTGCCTTGTCCTCGAAGTTATTCCATGTCACATGGTGGCGTAAGCACCTTACAGAAAGTCATTTTGACTTTGAAAATTCTTTGTAGCTACATATCAAACACTGAATTTTTTGGTGCACAGTAGGTACAGCCCAAAAATGTTGTGCGTTCTTATGTAGACTAGGTAAAGTGTTTGTGTTAACCTTATATAATGAGTACTTGTCTGTTGTTTGTATGTGTAAAAGTATGTAAATTTGTCGAGTTACGTAAACGAACTGTCAAAGCTTTGCTGATCTACAAAATTATATAAGCAGCACGCCCTACTGTAAAGAGGGAGGAGACAGTGGAAATCAAAAAGAGAGATTCGTAGAGACCATAGGATTGGGTGCTCCTGACTGCTCCAGACTGGCGAACTTTAATGCGAGAAAATTTGCCTACTTTCCCCATCCCCTAAGTCCGCGTGTTAAAGTTTCTCGGTCTGGGGATCAAAACCCTGAGTAAACCGTTCCCAAGAGCATGTGTGGAGAGTAGACAGTGGAGTCGAAGAGAAAGAAAGGAGACAGGAAGCGAAAAAGAAAGAGATACTGTCAATGGGGAAGAGAAGAATGGGACAAATACAATGGTAGTGGGACAGAGAGCGAAAGTGGAAGGGAAGGAGACACTGCTAAGAAAGAGAGACAGGCATGACGACGGCATCAATGGGAGAGACAGATAGGAGAAAGTGCCAGTGAGAGAAAGAGGAGACAGTGGGAGAGAGACATAATGTAGGCAGTGGCAGAGAGAGGGAGATGCTGAGTATAGAGGCTTCAATACAAAGAGAGACTGGGTAAAAGGGATTAGAATTTTCCGTGTTAAACTGGCGCGAATGTGTTCGCATTACAAGAGTTTTGATGAGGAAGTCAATGACCGAGGCAGCTGATTCCCCACCTTTCTGTCAGGATTTTAAAGAGGAGCATGTCCGCCCTTTTTTATGCTCCAACAGGAGCATTTTTCAGCTGATTCATTCATATTCTTCTACACGACAGTTTCTGTAACTTGTGAGGATTTCCCCGTCTAAACTTGAAAAATCTCATTTATTCGTAACTCGTAAAGCCCCATCTGTTTCTCACGACCGATTAAAGTGAGGTTACTGAGGGTGATTCGGCGATCCGATCCACCGTCTTTTATTTAGCACCTTCGACGTATTTGCATCGCAAAGTGACAGAAAAGGGGAAATAAGCAACGTATAAAGAGGAAAGATAAGAAATGAGGATGATCTCCGCAGAAACAGCGAGGAAAACAATATATACAAACATTTACAGGAACAAGGGATGAGATGAAGGACATACGTTATGATATTAGCAAACAACTTCCGTGTTTCTAGAGGATTCAGTAGCGTTTAAAAACAGCGTAGGAAGACAGATATTGGAATACAGCCAAAAAATACTTGGGAACGTTGTGTGTAAGCGCTACTCTGATCGGTCGCAGGTTCGAATCCTGCCTCGGGCATGGATTTGTGTGATGTCCTTAGGTTAGTTAGGTTTAATTAGTTCTAATTTCTAGGCGACTGATGACCTCAGAAGTTAAGTCGCATAGTGCTCAGAGCCATTTAGCTACTCTGAGGTGAAGAGGTCGGCAGAGAAGAGAAAGTCGTGGCGAGTCGCATCAAACCAGTCTAAGGACTGATGACACAAAAAAAGAAAGGAAGCGCGAAGACTGCAAGACATTATTAATATTTTCCCACAAAACGTATCTGTGCTATCTGTACTGGAAAGGAGCAGTCTCTTCTTGCGATACCTGCTTGATTCAAAGACAGTAAACAGCAGCGCATTGGACTCGTTTCCGTGGTTTCATTGTAAGGAGAGATCTGGCAACTTGTGGAGTTTACCACGTCACGTCACACTGCTTTGCATCGCATAACCTCTGGGTGTCTTGAAGGAGATCAGAAACCACAGGTTTAGCACGATTGAATACTACCACATGTCAGAAAATCCTAAGAAATGTGATTCCAGTTTATCACAACGTATCGCGAGATCAACGACGTATATTAGGGATTGTAGGAGAAAATTGTTGACTGAAAATCCGTAAAATCCGTGAGAAGATTTCCTCATCATCATCGTCTTCTTCTTCTTCCTTACCTTCTTTTCCGTTTTTCTATGACGTCGGCATTTTTCACATGACTTGTTACAATGTTAGTGGCAGTTTATGGCCGGTTGCAACTCCTGACGCCACTACTGCCACTGGTGTAGTGACCAGAGTGCTACCACACACGCAGATACCTATTTCTCGGTAGTACAATCACGAAAGACTTTGTTTTTAACATAGTAAATGGTGTCATTCGCAAATAATGTCTACGGGAAGGCTATTCCATGTAAGTCAAAAGGACACATGAAATTCAATCTTCCTTAGTAAGGAAGTACAAGAAACTATAAATCACTTGAGGTCAAAACGTCGCTTTACTTACCCTGAGTCTGGTCGGATGCTTGTCGCTGAAGGCAATTGCTTGACAGAGGTGCCAATACTAATTTCTACCAGCGTGTACCATGGCAGTAGCACAGTATACCGCTGCGGCATAGGTCGGTGGAGGCGAGGGTTCCAATAGTAAATGCTGGCTGTTCCTTGTGGTGCTGCTGTGTTCTGGAGATCCTCTGTGGTTGGTGCTGGGATTGGAACTCTATTCTATTTAGGTTTCACTGAGACACAGAATGCAATCTTATGTACCCAGTGGACGGATGCTGGCTCCGCACTTGGTGGAAACATCATCTGTGTAGGTAATATAGTGCCGTGATGCTGGCGCCGCTCGTTCTTATGAAGTCCACTGTAGGCTAGCTTTTAAACACTTCGGCGGGTCAGTGCGAGTACACCAATTTTATTTACATTGAGCGAACGCCAGCTAAAGTTATGATGACAAGCAGTAAACGTAAATGTCGTGTGACTAGGGCCTCCCGTGGGGTAGATCGCTCGCCTGGTGCAAGTCTTTCGATCTGACGCCACTTCGGCGACTTGCGCGTCGATGGGGATGAAATGATGATGATTAGGACATTGAGGCTTGACATTCTGTCCCGCTGACCACTCAGGTACCGGGAGCGGACATGACAAGCAGTGCCAGCTAGCCCCTGTGGATCTGCAGTCAAGCAACCCGCTTCTCTCGCCTGGAATGCCAGGTAGTCAAAGTCACAGGCGACATCTTGGATTACAACAGTCGTTGCGTAATTTGTGCACCCCATCTGTCTCTGTCTAGAGCAGAGTGTGAGAAGATTTTCTAAATGTTTGGGTAGTGTGTATCTGGGGTAGGATGTAAGCACCAGCACAGTATTTACCCAGTTGGATGAGGGTAATGGCCAAAAGTCACATTAAGACTGGCTGTCTCACTCGCCCTCTTCAATCCAAGACGCAGATTTGATCTGGAGGTGACGCACCTCCCCAGTCCTGAAAGCAGCACAGTGCTGTGCATGGTTTGCTGGACGGATTGTGTAAGAAGATTTCGCTGAAAGGAAAATTGGTTCTGATTTATGTATCGCTACCATTGTTCACTGGATACTTCCTGCTCCATTTCGTGATACCACAAAACCAGGTCCCATTCTTCAAACTTCCTATATGGTAATGATCCCACAGCAGTACTCATGAAAGTAAAGCACATACGAACTGTAGTCCGCATGTTACTAGATTTATTGCACTTGCTAATTAAACAGAATGTTTGGTTCGTCTTCCATATAACATTATCTACTAGATCACTCCATTTCAAATCATTTGGAACAGTAATGCATAACTAGTTAATTCCACAACTACTACATTTGAGTCATTCATCGAGTCGAAGATATTCTGCGAAATTCTCTTAATATTGATGTCAGCACCTTACAATTTCTGTGGTTCACGGACAGTTTCCACTTCCTGCAGCGATTAGACATCTTGTTGAAACCGTCTTGTAATTCGATTTGATCTTCTTTTGTCGTTACTAGACGGTAAACTACGGATTCATCTGCCTACAGTCCAAGAAAGCAGCCCATACTGTCTCCTAAATTATTTATATGTACACTCAAGCCTCAAAGACTCTAGTATTGGCATGCGTATTCAAATACAGAGATATGAAAACAGGAAGAATACGGCGCTGCGGTCGGCAACGCCTACAAAGGCCAACAAGAGTCTGACGCAGTTATTAGATCGGTTACTGGTGCTGCAATGGAATGTTACCAAGATTTAAGTGAGTTTGAACATGGTGTTACCACAGCATCTCCGAGGTAGCGATGAAGTGAGGATTCTCCCGTGCGACTATTTCACGAGTGTACCGCGAGTATCAGGAATCCAGTAAAACATCAAATCTCCGACATCTCTGCGGCCGGAAAAATATCCTGCAAGACGAGACCAACGACGACTGAAGAGAATCGTTCAACGTGAAGGAAGTGTAGGCCTTCCGCAAACTGATGCAGATTTCAATGCTGGGTGATAAAAAAGTGTCAGCGAGCGAACCTTTCAACGAAACATAATCGGTATGGGCTTTCGGAGCCCAAGGCCCACTCGTGTACCCTTCAAGACTACACGACAGAAAGCTTTACACCTCGTCTTGCCCCGTCAACACTGACATTCGACTGTTGATGATTGGATATAGTAGGGGTCAGTGAAGTGAAGTGGAAGGAATACAAGGATTTCTGGTCAGATGAGTATCGGGTAATATCAACAGCAGCAGAAAATGGTATAACCGGTGTAGGATTCGTTATGAATAGGAAGGTCGGGCAGAGGGTGTGTTACTGTGAACAGTTCAGTGACCGGGTTGTTCTAATCAGAATCAACAGCAGACCAACACCGACAACGATAGTTCAGGTATACATGCCGACGTCGCAAGCTGAAGATGAACAGGTAGAGAAAGTGTATGAGGATATTGAAAGGGTAATGCAGTATGTAAAGGGAAACGAAAATCTAATAGTCATGGGTGACTGGAATGCAGTTGTAGGGGAAGGAGTAGAAGAAAAGGTTACAGGAGAATATGGGCTTGGGACAAGGAATGAAAGAGGAGAAAGACTAATTGAGTTCTGTAACAAGTTTCAGCTAGTAATAGCGAATACCCTGTTCAAGAATCACAAGAGGAGGAGGTATACTTGGAAAAGGCCGGGAGATACGGGAAGATTTCAATTAGATTACATCATGGTCAGACAGAGATTCCGAAATCAGATACTGGATAGTAAGGCGTACCCAGGAGCAGATATAGACTCAGATCACAATATAGTAGTGATGAAGAGTAGGATGAAGTTCAGGAAGAATCAATACGCAAAGAAGTGGGATACGGAAGTACTAAGGAATGACGAGATACGTTTGAAGTTCTCTAACGCTATAGATACAGCAATAAGGAATAGCCCAGTAGGCAGTACAGTTGAAGAGGAATGGACATCTCTAAAAAGGGCCATCACAGAAGTTGGGAAGGAAAACATAGGTACAAAGAAGGTAGCTGCGAAGAAACCATGGGTAACAGAAGAAATACTTCAGTTGATTGATGAAAGGAGGAAGTACAAACATGTTTCGGGAAAATCAGGAATACAGAAATACAAGTCGCTGAGGAATGAAATAAATAGAAAGTGCAGGGAAGCTAAGACGAAATGGCTGCAGGAAAAATGTGAAGACATCGAAAAAGATATGATTGTCGGAAGGACAGACTCAGCATGCAGGAAAGTCAAAACAACCTTTGGTGACATTAAAAGCAACGGTGGTAACATTAAGAGTGCAACGGGAATTCACTGTTAAATGCAGAGGAGAGAGCAGATAGGTGGAAAGAATACACTGAAAGCCTCTATGAAGGTGAAGATTTGTCTGATGTGATAGAAGAAAAAACACGAGTCGATTTAGAAGAGATAGGGGATCCAGTGCCAGCCGAAGTGGCCGTGCGGTTAAAGGCGCTGCAGTCTGGAACCGCAAGACCGCTACGGTCGCAGGTTCGAATCCTGCCTCGGGCATGGATGTTTGTGATGTCCTTAGGTTAGTTAGGTTTAACTAGTTGTAAGTTCTAGGGGACTAATGACCTCAGCAGTTGAGTCCCATAGTGCTCAGAGCCATTTGAACCATTTTTTGGGATCCAGTATTAGAATCGGAATTTAAAAGAGCTTTGGAGGACTTACGGTCAAATAAGGCAGAAGGGATAGATAACATTCCATCACAATTTCTAAAATCATTGGGGGAAGTGGCAACAAAACGACTATTCACGTTGGTGTGTAGAATATATGAGTCTGGCGACATACCATCTGACTTTCGGAAAAGCATCATCCACACAATTCCGAAGACGTCAAAAGCTGACAAGTGCGAGAATTATCGCACAATCAGCTTAACAGCTCATGCATCGAAGCTGCTTACAAGAATAATATACAGAAGAATGGAAAAGAAAATTGAGAATGCGCTAGGTGACGATCTGTTTGGCTTTAGGAAAAGTAAAGGGACGAGAGAGGCAATTATGACGTTACGGCTAATAATGGAAGCAAGGCTAAAGAAAAATCAAGACACTTTCATAGCATTTGTCGACCTGGAAAAAGCGTTCGACAATATAAAATGGTGCAAGCTGTTCGAGATTCTGAAAAAAGTAGGGGTAAGCTATAGGGAGAGACGGGTCATATACAATATGTACAATAACCAAGAGGAAATAATAAGAGTGGACGATCAAGAACGAAGTGCTCGTATTAAGAAGGGTGTAAGACAAGGCTGTGGCCTTTCGCCCCTACTCTTCAATCTGTACACCGAGGAATCAATGATGGAAATAAAAGAAAGGTTCAGGAGTGGAATTAAAATACAAGGTGAAAGGATATCAATGATACGATTCGCTGATGTCATTGGTATCCTGAGTGAAAGTGAAGAAGAATTAAATGATCTGCTGAACAGAATGAACAGTCTAATGAGTACAGAGTATGGTTTCAGAGTAAATCGGAGAAAGACGAAGATAATGAGAAGTAGTAGAAATGAGAACAGCGAGAAACTTAACATCAGGATTGATGGTCACGAAGTCAATGAAGTTAAGGAATTCTGCTACCTAGGCAGTAAAATAACCAATGATGGACGGAGCAAGGAGGACATCAAAAGCAGACTCGCTATGGCAAAAAAGGCATTTCTGGCCAAGAGAAGTCTACTAATATCAAATACCGGCCTTAATTTGAGGAAGAAATTTCTGAGGATGTACGTCTGGAGTACAGCATTGTATAGTAGTGAAACATGGACTGTGGGAAAACTGGAACAGAAGAGAATCGAAGCATTTGAGATGTGGTGCTATAGACGAATGTCGAAAATTAGGTGGACTGATAAGGTAAGGAATGAGGGGGTTCTACGCAGAATCGGAAAGGAAAGGAATATGTGTAAAACACTGATAAGGAGAATGGACAGGATGATAGGACATCTGCTAAGAATGAGGGAATGACTTCCATGGTACTAGAGGGAGCTGTAGAGGGCAAAGACTGTAGAGGAAGACAGAGATTGGAATACGTCAAGCAAATAATTGAGGACGTAGGTTGCAAGTGCAACTCTGAGATGAAGAGGTTGGCACAGGAAAGGAATTCATGGCGGGCCGCATCAAACCAGTCAGTAGACTGATGATCAAAAAAAAAGACTGGAAACAAGTTGCCAGGTCGGATGAGTCCTGTTACAAATTGCATCGAGTGGATGGACGAGTGCGGGTAAGGAGACGACCTCATGAATCTCTGGACCCTGCATGTCAGCCTCGTACTCTTACGGATTTATGGACAGCTTTGCAGGATTCGTGGTCTCAGTTCCCTCCAGCACTACTTCAGACATTAGTCGAGTCCATACCGCGTCGTATTGTGACCTGCGTGCTCACTGGGGCTCTGCACATATTACGCAGGTGTACCAATTTCTTTGGCTCTTCAGTGTACATGAAGAACAGCAAAGGGCATGTAACACATTGTTAGGGAAGTTAAGGATATAACTTCAATTTTAGTTGATACGTTTCCGTTAGTTACTAGGAACAGCAATTTTTCTGGCAGGAAATAACGAATCCGGCAGCACAGCTGGGACGATATTCCTTAGGCACGCAATTTGATCAGAAGCAGTTTGCGAGGAAGAAAATGAAATCTACTTGAGATCCGTTGTCAATAATACTCACTACTTCGAGTGGAAAGAGGTCTGTTTGTGTTGTACAAAGCAGTTTCCTCTTGTTCCGTGATCCTATTGTAGAAAGATGTGCTGACTTATTGGTCGTGTTTAACTTTCAGGTTCTCTCCTACATCAACGTGTTGCACTAACTCCAGGCTGTAGAACAGGCAGTCCTGAAAGAGTTGCTTACTTTACAGAATACTGGCTATTTTAATGTAACCCACTGGAGGCCCTGATGGTAACACTACCACAGCTTACCAAAGAACTGTGCCATTTGGATGCAGTGATCCTTTTGATTCTGCGATAGATGATTGAGTGAATTCTTGTAGGCTTTATGAAGGATGATAATAGTGTGGTACGTCGAGCGTCGCTCTGATGGGCGTGGGAGAGAGATATGAAATCCAGACGGATGACCAGTAACAGCGCGCAGTTCCCACACTTCACGAGACAATGGAATTCCATCCAGCCGTTAAGACGTATCTTGGTATTCAGGTTCTATTCCGGTCAAACTAGGCGGGTGAAATGTTTTCTCATTCCCAGTATTTCTTGTAACTAACAGCTAAAATTGTATCATACGGCATCTAGAGGCGACTATCGCACAAAATATTCTCGCAATAATTTTGCTTGTGGTCGAGTGTCCAGCCACAGGCGAAATACAATTTGTCGCTGCCCAGGAGGACCAAATTTTCGGTCTGCAGCTGCAGAATTTGACTTGAGCGCGATTTATTGGTGGTCCCTCCTAATGGATGTTATTAATCGTGCCAGGATTCGATTCAATCGATTGCACTCACCCGTCACCATCAGTGCTTTTATAGCGACGCTCTGAAACTTGCCGTCACGCCTATGTATGAGCCGACAATTCGCCTCAGCAAAAGTTTCCTTGCAAAATTTTCATTCGATACTTTAAGATATAGTCGCAGTTGGTAAATTAAACGCGACGTAGGAATTGAATGAAGAACCCTCGAAAACTACACGGAAACAGCTGCTACGTGCACTCCTCACCATCACGACACTGCCCACAGTGAGAGTGTATGCCTCACGACGATGTTGCGCGTGCGTGTCGTGGTAAGGAAAGTATATGGGTGGCCCAGAAATGTTGAGATCAACTTTAGATGGAGCAAATCATACTTGAGAAGTGCATAGCAACCCAAAGCCGCAAACATCAGTAGTAAGAGCAGAGGTCGAAGATAGGAGAGGAAATAAGAGAGTGATTCATTTAAAACATCTATGGTATTCGGCATAACGAGTACACAGGGTACATGACATGAGTACAGCCCTAATGATACGACAGATGCTCGGATGTTTGCGTGCCTGATACCGGTGGAGCATTGACTGCCGGGCACGCTCGAACAGACCGGGAATTTCTCTAATTGTAGCGGCTGCCCAGACTATTCTTCCGACGCGATCCACAGGATCGCCGTACATCAAAGAGCTAATGGAAGGATATTGACGCTCGACAAAACAATGCGAGAATGACCAACGACCTGTTCAAATGCCCAAGGACATCCAGTCCAAAATGAGCAGGCGCCCAACCGTGTGTTCATGTCGTACACCATGTGCACTCATTATGTTCAATAAAAGTTTCAAGTGAATCATTCTATTGTGTCCTTTCCGATCTTCGACTTCTGCTACCACTATCCCCCGACGTTTGTAGAAATGGGTTGATACGCAGTTCTCAGTCCTTACGATGTTCTCCTTCCCCTACAACTCCGTCACAACATTTCTGGTTTACCCTGTATAAGTGGAAGAGGAACGTCGAATCATTCAACTATTATAGCAGGAGCTGTCATCACAAGCACTTTAAAACAAACAAGAAAGACATTGCCTTCCATCATATTCGGTCGGCAGCTCGTGGTCTCGCGGTCGCGTTCTCGCTTCCCGAGCACGGGGTCCCGGGCTCGATTTCCGGCGGGGTCAGGGATTTTCACCTGCCTCGAGATGACTGAGTGTTTGTGTTGTCCTCATCATTTCATCATCATCATGAAAGTGGCGAGATTGGGCTGAGCCGAGGGTCGGAATTTGTACGGGCGCTGATAAACGCGCAGTTGATCGCCCCTCAAGCCAAACATCATCATCATCATCATCATCATCCATCATGTTCGAGATTAGGACAGATGACTCCAGCATCGTGACGTACAAACCGATGGCATATACCATCACCTGGAAAATTTCGAACAGTTTCTGATCGATTAAAGCATACATCTCTGCCGCGCGGGTTAGCCGCGCGGTCTGGGGCACCTTTTCACGGTTCATGCGGGTCCCCGCGTCGGAGATTCGAGTCCTGCCTCGGGCGTGGGTGTGTGTGTTGTACTTAGCATAAGTTAGTTTAAGTTAGATTAAGTGGTGTGTAAGCATAGTGACCGATGACCTCAGCAGTTTGATCCCATAGTACATACCACAAATTTCCAAAATACATCTCTAATAAAAGAGGCCCATTTAGAAGCTAGCTTGAGACCTAAGGTAACAATTAAGACTTGCTACCGAAATTACAGATTAACTGCTGGAGGATGCACTGCCATTCATATCGACAGCTCTCTCAGGCAATACACAAAGCCGCGACCAACTCAGAGAACCATATAAATCACTGCAGCTGCAGTGGAGACGTAAACAGGAGTCATGGCATTCGTTTTTTCCATATCGTGCATCACAAGAACACTTGAAACTTAACGATGAGCAGCATTTTTACATCAATGATGGGCGTTGTTTGTCGCAGGAGGCCTAAATTTTAAGCGTGCAGTGTGGAATTCGATGGTCACCAACCATAACGGATGTCTGCTCCTACAAGATGCTGAGAAAGTGCATCCATATGTCTGTGGCCCAGAGGAATCAACTTGATACACGATCAAAGGAGGGCATAGATCCTAGACATTGCCATTCCTAATGCGATAAACAAGTTAATGAAAGTGGAACTTCACCATATGCTTCCATACGATCATCTACCTATAATATTCAAGTTGAGCACAGCAGCAGGAGTATGTAGATCAACCTGAAGAGAACAAACTGGACAGTTTACAGGAAGAAAATCACCTGCTCTCTGGCGACGAACCGTGAAGAAGGGGAAACCGACGTGGATAAAGCTGTGTAACATTTCAGTAACGTAGTGAACGGACGATTGGTGATGTCCACACGACATGAAGAACATTAAACCGTCCTGCCTCTGTGTTGCCGTGGAAGATACTAGAATCGATATGAGAACGAAATCGTATTTGTAAGGACTGGCGAATGACGAGATATCCCCGACACAAGAGGAGGAAACACATACATCAAAGGTAAATTAAAGCTACTGTCATGAACTACGGGAATCGACGACGGGTCGACAAACTTTCGTCACTTCAACCAGATCCATCCGTATCAGACACTGTTGGAATAATCGCGAAGTCATCACCAGGAATGTCGCCACTCGAAGCAACAGGTGGAACAGTCTTCACACCAACAGATAAAACATTAGTAGAACTGTTCGAGGATAATTTCAAGCCGGTGGATGGCACAATGAATCTAGTGCACCTATGGATGCCCGAAGAAAGCATCACTACCTACGACGACACACACAACCAGGAAGACGATATGAAGATACCTCCCACTGCTGCCAACTGCCAACAAGATACGCAGCTGCATCAAAACCCGCTGCATCAAAACCCTACCGAACAAGGCACCAGGGCAGGGCGAAATCGCTGGAAGAGCAGTAAAGGAACTTCCCCAGGAAGCAAGAACTTTCGACGGCATACCAAGAAGTAGAGACCGAGCGAGGTGGCGCAGTGGTTAGCACACTGGACTCGCATTCGGGAGGACGACGGTTTAATCCCGTCTCCGGCCATCCTGATTTAGGTTTTCCGTGATTTCCCTAAATCGCTTCAGGCAAATGCCGGGATGGTTCCTTAGAAAAGGGCACGGCCGATTTCCTTCCCCATCCTTCCCTCACCCGAGCTTGCGCTCCGTCTCTAATGACCTCGTTGTCGACGGGACGTTAAACACTAATATCCTCCTCCTCCTCAAGAAGTAGAACTCAACAATATGGAAGCTAGCTATTAGAGCAATAGTTCCAAAGCCTGGGAAGTACAGAAAGGTCCTGACTAATTACAGGTAGCTTAGTAAATCTCCATCTCCGGATGGAATTCCAATTCGGTTTTACAAAGAGCACTCTACGACATTGGTCCCTTAGCTAGCTTGCATTTGTGGTGAATCTCTCGCCCAGCACAAAGTCCCAAGCGACTGGAAAAACGCGCATGTGACTTCAGTATATAGGAAGAGTAAAAGAATGGAGCTACAAAATTGCAGACCAATATCCCTAACTTTGGTTTACTGCAGAATACTTGACCATATTCTCAGTTCGAAGAGACTGAGAAGATTATATCATGGCCTTAGGAAGAAGCATCGCTCGAACAAAACTCCTCTTGCCCTTTTCTCGCATGATATACTGCGAACTATGGATGAAGAGCAATAAGCAGATTCCATATTTCTAGATTTCCGGAAAGCATTTCACACAGGGCCCAATTTCAGGACGTTAGTGAAGGTACGAGCATATGGAATAAGTTCATAGATGTGAGTGGCTGGAAGACTTTTTAAGTAATACAATCCAATATTTGTCCTCGACGGCGACTGTTCTTCAGAGACGAGGATATCGCAAGGAGTGTCCCACGGAAGTGTGACAGGACCGCTGTTGTTTCTATGTACATAAACTATCTGGCGGACGGGGTAAGCGGCAGTCTGTGGCTGTTCGCTGACGATGCAGTGGTGTACTGGAAGGTGACGTCGTTGAGTGGTTGTAGGAGGATACTACACTCCTGGAAATGGAAATAAGAACACATTGACACCGGTGTGTCAGACCCACCATACTTGCTCCGGACACTGCGAGAGGGCTGTACAAGCAATGATCACACGCACGGCACAGCGGACACACCAGGAACCGCGGTGTTGGCCGTCGATTGGCTCTAGCTGCGCAGCATTTGTGCACCGCCGCCGTCAGTGTCAGCCAGTTTGCCGTGGCATACGGAGCTCCATCGCAGTCTTTAACACTGGTAGCATGCCGCGACAGCGTGGACGTGAACCGTATGTGCAGTTGACGGACTTTGAGCGAGGGCGTATAGTGGGCATGCGGGAGGCCGGGTGGACGTACCGCCAAATTGCTCAACACGTGGGGCGTGAGGTCTCCACTGTACATCGATGTTGTCGCCAGTGGTCGGCGGAAGGTGCACGTGCCCGTCGACCTTGGACCGGACCGAAGCGACGCACGGATGCACGCCAAGACCGTAGGATCCTACGCAGTGCCGTAGGGGACCGCACCGCCACTTCCCAGCAAATTAGGGACACTGTTGCTCCTGGGGTATCAGCGAGGACCATTCGCAACCGTCTCCATGAAGCTGGGCTACGGTCCCGCACACCGTTAGGCCGTCTTCCGCTCACGCCCCAACATCGTGCAGCCCGCCTCCAGTGGTGTCGCGACAGGCGTGAATGGAGGGACGAATGGAGACGTGTCGTCTTCAGCGATGAGAGTCGCTTCTGCCTTGGTGCCAATGATGGTCGTATGCGTGTTTGGCGCCGTGCAGGTGAGCGCCACAATCAGGACTGCATACGACCGAGGCACACAGGGCCAACACCCGGCATCATGGTGTGGGGAGCGATCTCCTACACTGGCCGTACACCACTGGTGATCGTCGAGGGGACACTGAATAGTGCACGGTACATCCAAACCGTCATCGAACCCATCGTTCTACCATTCGTAGACCGGCAAGGGAACTTGCTGTTCCGACAGGACAATGCACGTCCGCATGTATCCCGTGCCACCCAACGTGCTCTAGAAGGTGTAAGTCAACTACCCTGGCCAGCAAGATCTCCGGATCTGTCCCCCATTGAGCATGTTTGGGACTGGATGAAGTGTCGTCTCACGCGGTCTGCACGTCCAGCACGAACGCTGGTCCAACTGAGGCGCCAGGTGGAAATGGCATGGCAAGCCGTTCCACAGGACTACATCCAGCACCTCTACGATCGTCTCCATGGGAGAATAGCAGCCTGCATTGCTGCGAAAGGTGGATATACACTGTACTAGTGCCGACATTGTGCATGCTCTGTTGCCTGTGTCTATGTGCCTGTGGTTCTGTCAGTGTGATCATGTGATGTATCTGACCCCAGGAATGTGTCAATAAAGTTTCCCCTTCCTGGGACAATGAATTTACGGTGTTCTTATTTCAATTTCCAGGAGTGTAGATGTCTAAGACAAAATTGCTAGTTGGTGTGATGAATGGCATCTAGTTGTGAGTGATGGAAAATGTAAGTTAGTGTGGATGTTAGAATACAGTCAAGTCGTTTAAATATCTGGGCATAACGTTGCAAAGTGACATGAAATGGAACGAGAATGTGAGAACTGTGGTTGGGTAGGCTAATGGTATACTCCGGTTTATTGGGGATTTCTAGGAGAATATGGTTCACATGTAAAGGAGACTGCACATAGGATGCTGGTGCGACCTATTCTTCAGTACTGCTCACGTTTTTGGACATGTACCAGGTCGGATTGAAGCAAGACATTCAAGCAGTTCAGAGGTGGGCTGCTAGATTTGTCACAAGTAGGCTCGAACACGACGTTAAGTCTCATGGAGATGATTCGGGAACTCAAATGGGAATCTGTGCAGGGAAGTCGACTTTCTTTCCGAGGACTACTGATCAGAATATTTTGTGCACAGGCATTTAAAGCTGAATGCTGAGTGGTTCTACTGCCGCCAACGTACATTGCGAGTAAGGACCACAAAGATAACATACGAGAAATGAAGGCTCACACGGAGGAATATAGACAGTCTTTTTTCGCTCGCTCTATTTGCTAGTGCAACAGGTGAGTAAATGACTAGTAGTGGTACATGACACCCTTCACCAGGCACCGAACGGTGGTTTGTGGAGTACCTGTGTAGATGCAGATGACGATGTAGTCTTTCTCCTCTCTCATTCCTAGTACCAACCAATATTCTCCTATAACAATTCCTTCTACTGCTTCCCCTACACCCGCTTTCCAATTTTCCATGACTATTTGATTTTCATCTCCCTCTACGTGCTTAATTACCAGTTCAATATCCTCATATACTTTCTCTATGTCTTCATCTTCAGCTTGCGACGTCGGCGCGTATACCTGAACTATCGTTGTCGGCGTTGGTTTGCTGTCGATTCTGATGAGAACAAGCCTGTCTGTGATCTGTTCATAATTAACATATTTTCTGCTCGACCTTCGTACTCCCGTTATACTTCTGCTGCTGTTTATATTACTCTATACTCATGTGACTAGAAATCTTTATGTTCTTTCCGCTTCACTTCATTGAACCATATTGTATCTAGATTGAGCCTTTTTAGGTTTTCTAGCTTCCCTACGACTTTCAAACTCCTGACATTCCACACACCGTCTCGTGGAACGTTGGCCTGTGGTTGGTTATTCAGTCTGGCCTCTTCATACACTTATTGAGTTTGGTTGGTTGATTTGGCTGAGGGGACCAAACAGCGAGGTCATCGGCCCCATTGGATTAGGGAAGGATGGGGAAGGAAGTCGGCCGTGCCCTTTCATAGGAACCATCCTGACATTTGTCCGAAGCGATTCAGGGAAATCACGGAAAACCTAAATCAGGATGCCCATCGCAGGTTTGAACCGTCGACCTCCCGAATGCGAGTCCAGTGTGCTAACCACTGCGCCACCTCACCCGGTACCTATTTATGGCTATCAAACCTGCCTATCTTGCACTTGTAAAATGTGAATTTGTATACATGCAGATTTATATCATTTCGCTACCGTATTACACTTTCATGCAAAGTAGGATGCTATGTAACGTCATGTAAATGACCGGGAGGACGATGCATGCATGTCATATTTCTGTTCATGTCACGCTGAAGACGAGTGGGAACTTCTGTTGTGTGAGGAGGTTAACAGCTCACACTAGCAGTGAACAGTCAGGGGGCAGGGGAGACATCTGGTCGCTGGGAATTGTGGACAGAATCTCGGCGGCTTTAGCTTTTGATGTCGGGTCTCAGGGACCAGAGTGATGGCCGCTCGCTATTTTTACAATGGCTGGAGCCAGTTTTCTCGCGAAAACTGCATGTTTTGGGAAGGAACACGCCAGCACATAGCCTCGTTTGTGCTGTTGTTTGGAACGTTTCAGAGAAATGGTCGCCGAGTTCCACGGGATAACCGCGAGAATGGCGCCACATGTACCAGCCCAGTTATCACATACCGTTGGCGCCCATCGTCAAAAAATTTCGCCGCACCAAGTCCTGGCGGAGGCAGTGGTAGGTTTCTCGACTGTTACGTCAGCACACGTTTGCAGTCACCGCCGGTAATTGTCTGGAAGGACTGGTACTGGCGCCTAGGTTGACGGAGTACGGTAATGGGAGTCTTCACGACTTTGCTGTAAGTCCAAAAATGGCGAAAGCTTTGTTTATCAGCGACGATTGTTCGTGTTCTGGCAGAACGGGGCAATCGATATCTGGCTGCACGGCAGAACAGAGGTAGTTGGTACTGGTTCCTGGCCGCCGCAGGAGTCGCTCACTTACTTTGTCGCCGTCGCTGCAGAGTAGTTCTATTCGCAGTTTCATTTGTCAAGCCATGAGAACAAACACTTGGTTTTTTCATCCTCGCACTTCGATCGCCCTCGAAGGCGGAGCCCACCTGCACGCAACAGAGCCGACCACGGGTAGCAGCCGTCACCAGCACGGGGCAGCTACAGCCTGCACGGTTTCAGTTGATTTTTGAACTGCCCAAAATCGTAAATGAGGTTTCTCAGCGGTGGCATCTGCAGAACCACTTTGCCTCCTCAGTTGATATCGTGGCACTGCACCCGATAACTCACTTGTTTATTGATGTTATACGTTTCACTAATTCTATTTCCTCCCCCTTCTTGTAGTAGAGAAGCTCACTTAATTCCATGCAGTATCGTTTTATTAGGTTCCTGCCCACACCTGTATCAGGTGAGGAGTGTTTACATCTTTAATTTACGTTAAGATACATGATTCCAGAACGAGATTTTCACTCTGCAGCGGAGTGTGCACTGATATGAAACTTCCTGGAAGATTAAAACTGTGTGCGGGACGGAGACTCGAACTCGGGATCTTTGCCTTTCGCGGGCAAGTGCTCTGCCAACTGAGCTACCCAAGTACGACTCACGCCCCGTCCTGAGAGCTTTACTTCTGCTAGTACCTCGTCTCCTACCTTCAAAACTTTCTTTCAGGAGCGCTAGTTCTGCAAGGTTCGCAGAAGAGCTTCTGTAAAGTTTGGGAGGTAGGAGACGAGGTATTGGCAGAAGTAAAGCTGTGAGGATCCTGCGTGAGTTGTGATTGGGTAGCTTAGATGGTAGAGCACTTGCCCGCGAAAGGCAAAGGTGCCGAGTTCGAGTCTCGGTCCGGCACACAGTTTTAATCTGCCAGGAAGTTTCAATATACATGATTGTACCTTGTAAAAATTCATGATCTATTTTCCATTGCAGTGTAAGAAATATAAATGCAACTGCAACTATTTTGGACGGCATTTATCTGTTCAACAGTTACACTCACCAGAATCCTTTCCCATCATCATTTTAGGAGGGAACTTTGATCAGTTAATTTATCGCACTGACGTCCGCATGCTTAGCTGAGTGATAACGTGTTTGCCTTCTATGCAGCGGGCCCGCGTTCGTTTACCGATCAGGTTAGAGATTTTCTCCGCTCGTGGAATGGGTGTTCGGTTATCCCCATCATCATCTCATCACACACCAACGCGCAGGTCGCCCAATGTGTCGTCACCTAATGTAAGACTTGCAACCCGGCTGCCGAACTTACCGAATACGGCCTCCCAGTCATCACTGCCACGCGGTCATGTCATTTTTTACCGAATGAACTATATGAGAGGCCAGCAGCCCCACCTTATATCTGGGTCACTATAAGACTGCGTTACACACATTCTGCAGATTCAGTGTAAACCCACGTAGGTGTGCTTTGCATGACATCGAAATCTGTCCTCTATCTTGCGTATCAGTTAAGGATCCCACGACACCAAACACGTGGCTAGTTTGCAAACTCCGCAAGACGTTCCTTGGGCGCTGTATAGAGGTGACTGCCGCACACAGCCAGGCAAAGCGGCCTGTCAGAGCTCCGTACTTTTTTTATTAAAAAAAGAAAGCAGGAGGTTCCGGTGCAGGGAGCTTGCCCGTTTGCCCGTTTACGAGAGGAGTCGGTGTGGACAGCCGAAGTCGTTCAAGTTCATCCAGGAAAACGTTAAACGTGACTGAGGTAGGGACTTTTGGTAAGCGAGTCCATCAAACCCACAGCCCGCTTTTTCTCCCCAAAGCGTCACGTGCCGTTGCCCGCGCTGCACAGAGGAGCCTGCCTTATCGCGTTGCTACGGGAAGGCTCGACTTCATTAATCACCGGCCAAAATCAGTGGCGGGAGCCTATCGCGCCACCTCCGCCTGCCTTCACTATCGCCATAGCTCCGTCAGGTAAAAACAGAGTTCACCAGGTAGCACCCATGGCGCCACGGGGCCGTCAGAGTACGACGTCGTTACTCAACGTGACTCATCGCCACGTAATCCATTCTTATGACGCCCCACAGAACGACGACAGGTGTGTGTACACCACATTAAGGTACGTCACGCTATCATTCTTGTGGTCACCGGATTCGGGCCTCCAATACAACGAATACAGGCAAGTTCGTGTTAAGAATGGTGTAAGGTGGGTTTCCAAACTATCACCACTGTTTGCTTAACCTATACTCTGAAAATGCAGTGAAAGAATTCGAAGCAAATTTCGGAAGGGGACAAAAAAGCAAGAGGGACAGATCCCAGTGCTCAGGTTGGCAGTCGACTCAGAGCTGTTGAAATAATGGACAGGATACTCAGCACAGAACATGGTTCAAGCATAAACTTGTGTATCCTACTGTGTACAGACAGGACACACGTTGTTATCACCAGCTCTGGCGGTGACGTAGAGACTGCTGGGACAAATAGGCGGTTCTGATGCTTTATGATAGTGGAGTAACGAAGTGAAAGAAAAGCCAAAAGCAAAGTCCAGACCGCACCGAAAGTCGTTGTAAGCGTGCACAAAGAGTCCAGGCAGTGATTAGAAATGGTTCAAATGGCTCTGAGGACTATGAGACTTAACATCTATGGTCATCAGTCCCCTAGAACTTAGAACTACTTAAACCCAACTAACCTAAGGACATCACGCAACACCCAGTCATCATGAGGCAGAGAAAATTCCTGACCCCGCCGGGAATCGGACCCGGGAACCCGGGCGCAGTGATTTGAATCAAGAAACATAAACACAGGTGAAGTGAACCACTGTACTATCAATGTCACGTATCTAAGGCTCCAGGGAATAGTGAGAACTGTCAGAGAAGCGTGGGGCGGCGTATTTACGGACTCAGCTGTCGCGTCAGAGGATGGACCCATGTGAAGAGGATGCAGGGGTGGCGATGCCTTCCGAGCAGCAGTATCGAGTCTGATTATCGCTGACCTTTCTTCCAAGTCGTTGCTAGGCCTAGATGGAGAATCGGCATCAGTGCCGGATACTAAATCAACGCAGGGAAAATTAAAGCGCTAAAGAGAAGTGGAAAGGAGACCAACGACCTGCTTTACATCAAAACTGAGATGAACCAGTAGTGCAAGACGTGCAAGAATTCTCCCGCCTAGGAAGCAAAACAGTCAAGAATGGCGAAGCAACGAGGATATCGGTAGGAAACCGGCATGATTGAAGGAAACTTTCTTCAATAAAACAGCACCGCTGGTATCAGATATTGATGTGTAACTGTGGAAAAAGCTCCTGCAACTGTGAGTCGGGAGCACGGCAATCTATGGGAATGAAACGAGAATCATAGGAAATCCGGTGAAGAACAAATCGGAAACCTCTGAAATGTTCAAGCAGCTGGACATGATATATTAGTAGCGCCGTCACCAATGCTGATAACACTTTGTAATAGCATTGGTAGTATCAGTCACATGTGTAACCCAGGAAGGCCACATCTGCCCACAGTGGGGTGTGCAGGAACTGCTCGTTGGGATGTTCAAATACCGCGGCAAGCAGAGAATCAGGCCAACTCTTTCAGTGTCAACATTCTTTATTCAGCGTGACTTCCGCACACGGGGAAGACGTCTGGTCCCAGGCAGCGGGCGTTTTCATCGAGTCAGCAGAGTGCTACCCTAGCATAACACACTGTGCACGGGCCCGCTGCGCCGAGTGTATACAGTGCTGCCTCAGTGGGTCGGAAGCGGCCAGTGAAGAGGTCAGCCTGGCACAGGAATGGCGTCAGCCCGGCAGCAGGCAGCTCCAGCGGCGCTGCTCGAGAGCTGCGGCTTGGCCCAGCTGATGTCTTTCCTTGGTAAGGCTGAAGCTGCTCGGCACCACTGGAGCATCGGCTGGTGCGAGGAGTGTCACGGCGTCGGTGAGTGTGGGAGATCCGATAATAAGTGTTATTCATGGCTGAGTATCTCTGGGCAGTTGTGTTGCGACTGGAGCTCGGCCCCTGTTAGGTAGGTGGAGTCGCGGCGTTGTGCCATGGCATGTGGAAACGCAGTACAGTATTAAGGCTGACTGCTACACTGCAGAACGCTATAGCTGTAGTATTTTAGCATCCAGTAGCAGGATGTCGTAGACGGCTTCCCCGCACGCCACTCGCCTGTTTGCGAAGTTTGGATAGCAGCTGATGCCGGTACACATTGAAAAACACAGCTATCCAACAAACTTGTGCGATTTGTAGGCAAAGTCGGCACCGTCGCAAGATATAAAAACATGATAATTGTTCTGGCGTAACATCAAGCGCCGGCACGTCAGCATGGAACGTGACCGCAGAGAAAGCTGTGAGACGACGTCTGGGCCGCACCACGACAGGAGCGGCCTCTGTCCGGACAGAACGTAAGCGCCACTCCAGCAAGCCTCGGCCGCACTGGAAGACGAGCCGTCATCCTAACTGTTTAGCTGAGACTTGTGACCTACATCAGTTGCTTGCATAGTAATTGTATCTCTCGACGGATACTGATTATTTGCATGTCGCCCAATTGCTTGCGACCCACCTTGTACATACGCAAGTTAAGTATTGTCTGTTCAATTACTGTGATAAATTCCATTAATATGATTTGCTTGTATGTTGTGTAGCTATCCGAGAAAGCAGCTTCCTAGGCAGCCTATAAGACACGAGTGGGCGGGATCGCACAGTAGTAATGTGATGAACACACATCACCCATAGTGTACGGTCACCGTCAGCATGCCAATGCTGGCACGCAAATGCAAGATCTGGAGCTGTTGGAAACGCTATGGGAAAGTGCGTCGTCTCTGTAGAGGAGATGCTAGTGCCACCAGTTCTCGAACACTTTTCTGCTGTTTGGAGGCGACGAATAAATTCAGAGACGTGCAGCTACCATCGTAACGGGTCCGTATGACCTGTATGCATTTACTATGTAACAGAAGTGCTTGAAGAACTTAAATGGGAAGCTTAGGAACAAAGACGAAACGCTGTTGGGTAAATTTGGAGAACATCTATTCCAAGGTGACTGCGCGACCATCTTGCTGCCACCAACATATGTGTCGCCTAGCGATCGTGAGAGAGAGATAACAGAAATTTTGGCCCTTGTAGAGGTTAGAAGTACGAAGGGCGCTCGGTAGCTAATGCAACACCTTTTTTTGAAAGCAGGTTCATATTATTTCGTTTTAATCAGGAATCAAGTACACCATATTGTTCCCCACTCTTTTGACTACAAAATCGTGTTTTTCAACATAATTTCTGTCCAATACGACGGCCTTACGCCACATTATTTGAAGGGCCTGAGCGCGCTCATGGTAGCACTCTCTCGACGTCGGAGGCAACGTCTCACTGCACCAATAACGTCCCCATCATCCACGTACTGCTTGCCTCCTTCATTGAGCCGAACCGATGGAGGTTGGAAGGTGCAAGATTTGGGCTGTAGGGTGGAAGAGAAAGAGTAGTTCAAATGGCTCTGAGCACTATTGGACTTAACATCTGAGGTCATCAGTGCCCTAGAACTTAGAACTACTTAAACCTAACTAACCTAAGGACATCACACACATCCATGCCCGAGGCAGGATTCGAACCTGCGACCGTAGCGGTCGCGCGGTTCCGGACTGAAGCGCCTAGAACCGCTCGGCCACCGGGGCCGGCAGAAAGAGTAGTGTGCTGAGGTTTTGTGAGCTCCTCTTGGATGCTCAGACTTGTGCGACGCTATTTCATTGTCACGGAGAAGGAATTTGTTCGCATTTTTGTGGCGACCAACATGACGAGGTCATTTCTTAAATTACTCAAGAGTGGCACAATACACTTCGTAGCTGATCGTTGCATCAGGAAGAAGGACGTCAAACAGATAACCCTGCAGAATCCCAGTAGACCGTCGCCACGACTTTATCGGCTAACGTTGCGGCTTAGAAATTTTTCTTCGGAGAAGAGCTGGTGAGGTTCCGTCCATGGACGGCACTTTTGTTTCCGGTTCTAAGTGGTGAACCCATGTTTATATTTTGCACTTCTGCACTTCTGTCCATTCCCAGATCCCGCCCTCCTTCCTGTTACCCGTCCCTTGACATCTGCATCTACATCTAAATGAATACTCTTCATAATTATGCGCTTGGTAGGGGGGTTCTGTGGTCTGGTGGATTAATCTCGTATTGATGTGTAAAACGTGTAGGTTCACATCTCACGTCAGGCGTAGATTTTTAACACACACAAGTAACTCTCCTAAGCCCCTAGTAACGCCAAGTGTAGAACGCCAGTAAGCTTCGTAGTTCAATATCCGCAGTAAAGATAACATCCCTTCGCTGCCGACTGGGGCAGAGCAGCATTCGTTTGAGCTGTGACAGATGGAGAAACCCCGGAAGGCAGAGACTCTGTCACCAGCAAGCCGTCGTAAACTAGAAAACGTATTTCATTTAATGAACCAATGGCCATGTAAGTTCATAAGGCTCTTACTTTATTTGAAACTGAGACGTTGAAAATTGTGGTGCTGGACTGGGATTCGAATTCGATTTTACTGTGTTCTCCAAGACTGCAAACTCTTCTACGCCTCCTCGAAAGGCAACTATCTGGTTTCGAATCCTGATCAGCACAAAATATTCATTATTTCATTTCAAGCCCTAGCATGTGCACTCCGAACTACTAGTGAAAAATAGTTTCATTTTCAACGTCTCTTCGTGCGTTGTCAGCTGTAACGTGTTCGTTTCAACTCACAGCCCCATGATTAGCTTTTTATCACAACATTACAAGATCAAACGTTTCCTTACATCAAACGCTCCATCCTACTGGCGAAAACGGATTTGGGTTTTACGTTGTGTTCGTTGTGATCACCAACGACGATATGTTGTGGATTCAATTTCTAGCCAGCAGAGTATTTTTCATCACATCATTGAAAGTACAAATATGCCACTTCTAGCTATTATTGGAAAAGAATTTGATAGTTAAAGTGTCTTCATGACCACGCGTGCGGGGTTTAAATTCCACTCAGCACAGAAGTTTTCGTCGCCTGATGTCTAGCTAAACATGCGCACATCTCGCTACTGGTGAACCAACAATAGGTATTTATCGTCTGTCTCTGGCTAGAAAACTACAGCACTAGATGCTGGGTTCGAATCCCAGTGAGGCAAAAACAATTCTATCGCCATTTAAGGTTCCATCATCTCGCTATTGGTGAAAATATTTGATATTTAACTTCTGATATTACGTACTTCGTTAACAATCCGATTAGGTGCTGGGTTCGCATCCTTGTCACAAGCTTTACATTATGGCATTTCAGTTTTAAACATGAGCATACCTTGTTCCTTGTGAATGACACCATATTAAACGTCGTTAGGGGTAGTTCCCAGGAAGGTAACTGTTATGACAGGATTCCCAGTTCAGTACAAACATTGTCGTCATTTATTTTCAGAATGTGAATTGTTAACTGATACTGGTGCAAACGTCTATACTTCACGTCTCTTTATGCCTAGTGATCGGGTCTCAATAAGGCACAAACAAAGCTTAGCTTAGTTAGCAATGGCTATAGGTGCCAGGCTTGAATCCAGGTCCAGAACGACGACGTTGGTCATGTCATTTAAAGTTCAAATATGTGTCCACTTAGCTGTTGATGTGTTACGAGAACAATGATATTACTGGTGATTCGATGTTAATGTTGAGATTTCCGTAGAGTGCTTGTTGCCATTAATCGCGTTTTTTTACTGGTTCGTCCAATATCCTGTTTCCAGAGCCACTCGCCGCTGAGCGACGTTCAGCGCGTGGTTGGAAAACCTTTTCGAGAGCGAAAAGCATTTTTCCAATTGCCATACAGCTTTGTAACTCCATATATTGTCTCAAGTATTTAATTTTGACTAAGGATTACTGTACGATATATGTAAAATAATACGTTTTCTCAGAACTTTTGGAATGTCACTTGTTGTAATTAAGGTTAGTTTATGAGTGTTATGGAGTGTCTCATCGCTAAGAACTTGTTTTCTAATATGTTTTGTATGACGATATTAGTTGACAGACTGACTGCCATAAAGACCTTTGGTTGGTTCAAATGGCTCTGAGCAGTATTGGACTCAACTTCTCAGGTCATCAGTCCCCTAGAACTTAGAACTACTTAAACCTAACCAACCTAAGGACATCACACATATCCATGCCCGAGGCAGGATTCAAACCTGCGACCGTGGTGGTCGCGAGGTTCCAGACTGTAGCGCCCAGAACCGCTCGGTCACTCCGGCCAGCTGAAGACCTTTTTGCTCTCTAGTCGTCTCTTGCGGTACCCATTGCGTGTAGTCAAACGACTGTACCCCACGGGGTTTTGGTGTTTCGAGGAGCTGCAACACAGCTACATTATGTTGGTTGTATTCGACAGTGATCCACTTTTTTTGCTGTCAAGTGTACAATGATTTGTGTTTCTAATTAAATAATGAAATTAATCAATTGCCCGGTATATCTCAGAACACCTAAATTTCACGTGAACATAAGTTGTTTTATACGTTTCTGGTCGTCAAATGTCATATCTCTTGTGCAGAAAAATAGCATCCAGAACCGCGTTCGGCAGCGCAACAATAGAGGAAGTACGCAGCAGATGAACCAAGGGGACAGGGTTTTAGTTGCAGCATACACCATTTGGTTTCCTGCTATCTGCTCGTGATTAAACAATTTGAAGTGAACAAGGAGTGCAGCAGAATGTCCTTGGCTGCAGGCATCGCAGTAAACTGCTCTGGAAAAGGTAAAATACCCCAGAAGAAGGGTGGAACGTCCACCTGCCACATTCTCCCTGTCATGAACAAGATGATGACGTACCAAACCTTCAGACTAGCAGATTCTTTTTGGGAAAGACACAGTCGCACTTCATTACTCAAAGCAGCAGGCCATAGCGACTGCTCTTATTTCACTGAGGCATAGAAGTATGTTTGGTGGCATGAACGTCAAGAAATTGAAGCAATCATACATAAAATGTTGACTCTCTAAGTCTCGTAGTATTCTTTCCGTTATTGTTGATAACGGTGGCCTATCATTTTATGGCTCTCAATGTGTAGGGTTCAATGAGCGCTGATATTTTATTGATTTTGAGTATGAAGTGTGTAGTAGATGTCGATTTTGTGAGAGTAGAGGGGTGTTGTAGTTTATATTTGGAAAAGTGTTTCGAAGAATTGGAGGATTGTTTGACTGAGAAGAGTACCCCGAACATCTGACAATAAAGGAAGAAGAGAAAAAAAAAAAGAAGGAAGGAGGCTCATTTTTCATTTGGTTTGGATTCAATGTGAACAGTATTTAGACGACATTTTGTGGAGACGTGTTGTTATTAAGTGTGGCAGAATATGTGGATTGGAAATTAGAATTGAAACCAATGGGTGGCTTGTGTCACATTAGTAGAAAGTGCAATACATCTGAAGGCGTTCAATGTTGTTTAGGAGGCGGAGGGAGAGGACGCATTTCCCATAATCGATACTTGTTTCGCGAGAGTGAAGACGATGCACAACGATAGGCATACGTGAATTAGGAGGGACTTCCAAACCTCTGGAATACAGGAAAGCATGTTGATATTGGCGTTGTGGCCAACTTTGTGGGTGTACGGGATGGTGGGAGATGCAATCCCTATGTCTGCTCAGTTAATTATTTTACCCCATTGTGTACACTCTGTTGGACAGCTAATAGGCGGAATTATTTTGTGATTATCGGACCTAACAAAAACGTTAGGTAGTTAGGGGAGCGCGGGACTACAACTTCCGATTTTTAGTAAACCTCGAAATTCTTTCAGAATACTTAATTTTAGTATTCATTCAGTGCAGTCAAAATCAACTTATATAAGTCAAGATAGTTATTTGGGTCATTTGTTGTGAGATTTTTTTCAGTAATAATGATTTAATATATAAAGTCATAAAATAACAACTTATCCCTACTTGTGGCAAATTGTTACCAAGCTGGGGTAAGTTGTTACCATATTTGTTAAAGCAATGATTTGTGAAATAGAAAACAATAAATGATTAAACCATGTCTGTTTATTTAAGTAATGATGAACAATGTCGTACGAATCGTCAGATAAACATTTGTATGTTATACAACATGTAATTATAATTTGTACTTAAACTGTAATTAACCCTTCAGTAATCAACAGCATATCAAATAACTTGTAACTACTCAGCCTTGATAATTCAGTCTTCAGTCATATTGGCCTTGTCTGAGGCTGAAAATATCTATCATATTGAAATCATAGGCAAACACCATATATCATTAATCATCAGAAGATATATCGCAATCACAGTTCGGGCATAGGTAGATTAATAATGCTTGATTCTGCGTACATCTGGAATGGGCCCACTTCTTACATTGTTGACACTGAACAGATTCTTCCCCACAACGTGAATTAGAGTAATTGTCACAACACACTAGACAATAGTACTCTCTCCTCTTCACTCTCACTACTCGTTTGCAAAACCTGTCGTTTAACAGACTTCCCCTTCCCTTTGCCTTTTCCTTTTCCATTTCCTTGTGCTGTTTTACCTTTTCCTTATTTTTTCTCACTTTTTGATTTTTGATGTTCACCTTCCTTTTCTTGCCCTGTTCTTCTGCTAAGATTTATTTTACTGGAGTATCGGTTAAAATAGCGGATTTTCTAAGACGTCTCTTGTTCGTCCAATCCTTAGCGGTGCCTTCGGAAAGGGACGTACTGCTGATAGGCAGAAAGGGACTTGATCTTAGAGTTGTTCTTTATGACACTATAAGATGCAGGGAGATTAACAATCCCTCATGGCCCTGACGCATCAACTATTTGTCTTGTTTCTGTACTAATGTTTACATCTTCAGAGGCATTAGCGTTTATGCTAGTCTCTGATACTGCTTCCGACCTATTCGTGATGATGCCATGTGAAATGCCTAAAGCTACATTTGATACGTTTACTAAAGTTAACTCTAGGATGCATGGTGCCGAAAACACACATGAATGCATATGGCAGGGCCTCCAAGGCCCTGCCCTAATTCAAAATTTTCCTCTCTCATATAATCATTGTTTGATGTTAAATTTATTTGTCAAATTTATTGTCATATTGAAAGATTCCTAAGATACAGTAACAGGATCTGGTGGGTCTGATTAATATTTTATTAATTTTTTTAAAGAACTCTAAGAGTGAATTTTTATTAATTACGTCCATTTACATACAACATATACAAATAATTTTATTACTTCACTTATAAGTTGCAGTTTACATTTTATAACATTTATTACAACCAATTTCTTCAATTAAAACATACTCATTATTCAGAATATTATGTATATAGGCAATATTTTGACAAAAAGTTATTATTCATTGTTCACATAAAATCGCATTTTTCTTAGTTTTCAACATGTGACAAACAAGAAGCACAAAGAACGCCACTATGTTCCTTACAAATGTTGGTTTTACACATAATGCATGTCACAGCACTTTTCCTGTGTTTATTATATGGGCAATAATTGCATCTTCTTCTGTTTCCTGAAACAGATAGTTGGTTCGGCAATATCTTTTTGAACACCACATCTTTGCATGGCATCAACTATTTTCTTTGGAAGATTAGGGATCTGAATACGAAGTTCCATTAGTGGTCTTACCATTTCCTCTGCTAAATATTTAGGAACAAACGCCTTTTATCACCTCTCCCACTATGGTATGTCAGATGCTGGGACGTCCATCATATTCATCCATAATGGAAATGGCTATCTTCTTGTTTGTCTCTTGCAAGTGTAATAACGAATTTTCTGGTCTATTTGATCTACTTCACCCTTCGTAGAGTTATAGAACTTTATTATATCTGGTTTCTTTTTTGCATGAGTTTCATCGATGTTTCTGTCGTGATGCATTGTGCTAATGAGAACTACAGACTTTTTCTTTTTGGGAACATAGCTCACCATTGTAATAATGTCACCTCTAAATGCAAGCAAAGGGGAATGAATCGCTCTTGAGGCTGATGGTTTCATCTCATTAGGAATTTCTGGTTTATTTTGTTTAATAGTTCCCACCACTTTAATTTGCTTCTGAAGCATCTCTTCTGCCAGCTGCACACTAGTAAAGAAGTTGTCAACATTAATATTTTTGATGATCCTTCAATGCTTTTAGCAAGATATTTCATCACATTCAATCCAAGATTCTTCTGAATAGGTTCATGGGGCTTCATTCCCGTGTAAACAGTTCCGTCTAAAGCATATGCAGATGTAGCATCACATAACCAAAATATTTTTATGCCATACTTGGCTGGTTTGGAGGGCACATACTGGGTGAAGCTGCATCTTCCACGGAATGGGACTAGCTTTTCGTCAACTGTGAGCGAATCATTGGGAATCATTCTATTTCTACACTTGTCAAGAAATAGTCCGCATACATAGCGAACAGCTGCAAGTTTGTCATCTGCATGTCGAGCTTCACGGGTACGCCTGTCATCAAATCTAGTCATTCTCCTTATATCCTCGAAACTATTTACTGACATGGTGGCCTTATATGTAGGATTTGCCTTTTCATCCGAGATTAATTCTCTAATAGGGACATCCCAACTCTTCTCAACACCAGAAAGCAGTAAAAGACCAAGAAAACCCTCCATTTCAGCAAGCGAAACGTTTTCCACGTTTTACCACCTAAAGCAGCCACTCTACTGCCTTCAATATTTGTGCAGTTGATGAATTCCTCTAGTAGTTCCTTGGAGATGAAATAGTCCCAGGCATCTCTAGGTTTATGGGTTTTCAAACCACGGGCTGGACCAGGTGCCATCTTTACGATATTATGGACAGGCGTACGAAAAGTTTCAGGAGGATCTAATTTCCAAATCGTTCCATTCCGACTAGTGTATGTGTGATCTTCTATACCTTTTTGTGTTGGTTCTTCATTTTCAGACTCTGATGAAGTAATATATTCACATCTGCAGGTTCATTCGCTGATTCTTCACTACTTGCACCTTCAAAAATATTTCCTTCCTCCCAAGAATCATCTTCTTCAAACCACTGAGCCGCAACACTTTCAAAATTAGCTGCATTTGCACGTACTGACTCTCTTGCTTTGCGTGTCGAAGCCATAGTGCTTGTGCTGCACTAAACGAGTCATACTTGTAACAATATGGGCCTTGCAACAAGAAACAAACTACAGTAACAATGAGGCTGACAAGAGCAGCGCAGGATAACAATACTATGCAATAATAAAACATTTGATACCGAAAAGATCAATATTACACCGTCATCGCCAATATGTGAAAGTAGTGTGTATTATTTTTTAATTATACTATTACTACTACAGCTACTGCTGCTGTTGGCACTCCTGTTGCTGGAAATATCACTACAGTTATTGTTGAATTAATAACTGATCCCAAACAAATGATGAAGACAATATAGGCTAAAGGACGTATATAAATGTGTGAGGGCTTCTGAAGCCCTGCTTATGCATTCACGGTGTATGGGTAAACGTATTGAATTATACAAAAAACTTAAAAAGGTATCTCGTTCAGACTTGATAGGAGGAATGTCACAGTGGTAGTCAAACAGTACTGGAAAGCAGTTTGAAATCAAACAAAAAATTAGAGAAATTTTTTTAAAAAATGAACACATACAAGGGCCTCCGGGGCCCTGTATATGCATCCTGGGGTTAAAGGGTGATATGTAACATACGATGGACCATAGTCTTTTCCTGTAAAAACATTGGGGTCATAAGGCCAAATGCCAGCTTTTCTGAAAGCGCTCATTACGTTTATGGGAGTCACTGCACGAGGTAGAGCGTGTATTACAATTTCTGGGATCTCCTATATCGACAGTGTCTTGCCAGGATTATTGCACTGCCAACTGCCCTGAGCCTTTGCACAATACCTTTTGAAAGGTGCATTTACTCCAACATCCAATGGCTGTAGGCGGTGTGTACAGTGAGGCGGAAAAGACAGCATTATAATGGAGTTAGATTTCGATTTTTCCACCACACTGATATCATTGAGATTGGTGATTACCGAGCAACAACAAAATCGGATCTGGAGGTGATGGTTTAATATGTTTGATAAAATGGTCCACATATTTCACGAACTCCATAGCTGTCATCCATCCTGAACTGCTTCTTGCACTGATAGATACCGGTGGTCCACCTTTCATAAACAGATCCATGTATTTAAACCTTGGGAAAATAAACATGGGAGGCACTGCATGGCATATTGCATTTACTGCCAGTTTCACTATAACGAATGTCCCTCGTTCAGCACATACTATGGCTCCAACTTGCTTCATTCCCCTATTGGCAATAATTTTGCTCGGATTTAGCACTGTGGTAACGTCTGTCTCATATAAATGATATATTCAAGAAGGTGGAAATTTATATTTATCCAACACTGTGCTCAGCTTTGTAAAAAATTCGGTAAAATCGTGTTTTTTAAATGATGTCGCCCTGCTGGCACTCGTTGACACGGGTATTCTTATTGCCAGATGAGGATGCCCTTCTAAAAAACCAGTCAGCCAGTCTGGACCAACTCTCTTTATGTTGTGCCACAAAGGTGGAACATTGCTAGCATTGAATTTCAGTGCACATAAGTAAGCTAACTTTTTTACTTCTTCTGGGAGAAGACCCAAGAAAACTGCGTTTCGCCACTATTTTCTGCACGGCATCTTCAGTAGCAGGTTGCGTGGGCGATTTTCTGTACATTATGCTCCTGTTGCATTTTTGGTGTTGTTGTCCTTCCTATTAATGCCAATTTGCGGATTTTTCGCACATTTCACAGCACTATCAACTGTACACTCTGGTACTGAGTGCCACGTGTTTCGAATCCGCACCAGACGGCATGGACCTCGATAGCCACCAGAGGTCTCTGCAGCCGTCACGCCATAAGCCGTGGCTGCGCGCGAACACCTGGCCTGCGTATAATGTGAGGGCGCCACGGTGGAGTACGTGGTCCCAGCAGCCAGTAGCGACGTACTCTATCACGTATTTAAGCGAATGCGTCTCGCTCAGCAGGCGCCTTTATATGTAACATTTTCTTCTTGTATTAGCTGTCCTGTCACTCGGCTGATGAGCGGCGGATTGAGCCACTGACTGCCCTCCCCTGCCCATATGGGGCAGGGGAATGAAATCACAATAAAGGAAAAAAAGCTCAGCCGGCAGTCTGATATTCGCCTTAGTCTATCGACATCTCGCCTACAGACAGCCTGTTTACTTTACTTTGTTTCTGTGTAGGAGTGGACATTGTGGATTCGTGAGGTTTCACTTGTGACCCTGTTGCTATTTGCGTATTATTGTTCATTAGGTCTTGCTCGGTCGTCCATCACAGTTCGTGTCCATCCATCCCCATTCGTTTTGTTTGTTCACGGGCCACTTCCGTTTGATCCTGCCACACTTTCGTTCTCCATAACACCACGGCTGTTCCTGTCGTGGTTACAACAAACTCTTGTTTTGATGAAATCTTTTGGTTTTTTGCTTCAAAACAAGCGCTCAGTTCGTAGTGCTGTGAAATGTGGGGAAAAGCGCAAATTGTCATTTATAAGAAGAAGAACAACACCCAAAACGCAACAGCAGCGTAATATGTAGGAAATCGTCCACGTCCACGCAATCTTCCAATGAAGATGCCTTGCAGAAAATAAAGGCGAAATGAATATGGTATGAAATTGTGTTACATTAAGTTGCTGTCAGATGGTTCATAAAGTAACAATTATCAATATACCATAATCAATCACACATGTTGAAATAAAAGCAAGATATTGGTTACATTACAAACATTGGTAATTTAAGCACTATGTTCCATAACGGCAGATAAATCCTTACAGTAAAACATTAAAGATTAAAGGCTACTCGTTAAAATTCGTGACCTGGATCAAAAATACCAAATACGAAAATTAAAGAGACCTTTGGAGATAAGAGAACGACTTGTATGAATATCAAGAGCTCAGATGGAAACCCAGTTCTAAGCAAAGAAGGGAAAGCAGAAAGGTGGAAGGAGTATATAGAGGGTCTATACAAAGGCGATGTACTTGAGGACAATATTATGGAAATGGAAGAGGATGTAGATGAAGATGAAATGGGAGATATGATACTGCGTGAAGAGTTTGACAGAGCACTGAAAGACCTGAGTCGAAACAAGGCCCCCGGAGTAGACAATATTCCATTGGAACTACTGACGGCCGTGGGAGAGCCAGTCCTGACAAAACTCTACCATCTGGTGAGCAAAATGTATGATACAGGCGAAATACCCTCATACTTCAAGAAGAATATAATAATTCCAATCCCAAAGAAAGCAGGTGTTGACAGATGTGAAAATTACCGAACTATCAGTTTAATAAGTCACAGCTGCAAAATACTAACACGAATTCTTTACAGACAAATGGAAAAACTAGTAGAAGCCAACCTCGGGGAAGATCAGTTTGGATTCCGTAGAAACACTGGAACACGTGAGGCAATACTGACCTTACGATTTATCTTAGAAGAAAGATTAAGGAAAGGCAAACCTACGTTTCTAGCATTTGTAGACTTAAAGAAAGCTTTTGACAGTGTTGACTGGAATACTCTCTATCAAATTCTAAAGGTGGCAGGGGTAAAATACAGGGAGCGAAAGGCTATTTACAATTTGTACAGAAACCAGATGGCAGTTATAAGAGTCGAGGGACATGAAAGGGAAGCAGTGGTTGGGAAGGGAGTAAGACAGGGTTGTAGCCTCTCCCCGACGTTGTTCAATCTGTATATTGAGCAAGCAGTAAAGGAAACAAAAGAAAAATTCGGAGTAGGTATTAAAATTCATGGAGAAGAAATAAAAACTTTGAGGTTCGCCGATGACATTGTAATTCTGTCAGAGACAGCAAAGGACTTGGAAGAGCAGTTGAATGGAATGGACAGTGTCTTGAAAGGAGGATATAAGATGAACATCAATAAAAGCAAAACAAGGATAATGGAATGTAGTCTAATTAAGTCGGGTGATGCTGAGGGAATTAGATTAGGAAATGAGGCAGTTAAAGTAGTAAAGGAGTTTTGCTATTTGGGGAGCAAAATAACTGATGATGGTCGAAGTAGAGAGGATATAAAATGTAGGCTGGCAATGGCAAGGAAAGCGTTTCTGAAGAAGAGAAATTTGTTAACATCCAGTATTGATTTAAGTGTCAGGAAGTCATTTCTGAAAGTATTCGTATGGAGTGTAGCCATGTATGGAAGTGAAACATGGACGATAAATAGTTTGGACAAGAAGAGAATAGAAGCTTTAGAAATGTGGTGCTACAGAAGAATGCTGAAGATTAGATGGGTAGATCACATAACTAATGAGGAATTATTGAATAGGATTGGGGAGAAGAGAAGTTTGTGGCACAACTTGACCAGAAGAAGGAATCGGTTGGTAGGACATGTTCTGAGGCATCAAGGGATCACCAATTTAGTATTGGAGGGCAGCGTGGAGGGTAAAAATCGTAGAGGGAGACCAAGAGATGAATATACTAAGCAGATTCAGAAGGATGTAGGTTGCAGTAGGTACTGGGAGATGAAAAAGCTTGCACAGGATAGAGTAGCATGGAGAGCTGCATCAAACCAGTCTCAGGACTGAAGACCACAACAACAACAACGAAAATACACTCCTAGAAATTGAAATAAGAACACCGTGAATTCATTGTCCCAGGAAGGGGAAACTTTATTGACACATTCCTGGGGTCAGATACATCACATGATCACACTGATAGAACCACAGGCACATAGACACAGGCAACAGAGCATGCACAATGTTGGCACTAGTACAGTGTATATCCACCTTTCGCAGCAATGCAGGCTGCTATTCTCCCATGGAGACGATCGTAGAGATGCTGGATGTAGTCCTGTGGAACGGCTTGCCATACCATTTCCACCTGGCGCCTCAGTTGGACCAGCGTTCGTGCTGGACGTGCAGACCGCGTGAGACGACGCTTCATCTAGTCCCAAACATGCTCAATGGGGGACAGATCCGGAGATCTTGCTGGCCAGGGTAGTTGACTTACACCTTGTAGAGCACGTTGGGTGGCACGGGATACATGCGGACGTGCATTGTCCTGTTGGAACAGCAAGTTCCCTTGCCGGTCTAGGAATGGTAGAACGATGGGTTCGATGACGGTTTGGATGTACCGTGCACTATTCAGTGTCCCCTCGACGATCACCAGTGGTGTACGGCCAGTGTAGGAGATCGCTCCCCACAACATGATGCCGGGTGTTGGCCCTGTGTGCCTCGGTCGTATGCAGTCCTGATTGTGGCGCTCACCTGCACGGCGCCAAACACGCATACGACCATCATTGGCACCAAGGCAGAAGCGACTCTCATCGCTGAAGACGACACGTCTCCATTCGTCCCTCCATTCACGCCTGTCGCGACACCACTGGAGGCGGGCTGCACGATGTTGGGGCGTGAGCGGAAGACGGCCTAACGGTGTGCGGGACCGTAGCCCAGCTTCATGGAGACGGTTGCGAATAGTCCTCGCCGATACCCCAGGAGCAACAGCGTCCCTAATTTGATGGGAAGTGGCGGTGCGGTCCCCTACGGCACTGCGTAGGATCCTACGGTCTTGGCGTGCATCCGTGCGTCGCTGCGGTCCGGTCCCAGGTCGACGGGCACGTGCACCTTCCGCCGACCACTGGCGACAACCTCGATGTACTGTGGAGACCTCACGCCCCTCGTGTTGAGCAATTCGGCGGTACGTCCACCCGGCCTCCCGCATGCCCACTATACGCCCTCGCTCAAAGTCCGTCAACTGCACATACGGTTCACGTCCACGCTGTCGCGGCATGCTACCAGTGTTAAAGACTGCGATGGAGCTCCGTATGCCACGGCAAACTGGCTGACACTGACGGCGGCGGTGCACAAATGCTGCGCAGCTAGCGCCATTCGACGGCCAACACCGCGGTTCCTGGTGTGTCCGCTGTGCCGTGCGTGTGATCATTGCTTGTACAGCCCTCTCGCAGTGTCCGGAGCAAGTATGGTGGGTCTGACACACCGGTGTCAATGTGTTCTTTTTTCCATTTCCAGGAGTGTATTTACGTGCGTGAACCAGCGACGCAAGTGCTGTCATTCCAGTGTTCCAGGGACCCCTAGCCTGTTTACGACGGCCATCGTCAGTGTGCTGTGGCGTTTCATTTCACGACGTGTTTACTTCATATTCATATGTTTTTCCCTCCCGGAGTTATTTCTAATGGAACAACTTATCTCGGTAACTTCTAGCCCCGCTCTCCCCTACACATCTTTTGAAGAGTACACGACATATCTCGACGAGAAAAGAAAGTGCATTTAAAATTAGTAAACAAATTATGAAATTTTCTCAGAGTGACTAGAGCTAGATACATCGGTTGCGTTCGCTTTTGACGAATACTTTCGGAACGTATCACACTGCATCATTAATATCGACTGGCTTCAGTCCCATATGTCAAGAGGTGATTGCCAAGGCAGCGACAGTGGTGATTAAAAGTCAGGAATGTGTCTGCTTTGAATGGTAAAGGCAGGTCAGGCATTTGGCTGCTTTGTGTGGTGACGGCAGGTCAGGCGTTTGGCTGCTTTAAGTCGGTTGCCGATGTCTCGCACTCAGTCTTACCACTAGAAGTGACTAGGACAGAATACTTAGCCAACGACTGTTATATAAGCATACAACCATAGAAGTACTTCTACAGAACAATCTGTGGGAAATGAACTCCCAATTTCATCATACCTCTATTTCCTATGCAAAAAAAGTCACCACAGCCGTGCACAGTATGTACACCACAACCCTACAAGAAGCTGACTACTCAAAGATTGGAGCGCTCTCCGACTTCCATAGTTCCGTGGCTCGCTGCGACCTCCGATACACTCAGACTTAAAGGGGGACACACAGACACACCAGACACACACACACACACACACACACCTGTTTTTTTTTTTTTTAAAGAAAAGAAAAAAAGCCATGAGTCTTCTGTCTGCTTATTTGCGGTACGTATTCCATATTCTGTTTCCTCCCGCAGTTTTTACCCTTTACAGCTCCCTCTTGTACCGTAGAAGTTATTCCCTGATATTTAAACAGATGTCCCGTCATCCCGTCGCTTCCTCTTGTCAGCGTTTTCAATATATTCCTTTCCTCGTCGATTCCGCAGAGAACCTCCTCATTCCTTACCAACGTTCGTCTGCAGCATCACATCTTATGTGCTTCGGTTACCTTTTGTTCCGGTTTATCTGCAGCCCACATTTCAGTGCCATACAATTCTGTCCTCCGAACGTACATTCTCAGAAACTTCTTCCTCAGATTAAGGCCTATGTTTGATAATAGTAGACTTCTTTTGGCAAGGAATGCACTTTTTGCTAATGCTAATCTGCTTTTTATGTCCTACTGGCTTTGTAATGGGTTAATTTGCTGCCTAGGTAGGTTATTTAACTTTGTTTACTTCGTGATCCCTAATTCTTATGTTCCCTTTCTCGCTGTTCTCTTTCCTGCTACTTCTAATTACTTTCGTCTTTCTTCGGTTTACTCTCAGTCCATATTCCCTACAGATTCGTGTTTCTTCTTCAGTCACTTTATTAGACAAGTCCTCCTTCCCATAGAGGCGTTGAATGTACTCTTTCCACTTATCTGTTCTGTCTTCTGCATTTAACAGAGGAATTATCACCAATTCTTAATGTTACATCCTTGCTTTTAATATCACCGAATACTGTTTTGACTTTTCTATAAGCTGAGCCAGGCCTTCGACAATCATTTCTTTTTCGTTTTCTTAACATCTTTCCTGCAGCTATTTCGCCTTAGCTTCCCTGCACATCCTACTTACTTCATCTACAAGTGATTTGTATTTCTGTATGTCTGAATCTCTCTGAACATTTTTGTACTTCCTTCTTGCGTCGATAAGCTGAAGCATTTCTTCTATTGGCTATGGTTCTCTCATAATCACATTCCTGATACCTATGTTTCTCTTTCGAACTTCTGTGATTGCTCTTTGTAGGGATGTCCGCTGCCCTTCAAATAAGCTGCTTACTGAGCTATTCATTACCGCTGTATCTATAGCCTCAGAGGACTTCAAAAGTATCTCTCCATTCGTTAGTATTTCCATATCCCACTTCTTTGCACATTGATTCTTCCTGAACTCTCTTACACTACATCCTACTCTTCGTCATTTCTAAATTGTTATCTGACCCTATGTCTGCTCCTGAGTACTCCTTGCAAACCAATATGTGATTTCGGAATCTCTCCGTGAATATGGAGTAATCTAGCTGAGGTCTTCCAGCATCTCCCGGCCTTTTCCGTGTATGCATCCTCCTCTTGTGAGTCTTGAACAGAGTATTCGCTGTTACCAGCTGGAATTTATTGCAGAACTCAATTAGTCTTTCTGCTCTCTCGTCCCTACCACGATCTCTTATTATCTCGTGTCTTCTTTCCACTGAACTTCACTGACCTCCACTATTCCAGACTGAGCTTTGGCAGTTCCCTTCTCACATTTTCTAGCTTCCCTTCTTCTGACATTCCACGGCCCGATTCGGAGAACGTTACCCCTTCGTTGGTTATTCAGTCTTCTTCTTATGGTCACCTCCGTCTTGTCAGTTCCCTCCCGAAGAACTGAGTGGGGAACTAGTCTGGAATCTTTTGCCACTGGAGAGATCATGACGACACTCTTTCAATCACAGGCCACATGTCCTGTGGATAAATATTATGTACATTCTCATAGCGTTGGTCACTGCTGCTTCTTCCTCATTTTAGGGTCAGTTTCTACCCTAAGGACAAGAGAGTGCCCACAAAACCCCGTCCGCTCTTCTGCCCACCTTGACAAGGCAGTTGACATATTGAAGGTGACTTCTTATGCTGGAGGGCTTCGACAGCCATTGCTGATGATTTTCATTCAAAATTTAACCAGTGGTGAGATTCTGACCCGCAACTGACGACCTTTTGATTACTAGTCACAGCCACAACCCACAGACCACAGGTGCTACGACTAACGTATCAACCCACTACTGTTATATTCTGTAGACACAGACACAGAGAAGTTGCAGCATTAGAAAATTGCAGCGAAAGGATGCTTTATTGTACGATAATATGATAGTGGAACAAACACTGGTAGCAGTTACTTCTGTAAAATATCTGGGAGTATGCGTACAGAAAGGTTTGAAGCGGAATGATCATATAAAATTAATTGTTGGTAAGGCAGGTGCCAGGTTGAGATTCATTGGGAGGGTCCTTAGAAAATGTAGCCCATCAACAAAGGAGGTGGCTTACAAAACACTCGTTCGACCTATACTTGGGTATTACTCTTCAGTGTGGGATCCGTACCAGGTCGGGTTGACAGAGGAGATCCAAAGAAGAGCGGCGCGTTAAGTCACAGAGTTATTTTGTAAGCGTGATAGCCTTACGGGGATGTTCAGCAAACTCAAGTGGCAGGTCTCTGCAAGAGAGGCGCTCTGCATCGCGGTGTAGCTTGCTGTCCAGAATTCGGAAGGTGCGTTTCTGAGTGAAGTATCGAATATATTGCTTCCCCCTACTTATACCTCCCGAGGAGATCACGAGTGTAAAGTTAGAGAGATTCGAGCGCGCACGGAGGCTTTCCGGCAGTCGTTCTTCCCGTGAACCATACGCAATTGGAACAGGAAAGGGAGGTAATGACAGTGGCACGTAAAGTGCCCTCCGCCACACACCAGTGGGTGGCTTGCGGAGTATAAATGTAGATGTAGATTTGTTACAATCTATGTCTTGTCCTTTCCGGAACAAGAACATTGTCTCTCATTGGTCGTAAATATCATGAAATGTTGCAAGCCCCACATGTTTCTCAGAATTCCGGTTTGTCTGCGTTGCTAATAAGCTGTTTCTCTTGTGGCTCCAGGCGGCCGGTACTCGGTGTTCCCGTCTGGCGAGCTGCACATCCGGCACGTGACGCAGGCCGACGGCGCGCTGGCCTACCGCTGCGAGACCAGCCACCTGCTCACCGGGGAGCTGCGCCTCAGCGCCGCCGCCGGCAGGTGAGCGTACTACACCTCCTACCTGCTGCCAGCCGCTCTGGACACAGCTCTGTCGTACCGTCACACGTCGAACAGTCAGTCTTCAGGAAGAGTGACACGACACTCGGTAAAATTACTAAGCTCTCACAACTCTCAAACTTTAAATTAAAAAATATAAGCAATTTCCTTTTACCAATGTGTAAAACATTCTGTAGCTCCCCATGCTACAATCTTACGTCTTGGGGTAAGAAATCGGTTCATTTCTTTACAGGCCATTCTATAGGCATTGATTTCATTCCCTTGAAAACTACTACTAATTCCGTGATTGTTGAGGAGGTGACCTTACTGATGCTCTAGTGAAGCCTACATTTGACGACTTAGAACTTGCAGTAAGCAAAAATAGTAATCATTACAGGCAAACAGTACAAATTTCTATATTATGAACATGTACATGTTATGAAACTAGCCGTACCACTTCCGAAACTTAAGTTCTTATGTGAAAACAATGGTATGTAAGTCTGTGTTAGTGGTCGGTCAGTTCAGGTGTTCCTTTCAGGCCCACGGTCAGTGATGTAAGTTAGCAGTCTGCGATAAAAAAAATCCCTTTCCTAGATTTTTTCAGCATTATAAGAGATCAAAAGGTGGATCAGAGTCTAATGATAAAACGTTATCTTAACCAACCACGCAGTAATTAAGTTTTGTAGTGCAAACATGTGCAACATGTTGCTCAATGATAGAAAAAAATTCTTTCGACTCGTTGAAACAAATAGCAACTATTACACTTGGTGATCGTGCTAGGATTCGAGCACAAGCACGGGGAGTGAATACATCCTTCAATCAGGTTTCATGAAGAAGATGCCCATGCAAGAAAAGTACGAAAGTCTAGCTAGTGTGAGTCAACTTCAACAGCTGCATAGACTACTGCACAGTTGCGTGGTGTGGTACATTGTTTTTCCTCTACTGCTGCTGGCTACTGGAATTTCTCGGTGGCATCGCATGGCCACGTCAAGAATGTGGAAAAACGTACTTTCGAGCAGAGTCCCACAACTGGTGTACCACGGCACACAGGTGTGTGCGGCCAAATTGAAGGGTCAGACGCGAATATTTACATATTATTGTAATAAATTAAGGAATTCCATTTTACGCATACCGCGACTTTTTGTGTTCTTAAAGAAATTGAGATTAAAGTATTTCCTTCAATTTTTAGTACAAATGTGCTTGTTTATTTATTTATTTGAATAACGCTTTTGGAGGGTATAATAAATCGGCTTTGGTTTTGCTTTTTGTGTTTAATTTTCGATTCTCCCAAACTTCCTTCATCCTTCGAGAGCAAGATTCCTTTCCTTCTGGGTCCACTTTCCGTCTTTTGCAGACCTCTTTCTTTCCCGAAATCTTACCTTTTATTTTGTTTCTCTAAAATGTGTTCCATTATGTATTATGTCCTCTATAATTCCTGTTTCCATATTTCCGTCAGTTTCGCGGAACCATGCGGATTTGGATTAGTAATTGTTTAGTAAGTTGAAGATCTGCTTCCTTATTCTGTTATTATGCATTTGGTATATCTGTCCATAAAACCGTAGTCTTCTTCTCCTCATTACACTAGTTATCTTTTCCATTTTCAAATAGAGTTCTCGGTTTGATCTTAATTTATATTCAACATTACTATTTCTTCTAGGTCCCAGTGTTTTTCTTATAATTCTTCTGTCAACTTTTCCAGTTTTTCAAGATCCCCAAATCGTGTTATTTTAAGTGTCTCTCCTGCACACGGTGTTTCAGGCCTTACCACTGTCTAGTAGTGTCTTAGTTCTGTGTCCCAGGACAAACTTTTGTTGTTATGTATGTTTTCTGTCATTTTCAACACCCTTTCCGTTTTATTTCTCTATTTTCTGTGGCTACCTTTTCTTTTGTGTTACTTGTTGTCTATTCTCCTAGATAACTAAAACAATTTGTTTTAGATATTTTGTTGTTATGAATTTTAAGATTTGGAGGGACATCATAGATATTTGCAATGAAATGTGTTTTTTATGTTTTTTTAATGTGTTGTCTGCTTGTTTCTGTGGCTCTGTGATTTACTCCTTGGCATTAACAAATGGTCCGCAGCTCGTGGTCGTGCGGTAGCGTTCTCGCTTGCCGCACCCGGGTTCCCGGGTTCGATCACCGGCGGGGTCAGGGATTTTCTCTTCCTCGTGATGGCTGGGTGTTGTGTGATGTCCTTAGGTTAGTTACGTGTAAGTTGTTCTAAGTTCTAGGGGACTGATGACCGTAGGTGTTAAGTCCCATAGTGCTCAGAGCCATTTGAACCATTAACCAATTAGTCAGTTATTAATGCCATGTCATCTACAAAAGCTAGACAATCTACGGCGATGTTATTTGGGTTTTTTCTTACTATTGATTAATTTTCTCCATTCTCTCACTACCCTCTACAAAGCTCAGTTAAAAATTAAAAGTGATTAACCGTCTTCCTGTCTTACTCCGGATTTTATTTCAAAAGGTTTTTGCCGATTTTCCAGCAAATTTTACTTTTGAAGTTTTGTTTGTTAAAGATTCTTTTTTTATATCTGTTGTTTTACTGTCGAACTGTTACTGAGTTGATCTTAGTAGATCTTTTATACGTTGTATTGTCATCTTTATGAGACTTTTCATGCATGTTTCCTTGCTTCTATAAAAAAAATTTCCTTTTATTATCATTTTTATTTGCGTTCCAGATACTTGAAGCTTGTTGGCTCTTGATAATTGTACCCAGAATTTAGGTATTCTTTTTTCCAACTGCATTTTCCAATCATTTCCTCTAGGTAGCTTCTGTATTTCAAACTTTCTCAGTTGCTATTCATTTTTCTAAATATTTATCTAATCTTGAACTTAATCGACTTATATTATAAAAGTAAGCGCACAATGTGCCTGCCCCTAAAACTCAAAAACGAGTCCCGGCGCGACCAGGGGAGGTATGTGGTCTGGAAGTCTTCTGGCCTCCATCCATGAAGAAGGTTCTTGTTTTTTGCCTGAAGGGCGAGCTTTTGAAGGAATAAGGGCTGGGAGGGTCCACGCTCTAGAAATTTCCAGAAGATTCGAGAGTATTCGATAGCATTCCACAACAGTCCAGAGTGTTCTGGAGTGTTTCGGGATGTTCTGGAATGTTCGGGAATAGTCTGGACCATTCGCGAAGATTCCGTAATGCTGAGGACATCCCAGATCACTGTGGAACATTGCAGAACACTCTCGAATGTTGTGTAGTTTTCTGTAACGGTATGGACCATTCGAAGCCTTTTTGGTATCTTCTGGAATTCGCCACTGGTGGGACTACCCATTGCTAGAGACATATAAAGCAAGACCCGTCGTGGGTTCCAACGTCAGTTTTTGTAAGTGACGAAAGGAGGAACCGAAAAAGTAGTGCAGTGAGTGAATAAAAAAAACAAAAAACAATGAAGTGCGTGTAGTTAAAGTGGTACAGTGAGTATAAATGGAAAGTAAAGTGTGGAACGTGTGTAATGAGTGTATTTGTTAGTAAAAAATACATTCGATTTATATTTTAGACAACGCCCAAACGTAAAAGAGTTGCCAGTTCTGAGGCAAAGCGGCGAAAACAAAAAGAACTGCGAAAAAACGAAGCAGATGAAGAGAGCGAATCACTTTTAAGTTCGCAACTAGCGGCAATGAGCACCGTGAGAAGCAGGGAAACCGAAGAACAACGAAATGAACGTACTGAAAAACCATGATACACAATCTTATAATAAGAAACTGCGAACTCAACCCAGCCATGAAAATAGGACCCTACGAAAAGCTCGGGCGGGGCCAAGTAAACACCATGAACCTAACAAATGAAGGATTCCACTACGACCCGAGGAAAGAATAAACATTTCGTAATCGAAGAAAATGATACCATCTGCCAATTTTGCCATACAAAAAAATTCAGTAAAAACACCAAGAGTCTTTGCATGAATGGAGAAATTCGATTACCGCCACTGGAAGCGCCTCTGCAGGAATTTTTGCGTCACATGACCGGGGAAAGTCCAGAATCAAAACTGTGGGATCCTGCCCATTCGTGTTATATAGGGAGCGTAGGAAGCTGTTTTCTCGGACAGCTAGACGACATACAAGTAAATCATAGTAATCGAGTTTATTACAGTAACTGAGTTGACAACCCTTAACTTGCGTTTCTACAATGAAGTGTCGCAGGCAGTTGGCGACATGCATATGATCAATGTCTTTCGTTATATACAATTTCTATGAGAGCAATTAATATAAGGCACAAGCCTCAGCTAAACAGTTAGGATGACGGCTCGTCTTCCGGTGCCTCTCCTACCAGTGCCTCTCCTCTAGAGCGGCTCTTCTGGTGCGGCAGAGGCTGGAAGGAGCGGCGCCCCTGCCGTGGTGCGGTCCCAGTCAGCGTGCTATTGGCCGATGTCGTCTCACAGCCTTCTCTGCAGTTACGTTCCGTGCCGACGTGCCAGCGCTTGATATTAAGCGGGAACAAAAACACTTTCTGCAAAATATAAAAGCGTACAATGTCTGCTTCCAAATGACTTATTTGTGTGCCAGTTCTATCCACACCAACAGAGTTGAAATCGATTATGTGCTTTTTTTTTGTTCCATCCAAGGGCACATCTATCACAACATGCAATCATTACTACCACTATCCAACGAAGACCATAAATTTGTGCAAGTATATTTCATCGGAACTGAAGAACAGAAATTGATCAACAATTTACAAATACCAGTGGACTCAGACGAGAAGCAGTCGAAGATGTACAGAGTGACTTACATAAATACAATCAACTGACTTACATATTCAGAACAGCACTTGACTGAATGATTTCTGATGACTATAAAGTTATGATTCAGCCGACAAAACATCACCTGGAGAATACGAACGTCAATTTAATGCACCTCAAATAGACAAAGTCGCCATCGTAATTGTGGAAAATTAAAACATAAGTCGTGACATAAATGTACAACGAAGAACAGAAGGACTACAACACATTGCAGAGACACACCGTTCGTATGATGCCCTCCAAAATCCATTACTATTGCTGCATGGAGAGCACGGATATAATTTTAATGCGAAACGAAAAAGGCATAGAAACAAACAAACAATTCACTTCCAAGGAATTCCATGCTTACTGCTTAATGATCACAAACAATGAAACATACACTCACATGCGCAACACTGGTCGCTTATTCCAACAATTCGTGGTAGATACCTATGCAAAAACTGAAGCGGAACGGATGCTTTACGTAAGACTGAATCAGAAGAAACTATGCACGAAAGAATACATCCATCTTCGAGACGCAATGATAAATGACGGAAACTTTGACGACTTTGGAACAATGGTAATCTCACTCTCACCACACACAGGATGTCCGAGACATACGCACGAATACACCCAGGATTCCATGACCTACATAGGTAAATATGGACCTCCTCATAACATTCACAAGCGACTCACCGTGACCAGAAATCAAAGGAAAACCAAGATACGGACAAGCTCCCATGCATCGTCACGGCATTTATTGAAATTATCACAAAATACCACATCTTAAACATCGTTAGATGGTAAATGTACACAGTCGAATGGCAGAAACGGGGACTGACTCACACAACCTCATAAGGCTACTCGACAGAATTCATCCCACGGTTATCGACAAAATCATCGAAGCTGAGTTTCCTAATCCACAAGAAGATCGGGAACTGCACAACATAGGAGTGAAATACATGATTCACGGACCATACGGCCCATTAAACCCTAATTCGCCATGCAGGTGTGATGGAAAATGTACAACAAAAAAAAAACGAGAACCATATTTAGACGACACACAAACCCGGAGTTGATGCCTATACCAAATACACAAGACGATCACCGAGAAACGGTGGCTTCACAGCAAAAATACGAATACGAACCAGTGACGAACTGGAATCAATGGGTAGTACCATTCAGCACACTACTTTCCCAAATGTTCCAAGCGCGCATAAGCGCAGAACATGCAGTTCAGTGAATACATGGCAGTATTTAAATAGCCAAAGACAGTGGATAACAAAACAGAAATGACGAGATCCTGATGTACCAAATGGGAAGATAAGTCAACAGTAACGAATCAGCGTGGTGGATTTTCAGTTTTCCCACACACAAACGCGAACCAACTGTGCAACATCTAGCAGTACATTTGGAGAATGATGAAAAGAAACCGCCAGAAAAATTTCAACCTAACAACCTCACAACACAACATTAATAGCTTTTTACCAACTGTGCCAAATGGAGCCATTCGCGAAAACATTATTACTATATGTCGACATCCCTACGTATTATACGTGGAACACCAAAAAAAATCACATCTCTGGTCACACATACAAATAGTGCGACTATCAAAAAATGCGAGAGTAGAACTATCGAAAGACGAAATGAGAGCACATTTTGCTCAACAACATTTGCACATAGGCGAAGGCACATATCCTACCGACGAGATGATCGGTCCCATGAAAGTCAACAGTGATTTCTGCAACATAGCCACTGCTGAAAATGAACTTACGGACCAAATTTATCTAAACATTGCTCACAACTATACCAAACTGGACTGGCTATCTGAAAGGGCAGTTCTGGTGACCCAAAATAATATTGTCGACGACATCAACATTAATATTCAAAAGAAACTTCCCGGTGAAGAGAGAATATACAAATCGATGGATATTAAAATTTGACCTCCGATCGTACTACTGAGAAATCTCAACCCGCCTGAAACCATGTAATGAAACAAGGAAGATTGCCAAGCAGCTATCCAATAACATCGTCGAAGCCGCACTTATGACTGGAAAGTAAACACAGGGCATACACTATACTGTATGTCCCCTGAATATCACTAATCTTAACTGCCATTCCAATTTAAAGGACTGCAATTTCGAATCAAATTGACGTGCAGTTTTGTAATTAACAAAGAGAAAGGACAAACTTTAAAACACTGCGGCATCAATCTCAAAGACTCCTGCTTCTCTCACGGTCAACTAAACGTTGCTTGCTCTAGAGTAGGAATTTCGAAAAATTTAGGTATATGTAGCCCGGGTAATAAAATGAAAAATGTTTTTTACAAACAAGTATTATAAACAGTTACAATATGTTGTTAATACTTTTCTTACTTCTTACACTTTAAAGATTGTCGTTTTATTCCATCTACCACACAATCTCATATCCCCCTGAGCGAAGCTGGATACCCCAGCTAGTGACAGACAGGCAGTGGTCTGAATGTAAACCAGCACTCTTGGCAGTTGGTCCATTGAATACCTTCATTGCAGAGCGTCTACTTACACAAAAATGAGTTGTTTTTCCTCTTAAATCGAATTTGGTAGTTTGTTTTGTAGGAATTTTTTTGAATACTGTAGATTTTAGTGCTTTCTTATATTGCCTGCATAAACTTGAGACTCTTTCTCTGTTTGTGTTGGTTCTTTTATGTGCAGGGAGTTACCCTACTATTGAACTGTGCTGACGTTATTTGCCAATTTGTGAATTAAAGTCTCCAGGTAATAACACTGTGCTTTTCGATGCTTTTGTTTGCTCCTCCTGTATTCTGTTTTCTTTTTTTTTTTTTTCTTTTCGTTCGTTGGTGCTTATGTATTTAAAATAGTGTAAACTTTGTTTGATGATTTAAATGATAGCGTAGAAAGTCTTTCATTTTAAGATTAAAATTCTGTTATTGAGTTTAAGATGTTTTTGTTTACAATGAAATCTGTTCTCACTTGGGTCAGGTTCTTCACAAATCTTTTTCCTGGTTTTCCCTTACATATCCTAAATCGAAAGGATGTTCATCAGATCTTGTTTATTGCAGTTCTGTTATTGTTACACTTTTTCCTGTGGAATGTTTATTAAAGTTTTAAGTTTCCTTGTCTTTATGTGTGCACTTACAATAAAATTGGCTAGGTAACTTGTGTTTCAGTGTCTGATTTTATGGGTAAGTTGTTTAAGGCAGGTTCCAGAATGCTCAGACTCATTCCTTGCACGAAATCGTAGGCCCTCAGAATCTGAATGCCTACTTTCCATTTCCTTGGAAATGGGAGATTGGGTGCTGCCTGCGGTAGAATCTCTTTCAAAGTGCATCTCCATTGTTTGCTGAGTTAGGCGAAGAATCCCCTAAAGATACTACTCGGGGTTGGTAGCTCTGAGGAATATGTCTCCAGCCGCACATCTGATGAACTGACGCTGACCACTTTGCCGATTTTCACAAGTCGGATGCATTGCGGATTCTTTCCTGTGTTGTTTCTTCCGCTAGTTCGGCCGTTCCAAGATCCGTTCTTTCCGCCTTCACCGCCGTTGAAGTCTCCATTGTAACCCTAACATGGAACCCTCACGGGGTGCCACCACCCGGGCCAGGTGAGCCCTGTTGTTTTTACTATGTTGTTACTCCTCGCCTCCTCCCCCCACATCACTTGTAACTGCACTATCTATGCTACTAGGGTGAGAGTACCTAGTAGCATCGCGTCTTTTGTGTACGGCTGGCTGTACCTGCTTTTCCCTAAAATTCTGGGATAGGCAAGAATGTCCCTCTCTTATTATTTTTGTTGCTCTGCTGTAGTATTTGTTCCAGTCTGTAGCTGCTTCTTAAACTTCGCTGCCAAAGGGCGCATACATTGCCAGAAAACAATACAGTATTTCAGTTCAATAATATTGTTACTCCACTCTGGACATCTCATTGTTTGAGTATTTCAGTTTAGTTTTATCACAGCTGTGTCTGTAGTCCTGTGAATGCTACACCAGTATTTTCTATTACAGTATCGTTAAACTATTTTTTCGATATAGATAAGTTCATTCTACAGAGTGGTCCGTCATCGAGTGCAAACAGTGAAACCATGGAGCCCGATAAAATGAAACAGAAAGTAGGTCAAACGCAATATAGTGGTAATTATTTACCTTTAAGGCTTTTTTTTTTTCGTCGGTTGTTCGAGTAAAATAGAAAACAAGTGAAGCTCATGACCATGTCAGTAACCGTTTCGCAAAACGTACAGGAAGCTAGCTATAAGGTTGCCGAACTTATCGTAAAGGCCAAAAAACCACACACTACAGCAGAAACTTTGTTAATACTCGCATGTAAAAAAATGGTAACAATAGACTTTGATTCAGAAACTGCTACTGTAGTTTCAAAAATTCCTCTCTCTGCTGACATAATTAGCTGCTGAGATAGTGTGACCTGTCCAGTGACGTAGGAGAATAAAATAAAGAAAATTCGTAAGTTCTCGCTTCCGAACGACAAGTCCACCGATATTGGCGATCACGCACAGCTTCTTTCCTACGGGTGATATGTTGGTGGATATGTAATTGCAATAATTTCCGATATTTGCGAACAATTAATGAATTAACGTGGGAAGATTCCGTTAGTGTTTGTACAGATACAGTCGCTTTTATGACAGGCCGAGTGAAAGTGTTCATGGGTAAAGTACGCGAACTAAATCCTAACTTACGAACCGCGCATTGTGTCATTCACCACGAAGCCTGGATCTGACATTATTGTGGGCTACACGTACCGATGAGTTGGCATTAAGTTTTCTCTGCGTTCTCTCATTGCAGCAAAGTTTCAGCAGCTACTGTTTTCATGATCCGAGCAAACAAATTTGTAAGAGAAAAAATCATATTGTTGCAGTGACCAGGGAAGATGGTTTAGAATAAAGCGAAACGCGTGTGGTCTTAGTAACACTTTTGTCACAATTGCAGAGGCCGGTAATTAAATTATACAATTTACTTTATTGTTTCCGCTAAATTCTCCGAATTGTATCATCAAATCAAGGAAAGTATTGGCTGTCTTTCATTACACTACTGGCCATCAAAATTGATACACCACCACAGACACGAAATTTAACTGACAGGAAGAAGCTGCTGTGATATACAAATGATTTGCTTTTCAGAGCATTCACACAAGGTTGGCGCCGTTGGTGACACCTACAACGTGCTGACATTAGGAGAGTTTCCAACCGATTTCTCTTACACAAACAGCAGTTGACCGACGTTTCCTGATGAAACGTTGTTGTGATGTCCCGTGTAAGGAGGAGAAATGCGTACCATCACGTCCCCGACTTTTGTCAAAGTCGGCTTCTAGCCTATCACGATTTCGGTTTATAGTATCGCGACATTGCTCCTCGCGTTGGTTGCGATCGAATGACTATTAGCAGAATATGGAATCGGTGGGATCAGGAGAGTAATACGGAACGCCGTGCTGGATCCCAACGGCCTCGTATCACTAGCAGTCGAGATGACAGGCATCTTATCCGCATGGCTGTAATGGATCGTGCAGCCACGTCTCGATCCGAGTCAACAGATGAGGACGTTTGCAAGAGAACAACCATCTGCACGAACAGTTCGACGACGTTTGTAGCAGCATGGACTATCAGCTCGGAGACCATGGCTGCAGTTACCCTTGACGCTGCATCACAGACAGGAGCGCCTGCGATGGTGTACTCAACGACGAACCTGGGTGCACGAATGGCAAAACGTCATTTTTTCGGATGAATGCAGGTTCTGTTTACAGCATCATGACGGTTGCATCCGTGTTTGGCGACATTGCGGTGAACGCACATTGGAAGCGTGTATTCGTCATCGCCATACTGGCGTATCATCCGGCGTGATGGTATGGGGTGCCATTGGTTACATGTATCGGTCACGTCTTGTTCGCATTGACGGCACTTTGAACAGTGGATGTGTTACATTTCAGATGTGTTACGACCCGTTGCTCTATCCTTCATTCGATCCCTACGGAACCCTACATTTCAGCAGGATAATGCACGACCGCATGTAGCAGGTCCTGTACGGGCATTTCTGGGTACAGAAAATGTTCGACTGCTGCGGTGGCCAGCACATTCTCCAGATCTCTCACCAACTGAAAACGTCTGATCAATGGTGGCCGAGCAACTGGCTCGTCACAATACACCAGTCACTACTCTTGATGAACTGTGGTATCGTGTTGAAGCTGCATGGGCAGCTGTACCTATACACGGCATCCAAGCTCTGTTTGACTCAATGCCCAGGCGTATCAAGGCCGTTATTACAGCCAGAGGTGGTTGTTCCGGGTACTGATTTCTCAGGATCTATGCACCTAAATTGCGTGAAAACGTAATCACATATGTCAGTTCTAGTGTAGTATATTTGTCCAATGAAAACCCTTGTATCATCTGAATTTCTTCTTGGTGTAGCAGTTTTAATAGCCAGTAGTGTATTTTACTTGGTGATGTTTCAAGTAGACAGCGGTTTATTACGTATTTGATCTTTTTTTACTGTAGATCTGTTCTGGTTCTCTGGTCTTGTGTTAGAGTGGCTGAGTGTCTGATTTCTGCGAAATATTCTCAGTGTGTCTGTTAAGCAGATTGTGTATATCAGTCCAACCAGTGGATTCCATGTTCGTGGTTGGTTCTATATGTACAATATCTGCCGGAGAATCTAATCAGACTTTCCGATGTATGTCACCCAATGTACTGAAACATTACTTTATTTGCAGAGAGTCTCAGTTCCTAACACTATACTTTCTAGGAGACAAGTGAATTCCTGGATCCTCAAGTATATTACGTCATTTTTCAGTTAATCTTATCCTTCACATTTCTTATCTCGTCAATCATAATAAATTATTTTTGTAATCGTGGTTTTTGAGGCGGCGCAAACCCAGGCGAGGGCTTCTACCGTTAATCACGCTGTTTGCTGTCACAAGCCGCGCCGCCTCTCTCGGTACTCCAGTACACTATTCCGTCAGTGAGCAACTAACATGGGGCCGACCGCGGTGGTCTAGCGGTTCTAGGCGCGCAGTCCGGAACCGCGCGACTGCTACGGTCGCAGGTTCGAATCCTGCCTCGGGCATGGATGTGTGTGATGTCCTTAGGTTAGTTAGGTTTAAGTAGTTCTAAGTTCTAGGGGACTGATGACCACAGTAGTTAAGTCCCATAGTACTCAGAGCCATTTGAACCATTTGAACTAACATGGGACGCCACAGCGAGAGGTGTGCCTGATACGTTGGGAGTCTGCTCCAAAACAAGCTCGCCCTGGCATGTATGAATACTGCCCGCCTAGCCTGACCGAGGTATCAGATCACCAGCCATGAAGTCGGCGCCCACTGTAGTGTGAGCTCCGCCTTGAGGCCGCCGTCCTGACAGGACCGCCTGGATCCAGCTGAGGCTGTCACGGCCACCAGTCCACCGGCCGAGCTGGTGTCAGCGGCTAATGGCTACCACTTACCTACACGTCCCCTGTGGGCGTGAATTCGACGCCGACCACCCACCGCGCGCCTGCTCTGGGAACATGTCTTCTGTACTCAACTGTTGGGAAATAAAGAAAGGGTTAAAATGCGTTGGAGCTGTCAATAACTTGTGCTGCCGAATTACTTCCAACACAGGACACTGGCACACTACAGTTTTCTTCTAAAACTCTCGGAGTTGCACCTAATTTGAAACAGAAATCATGTACAATCCACACATTTTCTCCTATTCCAATGGTCCTCTTTGGTGTGCAGGCACACTCGACCAATCCAGGGAAACCCTACAGGTCTCCACACTAGAGCACACGTCGAGGAATCCACATCTAAGCTCATAAAAGATCGACAAAGTTCCTGCGTTGGAGCTCCACACCCAACGGTTCTGATCATCAGAGTGATGCTGCAAATCAGCAGCGAGTCCGCGTGTGAGGCTAGCTGTGTTCAGCATATGTGCCGGTCTCCAGAAAGAGCTTCTTTAAGTTCCATTTGGAAACTCCCAGGTCCCAGCCGATGGAACTCATTGATGCCAAAGAGAGTGGCGGTCCTCAGTTCGCTGTAACCAGTGCTCTGAATTGCATATGGGTGGCCACATGCCTCTAGCGGCAAATTCGATCTGTGATGCAAACTGTTTGCATACTTAATTCGTTACCCTCGAGTGACGCACTTTCTGTAGGTGGTGCCATCACACGAGTATCGTTCAAATTACCTACTGTTATATTATTCTGTTGAACTTACCGGGTTTTTATCAATCTAAGATCGACTGCAACCAGTCCACCAATTCCGAAGTGATTACTTCAACTGTAAACTACTGTCTTCTCCATAACCTAAATTATACGTAATAAAAATTAATTCTGATGTAATTTAAACCACACTTTAGGCCACTTCGCAAAATTACTTGAAATTATCCGTCCCTTTTCCTATCTATAGATTTACTACCATGTTTTGGAAGTCAGAACAACGTCATACTCTCAATGGCCAGATAGTTTTTCTGGTGGATGAAGTCTATCAACTAATCTTGCAAAGCAAGATACGAGAACAATGTTCATCTTAATTTTGACGTTAGTTTAGAAAAGCCTTTTGAAGCAACTGGTGTATTTGAATCAAAGCAGGAAGTAAAAATACCTCGCTTCTGAGAAATAATTTCAAGCAAAAGACGCTGCTTTCATTACCGATCGTTAATTAAAACATTGACAGAAACATATCAGTATCTTTCATAATACATTGTCTAAATGAAATCCGATCATAGTTTTGCAATCCTCTGATCAAAGAGTCTCTTTTGATTAATATAATGATAAATATTTTTTTATTTTTAATTTGCATTTTTCTACTGATATAGACATTATACAGAATTACACAGAAAAACGAAAGCTGAAAGAGAATAATCCCTCTACATCTGTCCTCCAAAGCCAATCAGAGATCCACATACAGATTACGCCAGTGAGCCCAATGCCCGATTCCGGTTTTCAGAAAATCGCCCACTTATAAGGTTACTGTACAAGAAGACAGAACCATTAAAAACGCTAAACAGATAATACAGCAAATAAAATATATAAAAATACCACATACAGCATCACTCCTCTCATTTGATATACAAAGAATGTATTCCAACATAAGGGTAGCAGAAACAATAGACATCATAGAAAGAAACCTAAAAACATACAGTCAACATCCCGATGAATGGTTTAATGAAATATATAAACCACAGATAGATTTTACCTGCCTGTAAGAGCGCAGATACTTAGCGTCACAAGCAAATATGTACTTCCTCAGAACACAATATAAACTTCAACCACTCCATTCCAGAAACCTCAATGATCTGTGGGACTGGTCACGCACAACAGCTAGCTACAGCTTAACACCCATTCTGTCCATCATGCTAACAATTTGCTCGATATGTTAGTGGTACAACTTAAAAGGTGGCAGATATTATGAGACTCCATCCTACATTCAAATTTTGTTTCAAACTATTTTTAATACTATTATTACGATTTCATTACTATGTGTGATACTAAAAGTAAAATTTTTAAGCACCTGCGAAGTAAAAAAGTACTGTATGTTTAAAGCCCTGGTCAAGTGCTGAAAGATGACCCTAATCTGATCATGACATCTAAATAACAGGAAAAAATAAAACAAGTAAGAAAAATCACTCATTAACTTACATAGCTCACGTGAATCGTTAAACTTAGATTTATAGATTCTTGCATTCGACCTTTGTGTAAAACCTCATTCACGAACACACAAACACCGCTTAAAAAAAGATTTTGCCAGTTGGAACCGTGTTTACAATAACGTCCAACACTTCGCTACTTCCTATCATCACACATTTTAGTTGTGTTTGTATCTCATACGCCTCTTGAATGAGAAAAGCATTGGCGAAATAAATAAAGGCTTGCGCACTGACATTTCGTAACGCTACATTGCAAAGGACCAATAACTCCATTAAACAATCGAACTGATGTGTATAAAACAGCTCCAAACGTCTGATTACTTTACAAATAAGTTAATGAGTTAAATATTTGACATTAAGCCTGTGAAACCTTTATGGTTGAATAAGCAAAACCCTAGCTTTTCACACATTTCATTACTTATAAAGTCAAAGTTTCTTAACTATGCGTTGTACAGTGATATAATTTTGCGGGTACACTTTATGGCGTACGTGTATGCTGTATGAAAAAGTGTTATGAATAGAGTTAGTAGTAAAGCAGCAAAAACTCAAGACGTCACGCCTGATGCTTAAGTGTCACCATATGAACAGCGCAAATCCGTTAAACGGTGAACTTTCTCCCTTTCATTATTTTGTAGAAGATGTCAGCGATAAAAAGTTTCGAAATGGTTTGAAATAATAAGTAAAGTTTCTTAGCAGTCACTAAGTCATCTCATTCTCGAATACTGGATGAATATATTGTACTGTTGGTAATTCGCGCACCTTGATTTATATTGCCTCAAGATGCACACACATTTTCTAATTTCAAGACTCGTCTCATTCTGTTAACATAAGATTCTACTTCTTAACCACTGGATCATAACAGCATTTTAAATTGTTTGATTGGGTTAATAATTATGTGAAATACTAAAAATGAAATTTTTGTTGCCTCTGGAAGCCACAAGACAGGCAATCTGCAATTGGGATTTTGCGATCACTTCAGCCATTTAGTAATATGCACTGCGTGATTCAGATTCTTGGAATTTTAACTGAAGGTATCACGACACAGAGAGGGAAACCCTCGTGAATGATGGCTTTCGGGTAAAACTCGTCGTCAAACGGCCTGGCACATCTACAGGCCGCAAACGATGAGGGTCTGCTTCTTCACTGTCATGTCGTCCGGGCTCCACATGAAACGAAATAAAGTCTATAGTGTCTGTTACTTCAGACACAATCTGATAGTAGTAAAAATCGCTGACATCAATCTGAACAGCTTACTGGCTGCTAAGAACGCTTGATGTCACTCACACTCAAGCAGAAGAGGCGGCGGTGTTGCTGTACGCAGCTCTGGCAATTTTTGCGTGACGTCAGAGTCTGCTCCAGTGACGCGCTGGCGCTGCCCTCTGTTCGGGTCAGACTGCACCTCGCACTGTGTGGATAGCTAAACATTAAAATCGTTTCGCATCAATGGCTGTGGAGACTCCGAAGTGCAGGTTCAGCTGCCCTGTCCGTACGACAGAATGCCGGAGCAGCGGCCGCCTGCAACTTTAATGCCGCCTCCAGGGAACAAGCGCCATGCTCTCCGCTTCCAGTGTCAGCCGCCCTGCCACTGACGCCGGACTTCACTTGTTATCACTGCTGTTTGGACCCTTTCCTACTCCATCCGCGCTTAGAGACCGACATTGATTTATCTTCCTTATGATCTATAGACAAAATAATAGTTCCCATCCCCTGGTTTTGACCAAGGGTAAGATAAAGTGACGATTGGAAATTCCCTCCCAAATATTACCAGGTGGGACTCCCACTTCCCCAATATCGGCTCTCTTCTCTTTCTGTAGCTGAAAAGTCACCGACTCTGAAGTAGGACAGAGCTAAGAGAGACTGTGGTGTGATCGGAAAGGTGAGGTCCTGTAGTAAAAATGGTACTCACAACGGAACCAGAATCTAAGGACAGCCGATGCCACATGCAGCAACTAATAAAGGGCGTCGGAGAAGACACGTCCTTAAGAGGTTCGGTACGCCACTGCTGCTGGAAGTCTACTTACGTCAGACTGCAGCATCCCTCACCTCACTCTTGCGTAGCACTCTGATAGCAGTATCGTTTGTGTCCCGATCCAGGCAGTGAGCTACTGTCATTAGTCACAACTGTGTACCAAAATTATAGTTAAATGATATCTGACAGTCATTCCGTACTATTCGAAGTGCTACAGAGTTATTGAGTTCTGCAATAAAACTACGAGCGGCGATCGATAAGTAATGCGACACATTTCTTTCTTGGCCAATTTCGGTTGAAAAAAATGTGGAATTTGTTGTGGGATATCATGTAATACTACGGCGTCGACCCCTACATTTTCATGAAGTTTCGATGGACAGCGGCACGATATGTAGCTTTCAAAGTGGCGTCTGTTAACGGAGTTGCGTTCGAAGCAGAGAGCTTTCATTGAGTTACATTTGGCGGAAAACCAGAGTATAAAAACAAATCATCAAAGATATCCATTGGCTCTCGCAGAATATCTACGGAGACCGGCAGTGAACAAAAGCACGATGAGTCGTTGGGCGAGACGTTTGTAATCATGGCAAAAATGTATCGCAAACATGTGCGTTTTCCCGCGTGCCGACAGGCCGCACACGACTATGACACCTGTAATGTTTGACTGAAGTGTACTGTGCTACCCACTGAAAAAACCACTTCAGTTGCTCGTAGGGAGAAAATTGCAAACGTATTCCTATTCTCCATGAAAACGCCAGGCCTCATACAAGTCTGCGCACACGAGAGGAGCTCGCAGAACTTCATTGGACTGTTCTTCCTCATTCACACCACAGCCCGATTCTCGCACCTTCCGACGTTCACCTGTTTGACCCAATAAAGACTGCGCACCGCGGGTAGCAGTACGTGGACGGCGGGGAGGATACTGATGCAGCAAGACGCTGGCTTCGACGTCGTTCAGTACAACGACGTGGTACCACACAGGCAAACAGGCCCTCCCTGTGAGGTGGCGTGAGACCACCGTATTGAACGAAGGTTATGTTGGAAAATAGTGTTCTGTGGCCAGAAGAGTGAAGATTACACTCCTGGAAATTGAAATAAGAACACCGTGAATTCATTGTCCCAGGAAGGGGAAACTTTATTGACACATTCCTGGGGTCAGATACATCACATGATCACACTGACAGAACCACACGCACATAGACACAGGCAACAGAGCATGCACAATGTCGGCACTAGTACGGTGTATATCCACCTTTCGCAGCAATGCAGGCTGCTATTCTCCCATGGAGACGATCGTAGAGATGCTGGATGTAGTCCTGTGGAACGGCTTGCCATGCCATTTCCACCTGGCGCCTCAGTTGGACCAGCGTTCGTGCTGGACGTGCAGACCGCGTGAGACGACGCTTCATCCAGTCCCACACATGCTCAATGGGGGACAGATCCGGAGATCTTGCTGGCCAGGGTAGTTGACTTACACCTTCTAGAGCACGTTGGGTGGCACGGGATACATGCGGACGTGCATTGTCCTGTTGGAACAGCAAGTTCCCTTGCCGGTCTAGGAATGGTAGAACGATGGGTTCGATGACGGTTTGGATGTACCGTGCACTATTCAGTGTCCCCTCGACGATCACCAGTGGTGTACGGCCAGTGTAGGAGATCACTCCCCACACCATGATGCCGGGTGTTGGCCCTGTGTGCCTCGGTCGTATGCAGTCCTGATTGTGGCGCTCACCTGCACGGCGCCAAACACGCATACGACTATCATTGGCACCAAGGCAGAAGCGACTCTCATCGCTGAAGACGACACGTCTCCATTCGTCCCTCCAGTCACGCCTGTCGCGACACCACTGGAGGCGGGCTGCACGATGTTGGGGCGTGAGCGGAAGACGGCCTAACGGTGTGCGGGACCGTAGCCCAGCTTCATGGAGACGGTTGCGAATGGTCCTCGCCGATACCCCAGGAGCAATAGGGTCCCTAATTTGCTGGGAAGTGGCGGTGCGGTCCCCTACGGCACTGCGTAGGATCCTACGGTCTTGGCGTGCATCCGTGCGTCGCTGCGGTCCGGTCCCAGGTCGACGGGCACGTGCACCTTCCGCCGACCACTGGCGACAACATCGATGTACTGTGGAGACCTCACGCCCCACGTGTTGAGCAATTCGGCGGTACGTCCCCCGGCCTCCCGCATGCCCACTATACGCCCTCGCTCAAAGTCCGTCAAATGCACATACGGTTCGCGTCCACGCTGTCGCGGCATGCTACCAGTGTTAAAGACTGCGATGGAGCTCCGTATGCCACGGCAAACTGGCTGACACTGACGGCGGCGGTGCACAAATGCTGCGCAGCTAGCGCCATTCGACGGCCAACACCGCGGTTCCTGGTGTGTCCGCTGTGCCGTGCGTGTGATCATTGCTTGTACAGCCCTCTCGCAGTGTCCGGAGCAAGTATGGTGGGTCTGACACACTGGTGTCAATGTGTTCTTTTTTCCATTTCCAGGAGTGTAATATGGTGTATTGGAGTCCCGAATAAAACTACCTGCTTTTCGGAAAAAATGTTGCGTTACTTATTGACCACCCCTCGAATATTGTCATTCATGTGGATATGAAATCCTTCACTGTTAAAGAGTTTTACTACAATGACTTAGCATTCTTCATACGTGTTATAGTAACCATTCGGCCTCCTCCAGAAGTAAAACTACTGAAATGTCATCTAGGCTTGGTATGACACACGTAAAAGAGCCCACTCTAATTTCATGGATAGAGAATGGAAATAAAACAAAACATGCACATGTGCAGATCGGTAATGGCTTAGATATGAGAGCAGCGGTAAATGAAAAAGTAAGTCTTGTGAAACGAAAAATACAGCTTTAACGTGAGATAGAAACAAAATATTAACAAAAAATAAAAGCAGTCTGTTTGAAAGTTCATATCTGTGAAATCCACATCCACTACTGACTAACGTTCAATAACATGTTGCTGCCCCTATATATTGTAACGTGCTTCTGTCCTACCTTGCATCTCTTCCACTTAGTGCTGGAGATGCTCCTGGTCAAGCTTACACATTCTTCGACAAAAGCCCTCACGTTCTTCGACAGAAGCCCTCCTGATGTCATCCAATATGTCAGAAGTGTACCGGAGACGAAGAACTCCAAGTCCCAAGTCGGCCTCAAGCATGCCCATCGGATTTGCATCAGCAAGCCAAACGCCTCCCTTTGATTTCTGCCATCTGGGGGAAGGTAGTTATAAGACGGGCGTGCTGTGCGCATCCATTATGGACCTGAAAAACAAACCCAGTGCCGAACTGTTGTCAGGTTCTAGAAGAGGTAGCGTAGTGCTGCTCCGATTCCACACAGCCCCTCTAATCACCGCTAGTAGCCCAACGTATGAGAATGATACAGCCGAAACATGATTGACCCACCTCTCTAAGTAACATTCCTGGGACGTTCCTTGTTACGTGCTCATCTTCAAATTCTTACCAATGTTAATCAACATCGACCAAATCAGCTAGTGAAGAGAACCCCATTCCGTTGACCAAGATTCCACCCTAGGATTTGACGCTCGCCTACTTGGCGCACCACGGAGCTGGGAGACTTCTACTGTTGTGCCTAGGAATCAAATGGACTGTATGGCGATAGAAGCGTAATTTATAGGTCAGCACAGCCCTCCCAGCAGCAACCAAAGCAGTAGCGTGCAGTTGTGACATAACGTCGTAATGTGACAAGGCGCGCATGGTCTGACTTTCAAATGACCCTGTGAGGAATGCTGACAGCCCGAACAGTGTACAGAAAACGCGTTGTCCCTTTCACTATCGGGGACACAAATCGCTGTAATGAACTACATTGAGAATACTGATTCAGTTTTAGCTCCATTACACAACAATTTCCTTCCACCAAAACAATATTCAGAAGGAAGTTTCTCATCAAAAATTACAAATTTCTCAAGTCATGATGATGGTGCAAAAAATTTTTTGACCGGTTTATATCATTTTACTCTCACCACTCTCTCGCCCCCCCCCCCCCCCCCCCACACTGATCACATCATATTTCCCATACTTACACCAAATTTGACGCCAACTGCCCAATCGTTTAATCCCTGGTTATTAGCCCTCGTAGTCTGTCAAGCTTGTACCGACACATTGCCAACATTACACTTATTCACTCTCTACACTCCATCTAAACGAAACTTAAACCAGCTGACATCCTCCGAACAGAGATCTATCCTCCCTTCCAGCATCGACAGAACTCTCCTTTTTCTCTACATATCTGAACTCCCGCTCTCCCCAATGCTATTCCTTCCTTCCCAACAGCTTGGTTCACACTTCGGAGTCATCTACCCCTCGTCACAGCCAACCTATATCCTTCCCAATAACTCTCTCTCACGAAAGTCCTCGTCACTTGCTCCTCACTTCTGTCTCTAATCAAGAAATACTTTCCAGAATAGGATAAAACCCGCACTGATTTTTTGAAATGAATACCATAGATTAAGGAGTTGACCACCAGGCGGCAGGTGTGTCTTATTGTAACTTAATGTTCAATGACAGTCCTTCCCGGCAGGTCCTCCGGAGATGGAAAGCTGAGGTAAGACTGTTTTTTTACTGCCTACATGTAACTTTTCCGATGTTTCACTTCAAAATTGTCTAGTACAGGGTTTGAAGAAAGAAGAATAAACGAATTACTCGTTGACACTACTGCATGTAAGTTTCACTTTCACGTGAAGATAATTGTTCCAGTTGGTCCCTAAAATCAACAATGGCGCTTTTGTCAGAAAATGGTGATGGTGCAAATCCCCGCAGGTGTTCGGGGTAAGTCCTCGCAGCTACATAACAATGTCCCCACTTTCTCCCCTCTGTCACCCCCCTCCCTCCCCCATAACATGTCACTCAGTCTAAACTGTGTGAGATTTTCTCACTTGATCACAAAATTCCGCTGCCTAAAATAATGATTTAGGAGAAACTTGCTGGAAAAGCATTGAAATTTGTGCTTCTAACGTCAACGCCCGATAAAGAATGAGCGGGAGAAGAATACAAGCGAAAAGAAAAGCTGACTTCTGCGAAGGAATAACGTGACAAAGAACGAAAAGAGCATACTATAGAAACAAAAGGATATAAGCTAAATTTCATTAAATCAGTACCAAAGAAGGAAGAAAACATATCAGACAAGCAGTTAATTGTTATTCAGAGTCATATTCAGACTTCTCACATCACGACAGTGGCTCAGATATGGATTGGATTTAATATTCGACTAAGAAGTATCCCAAGAAGAACAAGAACAAGAACAAGAAGTACACTGTATATTAGGTACCTACATAGAGTAGCGTCGGTAACTGAACTCTGCCACGCTACCCTACTAATCCTCCTTTCGTGGAGAAGAAAGTGTTATTTTTGTGCAAGTATTTTTATGCATGATGTTTAAATTTACGAGGCAGTTTACTCCAGTATTACGTCGGACAACTTAGCTACTATACAACAATGTTGCAAAGGTTTACTTCAAGCATTTTCTTTATTCAGTCATCCATTGTCATCCATATTAGTTTCAAATGGGGCAAAAGCCTGCAATGACGGATTTTATCCATTTTGTTTTAGCTAAATTGCAATCTTCTCCATAATTAGCGATCATACAGACATGGTATTTGGATGGCCTATTGTTAACAACTCAACCTATGACTTCAATCTGAAATCGCGAGAAAACGTACCCTTCGTTGATCACAATATTAAAGAAACTGAAAATTGCTGGGCTGTATCCTCACTGATTCTAATCGCCAAAAAAGCCTAATGTTAATTAAAGATATCCGTTTTATTTGCATTCTCATAAAAAATCGGCTTTTGTCAGGAAAACACGTAGAAATTCATTGACACTGTAGCTTTTAAACTACATCTAATTTAACATATTTTAACATTTCTCAAGCCACTTTCATACTGTCTGAAAAGAGGATGTAATGATCAGCGCTAACAGCCCTTCCCTCTTCACAGAGATGATGTAGCTCTAATGAAAAATATATAATACTGTATTTACCGAGTTCCATATTTGAGCCCTTTGCTGTTCATAACAAGACCATCGAATTTCTTCTCGTGTTTTCATTAATTTAACTATCTCCGTTAACTAATCGACTGTTATAAGCCAGAAAGTACGCCGCCAAGCGTTCAGACGACTTTTTTGAAGCAGACAATCAGTCAAAGAACAACAGTGGACGACTCTGTCATCTCGTCCGTCCTGGTTGTATCGCGCGCTACGCTTCAGCACAAGTCTGTCTACTTTCACACATCGTTTCGCTCCGTATCGAACGCGTTCGTACCGGTGACGTCAGGGCGTTCGCCTGAGGGACAGAGTGGTGAATCGTAGCCGGATTTAATACAAGTGCCGGACCAACAACGGCTTACCCGGTAAACGAACCAGTCTGAGACTGTATTCTAGTGGGTTCTCAGGTTCTCACACTTGCCTGGGCAAATACCAGGCTGCATCCCAACCCCCGCCTTAGAAACACGAGACACAGCTCAATCGTGAATACACACAGCACGAAATTTATACGGTTTTCCCCCCTGCAGGTAATAGACCATCCTGCTGAAGAAATGCACCAGGCCACATAAATAAATAAAAGTAACATCTCACTCGTAGATAAACGTTTTCCTCTCGTTAGGTACCTGATATTGAAATTTGAGGTCTAGTTTCTCACTACGTACACAGTGTCAAAATAACTTACGGGAATGCAGCCTGGTGACGTCGTCGACAAATAGATATTTTGACAGCAGACCATCTTCTCATTTTCAAGATAAAACTAAAGCAGGAAAGCGCTTTGCAAGGACATTTAAAACCTAAGTTTGCTGAGCGAGCTAAAACACTCACTCTCTCTCTCTCTCTCTCTCTCTCTCTCTCTCTCTCTCTCTCTCTCACACACACACACACACACACACACACACACACACACACACACACACACAATGTAAACAGTAGCTCCACCACACCAACCAAAGATGAGCGACGGCAGATGTCATAGATTGTGAAAGCTACTGAACAACAGGCAAGATAGCATTACGTCTGTCCCTCTGTTTGTTGACAAGGGAGAGAGAGTAGGATTCCAAGCTGTATTTAAGCAAAAAACTCCATATATATTTAGAATGGTACTTGCTGATCTAGCTTCAACTTCTTCCTTAGTAATACTATCCCAATAGCTGGAAGTACGCGGCAGAATGTATTTGTTGTTATATTTTATATGGTGACCGGTGCGAAAACAATATTCTACAGCAGCGTGTATGATGCTTAAGCTGAGTATTCGGGGCCTCCGTGGTCCTCATACTTTGACCAATGTATGAAATACCACAACTGGAAGGAATACGATAGAGACCGGCCTTACGGAAACAAGTATCATCCTTAACAAAACCTAAGAGTACCCTATTGGAGCTTGGAAAACATTTCACATCATACACAACAAAAAATGACGCACAACGGAGAAATTATCCGAATGGGACGGCAGTAAGTAAATGTGATGCAGATGTATAGACAGATAAATGATTACAATTTCAGAAAAGTTGGATGATTTGTTCAAGAGAAAAGGCTTCGAAAATTGAGCAAGTCAATAACGCATTGGTCCACCACTCGTCCGTATGGAAGCAATTATTCGGCTGGGGATTCACTGATAGAGTTGTTGGATGCCCTCCAGAGGGATGCCGTGCCAATTTCTGTACAACTGGCGCGTTAGATCGTTCAAATCCTTAGCTTGTTTGAGGGCGCTGCTCATAAAGCTCCCAACGCCCTCAACTGGGGATAGACCCGGCGACCTTGCCGGCCGGGGTAGGGTTTGGCAGGCACGAAGACGAGCAGTAGAAACTCTCCCTGTGTGCGGGCGGGCAGTGTCTTGCTGGAATGTAAGCCCGGGATGATATGCCTTGAAGGGAAACAAAACGGGACGAAATATTTGCAGACGTACCTCTCTGCTGCAAGGGCGCTGCGGATGACAGCCTGTTATGACAAGAAATGGCATTCCAGGCCGTCACTCCTGGTTGTCAGGCCGTGTGGCCGACGACAGTCATGTTCGTCTCCCAGCCCTGTCCAGGGCGCCTCCAGACACGCCTACGCTGGTCATCGGGGCTCAGTTCGAAGCGCGACTGAGCGCTGGAGACAGTTTTACTCCAGTCAGTGAGAGCCCAGGACGAAGGCAATGCAACTGGGCAACGTAGCAGTTCCCGAAGTTGTTCGAACATTGTACTCTCCAAGAGAAACTGATATCTTACGTTGTTTAGCTCTAAGGAGAGGAAAGATATCATTGCTTGCGACGTTTTGTTAAACTCAGAATCTGTACTATTAGACTGCAATGTGCGCTGTCGTTTTTGTTGAGGTGTCGTGATTCAAAATACTGTTCCAACATTTGCCAAAGTTGTGCATCATATCAATTCTCCCACCGCCACTCGCATCAAGCAAAGCACTGGACTAGCTCTTGTTCGTGGGAAGATCCGTTACTCTCGTCGACACTTGGATTTGGTTTACAAGAAATTGTTTCCACTTCATTTAATGATAGCTTTTTCTTGGGGTTGGCTGAACGGTGTTTCATGACTGGGAATTCCATTCTATAACCGCCCGGAATTTGGTGAAGTTTTGACGTTTCCGTGGCTTTGAGTCTAATGACATATCTCGACGTTCTGTAATACATCTCCTGGAGAAATATTTTGACGACGCAGCTTTATCCGTGATAGGGAAAGGTTTAAATTTAGCACCGACGCTCAAGCGTTTGCCAGTGGTTGACTGATTAGTTCTGAAGAACAAGTTTCTTTTAAACATTCAGGGAAGGTTAGGAGGGAGGCATGTCGTGTGCTGAGTGGGGCACGAGTAATACAACACCAGCAGAGAGGACTGCCTTACATTCATTTAGACTTGATCCGGATATTTTTATGCTGAGCGCGGACAAGGGCGATGTACCGTTGTTTTGGACTAGCAGGATTACATTCAAAATATGCAGTGTTTATCATCTGATTCAGGGTATCGCAGTATCGGTGCTGTCCCCACACAATGTTTTAAGAGGAAGACAGTCTGATGAAGGAAAGTTCGCTGTTGCAGGAGACTGTCAAGAGCTTTAATACTTATTGCGCTGTTCCCCTCAGGTTATATGGCCTTCCCAAGATCGACAAAGAAGGGTTCCTCTTCGTGTGGTTGTAGCATTGGTGCTCCGACATATCGTGTAGTAAAAACCTCGCTATTCTGTTGAGTTCAATAACTGAGCATCACACATAAGAACTCAGCGGACTTCTTACGTCAATTACATGGAATGCGTTTGAATGACTTTGATATTCTAGTAAGTTTTGATTTGATCTCACTCTTCACTCGTCTTCCTCTCTCTCATTCGCTGGTTAATTGACTTTATGTTTGGTGTTGAACTAACAAACGTATTTAGGTATGTGTTGGCTTCCAATTATGCTGATGGAGGAACCATTCTGTAACACGATAACGCCTGCCCCCACGTTATCAATAGGGCGAAGGCGAGTCATTCCATGTCAAATCAACACACCTGTTTTACCTCACCCTCTTAGATTTTGCTGAAAGATGGTATACTTATAGTGGGCACTGTGACTAAGAAAAATACCAAATTTCAATTTTTTATCTCAAACCATTCCTGAAACCAGCCAAAAATGTGTCCATGGACTTTTTTTAAATTGGCCTAGGAGCTGCCCTAATTGAGCTAGAGAACTGGGAAAGGTATCATTTTGCAGCATTTTGCATGCTCTTTCCAGGGATATACAACAAAACATATCTTCTAATGAATAACCTTTTTCAAAATACTAATTAATATTTTGATTTAATTTTAATTTTTTACAAAAAGTAAATAATTGCAAATTTTCAAAATGTGTCCATAACTACTTCACACTATTGTAAAACACATGGCAAAATATAAATCTGGGATGACGATGAATTCATTGTTAAAATAAATTATTCCAGACACTTGTTTTTCACTAACAGCCCTAGTTTGACCAAATTGACCTTTAACAAACAGGAATTTCTTTAATATATACTGAAAGGTAAGTAAAAAAAGTATTAGAAATATCAAAGCATCACCTTAATAAACCAAAACTAATCAGCATATTTTATAATTAAGTTGATTGCTTATTTTAATTTCATACAACTTCACTAACAGTATATTAACCAATATAACAAAAACAAGAAATTGAGCATTTAATTACAAACTGAAATGAAGTATGAATAAGTACAAGTATTTACATAATAGTTCTGGTCCATGATGTTTGAAATGGAACTATTAAACAAATTAAATACGTAATGCTTGCTTTTGACTAACAGGTATCTGTACGTAGCTAAATTTAACACAATAGGTACTAACAATAATTTTGAAAAAACTTTCTATAAAATATACATTAACACTAACCTGAGACAAAAGTTAAGCTTTGAGTTGAAAGCTGTTTCGCAATAAATTGTCTTGGAACTTCACATATTACATTTTAATAAAGCTGACTGGGTTTGGTTTACATCATTTTCATTAAGAATGTATGTTCTCCCTGTCAGAGTAAATGGATTCACTTTTGTGAGAACATCCACAACTGACACCCACAGAACATCTGCATGTGCAGGATAAGAGAATGACTTAGCTAGTCCACATGGATGAAGAAAAGTTATTTTCACTTCATCAAGTTCTTCGTTTTTTTCTAAAATGTAACCAAGCCACCAGTTTCTGCCATATACGGTGGTGACATAGCCTGATACATCTTGTAACTTCAGTTTGTCTGATGGTGTAGTTACTTCCCTCTCCCAACTCTGCATATCACCTGAGAAGTATTTGACTATTAATTTTGATGTAGTGTTGGGAATGAAAGCGTGAAATTGCTGTGTTCCTTTGATTGCCAATGCCTCTTCAAGTCGGCTTTTTAAGAATATTTCTGAAGTAGTGTAGTCTTCTTGAGTGGAATATGCGAAATCAATATTTGTGATATTATCTACTGCCCACTCAAATAGATCTCGTGCGGTTTGGATCTGATTTTGGTATGGTTTTGCAAACTTGCACGAGCTGCCAGTCTCTTTACTGAACCCCCTACTCCATCACAAGGCCCTTTCCCATGTGCTGTGGCTGAAAAGTACCACTCAGCTTTTATGTTGAAGTCTTCCTCATGAAGGCAAAGGTTCAGGAAGTTTTTCTTATTTTTATACTGAGCGGCAGAACCGTCAGAATAATAGTATATCTTTTTTGGAATCTTCTGAAATTTGTTAGACATGAAATTAGCTTCTTTTGAAAGTTGTATTGTGCTCCAGGCAATCAGAAACAATGACAAAGCTTATATGCTCAATTTTGTCTTCCTGTTTGTAATGTATAACAAAAGGATGAGTAGTAATCTGTTGACTTGTCCCATGGAAACTCTGAGCTTCATCCTGTAGAACTATACTATAATTATCTGAAAAATCACAAATGACAACAAACTCAGATTCCATAAGGTTTTCTCCTGTGGAATTAAAGAATGTTCATTGTTGCTTGGCAATGAAGTCATGCCGAGTCAAAGTCGACATCTTACTACAAAATAAATCTATGAATTCTTCAGAAGTTTTCTGAACAATTTCCAGATTACATCAGTCAACTGACATCCACTGTTGGAACTGAACTTGTTCAATTAAGTTTTCATGCAAAGAGTCTTTTAAAATTTTACATATGACAGTTTCTCCTGGGCAGTATTCACAGTTTCCAATGTTGCAATCAACTGATGATGGGTTGCAAAGCATTTTTGCAATCCACTGCTTATAATTGTTTAAGCTGCTGTTTGTTACTGTATTTAGTTTGGCATTTTCTATCATTAATTTTATGTTTTGGTGAGTTGTGTACACGCAGACAGTGTGTGTGCCACTCCGGCCAGCTAATACACAATGTTTTGGTCTCAACTCAGCAAATTTAGAGAAACCTATTTTTATGTTAGGAAACTTGTCTTTAAAATGTTTGTAAGCTTCTTTAAGGTTACACAAAATAAGTCTTTTTGATATTTTTGTTTTATTTCCACTTGTTTCTGTAATTGTCACAGTCTTTAATACCTGGCATTGCCCTGCTAACTTCATCATTTTCATAAAATGAATGTACAGTTTTGACAGTTTCTGTTGGTAAGCACTTCCCTGGTTTTGGTTTTGGACCTTCCATGAATCCTTTCTCTTTCAAAACTCTTTGGACTGCCAAACAATGTAATTAGGAGCATTAAATTGCCTCATTACTTTCCTGACACTCCCCTTTTGAGGTAAACTTGTAAGAATAATTAGTTTTTTTGCTCTACTTATAGAATTTTTAAAGTTTCTTCTAAGATTTTCTAGAACGGATTCATCAGTATCAGTATCTGACGAAGATGTTTCAGGAGCAACAAAAAGTTTGTGCCATTGATGAGATTTTCTTCACTTTTGATTTGGCATAATGCCTAGATGTTAGTTTTCTCTTGTCAATTGGGGCCTCACCTCGCTCTTGAAGTGTTGTGTTAGATGTTTTAACAGCTACTGAATTGGGAGTGAAGTCGCTCTCGGATGATTATCTCTGATCCAGAAGATTGTTCTTCAACACTTTCATCACTGATGGGCTCTGGTGAATTTTTCAATTTGGTTACATCTTTCCTACATTTATCACAAATCTTGGCACCACTTGGTATTTGAGGAAATAATTTGGGCATCCATGTTGTGACATTTCTTATTTTTTTCTGTCTCTAATAAAATGATTTGACTTCTTCAATGGATTACAACACTGCATTCTTACTGCACTGCACTTTTTACTTGGTTCCATATTAATACAAAAACCACTTATAAACTGTCAATCAATGTATAGATTTACTTGAAAATGAACTACTAATTATAATAGATACAGACTGGTCAACACAGAGGAAACAACTGATTTGCTCTAAAACCAGAGTGCACAATAATGCTGTAGGCACACAAAGCCTTAGAAAGTAACAATTCAGACTACATCATCTCACCAATGCCTCCAGTCTCTGAATTATTGTACAGACATCAAGCCCTGTGTATAAGGTCCTATTGACGTACTACCTTAAAGGTCAGTTGGTCAAACTAGGGCCATTAGTGAAAAACAAGAGTCTGGAATAATTTTTTTTAACGATGAACCCATCATCATCCCACATTTATATTTTGCCATGTGACTTACAACAGTATGAAGAAGTTATGGAAATATTTTGAAAATTTTCAATTATGTACTTTTTGTACAAAAATTAAATCAAAATATTAATTACCATTTTGACAAGGTTATTAATTAGAAACTATGGTTTTTGTCTATCACTGGAAACAGCATGAAAAATGCTGCAAAATTACACCTTTCCCAGTTCTCTAGCTACATTAGGGCAGCTCCTAGGGCAATTTAAAGAAAGTCCATTCACACATTTTTGGCCAGTTTTTGAAAAGTTTACATGACTATATTTCAGGAATGGTTTGAGGTAAAAATATTGAAATTTGATATTTTTCTTAGTTTCAGCACCCACTATAAGTATACCAACTTTCAGCAAAATCTAAGAGGGTGAGGTAAAATTTTTATTTAAAGTGTGTTGATTTGACATGGAATGACTCAGCCCAAGCTTCAGCGACTCGAATTGGAAACACTGCAACATCCTACGTACAGCCTAGATCTTCTGCAGAGCGATTTTCACATCTTTGGCGACCTGAAGAAAGACATGCATGGACTTAGTTTTCAGTCAGACGAGGAGATGCAGGAGTGGGTGCGTTTGTGTAGCTATTAGCAGGCAGCCGTGTTCTATGAAAAAGGAACTGATCGTCTCCTCTCCCAGTGGGATAAGTGCCTTAACGCACTTGACGGTTAGTTCTGAATGGAACCATTCTATCGTCCTGTTGTGGCTATTGTCGGTTCTCATTTTATTCCCCCTTATGTTGTAACACTCCACACATCACTTAGCTGGTTTTGGCGTGTGTTCACCCCAACTAATTGACTAACAGATCAACAGAGAGTGAAAAACTACCGCAATATCGGATAATGCAAAAAAGTAATATGGCCCTGAGACTCCTGATTGAACTGCGGTGGCAGTGTTGACATTAATTTGTTCAGAATTGATCACTTTTAATTAAACAGGGGTGCACATTGATGTTATATTCAGCTATTGAACACCAGATGCAAATGTTGAACATAAAATTAATTTAAAAAGTGACTTGAGATTTCAACTACTTGATTGAAAACAGATGCAGTCGATTAGCACAAATTTATTTTAACTCCCAACCTTCAATCATCACATTACAAGACTCTCCTATAAGGCAGTGGTAATAAATTGCGTTTGCGTGGAGTAAAGCGCGATAACTCAAAAGTAATTCCTATGGACTGACCCAGGCGAAATGCGAAGTGCGAGAAGAATTCTACAATACATGGCCCATGAAACCCTCATGGAAACTGCCAACGTGTTCCAACAAATTAATCAGTGGCTGGAGCGGGCGCAATATCACCGAAAACAGCGTGGCGGAGTGGCGTCGTTGTGTGGACGTCGGCCAACCTCATGATACTGCAAGGCTGCACTCGTCTATTCACTCCTAGGTATCTTGCTCAGTACATAGCTCAAACAAAACTTTCTATCTCCAAGTTCAATCGTTCCATTTGCTAAGTCCTAACTGCAGAGATTCTCACTCTTTCTCAGGCAAGCTGAGTAAAGAACGCCACGTCCACACTCTAGGCAAGCTTGGAACGTAAGACCTCTACAGAGACTTCTCACAGTCTGCTCTTCGCCTCGGTTTCCGCTCCAGCAAAATCACTTATGCCAATTGCAGCGCAAGTCACGTTAATTATGCGTTGCTTCCCAGTGCCGGCCAATGCCTGCTCTGGGAAGTGAATAAATTCCCACAAAATTTCCCTTTCTCTCAACTTCTGTTATTTAGTTCCTCCCAGGCCATCCATCAAGGTTAGCGTCTGCACAACACCAAGTTTTTCGGAATTGTGACTCCCAGGAGAGTACTTCAAATTCCTTGGTCCTACCTTCCCATCGGACGCCGGCATATTTCATTCTGTCGCTCTTCACCTGATTTGCTTCAGACTCTGTGGACCGTGAATTCAGTGTGAAGTGGCTATAGTCACGAACACGCATATTTTGACCTCTGTTGACCGCTCCACCATAGCTTTGCGCGGCTTTCTTGCGTGTTTCACAGAAAACGGGATGATGGACATTTATCAACAGGCGTACAAGTTCTCCGTCTGTTTCCCGGTACACCAGCATGGAGTCGGGGTCAACCACCCACTCACTGTCACTCATCTTAAGGCGGGTGGAGGCCGCACCCCGTTACCACTTTCTCAGAGCTTGAGCCGCCCTAAGCTGCCTATTGTCGCTTCCCTTAGCCGCTCCCCCGCCAGTCACGGTCAATTCTGAGTACTTCCCTGGGGTAAACTAGCCTCCAGTAAATCGACGCGTTTCCACAAAGTTTTCATGTCTGAATTACTTTAAAACCATCACCCGACATTAATTATTCCAATACGTCCATACTGTACCCTCTACAAGATGCATTGTGCCTTGTCAGTCATTTTTGTTCAGCCCTACTGTTCGCTCAACGTGAGTTAGGTGATCTTTAATGACTTCATGTAAGGGTCATAGTTCTTGCCATCTTACAATGTTTACCATACATAAATCCAATGGGATTACGCTGTTTTCAGCAGATAGGTCTTGGATCCATGAGGATGGAAGCTCAATCCTCATTTGGCCTCCTTGATTTTGATTTCCCCTAACTTACTTCAGACAAATGCAGGGATGCTTACTAGTGTAAGACCACAGCCTGCTAACTGCCCCATCTTTCTAAAACTAGACTGAGTAAGTAAATTAAAAACATCAAACATATTTTTTCTTCTTAAACTGTAACATCACGACATGTCTGGTATCCTTGTAACGTGATCCACATGTTAATAAAACTATTACCATTATTTGATAATATGTCTGTACGACCCTATAAAGCTTATACGAAATAACTTGCTCCACTTGTACAGCAGGTTATTGTAGGTCTCTGGAGCAGGAAACAGGTTACAGGAAGGTTCACATAATCACATAATTATAGGCAATGGGGGATTGTGGGTCCACCTTGATACAAAACACTTTTGTTTAATTTCTTCCCCAAACCAGTTTCAACGAAAATTTCGCCATCATCAGTCGATTTCTTTATTCTAAAACGTGCAAAGTTAGAATCACTTCAAAAAATTACAAAAAAGGTTTTACTTGTATACTGTATATTTCCACATACTGTGTCGTGTGAATGGTTTTATAATACCTTTCCACATTTGAGTCACTGTATGATTCCCATACTTGTTGCCGCTTATCGGCCTGTATCCTATGTTTGTTGGCATTTTATTCGGAAGGCAACAAGTCATCTTCTACGGTAGGAGCCTCTGTTATTAGCTAAATATATGGAAATGTGTACATACGCCAGTGTTATGTTGTCTAGATATGTACCTTCACATTTTCAAATTCGCTCAGACAAAACCTGCACTTACTAATAGGAGTGCGCGAGAGGCGAGTGGGATCGTGTTGTTTCAATATCCGTTCCCCAAGATGAACGCCCACATGAAACTAGCTGTAGATGAGTCAGGTGTCATGTTGAGATTTAATGGAAGAATTCTAAGATGACCTAACTCACCCCCGATAAAAACCAACTTACAAAACACTACTTCTGTCGACCCTTGAATACTGTACACCACTGGTGACTCTCATCAGATTGCATTAATAGAAGAGATCCATCGAATAGCGCTGCGTTTCGTCACGGGACTGATTGGTAAGCGCGAGAGCGTCACCGATGTGTCCGACAGAGGCGGGAGGGTTTCACTGCGAAAATCCCGAGAAAGGAAATCAGGATCAGGTCAAAATTATTATTACTTTCACAGCATACGTTCTCAAAAAAATCTCTGGTGAGGCACTAGAACTGTTTCTTGTCTTTTCCATTCACACTTCATTTTCTGCTGAGAGTGTGAATTCTTAGTTGCAAAGCTGTGGCTATAGGCAGGTTCCACCGAAATTATTTATTAGGTTGTTGAATCCAGACTTACATCAGAGACACTTTTCTTTTTTTAATTTTCCGATAAACAGCTTACACACAGAGGACCAGCGCCGTACACAGAACGATATTAGCTGCTCACGAGGTCCAGAGAGGGACAAACAGCGACTGCTGGGCATTATGAGCGTGTTGGCTGCAATGCTTGTGTTTCATTTAGTAACACTTTGCTGTCGCTAGCTTTTCGGTGCGCAGCGCATAAAACAAAAGCGGCTTGGGCGACCAAACAACAGCGTTCCCTGCACAAAGACCCAACTATTCATCGTGACCAAATGTTCAAACACCGAAATTAGTGTAGCTTTTGCACTTATAATGTCACAGTTTCAAAACTACATTATCTATAACGTGTAGATTAAAGTAAAATTAAACAACATTCTTAGTCCTTGTTTAATCACATCAGATGTAAATATTCGAAGAATGACATTTTGAATCCGTAATTTTAAAACTATATACAGTAATTTTGTGATGTGTAGGGTAAAGGTAACATAAAGCAACATTAATAAACCACATAAAAGAATGGCATTTTGGAATCAAAACTTGCAGTGCTGATACCAGCACTGTATTTTGCTACTAGTTTTGGTATGGAGAACATCATCTGGCAGGCGTATTATGACGAAGAACAAGGATTTCCTTTTGCGACTCTATAAATCTATTGCCAAGTCGAACGTTGTTTTGTTTGATCCGCCATCTTAAGTTTATTTCGTAGTACCGATGTTTACAATAAAACGAAATACCGCGGGAAAACTACTCAAAGACTTGAGACAATGATCGGCGAAATTTGATCACCTACTACGAAGGAAGAAGGGTGGTGGTGCGACACCAGAACACATCCAAGACTTACGAGCGAAGTAAGTGAATCTCTGAATTGCTCTGTCAACAGCATACCAGTGAACAACGTTACACTCTCAGATATTACACACTGTAGTGCACGTTGAGGCATTTAAAGGGTTATTCATTCCACGTTCTAAACACGAAATGAACAGAAAGAAACCTCAACATCTGATACAATCATACGTACCTTCCGCCACATCTCAAAGTCATTTGAAGAGTACGGATACTTATATGTAGATGTGGGTATCTCTTTCTTCTCAAGGGCTCTGTAGTGCCCTCCACGCAAATAATATCACGGAAATGTCATCGAATATTTCGGACGGATGTCTGTCATATTTACGTCGGAACATACAGAGACTGCTTACGAGCCAGTATGCTAGCCATTGATTGGGAACGGTAGAAGTTCGTACAGTGCGTACTTATTACAGAGACGAAAAGTATGAGAAATCAAACAACGGAAAATTCAGGATGGAACAACGACAGTATGTAGATTGCTACTCACCATATAGAGAAGATGACTCGCAGACAGGCAAAACAAAAAGACTGCTATAGATTTGAACTTTCGGCCAAAAGGGCTTCTTCTAAGGTACAAAACACATATTCAAGCTAGCACAACTCACACATACATAACCACAGTGGCTGGTCGCTGAGTCCGGACTCGGACTCAGATAAAGAGGCGTCCGTTGCCAGGAAATATGACAAACCATCTTATTCATTAATATGGATCATAATAACTATTGGTATTGCGGATTTACAAATTCAGGTATTTTTAAAGATTTTGAATCGTAACTGCCTTTAATAGAAATAGGAATATATTTTCTGTACCTTATTTCCTTTGAATCTGCGGCTACATACGTTCTTTGCAAGACAATAACGTACATAGTGTGGGAGAGGGTACACATTCACACTACCTTCTCCTACCTGGATGGCATAACGGGAAAAATTATTGTAGATTCCTTTGCGTATAAGACTGATTTCGCTAATTTTGGCCGGCCGAAGTGGCCGTGCGGTTAAAGGCGCTGCAGTCTGGAACCGCAAGACCGCTACGGTCGCAGGTTCGAATCCTGCCTCGGGCATGGATGTTTGTGATGTCCTTAGGTTAGTTAGGTTTAACTAGTTCTAAGTTCTAGGGGACTAATGACCTCAGCAGTTGGGTCCCATGGTGCTCAGAGCCATTTGAACCATTTGAACTCGCTAATTTTACCGTCACACTCATTTCGAGAGCTGTATTTTAGAAACAGCAATACGTTTCTTGACACTTACTGCACGTTGGTAAGGCTTTTCGAGGTTCACGACAGTTGTCTTGGGAGTATTCCCACTAGTGTTTGTTGGGTATTTCTGTATCACTATCCACCATCTTTTACAAAGCGAACCTGTGACAAACTGAACAGCTCTTGTTTGAGTCCTCTGTAGCTCACCATAAATCATTCTGGTGAAGGACGAAATTATTCAAGAATTGGTCGAACGAACATAAGTATTACTGAAAAGTAAATAGCAGCCTTTCTAACGGCTTCCAGAGGCAACAAACTTGATTTTCAGTTCGTCATACAATTATCGACCAAAGTCAAAAAAATTAAAGTGCTGTCATAATCTACTCATTAGGATGTATTATCTGTCATTAATATTTTAACACAATAAGTCAAGTATTAAAGTTACAAAGTGTGTATATGTCTTACGGTAAGACAACACACGGCGCGCTAACTACCCGGACTGTATTCATCTGGTATTTGAGAATGAGAGCATGTAGCGACTTACACCAAATTTACACATAATTTCAGATCGTTTAGAAAATTTTTCCCGCTGAAACCCCCACAAAATAATGAAAGGAAAAAATTATTCCATACCAAATCTTCGCTTTTCTTGCAGTAAAACGTCAGCATCAGCCATGCTGTTTTAACTAGTTATTTTTTACTACTAATTTGATCCGCAACACATTTTGCAGACAATATCCAGATAAGCCTTTGAACGTATCTGCAAAATTCTAGCATTGTACAACACATACTTATGGAGATATGGCATCATAAACATTGAGATGCGTGAAAACCTAGGGTTTGAGCCTTCAGCTATAAAGGTATTACATGCTTAACCTCAAATATTGAACATATTAACTCATTTGTAAAACAGTCATGCGATTGAAGCTGTTTATACATTGCAGTTAGATTCCTTAAAAATCGGTAGGGGGAGGGGAGGGAAATACTGGTTGGATTGTACTGTTTGACCACAACGTTCTTAATCAGGGCTCTCTCTTTCTGGATCGGCAGAAGTCAATGGAAGTCGGTTGACTTCGCCCCACTAATGTTTTGTGCTCAGCCGCTGCAACGTTGGCGATCTAACAACACAGTTTTTTTGTGTGATTGATTAATGGAGTGTTTTATCTTCAACCCAGTTGCTGATTCTATTTTCCTGCACGATATTTTGACGACCTTCTCTTCCGGTCGTCGAAATATATCGCAGAAAAATGATGTAACTCGGCTGTACACATGAAAGCATACCATTGACTGTTTAAACTGGCCGTTGATTTATCTTGCTTATTCTTTTCCGTGATCGGCTTAGCACTTGTACTTCTGAGGTGGCTCACTCACACCACACCCATTAGATAAGTCCTTAAAAAGGATGCTTTCTCTAGAGGCAGTTGAGACGCAACTAATTCAAGAGCAGTGTTTTGAAAAAAAAAAATTCTTTAACTAAGCATTAATAGAAATTTCTGCTATCGTCTGTTGTTGTGGGTATGAATAAAACACAATATTAATTGGATGAGTATTTGGAGATACGCTGTTCATCTGACATAGCTGTTCATAACGCCAATGAAGAAAGTTACCGAGAGAGGTATAGTAGGAGCCCTTGAAGCTGATTAATCTCTCACGGGCCATTCACTACTTCTACCGAGTGTGTCGCATGGATAGCTGAAGTATTCGGTGGCTGGGTTAATATCAGACAACGGTTAATCAGAAAGAGTAACCGCTCACGACAAGCAAGCTAGAAATGCTTCGGATCGAAGGACTTCGGTTTGATCCTACTTGCAGCGTTTGCTGGAACACTGATGCACGTTAATCGATTCCAGAGCTGCAAGATGGATGGAGAGGCAGTGCCGAATCCGTTACTTGTACCTGTCTTGAATTTATCGATACAGGAATTCTAGAGAAAATGCATATGTACTTAATGAGTGTCAGCACATTAGCCGACCGCTGTAGCCAAGCGGTTGTAGGCGCTTCAGTCTGGAACGGCGCGACCGCTACGGTCGCAGGTTCGAGACCTGCCTCGGGCATGGATGTGTGTGATGTCCTTAGTTTAGTTAGGTTTAAGTAGTTCTAAGTTCTAGGGGACTGATGACCTCAGGTGTGAAGTCCCATAGTGCTCAGAGCCATTTGAACCATGAATGGACAAGCTGTGATGAGAAGAAGGCACGGAATTCTGTTGAGTGTAGGAGAAACCAGAAGAACTAACGCACTAGGGTTCTTAATTGGTCTGAGAGCTTGCCATTATACGGCAATGTGGTTTGTTCCAGTGACAAATTTCAGTGGCGGACGGGCCCAGCGTAGGAGGCAGTGGGTAATCCTTCACGGCGATGGTCGCACGACACGCTTGCTTTGTGACACCGCCTGGCTAGAGCTGACCTCTTGTTCCCCCGCGGAAACATTGGGCATTCTTCGGCAGTTGACTTCAGGAAATGTCTCGCTCTGGCTCCTCCCATGCTGCCAACCCAAGCGGGCTCTTGGGAGCGTCCCTTTCAAAGGGATCACCGGGGAACTTCTCTCTGATAAGGTTCGTGGTAAGGTCAACGTTGCACACGACCCGCAACTAACATAGCCTTTTCCAACGAATCTGAACTTAACGGCCTCACTTCCTGTCCCACGAACGGCCACTGCAAAAAATTTGCCGGAATATGGAGTGAAGTCGACTTTCTGATTCATCCCCTAGGCGTTCCTTTGGGTTCAGGTTCGTACTCTGGGCAGGTCAGACCATCTCAGTAACGTCATCGTCCAGAAACCTTTGCCACTCAGTGTGCATTGTCATGCTGATATAGTAAGTCATCGTCTTCAAACTGATCCACTATTGTATGCAATACACAGCACTGTGAAATATGTTGATATCCTCTTGCGTTTAGTGTTTTCTTAAGAGCTATAAGGGGGCCATACCCTAACACCAAAAACAACCCCATTCTGTAATAACAGCATCTTCTGTACACTGTTTCCACTACACGTAATTCCAAGCATTCGCCATGCTGAAACCCTTCCATTCGATTGGTGCGAGGTATAACGTCATACATAATTCTAAATCACAAGTTTGCAACCTTCTACTGGTCAGAAGCGTCTCCCTTAAGACCATTTCAAGGGCCGCGTAGTATGAAATGTGTGGCTTGTGAGTAGCCGGTCGTCCGTTGTTCCCCATTCCTTTCAGCTCCCTACGCACAGTCATTGTGCTAGCTGCACTGCTGGAAGCACTTTGGAACTCGCGAATGATTCCTTCCGGCCATTTCACGCGATTTTTTACGCCCCCTCCCCACAAAATGTTCCACGGCCACCATCTGTCAGTACGTAAGGTCTGCCTGGTTTTCCTTTTAGCTGAGGTTGTTCATTCTGGTTCCACTTTACAGTCACATCAGCTGACATGGGCAGCTTCAGAAGTAGTCAAATGTTCGAGATGTATTTATTACTGAGGTGACATCCGATGACTAATCCGTGTTCGAATGGATTGAGCTCTCTTGACCGAACTATTCTGGCGTCAGTACGTCTCTACTGACGAGGCAGTGCTCCCCGTCCGCTTTAGTACTGGTAAGTCTGCCTCCCGTGACATATAGTGTTCGATTCCACATTGCAAAGGACTGTCCGGAAACTTTTGATCAAATTATGTAAACCAGATTGCCTCAATGTCACACATCTAGCTGTGTCACAACGAACATTTGGCTCACTACAAACCCGCTCTAGAGCAGGAGGACAGGAAGGTGAGAGACGGTGGGGACTCCCCGCTCTGTTGCAGACTGCTGGTGACGTCACCGCAGAGCTCGGTGCCGCCGCGCATCACGGACTCCCGCAGCCACGTGCAGGCGCGCTACAGGCAGCCCGTGGAGCTGCCGTGCGCCGCCCAGGGATTCCCGCTGCCCACCTACACGTGAGTACCGCGTGCAGGCCACCCACCAGTCACAAGTCCTCTGCTGTCATCTTTTCAATCTCATAGTGATACGTTTAGTTGATAAGCCCTTTTGAAGGTATTTTTTTGTTATTTACAATACGCATACCACATTCTGCTACTAAGATGTTGTAAGTAGGCTGTTTAGGCTTGTGTGTTGGTAACGCCACGTAGCGCTCTGTATGAAAATCACTGACTGTGCTGTGAGCTGTCTGTGGCTGGTTTGCATTGCTGGAGTAATATTCGCCATTGTAGTGTTGGGCAGTTGGCTGTTAACAGCGCGTAGCGTTGCGCAGTTGGAGGTGAGCCGCCAGCAGTGGTGGATGTGGGGAGAGAGATGGCGGAGTTTTGAGAGCGGATGATCTGGACGTGTGTCCATCAGAGAGAGTAAATTTGTAAGACTGGATGTCATGAACTGATATATATATTATGACTTTTGAACACTATTATGGTAAATAGATTGTTTGTTCTCTATCAAAATCTTTCATTTGCTAACTATGCCAATCAGTAGTTAGTGCCTTCAGTAGTTTGAATCTTTTATTTAGCTGTCAGTATTGGCGCTCGCTGTGTTGCAGTAGTTCGAATAACGAAGATTTTTGTGAGGTAAGTGATTCATGAAAGGTATAGGTTATTGTTAGTCAGGGTCATTCTTTTGTAGGGATTTTTGAAAGTCCGATTGCGTTGCACTAAAAATATTGTGTGTCAGTTTAAGCACAGTCATTTATAATTTTTCTAATCGGACATTTCAATGTTAACGACTTTATGTTGACTTATGGCGTGACTTTCTACCTAGAAAACATGTTCGAAATATAGCGCGTACTTCTATGGGTCATGCTTTTAATAATTTCCACAACGAAATTCTGTCTCGAAATCTGGCACAAAAGCCAAAGAGATTCTGGTCATATATAAAGCACACCAGTGGCAAGACGCAATCAATACCTTCACTGCGCGATAACAACGGTGAAGTCACTGATGACACTACCACTAAAGCAGAGTTATTAAACACGGTTTTCCGGAACTCCTTCACCAAAGAAGACAAAGTAAATATTCATGAATTCCAATCAAGAACAACTGCCAAGATGAGAAACATAGAAGTAGATATCCTCGGTGTAACAAAGCAGCTTAAATCACTTAATAAAGGCAAAGCCTCTGGTCCAGACCTGTCACGTTTCTCTCAGAGTATGCTGATAAAATAGCTCCATATTTAGCAATTATATGCAACCACCCGCTCACAGAATGATCCGTACCTAAAGACTGGAAAATTGCTCAAGTCACGCCAATACCCAAAGAGGGAAGTAGGAGTAATCCGCTAAATTACAGGCCTATATCACTAACGTCGATTTGCAGTAGGATTTTGGAACATATAGTATATTCGAACATTATGAAGTACCTCGAAGAAAACGATTTATTGACACATAGTCAGCACGTTTTCAGAAGATATCGTTCTTGAGAAACACAACTATCTCTTTATACCCATGAAGTAATGAGTGCTATCGACAGGGGATGTCAAATTGATTCCATGTTTTTAGATTTCCAGGAGGCTTTCGACACCGTTCCTCACAAGCGTCTTCTAACCAAACTGCGTGCCTGCGGAGTATCGCCTTAGTTGTGCGACTGCATTCGTGATTTCCTGTCAGAAAGGTCGCAGTTCGTAAAAATAGACGGATAGTTACCGAGTAAAACAGAAGTAATGTCCAGTGTTCCCCGAGGAAGTTTTATAGGCCCTCTGTTGTTCCTGATCTATATTAACGTCATAGGAGACAATCTGAGTAGCCGTCTTAGATTGTTTGCAGATTATGCTGTCATTTACCGTCTTGTAAAGTCATCAGATGATCAAAAAGACCTGGAAAATGATTTATGTAAGATATCTGTACGGTGCGAAAAGTGACAATTGACCCGGAATAAGGAAAAGTGTGAAGTTATACACATGGGTACTAAAAGAAATCAGCTAAATTTCGATTACGCGATGAGTCACACAAATTTGAAAGCTGTAAATTCAACTAAATACTTAGGAATTATAATTACATATAACCTAAATTGGAACGATCACATAGATAATATTGTGGGTAGAGCAAACAAAAGACTGCGATTCATTCGCAGAACAATTAGAAGGTGCAAACAGGTCTACTAAAGAGACTGCTTACACCACGCTTGTCCGCCCTATTCTGGAGTATTGCTGTGCGGTGTGGCATCCGCATCACGTGGTACTGACGGGTGACACCGAAAAAGTACAAAGAAGGGCAGCTCGTTTTGTATTATCGCGAAATAGGAGAGATAGTGTCACAGACATGATACGTGAATTGGAATGGCAATCATTCAAACAAAGGCGTTTTTCGTTGCGACGGGATCTTCTCATGAAATTTCAATCACCAGTTTTCTCCTCCGATTGCGAAAACTTTTTGTTGGCACCCACCTAAATAGGGAGAAATGATCATCACGATAAAATAAGAGAAATCAGGGCTCGCACAGAAAAATTTAAGTGCTCGTTTTTCCCGCGTGCCGTTTGAGAGTGGAACGGTAGAGAGACAGCTTGAAGGTGGTTCATTGAACCCTCTGCCAGGCACTTTATTGTGAATAGCAGAGCAATCACGTAGTTGTAGATGTAGATGTAGAAGGGGGATAAGTTGCGATTAACAGCTGTTTAATGAACAAATTTATATATTTAGCATATGTCGTAGTGCAAAGCATGAATTAATGAAATACAAACAATACAGACTTTAAAAACATACAGGTTACATAAAAAGAAAGCAGAGTAGACTTAAAAATACGTAAAATATCAAAAACCCACAAATATCTGGAAACACAGCTGAGGCCGAATGTCCATGTTTCTGACATATTCTTTCGCCTTTCGGTAGCATACAGGAAATCGGAGAGGTCTCCAGTGAAGGCTGCAACCGACGGACTTAAAAGGCTTCAGGTGTATATTTACAGGTTTGCCTAGTAGCTCCATAATCGCAACTGAAATTCTATTTACGGTAGACTAGATATTTCAAGGCTTATCGAATCCGAGTGCTTTGGTCGTGAGAAATGGCATATTATGAAAGGCACGGGGTGCCAGTTTAGCCTACTCCTCGTTCCAGCGATTGGTTATACTCTTCAATTTTCTCCAAAATCGTTGGGCTCTTCAGGTTTGAATGTCGAGAGCGCAAGTCAGCGATGTTTTGTTGGAATTTAGAACATGGTTATTCTCGTATTTTTTTGAGTTCTATAACAAGTGGTTTCTCTCGTCGCAAGCGGGGAGAACTACACTCCTGGAAATTGAAATAAGAACACCGTGAATTCATTGTCCCAGGAAGGGGAAACTTTATTGACACATTCCTGGGGTCGGATACATCACATGATCACACTGACAGAACCACAGGCACATAGACACAGGCAACAGAGCATGCACAATGTCGGCACTAGTACAGTGTATATCCACCTTTCGCAGCAATGCAGGCTGCTATTCTCCCATGGAGACGATCGTAGAGATGCTGGATGTAGTCCTGTGGAACGGCTTGCCATCCCATTTCCACCTGGCGCCTCAGTTGGACCAGCGTTCGTGCTGGACGTGCAGACCGCGTGAGACGACGCTTCATCCAGTCCCAAACATGCTCAATGGGGGACAGATCCGGAGATCTTGCTGGCCAGGGTAGTTGACTTACACCTTCTAGAGCACGTTGGGTGGCACGGGATACATGCGGACGTGCATTGTCCTGTTGGAACAGCAAGTTCCCTTGTCGGTCTAGGAATGGTAGAACGATGGGTTCGATGACGGTTTGGATGTACCGTGCACTATTCAGTGTCCCCTCGACGATCACCAGTGGTGTACGGCCAGTGTAGGAGATCGCTCCCCACACCATGATGCCGGGTGTTGGCCCTGTGTGCCTCGCTCGTATGCAGTCCTGATTGTGGCGCTCACCTGCACGGCGACAAACACGCATACGACCATCATTGGCACCAAGGCAGAAGCGACTCTCATCGCTGAAGACGACACGTCTCCATTCGTCCCTCCATTCACGCGTGTCGCGACACCACTGGAGGCGGGCTGCACGATGTTGGGGCGTGAGCGGAAGACTGCCTAACGGTGTGCGGGACCGTAGCCCAGCTTCATGGAGACGGTTGCGAATGGTCCTCGCCGATACCCCAGGAGCAACAGTGTCCCTAATTTGCTGGGAAGTGGCGGTGCGGTCCCCTACGGCACTGCGTAGGATCCTACGGTCTTGGCGTGCATCCGTGCGTCGCTGCGGTCCGGTCCCAGGTGGACGGGCACGTGCACCTTCCGCCGACCACTGGCGACAACATCGATGTACTGTGGAGACCTCACGCCCCACGTGTTGAGCAATTCGGCGGTACGTCCACCCGGCCTCCCGCATGCCCACTATACGCCCTCGCTCAAAGTCCGTCAACTGCACATACGGTTCACGTCCACGCTGTCGTGGCATGCTACCAGTGTTAAAGACTGCGATGGAGCTCCGTATGCCACGGCAAACTGGCTGACACTGACGGCGGCGGTGCACAAATGCTGCGCAGCTAGTGCCATTCGACGGCCAACACCGCGGTTCCTGGTGTGTCCGCTGTGCCGTGCGTGTGATCATTGCTTGTACAGCCCTCTCGCAGTGTCCGGAGCAAGTATGGTGGGTCTGACAGACCGGTGTCAATGTGTTCTTTTTTCCATTTCCAGGAGTGTATATTGCTTAGCGTATTATCCACTATTTTACTTTTACTTTACACGTCTAGTTCCGTGGGACCAAATTAACGAGCAAATCTTCAACGTTAAGGAACGTGTCAGTAGATGAAATTACAACATAAAAGTAATAACAGGTAAAACAAAAAGCTTACGAGCCCAAAAAATAGACAAGTCATAACTTTATGCTAAAGCAGTCAAGAGGTCAACGCAGGATTCAGTTTAGTTTTCCAAGAAACTCCTTGACAGAACAGACTGAGTGACGCATGAGGAAACTCTTCAATTTAGATTTGAAGGCGCGTGGATTACTGCCAAGGTTTTTGAATTCTTGGGGCAGCTTACTGTAAATTCATGCAGCAGTATACTGTACACCTTTCTGCACAAGAGTCAAGGAAGTGCAACCCAAATGCAGATTGGATTTCTGCCTAGTATTAACTGAGTGGAAGCTGCAAATTCTTGAGAATAAGCTGATATTCTTAACAAGAAACGACAGTAAAGAACATATATACTGAGAGGCCAATGTCAGTATACCCAGACTAGTGAACAGGGGTCGACAAGAGGTTCGCGAACTTACACTACTTAGTGCCCGAACCGCCCGCTTCTGAGCCAGAAATATCCTTTCAGAATCGGAAGTTACCCCAAAATATGATACCATACGTCATAAGCGAATGAAAATAAGCAAGGAGACTACTTTCCATCTCGAACTATCACTTACTTCAGATACCTTTCTAATAGTAAAAATGGTACCATTAAGTCTTTGAACAAGATCCTGAATGTGGGCTTTCCACGACAGTTTACTATGTATCTGAACACCTAGAAATTTGAACTGTTCCGTTCCACTGATCATATGCCCATTCTGTGAAATTAAAACGTCCCGTTTTCTTGAATTGTTTGTTAGAAAATGTGATTTAGCGTTAATTTATTTTCTACAAGCCATGAACTTTTGTCATGAGCTGCACTATGTTGGGGGTTCCCTTTATTGGTGCTGTTATGAGGCGCATAGTTCGATTTAGTTTTACGTGGATGAGGCTAGTGTGAGTTCTGTTGAGCCAAACCGGTGCACAGTATTCCACATCCAGATAGGGCAAAGCGAGAGCTTGAAGTCCGTAGCGTGAAGCCTGAAGACTCCCATAGAATTATATCTGTCATGTTCGTCTCTTGGATCACATTTCATCATCATAAGCGCAGTAACCATGGCTGTGTGCAGAGGCTGCCACACCCTCTTTCTTTTCTACTGTCTTATCTGCGTACATTGTCCGTCGACCTTAACGCTCTTGTCTGAACAACACAGCAGAAAGACGGCTGCCCATCAGAGCAAAATCCTTTCTGTCCGATTCCATCGTTCAGCCACCTTCTCGAATTCCATCTCAGTATTAGGAACCCGACTCTGTAACAACCTCCTGCATTGTACTAGAAACCAAATAACATCTTCACCTTCAGAAGACAGGTAATGACATATCTACCAAAGCAACAATAAGATTACTGTTGTCTTTGCACTCACTCTTTACCCTTGTACATCCCTCTTTCCAACCTGATCTTCCTCATTTTCCAGTATTCCTAGCCGATGTATTCTCCTAAAATTCCCTTTACCCACAACTCACTATATCAGTTAACATTTATTTTGTACACCTTATTCTTCTTACATCAGCCATTATCATTATTGTTTTTAACGTCACACAATTATTATTATAATTAGTAGTATTATGAAATAGTTTAATACTAATTGTCATATTGAAATTTTTATTTCTTTGGTAACTGTGATGTAATAGATACTGTACGTGTGAAACCCTGGTCTGATGTAAGTCAGGATCTGATGGCTCTAATCAGGTTACATAAATAAAATACTGTAAGTGCCGACCTTTTTCTGCAAGATGTTGTTGCGAGTTTTAAGTTTGGTTGCTGTGTTCTTCAAGCCCTGTGTATCTTTACGACTTACTGCCAGGGCCCAGTCGTGAGCATTTTCAAAAATCTGTGAGGTGGCCTCGGACATACCCATTATGTAAAGGTTAAATAACAGGCGAGCCAGAACGGATCCCTGTGGAAGACTTTTGTTCAGCTTCATCTGAGTGCTCAGTTCAGCTTCACAAACAAAGAGATGATGCGTTCTCTTCTACAGAGCTTGTTTATGCTAGTACGCTGGAACACATTCCCAGTGGCACTACCGTGATTGTGAAATGTTTTGATGGCTGATCACTGCGGGGAAATGACCAGCGTGCCTCCTGCTGCCTGTTTAGATGCTTTCGAATTCATCAATTTACATGTAAATTTGTACTGCGCCGGCCATTATACAGCATGTGGCGGAGATTACAACGTTGGCTGTGAGTATTACCCCTTCCTCAGTGTTCGATTCGTGAGTAATGTGCTGGGGAGCCACTACTGGCACTAGTAACGTCTGACGTTATTATCGTTGAAAATTTTGCCATTTGATTTTATTAAAGCAATTGCAGCCTGGTAATTGGCCGAGTGTTTTGATTCCAGCACGTGCTTAAAGAAACTTGTGAAAATAAGGGAAATTTCATATGAATGTTACATTTGCCCTTTTTTTTATATTTTCGTAATGGTATACCACAGCAACAGTGTCTCGATTCATTTCGTCCAATATCTGGTAATGAGCCACTCTCTAAAACGAAACAAAATTTCCATATGAATCTGCCTCAGAAGGCCCAACAGTACCAACTGGCTGTTTTGCAATGCTGAACCGATAGACATAGCTGAATGTCGATATGGAGGGATATTTAATCAGCACACCTTTCTCCCAGTCGTGTTCAGTTGCACTTCGCTTGGCAATTGCACTCAGCAGATCTTGATGGTAATCCATCCAAGTGCTAGCCAACCCTGACACAACTTCAGTAACGTCACTAGAGTAGTGGGGGAAAGTCGATCCTGGCGCATTTTGTTTGTGTGGGTTGCATACATTTCAGGAGTAAATTATCTGCCTCCCCTTAAATTGTTTTTCTACTAATTGATTTATGACCCCCTGGGAGTTGGTTTATGACCTCCTGGGGATAATCCATCTATCTGGGAAACCCCCAATCCCCACCACCCTCCTCCTCCCCTACCCCTGTGGGAAAAGGGACACTTTTTTGTCACCTTTCCCTAGTTCAGTTCTGAGCCACTTTTGTACCTCCTGGGAAATTCCCCCTGCCCTCCCCTCCCCATATAGAAATAGACAAGAAAAAGACTGAGACTATACTGATCTGTTGGTATGAATGTATCTCACAAAACGAAATTGAGTTCAATGTCAATTATCATAATGATATGTTATTCAACTCAGTTTGCATTTTCTTTATTTAATCAGTTTGCAGGAGACAGGGCTTCTCCCCTCCCCTCACCCATTTGGGTACAGCTCCTGGAAAATTCCCCAGCCTTCACCTGTTCCCCCCACTTCCCCCTTTCACCCCATATGGAAACTGGTCAGAAAAATTCTCAGTCTATGCTAAGCTGTTGGTGTGAATAATCTCACAACATGAAATTGAAATCAGTGGTAACTAACATAATAATATATTGTTCACTTCAATTTTCATATTCTTTATTTAATCAATTTGTGGGAGACAGGACTTCTCCCCTAAACACTGGAAATACTGAGGCACTTGTGATTGATCACAACAGGTCTTTTGCATATTTGGTGGGGAATATCTCATCAAACTGATTGACTTGTGAAATTTTGCAATTTGTGGAAAAGAACTTCACTTAAAACACTCACCCCAACCCATAACTGTAGAAAAAAGATAACTTCCGATCGCACCATCCGGCAATTACAGGCTGGTACATCGTATCTTCACACATTTGTGCCAGTCAGGAGAAGCCAGCACATGCATGGACCACACCAGAAGTTGCACAGCCATCTTCTGTGTGCTCTATGCAGCATCGCCGCTGGCCAGCAGAGGTTGAACGCAGCATTCCTTCTATTCCAGTCTTTGGATGTTACATCTGGCATACATCCTGTTTCTCTCTGATGTTCTGTGGTGACAAACTTTAAGTTCATAAAACAGCTATCTTGTACAGCAAAGAAAACATTGCGTCATTGTAATGCATTTCTGTGTGCCCCTAGTCCACAATACCACTCAAAACTCACCTACAACTGATCGTGGAAGAATTTTCTGAGCAACTGAACTGACAATTACCCTACAGTCCTGGTGTTTCAAACACACACAGATTACAGTTCAATAAACGCTACCACAACTGAAGGAAAATGCTTCACTACTCAACTTAAACATCAAAAGAGTCATGAAAAAGAACACCACTGATAAACAATGGATCATAATGCAACACTCACATGAGAATCACATATGCATTTTGCAAATCAAGTAATAAAATTTCAGCCACAAATAGATCATAGTGCTAAATATTTATATCCAATGTCTTGTATGCACTGACATTTGAGAGCAGGAGCACCCTCCACCACATGCTGTCCATAAGCTACACATCACCGTGTTGAGTCTTGAGTGTCTGCTTGTGTCGCCACTCAACTAGCATATAGGTTAGTTCCCTATTCACCCACCATGATGGCGCAGCTGTAGACCAGAAGTCGCTTTCCTATGGTATTTTATACCTGGGAAATTCCTGTGAAATTTCTCTCTCTCTCTCTCTCTGTCTCTCTGTCTCTCTGTCACCCCCCCCCCCCTCTTCTCACATTGGTACTTCCTACCATGCATCAAACCGTTAGACAAAGGTGTTCTCCCCTCTCCCCTCTCCCACTTCTCATCAATCCAGCACATGTGAATTGGCAGGATAGAGACTCAGTGCTATTAGAGGGAAGGATATAAGGTATTTATTTACTTTCTTCATTTTTGTGCGTGTTGTTCTGCTGGATTGTCCTAAAGCTGCCCCCACACACTGCCATCCCCTCCAACCACACTTTCTGCTGCCCCTCCCACTCCCTACTTTTTCCAATAGTGCATGTGTGAGTAAACTTTCACCTTGCTGAGTGCCCTAGGCCACAATAACATTTTAAATTGTTGGGGTACCATCCTATTGTCACCCTCTTTTTCCAAAGACAAAGCCTGCAGCTATGAAGGTCCTTAGAGAGGTCTGTGCTTCTACGTCAAAGACTCACAATGCGGTGGTCTACTGCCGACTCGTTATTGATGAAGACGATCTATGGGAGGCTCAAACAACATCTGTTGATCCTTCTCTTGCTTGCTCCAGAGGGCTCGCCTTTATGTATTCCACACTCATCCACCTGCATTGGTCTATGGATAGGCGAGGTGGGGTCTTTATTTATTTTCTGGGGTAGTACCCTACAGTGGGCACCTCCAGTGTCTGATATACATTCACCCCACAAGTTTCATTCCAACACACTATGGTGACAAATTTTAAGATGATAAAAAAATACCTTGTACGTGAAAGAAAACGTCAATTCTTTACAACACAGCCAGGAATGCGGCATTGTTGTATGCCCTACACATCAGTACCACTCGACAGACACCCTGCTTTTGAGGGTGTTATCCTATAGCTGTCTCCATACACCACTACTTCAACTGCCGCCCTCACCATGTATTTGATGTGGCCGAGCGGTTCTAGGCACTTCAGACCAGAACCACGCAGCTGCTGCGGTCGGAGGTTCGAATCCTGCCTTGGGCATGGATGTGTGTGATGTCCTTAGGTTAGTTAGGTTTAAGTAGTTCTAAGTCTAGGGGACTGATGACCTCAGATGTTAAGTCCTATAGTGCTCAGGGTCATTTGAACCATTTTCGCTATGTATGTATTAATCTATGACACATCGAAAACTTACAATATTTTGACGTGAAAACTGCAGAACGTCCAGGATATTTGGGAACATCAAACCGAGTAAAGGTGAGAAATATTTTGGTTCAAAATTTAAGTTGCAAAACATCTATTTTTATAAGCTATTGCGAGACAGAAACTTTCAATTGAACAGTCATATCTAACATCAACCTAGCTCTCATGAGCGACCAGCTATTAGAAAACACAATTGCAATGATAATAAAGCAGTCATGTTTCCACGAGAACAGAGAGAACCTATTTCTTTCAGTTTGATGGGCAAATTGGTTTAGTGTAAAGAGCCTGCCTCGCATTCAAAATTAGTGTCTGTGGAAGTATTGTATATTAATTGTCATGCACATCAGCAGTACATACATTTCAAGTGCAGACAGAACAGTGTCTTTCACGCCTGTCAGAAGGAAAACACACTCATTGACAGCAAGCTACAATGCACATCTTCCTCCCTCCTCGTTATTTTGTAACATACAATGGAGAAAGATCATGGACTTTTTTCTTTTTTCGAAATGAGCTGCTCCCTTCAATGAACCTATCAGCTAACTACTATTCCGAGCAAAACTCCTGACGGTCTCTCTCTATAAGTATCTTGTTACTGACCAGAAGTAGGAGTGACCAGTATGCGCGACTTTTAATATGCAGTGATGAAACAGGGTGAGCTGAGTTCCACATAATCAATACACTTCAATATTTTGCATTCGTAAAGGGCGTAAATTGGTTCCAAACTTGCACAAGCGAATGATGCTGTTGATATAGATTGGTATACTGATTTCAATATCAGAGCTGCCGTTCTGCAAAGACTGTTCTGTACCAATTTACCTCACAGCACCCAGCCAAGTACACCCAGTCTCTCTGTGTTTGCAGAGGAGATTGCCCTATAGTAGATGTGAAACTCAAGCATTTGAGAGTGTTGTGGTCATATATCATACGGTTAAGTAGAAGAACAAGAAGAAGAAGAAGAAACATATGTGTTATGCATGATGGAGGACCAGACAGAAGGAGTTTCAAACATTTTACATTAATCTCATGTGCTATACATTCTGGAGTATTGTTCTATTGCTTTGCAGTTTTCCGATAAATTGGTCATATGGAATACAATGCTGCTAATACTCCAATGCAGTAATATATTTTCAACATCTGACGTACATTCACTCTGCAAGTTTTGCATCCGAATCACTACTGCGAAGAACATTGAGATGATAAAATTATCTTCTACATCAAAAAATACAGATTTGTATGATACATGCGCTGTATCGCTTATTGGAGGTGTACAGCACCGACAGTTCACATCTCATTACAGTTCGAAACTCATGCTATACAGGCATAAGTTCTATAAAATAATCGTCAGCAATGGAAAATGCATGAAAAGACACCTTACGGGGAAATAGACAACTGTGTGGCAGTTGTGTTTGATATGTGAAATTACACAACATGTTGCACTTCATGAAAAGAATAGTCTTTCCATACAGCTGACAACTGTCAAGCCTGTTCCGCCGTAAAGTCAAGCCGACTGCAGCGTCCTCAACACGAAGAGGACATAAGCGCCCTGTCGCCTGGCCACAGCCCAGCTGAAGACTACCAGTTCTACGAGTTCTACAGCAGCGAGATCAAGAATAACATCTAGACTAGTCATTTCGCTTCTGCTTTGTAGAATTGTCTATACTGAAGAGATTTCTTATTTTGTCTGTCGCCCTTTGGCTGTGACACATCTGTTTAACACATGGTTAAGTATTGTAATCATTTCTTTTTGTAATAAACATCATTAATACGATTTGCTTGAATTGTTGTCTAGCGATCTGATAAAGTATGTTTCCTAGGCACCCCATATTTGACGAGTAGGCAAGATACAACAAATAAAATGTACCTTACAGACCCCTGTCACTGACATAGGATCACTACAGTTGTGAAACTGAAGACTCGATTTATGGACTGAGAACTCTGCAAAACGATCAATGCTCCAGTTATGGTTGAACGCCAGACACGGCAAAGGTCGCAGGAACACATTCATAGGTCAACAGGAGCCTCACATGTTGCCTGACCAGTTCAGGTAGACTCAGCAGTGGTCCGCGCCTTGATGGGGAAGTTTCAGTTCATTCCGCTCGCACCCGAGACTGCTAGCCGCACAACGCAACGCCACACCGCAAGTAATGACTGATAAGCAGACCAGTTTACCTCTCTGTATCGACTCATCTTCCTCTCTATTGTCGTATTTAATCAGGCAGTGATGACCATCATTCCACATCCACATTCCATCGTTCCACGATGTCTGTCATGCAACACCTCATATGTGAGACTTTACATAATTCTTGAGACCGTATACCATTATCACGATTCCGGATTCACGTATGATGTTTGAAGCTCTCAACATATGCCATGACCTCAGTGGTAAGTCCAAACAAAAACTTCATAATCAATATCACGTTTCCTATTGGCCAGCTGGCTGTAAGGCGCACCAATTCTCTTTATAATCATATCCCCTTAACGTAGGAGGAAGTGACTCACAAATTCAAAAACACAACAGGGACACCTGCAACGTCGTGAAACGATCTGACAGAACAACATGGCACAAGTGTCAGTATAGTTGTATGTGAGTAACTGAATTTACAAGTTAAACCTATGTGAATACAAACGATTACCATTAAAACTACTAAGAAAACATACGCTATTATCACTTATCTAACCTTACACAAAGTGTTGTGGCATGACTCATAAAGATTTGTCCTGTGTGTAATCACATCGGTTTATGTGAGGTGGCGTTTCAATTACGAGTGATTTGTAGGTACTGGGAGGGAGTAAAACTAATTATCAATACAATCCCTATAACGCAAACCCATACTACTCCATTACTAACGCAAAACGATATTGCCCCATTACTACTCTATAACAAGCCACAAGTCCCTTATACCAAAATACTAGAAAATGTCCCTTAAAAGCATAGTAAACTATGTCAGAGGAGATCTGGTTCGCCGTGAACACATCGAAGTATAGGAAAGAAAACCGTTTTACAGCAGTGTGCTCTGTAGTGGACACGATACGGAATCGTATTACGCAGCCCGGTGCGAGTTACTAGCAGCATCACTGAGGAGTTGCAAATATAAACTTAATACTACAGTATTCCTTAGTCAGAGCACTTTATAAATTCCATGAGATATATATACAGTCCAGCACATCTCCTATATTTTATAGAGACAAAGGTCAAGTTACCTACAATCCCTCTGCATGGATCAGCTAGAAACTTTTGCTTAGATTCAGAACAACGATCAACTTAATCACTCTTAAACTCCGCAAAGGGCTATTCTGTTGCTAGCCGCACAGTGTCTGCTCCATTATATTTAGACACAGTATCGTTATTGTTTATAAGCAGGTCACGAGGGATATTTATAAACATATTTTTCATATGTCCTTATCACGTAAGGGGAGCGGGCGGACAATATACTGGGTAGGACTGGGATAGAACTCGTAGGTTTATCCAACATGCACTACGTCTGGGATAGGGTTCGAAGGTGGATCGTTCACATGTTATGGCCAGGATAGTGTTTGAAGACGGATTTACGATGAATTATGGCCAGTGTAGGGTTCAAAGAACTTGCCCCCCTTCTATCAGCCGTGTATCGCAAGTCTCAAGAGGAACGGAAGGTTCCAAATGATTGGAAAAGAGCACAGGTAGTTACAGTTTTCAAGAAGGGTCGTCGAGCAGGTGCACAAAACTATAGGCCTATATCTCTGACATCCATCTGTTGTAGAATTTTAGAACATGTTTTTCGCTCGCGTATCATGTCATTTCTGGAAACCCAGAATCTACTCTGTAGGAATCAACATGGATTCCGGAAACAGCGATCGTGTGAGACCCAACTCGCTTTATTTGTTCATGAGACCCAGAAAATATTAGACACAGGCTCCCAGGTAGATGCCATTTTCCTTGACTTCCGGAAGGCGTTCGATACAGTTTCGCACTGTCGCCTGATAAACAAAGTAAGAGCCTACGGAATATCAGACCAGTTGTGTGGCTGGATTGAAGAGTTTTTAGCAACTAGAACACAGCGTGTTGTTCTCAAAGGAGAGACGTCTACAGACGGTAAAGTAACCTCTGGCGTGCCACAGGGGAGTATTATGGGACCATTGCTTTTCACAATATATATAAATGACCTAGTAGATAGTGTCGGAAGTTCCATGCGGCTTTTCGCGGATGATACTGTAATATACAGAGAAGTTGCAGCATTAGAAAATTGTAGCGAAATGCAGGAAGATCTGCAGCGGATAGGCACTTGGTGCAGGGAGTGGCAACTGACCCTTAACATAGACAAATGTAATGTATTGCGAATACATAGAAAGAAGGATCCTTTATTGTATGATTATATGATAGCGGAACAAACACTGGCAGCAGTTACTTCTGTAAAATATCTGGGAGTTTGGGAACGGAACGATTTGAAGTGGAATGATCATATAAAATTAATTGTTGGTAAGGCGGGTGCCATGTTGAGATTCATTGGGAGAGTGCTTAGAAAATGTAGTCCGTCAAAAAAAGAGGTGGCTTACAAAACACCCGTTCGATCCATCTTGAGTATTGCTTATCAGTGTGGGATACGTACCAGGTCGGGTTGACAAAGGAGATAGAGAAGATCCAAAGAAATGCGACGCGTTTCGTCACAGGGTTATTTGGTAAGCGTGATAGCGTTACGGAGATGTTTAGCAAACTCAAGTGGCAGACTCTGCAAGAGAGGCACTCTGCATCGCGGTGTAGCTTGCTGTCCAGGTTTCGAGAGGGTGCGTTTCTGGATGAGGTATCGAATATATTGCTTCCCGCTACTTATACCTCCCGAGGAGATCACGAATGTAAAATTAGAGAGATTCGAGCGCGCACGGAGGCTTTCCGGCAGTCGCTCTTCCCGCGAACCATACACGAGTGGAACAGGAAAGGGAGGTGATGACAGTGGCACGTAAGGTGCCCTACGCCACACACCGTTGGGTGGCTTGCGGAGTATGGGTGTAGATGTAGATGTAGAAAGGTGGATCCGGCACGAGTTATGGAAAGATAGGTTTCGAAGGTGAAGGAAGCCACATACATCTGAGACGCGCCGGGAGTGCATTCAGCAGCGGTAGATCCGGAGTAAGGTCTGGGGCCCTCCCCCGTGTGAAACCAATAGATACACAGATAGAAAATAGCGCAGTTGCGCTAGGTGTTTACAACTGTATTATAGTTACAATCAAATTTCCGATACGTGGCTAGAAGTGACGTCATGATCACATGACCAGAAGTGTCTGTATCTCGGATCTTTAAGGTAAGCTGTATATAAAGTTAGCTTTAAAAGTACGTCGCTCTGTAACATAACTGATGACTGAGAGGGTTGGGAAGGTATGTTGGTGGGTCGACCTGTTCGTTTTGTACCATACTTGTAACCTGTGCAGAGTGGAGATACTACTACATTCGTCTCTACAACCAGCATCGTTAAGCAGTTCAAAGCGTGACGTGCAGGAGATTAGGTCAACTTACCCATAATATAGAACAGGTAATGCAAGGCTGGCATCTTTCAAAGACTGGTCTTTAGCTATTAAGCAACGTTCTGACAAACTAAGTGAAGCTAGATTCATTTATACGACGGAGATGAAGTCATGTGTTTCCATTGGGTGGAGGGTTGAAATATTGTGTTGAAACAGGTAGCCCATGGGTTCAACGTGCTGTGTGGATTTCCAAGTGCTTGTTTGTGCTTCTTACGAGGGTTAAGGATTTTGTGGATAATATCTGCCAGAAGAGAGATGCAAAAGTTACTGCAAAGGTTGCACATCTACATCTATATGGATACTCTGCAAACCACATTTCAGTGCCTGGTAGAGGATTCATAGAACCACCTTCACAATTCTCTATTATTCCAATTTCATATAGCGCGCAAAAAGAACAAACACCTATATCTTTCCGCACGAGCTCTGATTTCCCTTATTTTATCATGGTGATCGTTTCTCCCTCTGTAGGTCGGCGTAAACAAAGTATTTTCGAATTCGGAGGAGGAAGTTGACCATTGGAATTTCGTGAGATTCCTCTACAACGAAAAACGCCTTTGTTTTAATGATGTCCATTCAAAAACCTGTATCATTTCTGTGACACTCTCTCCCCTATTTCGCGATAACACAAAACGTGCTGCCCGTCTTTGAACTTTTTCGATGTACTTCGTCAATCCTACATGGTAAGGATCCCACATCGCGCAACAGTATTCTAAAAGAGGACGGGCAAGTTTAGTGTAGGCAGTCTCCCTAGTAGAGCTGTTACATTTCCTAAGTGTCCTACCAACACAACGCAGTCTTTGGCTAGCCTGCCACACAACATTTTCTGTGTGTTCCTTCCAATTTAAGTTTTTCGTAATTGTAATTCCTAGGTATTTAGTTGAATTTACGGCCTTTTGATTTGACTGATTTATCGAGTAACCGAAGTTGAACGGATTACTTTTACCACTCATGTGGATGACCTCACACTTTTCGTTATTTAGGGTCAATTGCCAATCTTCGCACCATACATTTATCTTTTATAAATCATTTTACAATTTGTTTATATTTTCTGATGGCTTTACTAGTCGATAAACGACAGTGTTATCTGCAAACAACCTAAGACGGCTGCTCAGATTGTCTCCCAAATCGTATGTACAGATAAGGAACAGCAAAGGGCCTTTTACACTACTCTGAGAACGTCAGACGTCACTTTTGTTTTACTCGATGACTTTCCTTCAGATACTACGAATTGTGACCTCTCTGATAGGAAATCACGAAATCAGTCACATAACTCAGACGATATTCTATAGGTACGCAGTTTCACTGCGAGCCGCTTGTGTGATTCAAATGGCTCTGAGCACTATGGGACTTAACATCTGAGGTTATCAGTCCCCATGAACTAAGAACAACATAAACCTAACTAACCTAAGGACATGACACACGTCCATGCCCGAGGCAGGATTCGGACCTGCGACCGTAGAGGTCGCGCGGTTCCAGACTGAAGAGCCTAGAACCGCTAGGCCACTCCGGCCGGCAAGCTTGTGTGGTACAGTGTCAAAAGCCTTCCGGAAATCCAGGATTCGGAATCAATTTGATATCCCTTGTCGATAACACTCAACATTTCGTGCGAGTAAAGAGTTAGTTGTGTTTCATAAGAACGATGTTTTCTAAATGCGTGTTGACTGTATGCCAATAGACCGTTTTCTTCCAGATAATCTATAATCTTCGAACACAAAATATGTTCCATAATCCTGCTGCATATCGACGTTAATGATATGGGCCTGTAATTTAGTGGATTACTCCTACTACCTTTCTTGAATATTGGTGTGACCTGTGCAACTTTGCAGTCTGTGGGTACGGATCTTACGTCGAGCGAACGGTTGCATATGATTGTTAAGTATGGAGCTATTGCATCAGCATACTCTGGAAGGAACCTAATTGATATACAGTCTGGACCAGAAGACTTGCTTTTATTAAGTGATTGAAGTTGCTTCACTACTCCGAGGATATCTTATTCTACGTTACTATGTCGGCAGCTGTTCTTGATTTGAATTCTTGAATATTTACTTCGTCTTCTTTTGTGCAGACTGTGTTTAGTAACTCTGCCTTCGCAGCACTCTCTTTAATAGTATCTCCATTGATATCGCTCAGAAAAGGCATTGATCGTATCTTTCCGCTAGCATACTTCGCATACGACCAGAATTTCTTTGGATTTTCTGTCATGTTTCGAGACAAAGTTTCGTTGTGCAAAGTATTATACGCATCTCGCACTGAAGTTCGCGCTGAATTTCGAGCTTTGCGTCTGTTTAAATTTGGCATGTTTTTTTCGATGTTTCTGCAACAGTGTTCTGACCCGTTTTGTGTACCAAGAATGATCAGCTTCGTGGTTTGTTAATTTATTTGGTATAAATCTGTCAGTTGCTGGCGATACTACACTCCTGGAAATGGAAAAAAGAACACATAGACACCGGTGTGTCAGACCCACCATACTTGCTCCGGACACTGCGAGAGGGCTGTACAAGCAATGATCACACGCACGGCACAGCGGACACACCAGGAACCGCGGTGTTGGCCGTCGAATGGCGCTAGTTGCGCAGCATTTGTGCACCGCCGCCGTCAGTCTCAGCCAGTTTGCCGTGGCATACGGAGCTCCATCGCAGTCTTTAACACTGGTAGCATGCCGCGACAGCGTGGACGTGAATCGTATGTGCAGTTGACGGACTTTGAGCGAGGGCGTATAGTGGGCATGCGGGAGGCCGGGTGGACGTACCGCCGAATTGCTCAACACGTGGGGCGTGAGGTCTCCACAGTACATCGATGTTGTCGCCAGTGGTCGGCGGAAGGTGCACGTGCCCGTCGACCTGGGGCCGGACCGCAGCGACGCACGGATGCACGCCAAGACCGTAGGATCCTACGCAGTGCCGTAGGGGACCGCACCGCCACTCCCCAGCAAATTAGGGACACTGTTGCTCCTGGGGTATCGGCGAGGACCATTCGCAACCGTCTCCATGAAGCTGGGCTACGGTCCCGCACACCGTTAGGCCGTCTTCCGCTCACGCCCCAACATCGTGCAGCCCGCCTCCAGTGGTGTCGCGACAGGCGTGAATGGAGGGACGAATGGAGACGTGTCGTCTTCAGCGATGAGAGTCGCTTCTGCCTTGGTGCCAATGATGGTCGTATGCGTGTTTGGCGCCGTGCAGGTGAGCGCCACAATCAGGACTGCATACGACCGAGGCACACAGGGCCAACACCCGGCATCATGGTGTGGGGAGCGATCTCCTACATAGGCCGTACACCACTGGTGATCGTCGAGGGGACACTGAATAGTGCACGGTACATCCAAACCGTCATCGAACCCATCGTTCTACCATTCCTAGACCGGCAGGGTAACTTGCTGTTCCAACAGGCCAATGCACGTCCGCATGTATCCCGTGCCACCCAACGTGCTCTAGAAGGTGTAAGTCAACTACCCTGGCCAGCAAGATCTCCGGATCTGTCCCCCATTGAGCATGTTTGGGACTGGATGAAGCGTCGTCTCACGCGGTCTGCACGTCCACCACGAACGCTGGTCCAACTGAGGCGCCAGGTGGAAATGGCATGGCAAGCCGTTCCACAGGACTACATCCAGCATCTCTACGATCGTCTCCATGGGAGAATAGCAGCCTGCATTGCTGCGAAAGGTGGGTATACACTGTACTAGTGCCGACATTGTGCATGCTCTGTTGCCTGTGTCTATGTGCTTGTGGTTCTGTCAGTGTGATCATGTGATGTATCTGACCCCAGGAATGTGTCAATAAAGTTTCCCCTTCCTGGGACAATGAATTCACGGTGTTCTTATTTCAATTTCCAGGAGTGTATTTTATTGAATTCAAGCCACATCTGGTCTGCACTAACATTGTTAATTTGGAAGGAGTGGAGACTGTCTCTCAGGAAGGCGTCAAGTTAATTTTTATCTGCTTTTTTGAGTAGGTATACTTTTCGTATATTTTTGGAGGATTTGGGGGTTACAATATCCAGTCTCGCTACGACAACGCTGAGTTCACTAATCACTGTATCCATTTTCATGCTCGTTATTAACTCAGAATTATTTGTTGCTAAGAAGTCACGTGTGTTTTCACAACGGTTTACTATTCGCGTGGGTTTATGAACTAACTGCTCGAAACAATTTTCAGCTAATGATGTTTTATGCATACCTCCGGCATTAAACATGAACTTTCGCCAACATATCGAGGGTAAATTAAAGTCACCATCAACTATAATTGTATGAGTCGGGTACGTGTCTGATATTATACTCAAGTTTTATTTGAACCTTTCAGCAATTGTAATATCCGAATTGGGAGGTCGGTAAAAGAATCTAATTTTATTTTGTTCCGGTTGCCATCAATGATCTCTGCCCATGCTAACTCACAGGAACTCTCTACTTCAATTTCGCGACAAGATAAACTACTTCTAACAGCAACAAACACGCCACCGCAAACTGTGTTTAGGTTCTTCGCAAAAATTTCGGCTGAACTTATCTCCGGCTTTAGCCAGCTTTCAGTGACTATAACGATTTGAGCATCAGTGCTTTCTATTAGCGCTTGGAGCTCTGGTACTTTCACACCACAGCTACGAGAATTTACAACAGTTATACCGATGGTTCCTGTATCTACGTTCTTCCTGTGTTCGGCCTACACCCTTTGTGACTGAAGCCCTTTTTGTGTTTTCCCGAGACCCCCCACGCCACACAGCCCTGCGACCTGTGTAGCCGCCTCCTGCATGTAGTGGACTCCTGACCTATTCAGCGGGAACCGAAACACAACCACCCTATGGCACAAATCAAGGAATCTGCAGCCTACACGGTCGCAGAACCGTCTGAGCCCCTGATTGAGACCCTCCACTCGGCTCTGTACCAGCGGCCCACAATCGGTCCTGTCGACTGTGCTGCAAATGGTCAGCTCTGCTATCATCTCGCAAGCAAGACTGGCAGCCTTTACCACTTCTGTTAGCTGCTCGAAACCAGAGAGAATCACTTCCGTTCCAAAGTGACACACATCATTGGTACCAACTTGAGCCACTACCTGCAACTGGCTGCACACTGTGCTCTTCATGGCATCCGGGAGGATCCTTTCCACATCTGGAATGACTCCATCCGGTATGCACATCAGCTTTTTTCCCCTTCTTGGCAGCCACGTTCCTAAGGGGCCCAATAATGCGCCTAACGTTGGAGCTCCCAACTATCAATAGTCCCACCCTCCCTGATTGTCCGGATCTTTCAGGCTGATCGGTTTCCTCTGAAACAGGACAGGTGATAGCATCTGGCTGAATGACAGTGTCAGCCACAGACAGCACCTGGAACCTGTTTGTCAGGCTAACTAGGGAGGCGTTACGTGTGACTCCATGGGAAGTCTTTCGCCGAATGCTATGCCCTGAGTTGACCTCTCAGTCGACCACAGGTGAGAGGTCAACCTCAGTGCGAGCAGTAACTGGGATGGTCACCGGTGGGGACCGATTGGAGGACTCGGACATGCTGGACGTTCGTTGGATCCCCACAGCCAGTCCACAACAGTAGTGCCCACCCACTGCAGCTTCAAGCTGTGTCCCTGAAGCCATCACTGCCTGGAGCTGAGAGCGAAGAGTCACCAACTGGGCTTGCATCTGCACACAACAGTAACAGTCAGTACCCATAATGAAGACACTGGAAAACTAAACAACCCAGCTAATGGACTATCTGCACATGCTGCTGAACTCTACTGTAGATGCTGACGAAAACGCAGGAACTGTGTCTAATAAATTAGATTAAAACCCAAAGATTCAAAAACCTAACTGCCGAAGCACTCAGGTGAAACAAAATAATTTTCCCCTGATTAGGAACTAGTAATATGCCACAAAATCGGTTTACTTTCCAGCACAAACGAAAACACATGAACTATGGCTATTAGATATTAAATTAACATGCAGAAACTCAAGAAACTAAACATCAAAGCATGCAGATGAAGTTATACAATTTGCTCCTGGTTAGCAAATCGTGAAAGTTACAAAATCGGTTACTTCCCTATTGCTGTGTCTTTCTTAGCTGGCTGCTGCTGCCTGTAGCTAATACGCAGATAACAGCGAAATTCTCTATTACACCACACCTCAAAATTACAATTATATCTATAGATGGGAGCTGCTATTGATATATCACACACTTTGCATGAACAGGAATTCATTCATTTCTGCATTTGAGAGGGTGTCTTCCCACTCATTACCACCACCCCGTCACATAAGGAAATCATGGTTGATCTGTCCTGATGCTCGAAAAGAAGATTAACGAAACACAGCCCATTCCGTCAAACAAGACAGATTTGTATATGTGTTGCTGTTGTTAAGTGAATAATTACTGAGAGACTTACAATATCTCCTCCGTTCCATATTTGGGGTACATACCAACTAGTGAATCCATAACTACAACTGAACTGTACTGTCTAAATCTATAGGGGAACATCACTCCTCAGAAGGCATTGCCATTGGTTGACTTAGTCTGGAAAATCTCTACAAGAGCTGCTGTAAATTTGCAGACATGAGAGTCCCAGCTTCTATCAGCAGGAGGGTGGGTGTGAACACTTGGTGGAAATGGCAAGGTGCAAACCTTGGCCGTGAGCCTTGTCGACGAAAAACCTGAGACAGAAACAAATGCACGAAGTCCCGACCGCCGCCCATTCAGATGCTTTGCCGTGCACAGTTAATTAAAAAGAAAAGAAACAACGAGCTACCTATGGTGTAGCCAAATTGCTTTGATATCTTCCCAGCCTCTCTCGATCGAAAATATACGTTGATTCCATTATCGTTTTCCATCATTCTTTTTACTGGTGGAGCAGGGAGGGATTCGTCAACACCAGCACTACTACTACTAAGTGCGATTGACAAAATAAGCGTGATTGATGTTGTGTATATTCTCGAGTTAAAAGACATATAAAATCCACCAATTTTCTAAGAGAACATTAGCTTTGCGACTTAGAAACTGACTTCATTTTAGTTGATTTATGAACGATACTTTCATAGCATGGAATAACATGGTCATCTCCTACGATGTGTACATAAAAATTTACTTTTGAGGCAGAAAAGAACCAGCAACTAAACTTTATAGATGCATGGTTACGAGGAATGAAATTTGTGTAAGTTGTCGAATCCTCAACCGAGTGGAAAGGATTATCAACTATGTTCTGTCTGCATAGATTTTTAACCTTTTACCTGCAAGCCACATGGAGATTCTTAACACTGGCTCCAACAAAGACGATGTAAGTGTTACATCGCGAGAAACATATTGTCTCATCTAATGTTATACCTCAAATCTTAAGAAAAAGAACCAATGTGTCGAGTAGACTTAAACTATTCCCCATTAGACAAATCGTCTCTCCTTTAAGCACACGGAAAAGAAAACAGGAAATGGATGATGTTGAAGTCAAGGAACTAAAACTTAAGAATTTAATGGAAACCCCTGCCATAAAGGACGAACATGACAGCACAGTTGGAAAAAGAAGATACTATTGCAGATGTATAAGCAAGGTTCATATATTGCTTTCAACATAGTGTAGGGTGAAGCTTATCCGCAATTGGGGTACAGAGGATATTAGCATTTATTGTTAATAGGAATTGTAGATAGTTATACGAAAATGGCGGATTCGATTACGTTTTCTGGATTAAAGGACACAAGTAAAACTTGTTTACAAGGAGCCCTCTGGGTTTGCTTGAAAATGAATGACAATGTTGTATATAAATGCAATGGATTACACGTAGCGTAGCTAGCAACAGAACAGCCCTTTGCGGAGATTAAGACTGATTAAGCACAGTCCAAGTCAGTAGCAAGAGTTTCTATCCGCTCTACACTTCTATGCGTTCTAATAAGCAATTGTTGTTGCATTAGAGGGACAGAGAGAGATTTTAGTTAATTTGAGTTGTTCTCTGTGTTTGTAAAACATAGGACATGTGCTAGAATATACGTGTCTCATCGAATTTATAAAATGCTCAGACTAAGGAATGCCGTAGTAATTAAGCTGTCAGTGCTGCTGCTTGTCATTCTCACTGTGCTGCACAATGTGGCTCTGCGCCGTGTCCACTAGAGAGCATATTGCGTATCTACAAGCTGTAAAGCTGTCTGTCTGGTGAACTTCGATATATACAAGGTGAACCAGACTTCCGACAAGATTTCGGAGGCTGTTCACGGGTATTTTCTGAGTATTTTGGTACAAGGGACTGGTGGCCTCCTGTGCCCTTTTACAGAGTAGTAATTCGGTGGTTTCGTCTTGCGTTATTTTCACTGCCTCCCAGAACCTACATATCGCTCCAAATCGTAATGTCACCACATGCACGCCAATGTTATCAGAACGGGACAGATCTTCGTGAGTCATGCCACCACACCTTGTGTAAGGTTAGATGACTGTTAGTTCGTAGATTTTGTGTGTAGTTTTAGTAGTAATGGTTTATATTCACATAGGTTTAACTTGTAAATTCAGTTATTCACATTCTGCTATACTGACGTTCCATGTTGTTCTGTCGGATCATTTCGCGACGTTAGAGGCAGCACCGCTGTGTCACTGAATTTGTGAGACACTTCCTGCTACCTTGACGGGACATAATTATTGAGAGAACTGGCGTGTCCTACAGCCAGCTGACCAACAAGAAATGTAATACTGTTTTCAGGTTTCTGTTTGGACTTAACGGCTACAATAGGCCACTGAGATCATAAGACTATTGATAGCATCGAACCTCACATGTCGATTTGGATTCGTAACAATAATACGAGGTCTGAGCAATTTTTAAGGTGTGGCGTCCGAGGGTTTGGACGGCATTCAGTGTAAAACGATGGATAGTCGGTCTGGAATGATAGTGATCAACACTTGAATTCAGTATGACGATACGGAGAAAGATGAGTCGATTACAGTGGAGTAAACTGACCTGCTCTTCGGTCACGACTTATGACATGGCGTTGTATGGTGCATCCGACCGCCGTGGGCGTGAACCGAATGAATGGACATGTCCAGACCAAGGCGTAGGCTGCCACTGACCCTACCTGAACCAGTCAGGTGGTGTGCGAATGTGTTTCCTCTATCTCTGCATTCTCCAGCATGACACCATGACTGCAGAAAGGATCGATTTACAAAGTGCTTTGTCCATAAGTCGAGTCTTCAGTTTCATAACTATAGCGATTCTAAGTCAGTGACACGTTTTTGTGAGGTGCTGCAAACCCTGTGTAGACGTTTCCGTAACAGATGTTGTGTGTGTGTGTGGAAGGAACAATATTCTCTTCATGCAGTTAGTGCAACATGGTGTGTAATTTAGCATGTCACACACCGCTGCTATGCAGTTGTCTATTTCCTCAAAAGATGTCGCTTTACATGTACTTTCCGTTGCTGATGATCATTTTACAGGAAGATACGTGCATAGGACGATTTACGAACTACAATGAGACATGAACAATGGGTGCTATACACCTTCGGAAAACTATATATTGTATGTCTCACAAAGAATCTATGCTTTTGGGTGTAGATGGTAGTAGTTTCATCATCTCAAAGTTTCTCACGATAGTGATTGAGATACAAAACATTTAGGGTGGATATATGTTGGGTATTGGAAATATATTTCCTGCAATACAGTATAAATAGCGTTGCGTTCCATATGACTAATATATATCAGAAACATTATGCAGTGTCTAAGTGTAGAACGGTGTAGCCTTAGCAATATGTGTTTACCCTGTACAATCATTTCTCTCTTTCCAAAACTTTCTTGGTATGGTTTGCAAACACCAGAACAATACTCCAGAATTGATAGCACAGTTGATTCGCATAAATGTTTCAAACTCCTTCTGTCTGGAGCTCCATCAAGTATAACCCATATGTTTCTCCTCCATCGATTTTTTGTTCTTTTTCTTAATCATAAGTTACATTATCACAACACTCTCAGATGTCTGAGGCTCACATCTACTACACATTAATAAGAAGTTTAACCTCGTCAGCATGCATGTGCAAGAGAGTTCATGTGTACTTTCATGGGTGCCATGAGTTAGATTGGTACGCAACAGTCTTTGCAGAACGGCAATTCCGGCACTGGAGTGAGAATGCCATTCTATATTACTAGCTTCGTTCAGTTGTGCAAGTATCGATGTCTATTGATGACATTGAAATCAGCTCACTCTGTTCCATCACAATGCGAAATGCACCGAGTATGGGGTCCTCCTACTTTTGGGCAGTTCCAAATTGAATCGGAGACAATGCTGCATGGTGGGTCGGTCAAATACAGAGGAACAGTTACAAGATGCTTACAGAGAGTGAGACTGGCCAGAAATTGCTTAGCATCCTTAGCTCATAGGATCAACGAAAGGGCAGCTCTTTTCGAAATAAAGTGTTGCTGATATACGAGTACTTCATAATTTTACTTCGTTTGATGTTACAAAATAACCAGGATAGAGTAAGATGTGAATTGTAGCTTGCTGTCGAACGTAAAAATAAGTCTGGTTTCCTTCCTGAAGTACGTGAAACACACTGTTCTGTATCGCATCTGAAATTCATGTAGCACCGACGTGCATGACAATTTATTTATTTTTACAAGAGTTCCACGGACACTAAATTTGAAAACTCTTGAACTGTACCATTTTGTCCATCAAACTGAGAGAAATCTGATTTCTTTGTTCTTGTGGAACCATGACAGCTTTATTATCACAGCAGTTATTTTTTTTAATAGCTAGTAGCTTATGAGAGGTAGGTTGACATTAGATATGACTGTTCTGGTGAAAGTTTCCGTCAGACAATAGCTTATAAAAACAGATGTTTATAGCTTAAAATTTGACCCAAAATAGCTCTCCATTACTCAGTTTGATGTTCCTACATAACACAGACATTCTGTAGTTTTCACGTCAAAATAGTGGGAGTTTTCTATGTGTTATCGATTTTACGCATGATACATATGCACAAGAGATGTGTCACAGGTTAATACATATATGGTGTGTGCAGCAGTGGAGGCAGTGGTATGTGGAGGCAGCTGTAGGACAACATCCTCAATAGTATGGTGTCTGTCGAGTGGTATTGTTGTGTAGGGCACATAGCAATGGCGCATTCCTAGCTGTGTTACAAAGAATCAATGTTTTCTTTCGTGTACAAGGCTTCTGTTTTATCACCTTAAAGTTTGTCGCCATAGTGTGCTGTAGAGAAACTTGCAGGGGGATGTATGTCAGACGCTGGAGGCGGCCACTTTACGATACTACCCCCAAAAATAATTAAAGACCCCCACCTCGCCCACGCATAGAAGGGTGGAATGCTGCATTCCCGTCAATTTCGAACAACCTCTGTGAAATAGCTCAGTTGAGTGCCATACATCAAGGTGCATGTGTTGTGCAGGATCCTACCGATCGTTAACGTCAATAACGAGTCGGCAGTGGACCACTCATATTGGGAGTCTTTGTCCTGCAAGCACAGACCTGTCGCAGATCCATCACAGATGTAGGTTTGGTGACAAGAAAAAGAATTGTGCAGTTGTAGAATATTTTCACGCCAATTCAAGTGGTATTGTGCGCTAGGGCACACAGTAAGGTGAAAGTATAAGCACACATCATGCACCATTGGAAAAAGTGGGAGGGGATCGACAGAAAATGGATGTGGAAGAGGTGGTGGAGTGTGGAGGCAGGTGTAGGACAATTCAACCAGGACAACAGTTTCAAAAATAAAGAAAGTAAATAATACCTTACATCCCTGCTCTCGAGCAACTTATTACAGACTGTGTCTTTATCATGCGAATTCACAAGTGTGGGAGTGTTGGGAAGGTGGGAAGAAGGGGGTGGGGGGAGGAGTGGGAGGAAACTTTGATCCGCGGGTTTGAGGCACAGGTGTTACAACAGTAACCAGCCACTTGAGAGAGGAAGAGATAGAGAGGGAGAGGGAGATAGCGATAGAGATAGAGATAGAGATAGAGAGAGAGAGAGAGAGAGAGAGAGAGAGAGAGAGAGAGAGACTGTGAGGTCACTGTCAAATGACTGTAGACTGAATGGGCAGCGGCGCTCGTGGTGCCCTCTAGTCGGCTCAATAGTGAACTATCAAGCATGTCTGTGACTTCGTAGGTTTCTCTGGTGTAATAAGTCTTGAAAGTATTTTTGGGTTTGCGGCCGATCTAACTGTTCGCTGTCTTCAGAAGACGCTAGTTCAGCTGGAAATTGGTACCACGGCTGCAGATCGTCGTCTTATATATAAGACGACGATCTGCAGCCGTGGTACCAATTTCTATAGATATCCTAACTGTACATGGTGCATGTGCCACCCATCACAGTTGGTGCCCTCCAAGGGTGAGCTGCCCTTAATGGAACAGCGGCGTCATCAATATATCGCACTCAAAGACTATTTTCTCACTCTGATCGGTTAAATAGAAGAACGTTCTCTTTCGATTAGGGCTAGTACAGTGTTCCACGCTTTGTTGAGAGAAAGGCCATAGTGTCTATTAATCAATTTGTCTGCCAACATAATTTCAACTGATTCTTTAAGAACACTGTCCCAAAAACCGGAAGAATTTGATTCCATGTCCCTTGCTTAAATAATGTTCTGCTACAGCCGATTTTTCCGTTTGTTGTAGCCTCGTACGACAGCTATGTTCCACGAACCTGTTTTGAACTGTGCGAATCGAATGGTTAATGTAAGCCTACCCATATAGACGGAATTTTATATATGCCAGGCCTCCTAAGCTCCAAATCATCTTTCTCAGGGCCACGTACTGCCCTAATCTTGGAAGGTGGATGGAACACACTCTTAATGATAAAATTCCTTAAAATTCTCCAGTTTTAAACTATATTACCCCACCTCCAGGGATAAAGACCACAGATCTGTGCTCCTCTTCGTACACTTCCAGGGATGTCCAAACTCCATAGACCAACGAATCTACTTCTGATAATATCCACTTTCCTGAAAGACAGCCATCAAATATGGAAGTTCTTGGGTTCAACTCTCTGCGTCAGAAATGGTATATGCTGTGTGTATCAGTGTCCTAAGAATGTCACTGCATTCGTGTGGTGAATGGCAACTCTTGGCATGCAGGCACCAATCGCTGTGTGTCGGCTTTCTATGAACACTGTGTCCCAGAGTACCATCTCCCTTTTTGTAAACCACGACGTCAAAAATGGAAGCACCTCATTACTTTCCATCTCCATGTTAAGTTTTATTCTAGGATGAAGACACTTGAAGTGGTCCGAAATTCTGTTGAGAGCAACACGTCCATGACGCCATATGATAACGGTATCATCTAAGTACCTCCAGAAGCACTTTGTTTGCAAAGCTAAATTTCTCAGTGCTGTATCCTGAAAGTCCTCCATACAAAAATTGCCGATAAACGACTACCTATAGCCACTCTGCTATCATGTTCTAAAATGTTGCCATTAAAAAAATGGTTTTTCACTAATCATACTCAGAGACTCTACCAGAAGGGCTCATGTAAATAGTAATACCGCATCAAAACTCACTAGTAAATCTGAAGGGCTCAGCCTCAGATACTTCAATCGTTGAATAAAATCCATCGTGTTAGAGATAGGTATAAAATAAATAAAATAAAATAAAATAAAATAAAATATTAATTATTTTTTATCTGTCTGATTGGCTCTCCTATGAGTCGTCAGGTTTTGATTATTCGGTATCAGACGCTTGACAATGGCATTTTCGTAAAGGCAATGTTACTCGTAGTTGACCGTGAAATAAAACTGAAATAATCGGACTTCGTAATTAAATCGTTTCCAAAGACTGCTGCGGTAGGTGCGGACTCATAATCTAAATCTCAATATTACAATAATTTGCCAGCCATGCCAAAACGTCGTACAGAGGTGATTGTCTACTAAACAAAAAATTACACAGTTAGTTAAATCAGATATATTCAATGAATAAGCCTACAGTTCATAATCCTACTTACTTTTATAAATATAAATTCTTTACAGAATCGAGTGCCTAGTATGGTTGCAACTCGCAGTAATTTTCTATATCATGAAATATGGCGGTGTGCCAGACAATAAACTAAAATACGTGCTTCTCGCACCACTTCAACGAGAGCTCTTCCTATTTTTTTTTAATCAAACATACGACTAGCGAAAATGTACTTTTGTTTTATCAGCGACACAGCGCTGCAGTTGTGTGCCATAGGCTTTATTTATTTGTCACTGATTATTTATTTAATTAATATCTCGCGTTTCCGAGGAAACTCACGCTCGGCATGCAAATGTGCCTTTATATTGCCCCCTGAATTGCGAGGCGAAAGGACACACCTGCAGGCGAGCAATTCACCTAAAGGCACAAGAAAATCTAAGTTATCTACAACTATTTACATGACTTACATTATACTGTATATTATACACAAAATTTGAATGACGCGCGTGCGCCGAAAAAGTTCTTATGTTGGCAAAACAGAGTGCGCGCATGCGCAGAAGCGTCTGTGTAACTACGGCACTGCCGTTATTTCGTAAATTTAGATCACGCGGCACAGTATTGCAGTTCATATTGTTCGTGTGCGCGCGCATTTCTTAGTCGTTGCACAAAGAAAATATTCCACCAAGATTACATATGAAGACTACATTCTATGACAGGTAACTTAGTTTTAAAATTACAATATTTGTTATAATACAATACAACTTGAGATTGTTGAATGTTCTTAGTTACATAGCATTGCAATGAAATGCTTCAACGAAAAATGTTCTGTTGTTTCAGGTGCGTTGACCTATACACATGGTGTCGTTATCACAGTTCATATTCATCTGCTGCACAATAATTTTTTACAGGTTAGTATCGTCGTGGTAAAGTTTTTTTGATCACAGTAACATCGTTGTATAACAACGTGATTGATACATAAGCATGTCCATTTCCTATTTCCATTATAGTCGTTGTGATGCAGTTCGTTGTGACAAAAAGCATTGTTTATTACAGATCAGACGTGACCCGTCGAGTAATTAGTCCATATGCAGTTCGTTTTCGATATTCCGTGGAAGCTTGGTTGCAGAACCTCGGACGGCACATAGCTGGCGTCGATCCTTGGACAGTCCAGGTAAGCGTGTCCGTCACATTTCGAGAACATTTCATTCCCTGAAGTTCCAACCAAAATTCTTCCACCCGTCGTGTTGTTTTCTGGACAGGCACTTTGTGTCCATTTAATCCAGTTAACATCTTGAAGTTGGGTACTGTAGTAATGTCGCTAGACGATGCACGAATTATGCACTTCACATATTCAGTTTTTTTTTTTTTTTAAATATAGCTCACCTAAATGTTCGTGGTTACTCATCGAAGAAATCGTTCATCGCGTTAACAAAGGTACGATGCATCATGAATGTCATTAACAGTTTCTTTCACATAGGTTTCTGCGTAGTTGCAGACTTAGTAATGTACGTTAATGTCCGTGAACCGTGGTTCACTACGCATTTTTTTTTTTAAAAGTTTTTCACATTTTGGCACTCGTTATCGTTCAAATTTTCACACAGTAACAGTTACATTATACATCAGTTAAAAAAAACATAAGTAATAATACATACACACGTCACATATTTTCTTAGCATAAACATAATACAGTTGCACATAAACATGTTTACATCATCATTACATAGCTATAGGTTATTACATTGTGTCATATTTGATTACATGAATTGCAGATATTTACATCCTCTTTAGCGGTTTTGCTGGGATATTATCGATGTTTTTTGTGATGTCATCTGAAATTAAGATAGGTTAGACACAACATTCATTACATCAGTAGGCAAGACCAGGCGTTTTCACTACTCAATAAATATTCAAAATAGTAAGAGAGAGAAAATGTTCGATTCCTCGCGTTTTGTGCGTGTGTGTAGTGTGTCTGTGTGGCCTTGACTACTGGTAGATGCTTTTCTTGCTGAGAGATGTGCGTCTAATCTATTTCTCGAAGTAAAAGATCGCTTCACAGATGACGTCTGTCGGTTCGTCAGGTGTCATAGCAAGTCAGTGGTACCTACAGTCACAAATGTTCCGTGAAAAATTTATATATCATTCACTGCTACGTAATCATAAATTTTACTTTAATATTCAGTCTTCTCGGTGGAACCGCGGCGTTGAAAGAAAAGTTCTTCTGTCTTCAACTGCGACTCTGGAACGCTGAAATGAAAATTTCTATACTACTTATAATCTATGTTGTAATTTGTTTTAGTTCTTGCCACACAGCAGGTCGTTGAGATAACGGTACGTTATATGTCTTATGGTAGAAGATCTTGTGAGGCTTAACTTCAATCTTGTACACATACGTGTTGATAACACCTAATCGTTTGGTAAAAACTTGTAAATATTTGGATAACACTTCCTGTAGTTTTATACGTTCATGTACACTGAGAGCTGTAGCTTCACTTATCTTATGATCAAGCAATGTTTTCAAGTCCATTAGCTCTCTGTCAGATGAGTGTGTTTGCATGTCTTGAATGTCTTTGTCAAGTACTAACTGTACCTTGTACCCTGTACAGTGTTTGTCATGCTTTAGAGTTCTCCTGTCCAAATCAATAATAATTACACTGCCTTTATCATTTAAAATACATTTACCTTTGGAGAAGTCTATAATGCAGTCCTTCTCGCTCATAATATCTATTCCTAATATGCAATTTGTCACAAGGTTTTGTACAACCAGGAATGGCCATTGTACGGTTCCATTACCTATTTTAACGTTTACAAAAACTTGCTTCGTAACCCTACATGACTTATTACCTAGTGCAGTAGTTATTTTACAGTTTTGGGCAGGAAACTCAGGCACAGGTTCCAATTCACACATCTTTTTATAAAAATTAAAAGATAAAACGCTCACAGCTGCACCTGTATCTAGGATAATAGTAGTTGGAATCCCACCTACTACACCAGTAGTGGATGCTAAAACAATTTCATTTGTGTTTAAACGACATTGTGTACTGTCTTGTAAAAGTTCATCTGATATATTGTTATTGTGGTTGTATCTTATAAATAAAACAGGTAGTTTTTGTTTAGAATTACTCGGCATATCATTATTCTGTTGTTCAAGTGTGGTGTCAAATAACTGATTAACATTGAAGCCGCCCCCCAAGGATTCTTCAGCCACGACCTGGGGCAAAGTAGTGACTGTTTCTAGTTTGTTGGATTATCATTTGTACTAGGTACTGACACAGATTGAGGTTGTGCATCAGGTGTCATTTCTATTATATTCACATTCGGATATTGCCTATTATGATCTCCAAACTTTTGCGGTTGTTGTTGCTGTTGCGCATTATAACTTACCTGTCGGTCGTAAGGTATGCTCCAATTTTGACCTGGTGGCTGCTGTGGTAAAGCAGAGTTTGAATGAAAGTACTGATCGTTACGAGTCCAACCTTGATGCTGTCTTGGCTCGTAGTTATTATTATTTCTATTTCTGTTTGTGTTTTTGTTATTACCTTTGTATCCGTTGTTACCGTTGCAGTTATTACCGCGGTGCCTTTTGTATGGATTGCCGCATGAAATGTTATTACTGTTGTAACTATTGTTCGTATTGGAATACGCGTGTTGATTTTGATTTCCGTACTGAGACGGCATGTGAGTTTGCTGTTTTTGTTGTACCGCGTATCCAACTGTGGGCGCGCCAGAATTGTGTTGGCAAGCCTGCATGTTTTGCATACCACTAGTGTAAACATTGTGGCTGCTGTTTTGCCGCGCGAAGCGCTGATCTTCAAGTAACATGTCAACCGAATCTAAAGCTGTTAAAAAATAATCTGAATCGTCATCCGGGATATGTAGAAGTTTTTCCTTAATGTTGAAAGGCAATTTGGCCTTCAACGCTCGGAGTATATCACGTGTTGCGACTGGTTCGTCTAAAAAATGTCCCATGTTCAAGTATTTTTCAAAATATCTGCGTAAGTTACCATTTTTACTGTTAAAAGTTTCAGGTTCTAAAATTTGTCTCCTGAGTCGCTCCTGGACGGATTGCGACCAGAATTTGTTCAGAAAGGCACGCTCAAACTCACTGTACGTGGTACATACGTCAGCTTGACTGTATGCCCAGACAGCTGCATCGCCTTGGATGTAACCGACAATATATGAAATCTTTTTCCGGTCACTCCAAGTGCGTGGAAATGCGTTACTAAAAGATTTAAGAAAAATCACCGGATGAATGGTTCGTTTCTCTGGGATAAAAGCCTGAAATTGCCTGTGTTTTATTAAGCTTTCGTCTTCCTTTGCATTATGATATGGATTTGTTCCACTGTAATTACTGCAATGCTCAGCTGGCGAGTAATTACGATAATGTTGCTGTGGTTTACCATGATAATAGCTTGTGTTTGTGGTTGCACGTCGTGGTATGTGTTGTAGTCGTGGTGTGTTTTGTTCTTGTGTGTTTGTGGTGTGCGGTATGTGTGCGTCATACTCGAATGTATATTGGTTTCTGAACTGTACATTTTGACTGATATTTTCGTTACATTCAGACTGTGGTTGATCGGTGAATTGTCTCATGGGTGCAGTGACGGATTGTACTGCGTCACTAATCAGCTGTTTGTTATTAGTGATGTATTCCGCTACGGAGTCGTGCACAATTGTTGGTAAATTTTCACGTATGCATCTATCAAAATGTTTGTCTTTGTTCTCTACCCAATCATGAAATTCTTTATTAATATTTTGAAAATGAGCTGTGGCATCAGATTGTAAGATGTCAGTCAGGTGTTGTTCAACATCGTCAAATTTATTCTGCACGTCAGTAATTCGTTTTTCAAGGTTGTCGTGTACTGAAGGATATGTTTGAATTTGTTCAGTAAGAGCTTCACACGTGACATTAAGGTTTTTTAATTGTTTCTGTAAAAGTGCTACGTCATTTGTAGTCTTTTCTTGTCTCGTATTAAGCTTGGAAAATTTCGTACTGAGTTCAGTCATCTGTTCGGTCAGTGTGGCGTCTATAAGTTCCACACGTTTACACAAAGTGTCATTACATGCCTTGATTGCTATGAGACCAGATTTAATTTCGTCATTTTGTGTCTTTAACTGTTCATTTTGTGTCTTTAAGGTTGCCATGTTTTCCGCGTTCTGCATCCTTAAGGTTGCCATATTTTCTGCGTTTTGTTTCATTAGCATTTGTAACATGTTGGCAATGTTTACTGTTTGCAAGGTCTCTGCCCCCGCCGCGTCATTAGACGTGACGTCATGTATTAACATGGGCTCTGACTGAGACTTTGAAATTTTTGTGGTGGACGGCCTATTGTCAAAATTTCCGTTGACACTTGCGTCAATATTTGATGTATCGTCACTACCGGTTGCTGTCGTAAAGTCATTTTCTAACATTTGTCTCTCGTCCGAGTCGGATTGCGTCTGAATAGTACGTCCTTGCTGTTCCATTTTTGCGTATTGTTTTCTAGTTATTACCATGCCACACGTGCTATATATTTCAAGAAATTAATGTTTGACACTGGTTTTAAAATAAAATGCAGTTGAGCATGAATCGGTCGTAGCAACAATGGCTGTCTGTTAATTTAAAAATATAAACTGAATTTGAGATTATTGGTAATGGCTGCTGGCCATGTTACATGATATCGTACAGAAGTCGGCCATATTGTACACTCGTGTATTGGTATTGTTGCATACGTTATTGTTTAAGGAAAAATACTGAGAATGGAATTTATCACTGAAACTGTTATGCGGAAAAGAAACACTACAGAATTTTACTGAAAAGCTAATACACTGAATTATACGTCTGGTCAAGCCTGCTAATGCAAAGATGCTGCGTCTTACCTTATTTTGCTGGAAGCTTCTTTGCGTCTTCCCGCAAAATTTTATAATTGGCAAATATCTTCTGATTTTTTTTTTATTTCTCATATAGTCAAGTCCAGGACCAGAAGGTTGATTTTTCCCATGAAACAAAGAGAACAATGTAACAAATGACAAAATAACAAGTCCGACACGCAGTCGCCAATATAAAATAAATAAAATAAAATAAAATAAAATAAAATATTAATTATTTTTTATCTGTCTGATTGGCTCTCCTATGAGTCGTCAGGTTTTGATTATTCGGTATCAGACGCTTGACAATGGCATTTTCGTAAAGGCAATGTTACTCGTAGTTGACCGTGAAATAAAACTGAAATAATCGGACTTCGTAATTAAATCGTTTCCAAAGACTGCTGCGGTAGGTGCGGACTCATAATCTAAATCTCAATATTACAATAATTTGCCAGCCATGCCAAAACGTCGTACAGAGGTGATTGTCTACTAAACAAAAAATTACACAGTTAGTTAAATCAGATATATTCAATGAATAAGCCTACAGTTCATAATCCTACTTACTTTTATAAATATAAATTCTTTACAGAATCGAGTGCCTAGTATGGTTGCAACTCGCAGTAATTTTCTATATCATGAAATATGGCGGTGTGCCAGACAATAAACTAAAATACGTGCTTCTCGCACCACTTCAACGAGAGCTCTTCCTATTTTTTTTTAATCAAACATACGACTAGCGAAAATGTACTTTTGTTTTATCAGCGACACAGCGCTGCAGTTGTGTGCCATAGGCTTTATTTATTTGTCACTGATTATTTATTTAATTAATATCTCGCGTTTCCGAGGAAACTCACGCTCGGCATGCAAATGTGCCTTTATATAGGGTATTCATGCTTTCCAACACATGGGCTGAGAACAGAAGGACTGATTATTCCCAGTTGTCATAAATCAACACCAAGGTGTCATAAATTAATAAGCAGAACAATAGGTTAATAGGAGAGGGAGGGGATGGTTTTTCCCTGAACGTATGTGTCCTGCTGAATGTATCCAACCCACACAAAAAATGCGCCAAGATCGGGCTAACCCCGCTACTGATGGAAACGGGTTTTACCACTGTGATAAGCCGTTGGCAAATGAATCACCTTCAGGAGGCTTTATTCACAACTGATCTGCAAAATTTCGTCATGGGCGTGATTTTGTGAGCCATGGATTTTGTGAAGATCGAGGAAAATCAGTTGTTGTTCCGAAATATGTCTATGTTGTACGTAACACCACTGAAGAGGATGGGTAAACTACTTATCGTGAGATATATGCGCTCTTAGGCACATTGTAGACTGCAATACTCGTGAAAAACCTGCTCCTGATCAATTTCATGCAAGTTGATCGGAGCTCAAAAGCAGGCCCTTTTCAATTGATGTGTAAAAACGTCCAAAACATTCGACCAAGCAAAGGCAAAATCCATATACATAATCGTACCTGTAGATAGAAGTTGGGTATATTCGTACGAGCCAGAAATTAAGCAGTTCCAAGATGAACCAAAGCCAGCTGTAGTGGTTTGTTCAAAAAGCGCTTAGGAGCAAAATCTTTCTTTGGTTACATTGGTCGTGTCGAAACCATCGCTTTAGAGGATCTAGAGCAGTTCATGCTGAATGATATACAACAGGTCGTTCGCTACAAGTCACCGATGACATCAGGAAACAGAACAAAAATCACATCGCTCTTCATCATGACAATGCCAGCTGTCAACAGTACGTCGTTGAAGCCATTGTTGCATGAAGAGAACCCGCTTTTATCGTCTCATCTACATCTAAACCTATATCTAGATTATAGTCCACAAGCCACCTAAAGGTGTGTGGCGGAGTGTGTTCCTAGTACCACATCCCCCTCCCTACTGTATTCGCGAATGCCGCGTGGGAAGAATGATTGTCGCTAATTTTTCGATTTGCTTGTCATGGTCATTGCGCGAGATGTATCCGGAAAGACTTATATTCATGTGTTGTCTAACTCTTCGCGGAAACCGTCCTCTCAAAATTCCAATAATAAATTTCTCCGTGATCCATAACGTCTGTCTTTTAACGTCTGCCACCGGAGTTTGTTTAGCATCTCTGTAACGCTCTCGCGCCTACTAAACGATTCCGTGACGAAACTTGCCGCTCTTCGTCGGCTCTTATCTGTCTCTTCTATTAGTTCTAACTGGTGAGAATTCCAGATGGATGAATAATACACAAGAATTAATTGAACAAGGGACTTGTAAGCCACTTCTTTTGTGGATGGGTACACTCTTTGAGATTCTTCTTGAGAATTTGTCTCACGTCTGCATTTTCCGGTACTTTTTATGTCGTCATTGAACTCTAGCTGACTCTGGATAGCTACTCCTAGACATTTTTCTATGGATACTGTTTGCAGCAATTTGTCATCAGTAGTGCAGTTGTACAACAGCGGATATTTCTTCGTATGTATGCGCAATTTGTCAGATTCATTTATGTTCAGGGCCAACTGCCATAGCGTGCAGCATCCATAAATCTTCTGCAGGTTTCACATATTCACAAGTGATTTATCTCCTAACTACTAATTTTCGTTCCATAAAGACAATCAAATTTGTCTTGACAGCAAGTTTCATCACCTCGGTTCTTAAAAATGGTGTTTTGTGGTATCAAATTCAGAGTAGATGTTTCTGGAACTGGTTCAAGAACATGAAAAAATGTATTAATTTCAAATGCGAATATACTGATGAACAACAAAACGATTTTTAGAAGATTATCTTTCGTAGTTTTTGTAAAAACTTGGAAACGTGTCCGTCGAATAGTGTTTTCTCTGTATTAGCATCATGACTCAGAACAGAAGAAAGGAGACTGTTTAGCCACACGTCAACGACAACACTGTGCGCAGAGCGAAAGTACGGGGAAGGAAGTGCGCCGTGTCCGTTTCGAAGATACCTTTCCGGTGTTTGCCGGAAGCTATTTAGGAAGACCAGAAAACCTGAATCTGATTTGGCCGGACGGGGATTTGAAACCCGCTCTCGATATCGTAAGAGTAAGTCTCACCGTGATTCAAAGCAACTTCATTGCTGCGAGACCCATTAGCTTTAGGCGAGCATCTCTGTGGCACGCTCGCTCTCACTAAACAGAACCTAAGCGAACAATACTCAAGAGCCAATATGACAAGTGTTTTGCAAATCAGCTCCTTCGTGAGTGGATTAAATCTACTTATACTTCCTCCAAGGAATCACATTTCAGTAGTCCCGCCGAGTCTGATTGTATAGCGGTAGAACGCATATCTGGAAACTGAGATGGCATGCGATCTAATTTCGGCCGAAGGAAATCTGCAGTCTGCCTTTAATCTAGTCTTCATCTCTGAACGATGTGGGGTGTCACCAGAAAGGTCACGTAGTTAGGGTTCTACGTTAAGCTGTAGGTCCTCTATTTCTAGGTGGATAACAGTGGTAGGTCAATGGCGTCCATTGAGCTACACGCAGTCTTCCCGATAATGAGAGAAGGACCTTACAATTTGTTCCAGAATGAGTCTTCTGGACGAATTCCCCCAACTATTTACCTTTATGTTCCCCTGCTTGACGATTGTGACTGGTTCCAGTAAATGAATGGTATAGGAGTTAAGATAGAGGACCTGCATTAAGGTCAAATGGAGTTTCAACCATCGCGCACTCATTCCGACCTAATGTTTTTTTTGTGGTTTCGCTAAACCACATTGAGTAATTTGGAGGATGATTCCTTAAACAAGTAAAGGCCGCCTCTCTCTCCATCCTTGTGCATGAGAGCTCGGTGCAAGTCTCACCTTAGGCCGAACATCCACTTTTTTTTCAACGGTTCATCATTGACGCTATAGTCGGAGAATACTTATTTACTTACTTAGTTAAGTCGCTCTTGATCTAACTCGCGGTGTAAAGGATACGACGGATTTCCATCTCTTTCTGTCCGCAACAACTATGGTATTTTTGAAGTAATCACATCGTGTGTGCTTCATTCAAATGGAAACAACTGAATATCGAATCGTATCAAGTATGCTCGTTTTATATGGTTTATTTCCAACAGCAATTAATCCAAGGTTGCTGAAGTTTGCCTCTTGTAGTGCAGGGTATGGGTGTAGTGGGGAGCCACAAGAGCTAGGCTTCCGTTTCCAGAACCTCCGCCCGATACTTCATTATTACTACAGACAATGCGACTAGACAGAGCTACCTAATATACTGACAACGGGCAGCAGCATAACACAGAAAATCTTATGGCTCTGTACAACAAACCTCCGTATGAATACAAAAGGCTATATAGCTATCAATCACTTACTCCTTCATAGCCACGACTTAGAGTATAGGTCTCACAACTTGTAATAGTTACACGATCTTTGTAAACACAACAGCAGCCACTGGCTGAACCCACTGCTTTCTGTGCCCACCACACAATAACTTCACCCTGACAACAAATGCCAGCTGCCCACCAGTAGATGTGGGTCATTAAATCAAAGCGCTCAGCATTCTGTGCAGTACAACACTAGTTAATCAACAGTCTTTGCTACCGAGCGAGGTGGCTCAGCGATTAGCACTGGACTCTCATTCGGGAGGACGACGGTTAAACCCCGCGTCCGGCCATCCTGATTTAGGTTTTCCGTGATTTCCCTAAATCGCTTCAGGCAAATGCCGGGATGGTTCCTCTGAAAGGGCACGGCCGGCTTCCTTCCCTAAACTGGTGAGACCGATGACCTCGCTGTTTGGTCTCGTTCACCAAATCTCGTCTCTAGCTGTGGCTGTAGTTCTTCGTCTGGACACCGCTCACCGAGTGGTCCATGTCCTCGTACAGCTTGGCCACGTCCCGTGTTGACCGTTGTGGCTCTCAACACGCTTGCTGGTGCCACGGCACTACAAGTTCTACACTCCTGACGTTTCCGTCTCGCTTATTGGTCGACAAGGAACTTCTCCGCCACCCAGCCCCTCAAATTGTGGGTCACGGGGAGTACTTGGGCCAATAGTACTGATTCCAAAACAAGTGCAGGACTCTGCCTTCACCCTGTGGCCTTTGGGTACGGTACAGCGAGTCCAAACTTGCAACGCTGCGTTTCCTTTGAACGCGTCACACTGTCGTTGCTACGGCTTCTGAGAATGGCACATAAATAAATACGCTGGTCTCATAGACTAAGAAAGAGATTTGTACTAAACCGAAATAACACACACACACACACACACACACACACACACACACACACACACACACACACACATACACCAACTTATGGCTTACAGTTTAATCCCAACTTTTAACCCTTCTTCCCCCAGTAGATAGACAAAATAGTTCACTCTTTTAATTTATAATTTCTGCATGGGCACAGCTGACGGAATCCTTGTATTTAGACTCGTTGCTATGCACACCTGCAGCACCTAGTCATTGATCGAGGAGGCTTTCTAAATTGCTGTTATTGGTTACTGGGTTATCAGAGACAGTCATTATCAATATGTACGTCCAGTACCCGTTTGATATGTTCGTACTCTTGCTCAAATTAGGGCAGTGGTAGCGTTCGTGGAAATAGGTCCCGATACTTGCTTAGCGTTGAAAATCTTTCTACAAGTGGTGATGTTTACATGTGAGTCCAGTAACTGTTGGTATAGCTTTGCACTGCAGCATCGCAGATTTTGTCTGCACATCCCCAAAACGTTGTTGTTGTTTCAGAATAGATATTATCTTGAGATATTTTTTATGTAGTGTTAAGTATGCTTCTACTGTTTTGAGTAACAGTGCATTCATCGGAGTGGAATCTAGAGCTCCTATGCATAATGGCAGTGCTTCGTTTTGATATCTGTCTAGCGTCTGCAGCAGCTGTCTGGAGGCTGTCCCATACAACGTGCAGGCGAAATCTGTGTAGGTGAGATCGCAACAGCGCGTCAAATATCTATAAAACTATTACGGGATCCATACCCCATGTTTTTCCCGTCGTGGTACTAAGTATATTCAGAATGCTTTGACACTTAGCTTCGATGTACTCTACATGGCGGGATCATCGAAGCTTATTGCCTTTTATGAAGGCCTACATGCACTGGTCAGCTAGAACATTAAGACCACCAACCTACTATAGATATGAACCCACTCAGGTAACAGCAGCATCACGTGGTGAGGAATGGCTGCTAGAGAGAGAGAGAGACATAGGCGCACGCACGGTACACGTAGTATCGGTCAGCATCCTGTCCATGTGTGGAATGCGGAAGGCGCACAATCTATCTGGGTTTGACCGAGGGCAGATTGTTATTGGCTGGAGGTGGCACGAGCATTTCTGAAACGCAGGACTCGTTGAGTGTTCGAGGAGTGCCGTGGTGAGTATCTTCAACATGTGGCTAAACCGAGGTGAAACCACGTCCAGACGTCGTAGGGTTGGTCAAGCATCCCTCATAACAGATGCCAGTCGTCTTAGGCTGGCCGACCCCTGTGGCCAAGTGGTTGTAGGTGCTTCAGTCTGGAACTGAGCGACCGCTAGGGTCGCATGTTCGAATCCTGCCTCGGGCATGGATGTGTGTGATGTCCTTAGGTTGGTTAGGTGTAAGTAGTTCTAAGTTCTAGGGGACTGATGACCTCAGATGTTAAGTCCCATAGTGCTTAGAGCCATTTGAACCATTTTTTTCTTAAGCTGTGTAGACTGGTAAAACAGGATAGGCAGTGAACTGTGGTGGAACTAACATCAGACTTTAATGCTGGGCTGAGTATAAGTGTGTCAAAACACACAGTCCACCAAACACTCCCAATGACGGGCCTCTGCTACCAACGACCCATGCCTGTACCAAGTTTAACACCACGACATAAGCAGCTGTGACTGAAATGGGCCCATGCCCATCGGCACAGGACATAGGCGCAATGGTAGAGCATTGCATGGACTGATGAATCGCAATACCTTCTTCATCTCGCCGATGGGAGGGCGCGAATCCGTCGTCTTCCGGGGGAAAAGCTCTTCAACACCTGTACTGCAGGTCGGAGATAAACTGAAGGCAGGTCCTTTATGTGCCGGGGAACATTTACGTGGGCATCCAGTATCGAGTGGAGCTTGTGTAAGGCACTATGACAACCAAGGTGTACCGTACGTTGGTTGCAGATCATGCTTCCCGAAGGCAATGGCGTTTTTCAACAAGATAATACATCATGTCACAAAGGCAGGAGTGTGATGGAATGGTCTTAGGAGCATAGGGGCGAGTTTGAATTGATGTGCTGGACCCCTGGCTTGGCAGATCTGAACGCAATCGAAGACATCTGGGCTGTGACTGAACATGGCGTCAGAGCTCATCACACCCCTCCCCTGAATTTATGGGAATTAGGTGACTTGTGTGTGCAGGTGTGGTACCACCTTCCCTCCACCTACCGAGGCCTCACTGCTTCCATGCCACGATGCGTTGCCGCTGTTATCCCTGCCAAAGGTATTAATGCCGGCTATTAAGTAGATGGTCACAGTGTTCTTGCTGATCAGTGTACACTGCTCTACGAAACTTAAAGGAGAGGTAGATAAAGTAACATAACATATTGATCACTCGGTAAGAATGAATGAAAATGCGGGAGCATGTTGCCAGATGCTGTGCAGGGAGGCATAATGTTGGTTTAGCATACTGACCTCCAGATCTTTGAATGCGGTACACTTACAGGTCAACGTCATTGTGACACTGAACTCCTTCCCCACGTGCGTCTTTTCAGGGGTGCGACCGCTCCTGACTTCATTTTTATGGACGACAGTGCACTACCGTATCGGACGATGCATGTGATTGAGCTCTGGAACGAGAGGACATTGAGCAAACAGAGAATCCTGCCCGCTCGCCGATTTAAATCGTGTCGAGCACGTGGCGATTAGTTCAAATGGTTCAAATGGCTCTGAGCACTATGGGACTTAACATCTGAGGTCATCAGTCCCCTAGACTTAGAACTACTTACACGTAACTAACCTAAGGACATCACACACATCCATGCCCGAGGCAGGATTCGACCCTGCGACCGTAGCAGCAGCGCTGTTCCGGACTGCAGCTCCTAGAACCGCTCGGCCACAGCGGCCGGCTTCGGATCCGTTGGGTAGGCGTATTGCAGTACTTCCGCATGCACCAACGCCTATCCATTAGTTGTCACCCGTGCTGGTGAAGCAATAAAAGGCCCTACTTTAGGAACACCTCAACGATCTGGTGACGAGCGTGGGAGCACGTTGCAGAACACACATCGCTGCCCGTGGTGTAATGTTTCGCAATAGCAGTGGCAAATTGTAATGTCCAGGGGACCATCATGTCCCGGCGAATTCTGTGTAATTATTGTACTTGAATAAAAGTGTCATTTCTGTTCGTCTCAATGGGCGTTTCTTTCAATTACCTCCTGTTCTGTACTGTAGCAGTCTTTTCTATACAGGGTGTTACAAAAAGGTACCGCCAAACTTCCAGGAAACATTCCTCAAACACAAAGAAAGAAAACATGTTATGTGGACATGTGTCTGGAAACGCTTACTTTCCGTGTTAGAGCTCATTTTATTACTTCTCTTCAAATCACATTAATCATGGGATGGAAACACACAGCAACAGAACGTACCAGCGTGACTTCAAACACTTTGTTACAGGAAATGTTCAAAATGTCCTCCGCTAGCGAGGATACATGCATCCACCCCCGTCGCATGGAATCCCTGATGCGCTAATGCAGCCCTGGAGAGCGGCGTATTGTATCACAGCCGTCCACAATAAGAGCACGAAGAGTCTCTACATTTGGTACCGGGGTTGCGTAGACAAGAGCTTTCAAATGTTCCCATAAATGAAAGTCAGGAGGGTTGAGGTCAGGAGAGCGTGGAGGCCATGGAACTGGTCCGCCTCTACCAATCCATCGGTCACCGAATTTGTTGTTGAGAAGCGTACGAACACTTCGACTGAAATGTGCAGGAGCTCCATCGTGCATGAACCACATGTTATGTCGTACTTGTAAAGGCACATGTTCCAGCAGCACAGGTAGAGTATCCCATACGGAATCATGATAATGTGTTCCATTGAGCGTAGGTGGAAGAACATGGGGCCCAATCAAGACATCACCAACAATGCCTGCCTAAACGTTCACAGAAAATCTGTGTTGATGACGTGATTGCACAATTGTGTGCGGATTCTCGTCATCCCACACATGTTGATTGCGAAAATTTACAATTTGATCACGTTGGAATGAAGCCTCATCCGTAAAGAGAACATTTGCACTGAAATGAGGATTGACACATTGTTGGACAAACCATTCGCAGAAGTGTACCCGTGGAGGCCAATCAGCTGCTGATAGTGCCTGCACACGCTGTACATGGTACGGAAACAACTGGTTCTCCCGTAGCACTCTCCATACAGTGACGTGGTCAACGTTACCTTGTACAGCAGCAACTTCTCTGACGCTGACATTAGCGTTATCGCCAACTGCACGAAGAATGGCATCGTCCATTGCAGGTGTCCTCGTCGTTCTAGGTCTTCCCCAGTCGCGAGTCATAGGCTGGAATGTTCCGTGCTCCCTAAGACGCCGATCAATTGCTTCGAACGTCTTCCTGTCGAGACACCTTCGTTCTGTTAATCTGTCTCGATAGAAACGTACCGCGCCACGGCTATTGCCCCGTGCTAATCCGTACATCAAATGGGCATCTGCCAACTCCGCATTTGTAAACATTGCACTGACTGCAAAACCACGTCCGTGATGAACACTAACCTGTTGATGCTACATACTGATGTGCTTGATGCTACTACTGTAGAGCAATGAGTCGCATGTCAACACAAGCACCGAGGTCAACATTACCTGCCTTCAATTGGGCCAACTGGCGGTGAATCGAGGAAGTACAGTACATACTGACGAAACTAAAATGAGCTCTAACATGTAAATTAAGTGTTTCCGGACACATGTCCACATAACATCTTTTCTTTATTTGTGTGTGAGGAATGTTTCCTGAAAGTTTGGAAGTACCTTTTTGTAACACCCTGTATACGATCTACATTTCATCGAACTATGTTACACCGAAGTAACATGCCATCGAAAGATAGTTTCCCATACCAGTGAATTTCACACTTCCTTAGAAGGGAGTCTGGAAAGTAGCAGACTCAAGTGGTCTGATCTGTGTCGTGTGTATACGCTCGTTGCCGACTTTACCCTTGTGGCAGACCCATACTGTATTTTCATTGTTAAGTTAAATATGTTTCAAACCCAAACCACGTCGGTCAGTTACGTCCATTTTCCTTGTTACTAGAAACGGTCAGAAAAGTTAAAAGCTAAGTTTAATGTACAGGGTGTAACGGATATAAGAGCAGATTCTGGTACCTTAATACGTACATGCGTGAGTATGTTGGTTGTTTTTACTTTGCGTCGAATGGTCTTCTTACAAACACGTCACAAACGTTTTTCTGCATCGTCGTAACTGTATCACTAACTGGGCTACGCCTGTCAGTAGAGACTAACCGCTTTGCCTCCACGCGTCCACACTTCATCACCTGATGCCGAGGAGAATTGCTCTTGCTACACATTCATGGGAGTGCTAACCATCCTAAAGGCATATGACTTGAAACAAGTATAATTACTAGTTTCCAGATGACGTAACGTTGTTCAGTTCACCGTCCTCGGTCAGCAATAGAAATACCTGCACTTATACCCGCTACACCCAGTGCTATCTACTGGTACCACTAAAACTCGACATCAGGCTTCAAGGCTCGTTGCACTGATTTTCTCAAGGTACAGCCATAGTCAGATTCATTTAGCGACCCTTTTGCCATTTTGCATGAAAATGCACCAGGATGGATGCAGTAGAAACTCATCAATTTGCACGTGGATGAGGTACGGCGAATTACATTTCGTGAAAGAAGTCTGTTGAGTTGGTATCGTCGTGTTGATAGGGACAGTTAGTAGATAATGAAATAGACTGCGCTATCCTATTGGGATCAAGTTTTATATATGTGAAAAAACTTTTCTCATTATGAACATTAACAAATCAAAAATAAGAACCGTCTGACAAAAGCCTATTTGGGTCTCTTTTACACTTGTCTACGTAAAAAACGAGCCAAACATCAAAGCAATTGTGAAATTAAAGGAGTGTCAGGTTACAGATTAAATTATGTAAATAATGTTTCTGTAGAAATACGTTTTTGTAATTAAATTTGTTGAGTAAAATGAGTATTTGGGAAAGAAATTATGTACATTTGTTTGTTTTTTTCTTTTACTGCCTTTACGTATTCTGACCACCACCACACTCTTATAACTCAGTTATTTATTTCCAAGTAAATTTAAATGTAGGAGGGTGGTCACATTTTTACAGCACTTGGCACGCTGAGATAGACACACGCTGCAGAAGGTAGCAATGGTAGAATCTGAATGAATAGTTTTCATTACACTCGTCTCTTATCGTCCTTCGTTGTTGAAAGTTGTAGGCAGGTGGTCCATTCTGAAATGCAAGCTTTTATACTGGTCTAGAGGGTACACGGCTTCATTTTGTTAATTAATATCAAAACTGGTATAGTTGCTGTTGTTGGATGGATACATTTTTAGTCATTTCCGGTCACAATACAAATTAACATCAACCACCATGCTAACAGAACATACATAACTCGTACTGAACAAGAACAAAGAAACCTATTACAGCATGTAGCAAAGAAAATGCCATCATATATCGATCTCTGCGTGAAAAATCATCTTTGAAACATACATTACAAAAACAAAGTACAAAAAATAGTTTATCATTGTTTATCTTGTTAATAAGTCCATAATCATCACCGTAATTACATAAAGTGTTTATATATGTTGACGTTCATAAATTTTGATATAGCTATATAGAAGTGGATTTCTGGGTTTAAATCTTCAACTTGGGAATCAGTCATTTCATATGATCCAAGATCGGATAGTACATTTATCTCACCATTACCAGTTTTATTACGGTAGTCACAGTAAGCGGGCTTGCGGCTCACGTTACCAGCAAGTCTCTACACACCTGCTGGACAACGTGTGTAGACGTTCCAGTGATGAGACAGTCCACACTATTGTGATCGCCAGGCCAGAAGCAGCTCTCTGTCCCACACAGTAGCCACCTTTCATTCATCTGCCCATCAGTGAGTATATCACATGTGTCTACTCCAACCTTTCAGGTTTATCGTGTTCTTCTTCTTCTTCATTTGTGGCTTTAGACACTTGTGCACATTCCATTTTCACTTTGCACTGATACCTCCTCCTGCATCTTCCTGCTTCCCTTATTTCTCTTGGCTGGTAAAACATGGCCTGCGCGGGATTATTTGCACGTGATGTTTCCATAATATTCTGATTTATTCAAAATTTTCGTTACTATTATGAATATCTAATTGATGTCTAATACCTTCACTTATTATATAACCTTCCCTGGTAACACCTCTTACTTTCCTGAGAGATCTCATTCTGATGCTTTTAGTTTATTCATATCTCGTTCTTTTAGGGATCAATGATTCACTTCTACATATCAATACAGGTATAGCCATGGTTTTGCATAATTTTAGTTTTGTTCCCTAATGTATTTTGTTTTGGAATGTTTTGCTTATCATTCTGCATGTCTATTGATATTCGCTATTGTCATTTTTATAGATTTGTGCGTATCATAGCTTGTATCACATCCTAATGAATTTAAGCTGGAGATCTGCTCAAGTCACAGGGAGAGAGGGCGTATTTGCCCTGATGAGCCATGATTTTATTAGTCTGTATTGATATGCGAAGTTTATGTTGTGTTCTTATGAATTGCCGTAGTCTGTACCCTACTTTTTGTAGGTTGTCTTCACTTTATTCCAAAATTGCAACAGTGGCTACATACATAAAGATATCAACTGATGAGTGTGGGTCATCTGAGTAGAACGGCACGCACATGTCGTACTACGTTTTGGTGCACTGAGGTACACGGAGGAACTGTAACAATGCAAACAAATTAGTGACACACACATACGAGGGTTGGAACTTTAATAGTGGCAATTATTTATTTACCGCTGGTACAAAATAGATACGTGTTTCAACGTTTTACTGACCTTCAGAGTAGTCACCAGCATTGTGTATAACCCGTTGCTAGCGATGTGGAAGTCGTAGGATACTGTTAGCAGTGCCAGTTGTGTTGACAGTTCGACAGGCGCGGTCTATTGCCCGACGAATTTGTAGCAGTTCTGAAGGGAATGCCGCGAAGTGTTTCCTTCAGTTTAGAAATCGAGTTGAACTCAAGAGGGCTTAAGTCAGGGGAGTGGAGTAGGTGGTATAGCACTTAGCAGCCCCATCAGTCAAACAAATCAGTAACGGCTTGCACTGTACGTGCTTGAGCATTGTCCTGCAAAATGATGGTCAGGTCCTGCAGAAGGCTGGTCGCAGGTTGTGTTTCAAAAGTGAACAGCATAGAGACAGAAGAGACAAGGCGCTGCCGTGGTGTCAGTCACAAACTGTCTCACAGCGCCAGCTCCGTTTGCATCCACTGGAGAGGACACAACATTAACATATTTATTTCTATTAATTTGTGTATCCAGTTTTACTTACGGTCTCCCGTTCTTAATCAAATCATTTATGTACACATTAAATAAGATTGGTGATATCGTATAGTCTTTTTTAAGTCCTTTATTGGCAGTGATTTGTTCACTTTTGTTTTGATTATCTACTTTTATTATTTTTTTTTTTTTTTTCGTATCCGTATGTATTCTTCTTATAGCTTCAGTAAGTTGTATAGGATATTCAGCTTTAATCGTTACGCTCCGAAATCTCTTTCTGTACACACTGTCAAAAGCTTTTTCGAACTCAGTAAAGGTTTTACGTCGTTTCTCTGTAATGGTGGATATTTTATCACTGCACGAACGGCCTTTTCGTCTATACAGCTTAGTAATATTTGAAGCAGGCGCCACAGCCAGCGTGCCGTCGATGCCTGCGCGTGGCTGTGTGTGCTGTCTGCACAGTCCGGGAGCCGATGTCCTCTGCAGCTGTACAAGACGCTCTCCCTCTCCTCGAGCCGTGGAAGGCGCTGGAGGCCTAACTGAGGCCGTAGCCGGCGACTGTCGCTGGTGACGCATTGCCGGCTCAGCGCGGGCGGCGGTCGACTCAGATAAGGCATTTGCATCCGCCTGAGGCCGGCTGGTTGGTGAAATACGACAGCCAGTAGCGAGAACACGGGGCGCGAGGTAACGGCTGTGCCTGCGGGTTCCCCAATGGGGCCATCTGCTCTCGCCCACACAATGCTCCGAGCAAATTTACGTGAAAAGGTATCGCAGACTACGAGCTCAGAACTGGGGACGTTTCTTTTACTATTGTCGGTACTGGCTGCTACCTCACTGGCTGAAGAGAGAAGACAACAAGTCTCTGCATCCCTACGGACATACTGAACCAGGGAAGAAGTTGTATGGGATCTTTAGAGTGGGCAGAATAAATATTACATGTTCCTTAAGACAGAAAACTCAACTCACGTCACCAGCCCTGGGTATGGATGACGTAAGTTGGGTTGCCTGTCGTAAAGTGCGTGGAATACTTTCTGGGCTAGTTGCCCATCATGTATATCTGTACAGGATACGAGTAGGTGGGGAGAACCACCTAGACGGGACGGCACACGCATGGCCAAGCTCGACTGTGGGTGCATGAGAAAGGGAATGTTTGTAAAACAACGGATGCGCCCAGTTAATGGACAGAAATTAGATTTGAAGAGCACTCCACAACACTGCCAGTAACGTGGAATTTCTATGTATACAGAGAGTTTGAGATTTGACGCTGTGATTTTCGAAAGAACGGAAGACGCAAGTTGATGAGAAAACTAGTTACGGTATTATAAAGCGGGATGCTCCAAGAACATTATTAAAGTGGGCGTCTACAAAGAGGTTGTTAACAAAACACTCCTACATCTTTGAATATCCTTCAAGCCTGAGGGATCCGTACCAAACAATACAAAGAAAGTTTGTTCACCTGTATGACTTCATACAGGCTAGTGCTGTGCTGTGCTGTGCTGTGCTGTGCTGTGTGTGTGTGTGTGTGTGTGTGTGTGTGTGTGTGCGTGCGTGTGGGTGGGTGGGTGGGTGGGTGGGTATGTTTGACGGGGAGAGAGAGGGGACAGGGTGAGGGACGGGAGAGGGAAAGACAGAGTTCCCAGAGCAAAAGGATTTTCACAAGGTACAACCATTGCTAGCTTTGTTTAGAAACCCGTTTACCATTTCGCCTGAAAATGCACCAGGATGGATGCAGTAAGAAATCATCAACGTGCAAGTGGAAGAGGTCCTGTGAACAAATCTGTTGAGTTCGTATCGTGGTGTTAATAGGAACACTTGTAAGTTATTGGCAGATAATGCAATAGAGTACACTAGCCTCTTTCGATGAAGTCATATGCGTGAACAAACTTTCTTTCATAATGATAATTAACAAATCAGAGCAGACTGAAATCGTCTCTGATGATTACGTAACGTTCATGACGTAAAAGAAACGCAGTTCGGTAATGCAAGAACCGCTAGATACCTCTGCGGTCCGGATTTCGTCATCAAATATCGCTGTAAAATATTGTAGAAGACGAAATGAAGTAGCATCTGATTATATCTTCAAGTGGCACTATCACTTCAATTTTAGTAGCCTGTTTCTTTAGGGAGAAGTTGCCAACTTCATTCTCATTTGGAGCTTTATGGAAAGAAACGGGTTACCACACAAGTAAACTACTGTGTGCCTACGTTTAACTGCTGCTGGCTGCCGGACCGGTGGACTGCTGCTCTAAAGGTGTGGCGTTCACAGATCCGTGCCATGCCTTTCTTTCGCGTACAGACTGCTTTCACCTCCGGTAACGATTTGTTGACTTGAAAAGTGAATAAGCAATGTCTCAGCTTAGGTCAATATCCTATCTTTTTAGTGTTTGGTACGGGTCCCACAGGCTTGAAGGATATTCAAAGATGCAGGAGTGCCTTGTTAACAGCCTTTTTGTAGGCGCCCTCTTTAATAATGTTGTTGGAGTATCCCGCTTTATAATCCTGAAACTAGTTTTCTCATCAACTTGCATCTTCCATTCTTTCGAAAATCACAGTGTCTAATATCAAGATATCCCACGTTACTGGCAGTGTTATGGAGTGGTTTTCGAATCTAATTTCTGTCCGTTAACTGCGCAAATCCGTTGCTTTACAAGGATTCCCTTTCTCATGCACCCATAACTTGACGCTTCAAGTGAAATGTATCATGGAAACATTTATGACAAACGAAGCGTTAATAGCAACGAGAAGTTTCATGGATCTATTTAACAGACGACGCACTGGTTTGAATACACGTGAAATTTTTCCAACACTTTGCTCCTAAATTCGATTTGAATACTATTTACACGGATGAACGCACTCATCGTGAGCAGACTGCAAGAAGTGCAGCGACATGCCTCGGCTCGTAGTAAAAGACCAAGCTGCCCTTCATTAGGACATCCTGAACCGTATCAATCAGCACACTTGATGCCAGACTGCCCCAAAAGCAGGAGAGAGAGAGAGAGAGAGAGAGAGAGAGAGAGAGAGAGAGAGAGAGAAGGGTGTCGAAGAAACTTGGCATAGTATGGTGGAAGTTGCCAGAGGTGAACAGTACTACCTCGACAGTAGCAATGTGCAAGTAGAATGGTGCACCAGGCGGTGCTTCAGCCAGAAGCATCGTTCTCCCTCGTCTCTCTGTAGCTTGCACTTTGCACTTTGATGTGTACGTAGCGCTCATTTTCATGTTAGCTTAGGTACGGTGCAGGTACTTGTAGGTGACATAAAGCTGGCTAGAGTCAGAGTCCAAAACACGGCAAGATCATTGGAAGCATACAAGAACAGTCAAGAGTGAATACGGAAGGAGGGAAAACAGGAACACAAACAGTTGCCGATCATTGTATCGCATGGTGTAGGTTGAAGGCTTCAAGGTTCAACATGCAGGTGAGTGACACCACGTCAGCGTACGAGCATATTTAATAAGCACAGAACTCCGCAAGAGGACGCGCCCTTGTGCCAGACACAGTGTCTCAGATTCCAGAACGATACAGCAGCTCGGCGGAGGATCCGAATAACTGTCGCATATAAGGGGAACTCCACTGCCGAAATGGAATACCAACCCGAAAAGCACCTTCCACGAGCGTGGCTGCGCTCTTCCAAAGCTTGCCGCCGTGTCGTCTAAGCGGCGTGGCAGGACGACGCGCAGTCTGCGAGTGGGGGCTGCTGCTGTGCAGTCGAGTGAAGCTGCCGGCTGTGTGCACGGCGAGTGACGACAGAAGGGCTGTTCGATTCTTGACAGAACAGCAGGTGAGGTGCCGCAGTCGTGAGATGCTGGGTTTTCATTCAGGAATAGTTAGTTCAAATCCCCTGCCTCCAATTTACATTTTTGTTTCCTGTGATTTTCCTGAATCGCTTAAGGTAAATGCCTGGAAAAAAAATGGTTTAAATGGTTCTGAGCTCTATGGGACTCAACATCTGAGGTCATTAGTCCCCTGGACTTAGAACTACTTAAACCTAAGGACATCACAAACATCCATGCCCGAGGCTGGATTCGAACCTGCGACCGTGGCAGCAGCGCGCTTCCCGACTGGAGCGCCTAGAACCGCTCGGCTACCGCTGCCGGCAAATGCCTGGAAAGTTCTTTTGAAACGGGCTTTCCTTCCACACTACACGGACAAAACATCTTTTCCAAACTTTAGTTTCAGCGATAATTTTAAGAGCCTGTTTGTGAGGGCAAGACACCTGGCATAAAATATACCGAAAATTTTCGATTCACTGATGAAAGTAATAGCAACCATGGGCCGAAAAACTGTAACTGCATCAGTTGAAAGGAATGTTGAGAACAATGGAAGAATGTTTTTGTTTAGGAAGTGCGACAAGAAACTGATTGCACTAAGCACTGTGGTATCCGCGCCTGCCGATAATGTCATGTCAACGAAGGACGCGGAGCCAACGGCGCTGGACGCCAGCGAACTGGTTACGGTGCCTGCCGACAGAGCGCGCCCACGCCGTGTGTAACGTAGAGAGCCTGTATAGGGAGAGAGTGGCCAACCGGACGGTACGGCGACCATTTTTCTGCCAAACTGCGGGCGGGACTTTTGAATGGCCAGTAGTGGAGCACACACTCACCGAAGCACAAAGCACAAGACAATATGGCGAAATCATTCGTTAAATGCCTTTGTTTATTAGAATAATGTGTTATAATAATTTTCACACAGCCAATTTACAGGTCTGTTTTCAAATTTAACTATGTATATTGCAAGTTGTTTTATATGTAGTAAAAAGCAAAAACGACTTACTTCGCATAGATAAGAGTACTTGGTTGCTTTCCTCAAGGCTCCTCTTTGATTTATGTCAGCCTTGTTGACTGCGGCTGCCCACTGCTTTCGTCTTTCTTCATTGCGTGGAAATGCTAACATGCGAAATCCACCTTCGCCTCTATTGGAACAACCAAATGCAGCACAACCTGGTATCGTTACAGATGTCAAAAACAATACTGTACAATTACTAACGTATTTACTTCAAACATGTAGGCCTACCGACTTCATCGCAAAACGCTTCATTATTTCAACTCGTATTTAAGATCGAAAACGCAAATTACTTACCAAAAACGATATACAACTAAATCGAACATGCATGCACAATGCATAACAAGTCTATCAATAATTCAGATACCTTTTAATCGTTTCCAAAAGTCCTCTGAACTTCAACTCAAAAGCACGGCGAACATAGGAAGCGCGAGAGACGTTTGGCGCCATTTTTCTGCCAAAGCTAATCAACCAATCACGGGCAACTTCACCTATGGCCACTCTCTCCCTATAAAGGCTCTCTAGTGTAATGGAGACGAGAGCCTCTGGTGTCCGAGGCGCGAAGGTAAGGCTGCCGCCGACACTCGAGTGTGCGTTCTCTGGCCTGGAAGCGAGACGCGCCGAGACTCTGCCACACTTGGACGTTTGTTTGTTTAGGGTCTTTTCTTTCTCAGCATGCTCTATTGATACATTACGTGCGCTGTTGACTTTCCCAGCTACTCTACGGTTTCCATTGGTCTTCGGACCTCAGAACTCTCGCAATACAGTGCGGCGTTTTCCTACCAGTTTGCCCCCAAATTCTATAAGTCCCTCCAGATCCTTGAGCATCTTGCACTCTGCCTCGCCATCCGTATACGCCTCCCGTTTCCCACGCGGATCCTCTATGTCCTCATTCCTTTCCCCCATATGCTCCTATTCCTCGAACATATCCGCATCCTCTACACCTCCCGCCGCCTTGATCCCCCTCACCCCCTGGTTGCTCCTCTCCTCTCCCATCCCCCCCCCCCCTGCAACGCATTCACTGTTGTGTCCCCCCTACCCACAATCTCTACACCCTTCATCTCCTTTCCCAAGGTGGCTTCCATCAACTCGCCCTCCCGGATGATGCCCTCTCTCCATCCATTTATCCCTGCTATCAACTCTGATCCTCATCCCCCCTCCTTTCCTCTGTCCTTTCCCTGGGCTCCCTCTTCCCCCCTTCCATACTCTGTTTCTCCCCACCTAACCTCTCCCTACTTCCCTTCTCTCCCCCTCCCCCTGAGTCCTTTTGTCTTCCCGTCCTCTGCCTTCCCCACCCCCTGTCGCATCTGCCCAGCACCTCCCACCCCTCTTATGGGTCCCCATCCTTCATTGGCTCCTTTCCCCCCTCCCCCCTTCGCTTTTCCTCACCTTCCCCATTTTTTATTTTCCCATCATCTATCCAGTTTCACCCCCCCCCCCCCCACCTGCTCTCGGCTGTGTTATGTCATATTTTAGTGCAATGTTCCAGTGACTGTTCAGTGTTGTTTCGTCTTTTCCCGTGTTGCGAACAGAAACCATGCTGTCCCTGGGTGTGAATTTTATGTCTTTTGCGAACAGAAACCAGACTGTCGCCGTGTTTTTTAATTGTCTGTATATTATTTTACCTGTCTGCTTCATATGTATTTTATTAGCATCATCATCCCTTTGTTCTATGTTTTAAGTTCCACGATTTTTTCGCCATGTTACCCGTTGTCTCCCATTTTTTAGCCTGTTTTTTATTATATATTATCTTCTCCTTTTTTAAAACAAAGTCTGTAGACTGAAGAGCGCCATACTAAGCTGCTGCCAGCCCACCCCCTTCGGGGGGAATCGAAATTCAATAAAGAAAAAAAAATACCAGTTTGCGTGTTTATACTTTTAAACAGATAGCCTGGGAACGAATTGTAAAAAGTACCTAAAATTTCTGGGTGAGACTATTGCAGAATGCATGATGGGTAATCGACCTTGGATTGTAAATTGAATTTTAATGATACAATTGATACTTTTACCAAAAAATTTTAAGGAAGCTGCTTCATGAGCTTAACTGTTTTTGTGTATATTTGTTACATTCATTTTAAACGATTTACAGTAGTATGTTATGTGCCATAATGTATGAGATAAGCTAGACTGCCAAGCCATTCTGAAGAATGTAGGCCTTTCATTCTACATGCTTTTCTAATGCTGCACATATATTGTGTACTCGAATGATATGATATGCAATAAAACAGTTTCGTTTTTTGAACCTTAAAAAAGGTTACAAAGATAAGGAATATTTTTGTGGTCTGCTCGGGTGGGCTAGTGAGACTCGCCATGTTCCGCACTTGCTAACGATGTAGCTTTTGTGCAACGCAACGCCATAACCATCGCTGACATTCACGTTACCCCTAGAATAGTGCATTGAGAATGGCTAGCCACTAGCCGAAATCTGGATTTGCGTAATTAAATCTAAGAAAGGATGACTGATTGCTGCACTCTATAATTTATAAACCCCTAGAATAACTGGAAAATAGGGAGGGTGACAGCCCAGAAGAAGACAACGTTATACGAGCTTTCACATTTTCATAAACGGCCACATGATGCAGCAAATTAAATGCAACATAAGTGCTGTTGTTTTATATTTGTTATCTGCCTTTCTGAAAACAGAAATTTTCCATCTAATTTGTTTGCAGTGGACGTTCAAAGGAACAGCACAGTAAACGAGAAAAAATTTCAAGGGAAATCTGTCATTTGTCTTTTACGATTTGCAGAAATACCTAATACAATAATCAACTTCTTCTTTTGCAATTAAATATTAGGCCAAGGGTGATCTGTTACGTTACCCATCTTTTTCTTTTCTTTTTTATCTTTTCTTTTCATCTGTCAACTGCTAGTCTCTCTTCTCCATTTTGTTTTAAAGTTCTTTATCTGACGTGGTGGTTTTTGTTTTCACCCAGTTTTTTTTTCACACTCGCGATTTTCAACTCTTTTCGAACATATTCGTTTCGTATTTTATCTGTTCTTTTACATGTCTTCACCGCTCTTAAAATTCCATTAATTGTTCCACAGATACTTCAAAATGTATTCAACTTAATCTGGAAATCTTCTTGGCATGTATACGATATTCTACATTCAAGAGAGTTAAAACAGTTTAACTCTAATGTTGTTTCTACATTAGCTACTATCTTGGTTCACACTTAATATCTCCCACAAAATGCTATTGACCTAGATTTACTAGGAGATATTATAATACTATATTCTATACACACTTTATTTAGATCACAATTTCCTTTTTGTAAATCATCGCCTCTAGAAAAAGATCAGTGGTGCAAGATCATCAGCGTACATGAAGGAGTTTAGCTTTATCGAATTGTTTAGTTGTGCCTCAGTGTTTATCCTAGAATTCCATATGCAGACGGTGGAAAGTGTGGAGTTAATCCCTAATTACCCATACTAACCTGATTTATTGCAAAATAACTTCTTTTTGTTCCCTTGTATCAAACAAAAAATGTGTGTAGATCGATTAATCATCACCTCAGGTTGCTACTGATTATTTCTAGATCTATGTTTCTGAGGTTCTAACATTAGCGTGGAAATCTTTTTCCAGTTTGAGTCGCAAGCAAAACCGTATACATTTTAAAGACGAATATTTTGAAGAGAAACAAAAGTAACAGTCACGTTTTCACTATTAGAAATGATTTTCTTTCATCATTTTTGTAAAACCTTAGGCGCCATTATTTAGAGAACGCAAATGTTGACACCAAAGTGCAAGCTGTTCTGACTACGTCACTTTCACACAGACGAGCACGTTAAGCTCACTTTACAGGGAGACACTATGTTGTGGTGAAAGTCATTGGCAGATCTATTCACTTTCAGTACGTTCCAACGTAGACGACACGAAATTAACAGTTGTGAGTGATTTTAGGTTAGACGCCGTTTCAATAAGTGTGATACGGTGTGTGTAACCAACACAAGTGCTGCGTTTTGGGCAGTTACACTAGGCGTGGATACTTGTGCTTGTGGGACGTTAGTGATATCATTACAAGAACCAGGTGTCAAGCACTGGTGTACTTGAAACAATTTTTCAAACTCGACGAATTGACGGTGTCAGAGTAACTAACACGTCACTCAAACACGTCTGTTATTTGTGTCCATTATGTTCATGATCACTTCCGGGGATGACGCTAACTACCTGTACCGTCATCAAAGACTATTCTTGAGTCCACTTCATTTTGGGCCTACCAGGAATTCTACTTCCTCTCGGCCTGCATCTGCACAGTTGTTTCGTCAGTCTTTCTTCTGACATTCTGCTCTTATTCTCTTTGAATTCGTTTCTATATTTTTCTCTTGTGTTGTTTGCCTTTTCAAGATTAATTTTTCCTCTAATTTGTTCGTTCCTAATTCGGTGTCGGTGTGTACAACGTTTTACCGTTCTTAGAAATCTAATTCTGCTGCCTGTGATTTGCTTTTATCCTTTTTTGTGAGAAACCAGGCTTCACTCCCGTGTAGCAGAGACGTGATAGCCGTATTTTCATAAAAGATTATTTTTGTTTCGTTTCTAACGCCATTCTTCAAGCTTCTGTTAATGGAACCACATATGTAACGAAACTTATGAAACTAGTTGTTCACATCTATATTATACTGACAGCCAATTTGAATTCCTAAATAATTGAAGCTGTTAACATGTTTAATATCCTATTATTGATGACAATTTTTGATCTCATTAGTTCGAGTCCTTTAAATGCAATTAGCTTCGTTTTATTGAGATTCTCTTAATGTATTGTTTCCTAGCAGATACAGTTCATGTAGGGCACATTGTAAGTTTCTTCCATCGTGAAATACAATAAACTGATCGTCTACAAAATGTCAGTTGTTTATCGTTCTGTACTATTATATCAGTAACCCAGAATGCACTTCTTCTTCATATGTTCTGAAAAGATCGGCAATACGTATATTAAATAATCTCGTGATAAACTGCACTCTTTTCTGTCTTATTCACAGGTCTCGCATCTGAAGTAGTTGTATCCCTTTCTATCATTATTTTAGTGTTTGTATACGTAACTTCCAAACCCTTTATGATGTGTTTCTCTAATATTCTCCATAGTGTTTGCCTATTTACACGACGGGGAAGGCTTTTATGTAATCTATAAGGACTGTATGGGTTTCCATATTAAATTCGCACCTTTTCTCTATTAACTGTCTTATACGGAATACGCTAAGTGTGCACGAAATTTGCTTCCTCTAATCATTCTGTTGTCCTATACTGAGTCTTTCACTCACAGGCTGTAGCCTCGTGAATGCATTCTACACATTGTTGTAAGCTTTGCCTATCAACTTTCTCCCTCTATAATTATCACAGTATTCCGTTTTTCCGGTTTTAAAAAGAGGGATGACAACTGCACTCCTCCAGGCCCATTCTTACAGCAAATATTAAAAATATGGATTAATTTTAGCAAGGTACTATCATATTTTATAAGGTCTTTTTGTTTTGTATAAGGAACCATCCAAGAGTTTCCGTTTGAGGGCGTTGCTGCAGCGCATATGAAACCCAGCGCGAACCCGATGCGGGTCTATCAACACCGACGTGTGGACAAGGGGTTAGTGTGGTCTTCGATTCGAAACTTTCTGATCGCGCACTATACTTGTTTCAAGCAGTAAGCCTGAACGCCCCCAGTGCCAATGTAACTGCGACAACTCTCATTTCAGAGAATATAATGGGGATTCGACACTCATGAAGCGCCGAAACTGATTTTTTTTTTTAAATTTGTTGTAAGTTCCTATGGGGCCAAGCTGCTGAGGTCGTTGGTCCCTAGGCTTACACACTACGTAATCTAACTTAAGCTAACCTACGCTACGGACAACACACGCGCCCGTGCCCGAGGGAGGACTCGCACCTGCGACGGGGGACGCCCCGCGAACGATGGCAAGGCACACAAGACAGCGCGGTTACCCGTCACGGCTGCCGAAACTGAAGTGTGCACCGATGTTGCCGTGTAGACATCCAGTTACGAAACTTTATTCGCAACGCTGGTTTCAAGAGCCGAGTTTCGCAACTCGATGTCTCCGTCTGAACTAGACTTCACTTATGGGCCGGTGCCCGGGCTGGAGGCAGCCACGGCACAGCAGTGGCGCGCGCCTCTTCCCGGCCGGCCACGGGGGTGGGCGCTGGGCTGAGAGCAGAGCAGAGCAGAGCGGCGGAGTGCGGCGGTAACTCTGGTGGGGGGGCGTGGCGCAGCCACTGCCACGGCCGCGGCCGCCGCCCGTCCATCTCGTGCCCGGAGAGCCTCATTAGCAGCACAACACAGCACGCCATGGCGGCGCTCCTACTCGGGAAAGCTGCCTGCCCCTGCCCCAAGTAAAAGGATAGCTCTTGCGGCAGTAATTTTCTTTCTCCCAACGGCGTAACGAAGAAAATTGCGCTTTGTTTCTTGAGCGCCGGCTGTTGTGCATGCAAAGTGAAGGGAACAGCCGACCACTGTATATGCAAAGCGGAACATCAAAGCAGAAAGAAAGGGAAAAAAGGAAAGCATATTGGTTCCTGCTTCCTCTTTATGTGCCAATTTGTACAAAATGCCGCAGCGTAATGCTGCAGATCCTAGGGAATTTTAATTTTTGGTGATTCGTGCAAGGAAGTCATGCCGAGATGGGAGACTAGCATACAGATTATATTAATTCTAAAAACAGCTACTGCGGTACGAATGGTACGTTTCATTGCAGTTACCTTATTATCTACTGCCAACAAGTTCGAATTAAATTTCGTTGCCTCACGTAATCGAATTAACAAATGGCCCTACAGTTAATTTCTTTTCTGTGTGAAAATTAACTCTTGAAAAGTATTGAACCGTGATTTATTTTCAAAGAATATTCTTAAGAATTTGTTTTATTTACTAGCGATTCATCAAGAAAGTTAACACATTTAATCACACTATGTAAGCATGGAAGTAGTTGCCAGGGAGTAACTGATGAAATCATAACCAAATTCCTTTTAACAAATGGGGATTTTATTCACGTTAATAGTGCCTAAAAGCATTTTTAAGAGAAACAGATTTAAAATTATAATTAGAAAGCACCCTCTAAATATCAAAGTTACAATTTATTCAGAGGCAGAAAGAAACATGTTTTGACTATGTGAGCTTTCGGGCAGAGAACCTAGCCGCTCCCTTTTGACACGGCCGTAGCTATGACAGCTCACAACAGCCTCTGAAACACTACACTGGTACAAATCTGCAACACACCAGATAACTTTAAAATAAGAAACAATTTACACAAGCACACAAACTGTGCACCCCGCCCGTAGGAGGGATGGAAATGGTATAAAACACTAACAATTAAAATATTAACCTTGCCACCGAAGTTGCAACTTGATTTTAACTTCTAAGAAAAGTCTTGCGGTGAAAGGGTGGCAACTTTATATACTTCAATGATCATTTAAATAAAAGCCCAATCTTATACAAAATTCTACAAGGTTGGCCAAACAATAGTTAAGATGCTCCACAGTACACAGATACCGCCTCTCAAGATCATAGGCAATAATATCAAAGTTTCCAAAGATCAAAACATGTTTCAGGTATTAGGCTGTTACACTCGAAGCAATAAATTTGTTAACACACCAAATCCGACAAACATGACAGAGGCAGCTACTAACGTACGGTAGAATGATAGGGAGATTACCGAACAACCCGAACCGCAGGTTGCTCTAACCCGCCCCTACTCCACAAGGGAAAAACGGACGACCCGATGAATAAACAACCACCTTCTAGCGTGTGGCCAGATGGAGAAGAATGGTGGGACGACCCAAAAGCAAAACGGCTGGTGACCTCACCAAGAAAACAAGTAGAATTTAACAAGAGTAAATCAAACAACATATCACCAATCACTTAACTTCTAATAAACTGCGATTTCTCGAGAAGACCTGGCGCAGCACCCCCAAATCGCTCTCCCGAGCCGTCCGCTGCCAGCCGCTTCAACGGACGCAGGAAGGCGCGCCGATCTCCCGTCTCACGGCGTCGCAGCTCGCACCGGCCAGACTGATGTCGTGGGTCGACTCCCGTTGCTCTCGTGCTCACCGCGAAGTCACTACCCCACGCTATACGCCGCGGCCCACTGGACTCACGTGGCGACCTCACATGCGCCGACGCTCAAGACGGACAAGTCATCTTGTGTCTCGGTGCGCGACCGACCAACCGATCGATCAAACCGCCAATGACCATTGCCTGAGGAAGCTCGAGCAGACTGGCGGCCTAACGCGCAGAGTCAGCTGCAGGAACTAAGCCCCGACCGGGCGACCACTCGCTGAGTTCTTTTACTGGCGGAGTGGAAAGACTCTCATTTTGCCGGCTTTAAAGGCTGATCCGAACGATAGACATACTAGCACTCCGAACGACAGAGAGACACTAACTGCCGAACAAATGAGGACGAGAGACAGATTAACAAGCTGGGGACGAGAGACTGACCCAGACTGACTGACTGGCGAGCTCATAGCGCCCCTTAAATGTACGAGAACAGGCAACCTTTCCCCTTTCCCACCAGAAGGAGACACCAAAGCGGCGCCACCGCCAGAAACGGAGGGCGACTGCTTCACACTACGCGCTGCGGTGCGCTCTTCAAAGCACCAATTTTTACCACGGTTCAAGTATCATATTAACTCAATAGAAATAATTTCGACCTGTGTGCCAACCTTTTGACCTCAGAATAGGAATTACAGCGTACGTCCTCTGTTACCTGATGGATGATTTCCTATCTCCGTGTTCCTCTACAACTTTTACCCTGTAGTACCAAAGACGTTATTGCCTGACGTCTTAACAGACGTCCTATGATCCTGTCCCTTCTTCTTCTTCTCAGTGTTTCTCATATAGTCCTTTCCTCATCGATTCTGCGGAAAAACTTCTTGTTCTTTACCTACCTCATTCTTTGGCTACGTTGCTGTATTCCTGTGCAGCACCTAATTTAAAATACTTTGTCTTATGTTCCATTTTTCCCACAGTCAGTGTTTCACTACCATACGATGTGGTGCTCGAAACGTACTATCTCAGAAATTTCTTCCTCAAATTAAGGCCTATGTTTGTCACTAGTAGACTTCGCTTGGCCGTAGTTATGCTCAAAAGCAAGTCCCTCTTATCTGTCTTTGCGACTTTCCGTGTATGGTCTGGCAATTTTTGAAAAAGTTTTAAAAAAGGAATCTTGAAGTATATTGCTGTAATTAGAAGAAATGTTTTCGTTGAAAAATACATATTACTCGTGTTTTATTGGCTCCAATCCCGCTGTCGAACATCTCTGAAGTATTATTTGTATTGTTTCCTAATTTATCTTCAGGTAAATTCCGTTGCTCTACACATTTAGCAAGTCCAGGCCGATTTTATGTCTACATGCTGGCCCAGTCCCTTCGCTAAGAACTGAAAGTCTATAATTTTCAATTCATTGAAAGCCGATAGGAAACGAAAAAAATTATATTTTCTTCAGGGACGGTTCCCTTCAGAATTCCTGCTCTGTGTTAGCGCAAGATGGAAGCTTACTGTTAAAAATTCCCTAGCTGAAATCCAAGTCTCCGCTCGAAACGCACCTGGATTTCTCTCGGTCTTCCGTCCTGTAATACGTAACTTCGTTCGTCACGACGGATCATCTGCTCTCCACTTCAGAAGCACACAACACAACGAAAACGCCATCCCCCCCCCCCCCCCCCCCCTTCGCCCCAGAAGACTCACGACTTGCACATCTCACGAGGGCTGCCAGCCGAGTCCTCGATTTAGCTAGCTCCAAATCAGTACACGAAAATATGTTAACACTCAGGCATTCCAGCCGGTCACAATCACGATCAGAATGCAGGGTTTCCTGTTCCTCTAATAACACCTCTGCTTCCTAACAGGACTTTTAAGAGTTTCTCTCTGTCATGGATGTTGGAAACACCGGCTATCTCACCTGTAATCCACCCATGTCGGCTCCAGCCATAACCCAATTGAGGATTAGGAAAAGAGCAGCCCATCATCTCTAGGTTGAAAATCCTGCTTCATTCTTCCAGTTCCCGACCCTGTCGTAGACAGTAGCTACAAGGAGAGCGCATAGGTGTGGCTACAAAATATGTTACAAGCCAAGCTGTACTGTCGTTGCGTAAGTGGCTGTAAACTTCAGTAGAGGCGAAGCTGGCTGATGCACTGAACTTGTGGTTCCAGCGCAGGAGAACAGAAGAAAATCCCGTGCCACATCATTTTCTAGTAGAGGAAGGAGGAGAGCTGACGCGCAGCTTTGAAGATTCAGGGAAAATCTAGCGCTTCGTCAAGATGGCTAACACAATTGCTATTCACAGCGAAAAACGTAGTGATGTTTTTTTATCTTTGCGATGATTTCTTCAGTTACATTGACTCTGGGAACGTGTTTACAACGCCAATGAAACTGGACTGGCTGCACTTGAGAGGATTCTCACAGGATCCTCGTCCTCTTTGACACAGGCACATGATAATTTTGGAGATTATCCGCGTTTTTCCGTTATCAGTTTACCTAGATAATCGGGAGTTTGCTGTATTTATACGGCATTTTTTCCTTGCCTATCAAATGTACTTAATACTACGCATCAGTCTGTCGAAGCGGATTTTAAACTGTTGGGGACGTCTAAGATCTGGACGTGAAGAGAGAATTCAGAGGCAGTAGGCTGGCGGTCTATACGTGAGGATGAACAAGTAGAATTGACGACAACAGTTTCAAGGGCTGTGCAGAGCCTTCAATCACACAGCAGCAAAGCTCCTTACAGAGCTCCATGGTGCATAGTGTTACGTCGTCCCTAATGGACTGTGATTTAGAAATTGTAGACATTTACAATATAAAAGGCACATTAAAGCCATTATCTCTGTCAATCACCTTATTTTGTCTTTTGTAGTGGATAGGGATGAATAGTTCCTACGTGCGAGTCATTGTAAACTTGTAAGTTACTAGACACTCCAAAATAACACATGACACTGGATTGTAATATGACAGTTTAATACTAATAAAGATGCCGGTTAATTTTAAATTAGATTTACGTGTTACCTTTCCTTCTTGAAAGTATTCGAAGATTTCGCCATGAACACTGTTTTAGAAATTTCCAGATTAATCTGCGTGACTCTTAATACTATGTTGCTAACGGTCTGTCAATTGACTTGTTGAACAATTATGTTACACTTTCCAAGAACAACCTTATGATCACTTTCTGTGTCATTCTTTGGGTACACACGACTTGTTCTGTTAGTCTGACCTGATACATTCTTTCGCAGTCAACCAGATTTTCCCAGTGCAGTTAGTTGAAGCTTGAGGTCTGCTTTTCCACACATGAAGTTACGCAGTAGTTGTTTCGATGGTAGGCAATGAATACCTCGTAACTCTATCTGTCTGCGAAAACTCGTAATTCTAATAACCAGTAATTCCATAATCAAAGAGAGAATTGTAAGTGAATGGATTTCTCTAATCTGCAAAAACTAGGGTTCTACTATGCAGTTACGCATGTAGCAACTTCCTATATCACTTTATATTATTTTCTTAAGAAATTGTTTTTGCTTCATTTGAAAAATTTAACAAAGTGGAGTTAAGAGGTTTTAATTGCCTACCGTCGCGTCGGTCTGTCATATCTCAACACACTCTTTACATGACATTAATAATTTCAGTTGTGATTCATTAACTGTATAATCAAAACCGCTTCACCTTTTACGTTTTGCGAAGCAGACCACTGTACGTTTCCTACATTAACGTTTAGTCGCCAATAATTGTCATACAGTCAAAAACATTTTACCTGTTTTAGTACATAAATAATTATTCTCTCCGCAAATGTAAAAAATAACTAGTACCACACAGTAAGTAATCAAACAAAGACATGAACTGTAACGTCCTTCATACTTCAGTGGAACTTACATGGGGTTATTCATTTGTGCGGTTTCAGTAGACAATAGCCCGGAAACTGCCAGACATACTGGAAAACGACACACACCCGGTGATGGATCATATTTGCGCGTTTCGATCTGTAATACGCAACTTGGCGTAGTTGCATGAGGGGAAAAGCGTGTTGGAAAACGTAGGCAAACCATCCGCTCCGTATCGTCACACTGATTTAGTTCGCGCCTGCAGATAGGCAACGCAATAAACAGTTTTCCTTAGCGGGCTGCTTTCGCTACGTCCCTGGAAATTCGCTGTGGAAACATTAATGAATGGCACACACATATTGACATTTGCCATGTCAGTAATGAAACCTATATTGAGCACCTTTAATGTGAGACAAAAACTTCGGGAGGTGCTGTCTCAACTGATATGTGTCCGCTTTCTGTATGTCTTGTAGTCTTCGTGCAGTGGTATTATGAAACCCCAAGGGGGCTTGTGAAAGCGCTATATTTACTTAGGTGTCTGTGGCGGTACGCTTCAATTGAAACCGAGCTTTGTGGCCTTGCAGCCTTAAAATACAAATTAAATTTCTTTTATTTGTGTCTGCCATGGGATGAAAGAGCAAACACCGTGGAAAATTCATTTTGTCCGTGCCTCGGAGCTTCCGTGGCCACGTGCGGAACGCCAGACAAATTACGCGGCGTATTGCACCGCGGGTTTAATTGGAAACATTTATTGTGAGGCCAGGATTAATTGTCTGCTGCACCGGTAGGTCAGACCAAATAAGCGTCTCCAACCTCTCTGTGACCCGCGAGAGAGGATTAAACTTCTCACGGCTCTCATACCAGTAGTCAAAGGCCTCCAGCAGTCCTACTACAGTCAAAAGGATTCCCATAACTGACCACTTTTTCTAGGTTGACAAATCCACGGAAAGTGTCTTTTTTTCATAAGTCTTGCTTCCGTTATTAACCACAGTGTCAGGACTGCCTGCCTGGTGCCTTTACCTTTACTAAAGCCAAACTGATCGTTATCTAACATACCCTTTGTTTTCTTTCCTATTCTTCTGTAGATTATTCTTGTCAGCGACCTGCATGCATGTACTTTGAAACTGATTGATAGTTATCGCATGTATCTACCCTTGCTATCTTCGGAATTGCATGTACGATATTTTTACTGAAGTCTCATGGTACGTCGCCTGTGTCATAGATTTTGCACAAAAACTTGGAAGTGTCTTTTGGTTTCCACTTCTTCCAATGATTTTAGAAGTTCCTATGAAATGTTATCTACCTCTTTTATCTTATTTGATATAAAGTGTTGTAAAGCTCTGTCAAATCTGATTGTATTGCTCGATCTCCTTTGACTTCCAAATCGACTTCCATTTCTTCTTGTATCACGTCGTCAGACAAGTATTTCTCCTCGCAGAAGCCTTCAATGTACTCGTAGCACATATCCACTCTCTACATTTACCAGTGGAATTCCCATTTGATTCTTAATACTGACAATTTTGCTTTTAATTTCACAGAAGATTGAACCGACTTTTCTATACGCTGAATGTCTACCTCCGACCACTATTTCTTTTACAATTTCCCTGTATTTTCCCTGCAGGTATTTCGCCTTAGATTCCCTGCACTTTATTGCATTACTAAGCCACTTACGTTACTGTATTTCTTTATTTTCCCGACTATTCTTGTACTTTCTTGTTTCGTCCCGCAACTGAAGTATTTCATCATTGTCGCAGATTCCTTCGCAGTTACCTTCCTTGTTATTGTATTTCTCTGTGCAACTTCTGTAATTGTTCGTTTTAGAGATGCCTATTCCCTTCATCTGAAATGTCTGTGGTACTAGCTATTCACACAATACATGTAGCCTCAGAGAACTTCAAATGCACATCGCAGTTCTACATCTACATGGATACTCTGTAAATCACACTTTAGTGCCAGGCTGAGGGTTCATCAAACCACCTTCACAATAATTCTCTGTTATTCCACTCTCAAACAGCGCTTAGTAAAAAAAAGCTCTGATTTCTCTTATTTTATTACGATGATAGTTTCTCCCTGTGTAGATCGGCGTCAACAAAATATTTTCACATTCGGAGGAGGAAGTTGCTGATTGAAATTTCCTGAAAATGCTTCGCCGCAACGAAAAACGCCTTTGTTTTAATGGTGTCCATCGAAAATTCTGTATCATGTCCGTGACACTCTCTCCCCTACTTCGTGATGATACAAAACATGCTGCTCTTCATTGAATTTTCTCGATGTACTCCGTTAATCCTATCTGCTAAGGATCCCAGACCGCGCAGCAGTACTCCAAAAGAGGACGGACAAGCGTAGTGTAGGCAGTCTCTTCAGTAGATCTGTTACATTTTCTAAGTGTTCTACCAATAAAACACAGTCTTTGCAAAACACAGTCTTTGCAAAACACAGTCTTTGCTTTGCCTTCCCCACAACATTTTCTATGTGTTCCTCCCAATTTAAGCTGTTCGTAGTTGTAATTCCTAGGTATTTAGTTGAATTTACGGCCTTTACATTTGACTGATTTATCGAGTAACCGAAGTTTACAGGATTCCTTTTAGCACTCATGTGGATGACCATAGACTTTTCGTTATTTAGGGTTAATTGCCAATTATTGCACCATTCAGATGTCTTTCCTAAATCGTTTCACAACTTGTTTCGATGTGCTGATGACTTTACTAGTCGATAAATGACAACATCATCTGCTCAGATGGTCTCCCAAATCATTTATATAGAAAAGGAACAGCAGAGGGACTGTAACGCTACCATGGGGAACGCCAGAAATCACTTCTGTTTCACTCTATGACTTTCCGTCAATTACTAAGAACTGTGACCTCTCTGACAGGAAATCATGAAGCTAGTCAAATAACTGAGATGATATTCCATAAGCACGCAATTTCACTACAAGCCGCTTGTGTGGTAATCAGAATCCTCTTGGAAATCTAGAAATACGGAATCACACTTAGCTTGTGTAAAGAGCTAATTGTGTTTCACAGGAAAAATCTGTGTTGACAGTGTGCCAATAGACCGTTCTCTTCGAGGCAATTCATAATACAATACATTTTCCAATATACTGCCGAATGTCGACGTTAATGATATGGGCCTCTAGCTTTGTGGATTACTCCTGCTACCTTTCTTGGATATTGGTGTGACCTGTGCAACTTTCCAGTCTTTGGGTACGGGTCTTTCATCGAGCGATCGGTTGTATATAATTGTTAAGTATGGAGCTACTGCATCAGCATACTCTGAAACGAACCTAATTGGTACGCAGTCTGGACCAGAAGACTTGCTTTTATTATGTGATTTAAGTTGCTTCACTACTCCGAGGATATCTACGTCTAGGTTACTCATGTTGGCAGGTGTTCTTGGTTCAAATTCTGGAACATTTACTTGTTGTTGTGTGTTGTGTGGTCTTCAGTCCTGAGATTGGTTTGATGCAGATCTCCATGCTACTCTATCCTGTGCAAGCTTCTTCACCTCCCAGTACCTACTGCAACCTACATCCTTCTGAATCTGCTTAGTGTATTCATCTCTTGGTCTCCCTCTACGATTTTTACCCTCCACGCTGCCCTCCAATGCTAAATTTGTGATCCCTTGATGCCTCAAAACATGTCCTACCAACCGATCCCTTCTTCTAGTCAAGTTGTGCCACAAACTTCTCTTCTCCCCAATCCTATTCAATAGCTCCTCATTAGTTACGTGATCTACCCACCTTATCTTCAGCATTCTTCTGTAGCACCACATTTCGAAAGCTTCTATTCTCTTCTTGTCCAAACTGGTTATCGTCCATGTTTCACTTCCATACATGGCTACACTCCATACAAATACTTTCAGAAACGACTTCCTGACACTTAAATCTATACTCGGTGTTAACAAATTTCTCTTCTTCAGAAACGATTTCCTTGCCATTGCCAGTCTACATTTTATATCCTCTCTATTTCGACCATCATCAGTTATTTTACTCCCTAAATAGCAAAACTCCTTTACTACTTTAAGTGTCTTATTTCCTAATCTAATCCCCTCAGCATCACCCGATTTAATTTGACTACATTCCATTATCCTCGTTTTGCTTTTGTTGATGTTCATCTTATATCATCCTTTCAAAACACTGTCCATTCCGTTCAACTGCTCTTCCAAGTCCTTTGCTGTCTCTGACAGAATTACAATGTCATCGGCGAACCTCAAAGTTTTTACTTCTTCTCCATGAATTTTAATACCTACTCCGAACTTTTCTTTTGTTTCCTTTACTGCTTGCTCACTATACAGATTGAATAACATCGGGGAGAGGCTACAACCCTGTCTCACTCCTTTACCAACCACTGCTTCCCTTTCATGCCCCTCGACTCTTATAACTGCCATCTGGTTTCTGTACAAATTGTAAATAGCCTTTCGCTCCCTGTATTTTACCCCTGCCACCTTCAGAATTTGAAAGAGAGTATTCCAGTTAACGTTGTCAAAAGCTTTCTCTAAGTCTACAAATGCTAGAAACGTAGGTTTGCCTTTTCTTAATCTTTCTTCAAAGATAAGTCGTAAGGTTAGTATTGCCTCACGTGTTCCAACATTTCTACGGAATCCAAACTGATCTTCCCCAAGGTCCGCTTCTACCAGTTTTTCCATTCGTCTGTAAAGAATTCGCGTTAGTATTATGCAGCTGTGACTTATTAAACTGATAGTTCGGTAATTTTCACATCTGTCAACACCTGCTTTCTTTGGGATTGGAATTATTATATTCTTCTTGAAGTCTGTGGGTATTTCGCCTGTCTCATACATCTTGCTCACCAGATGGTAGAGTTTTGTCATGACTGGCTCTCCTAAGGCCATCAGTAGTTCTAATGGAATGTTGTCTACTCCCGGGGCCTTGTTTCGACTCAGGTCTTTCAGTGCTCTGTCAAACTCTTCACGCAGTATCTTATCTCCCATTTCATCTTCATCTACATCCTCTTCCATTTCCATAATATTGTCCTCAAGTACATCGCCCTTGTATAAACCTTCTATATACTCCTTCCACCTTTCTGCCTTCCCTTCTTTGCTTATAACTGGGTTGCCATCTGAGCTCTTGATATTCATACAAGTGGTTCTCTTCTCTCCAAAGGTCTCTTTAATTTTCCTGTAGGCAGTATCTATCTTACCCCTAGTGAGACAAGCCTCTACATGCTTACATTTGTCCTGTAGCCATCCCTGCTTAGCCATTTTGCACTTCCTGTCGATCTCATTTTTGAGACGTTTGTATTCCTTTTTGCCTGCTTCATTTACTGCATTTTTATATTTTCTCTTTTCATCAATTAAATTCAGTATTTCTTCTGTTACCCAAGGATTTCTATTAGCCCTCGTCGTTTTACCTACTTGATCCTCTGCTGCCTTCACTACTTCATCCCTCAGAGCTACCCATTCTTCTTCTACTGTATTTCTTTCCCCCATTCCTGTCAATTGTTCCCTTATGCTCTCCCTGAAACTCTGTACAACCTCTCGTTCTTTCAGTTTATCCAGGTCCCATCTCCTTAAATTCCCGCCTTTTTGCAGTTTCAATCTGCAGTTCATAACCAATAGATTGTGGTCAGAATCCACATCTGCCCCTGGAAATGTCTTACAATTTAAAACCTGGTTCCTAAATCTCTGTCTTACCATTATGTAATCTATCTGATACCTTTTAGTATCCCCAGGATTCTTCCAGGTATACAACCTTCTTTCATGATTCTTGAACCAAGTGTTAGCTATGATTAAGTTATGCTCTGTGCAAAATTCTACAAGGCGGCTTCCTCTTTCATTTCTTCCCCCCAACCCATATTCACCTACTATGTTTCCTTCTCTCCCTTTCCCTACTGACGAATTCCAGTCACCCATGACCATTACATTTTCGTCTCCCTTCACTACCTGAATAATTTCTTTTATCTCGTCATACATTTCATCAATTTCTTCATCATCTGCAGAGCTAGTTGGCATATAAAATTGTACTACTGTAGTAGGCATGGGCTTTGTGTCTATCTTGGCCACAATAATGCGTTCACTATGCTGTTTGTAGTAGCTAACCCGCACTCCTATTTTTTTTATTCATTATTAAACCTACTCCTGCATTACCCCTATTTGATTTTGTATTTATAACCCTGTAATCACCTGACCAAAAGTCTTGTTCCTCCTGCCACCGAACTTCACTAATTCCCACTATATCTAACTTTAACCTATCCATTTCCCTTTTTAAATTTTCTAACCTACCTGCCCGATTAAGGGATCTGACATTCCACGCTCCGATCCGTAGAATGCCAGTTTTCTTTCTCCTGATAACGACATCCTCTTGAGTAGTCCCCGCCCGGAGATCCGAATGGGGGACTACTTTACCTCCGGAATATTTTACCCAAGAGGACGCCATCATCATTTAATCATGTATTCTGTATCCCACATCTTTCCATGTTGTTGCTCCTGGCGATTCTCTTAAACTTAAGCCTACTCTTCATCACCACTAAATTGCGCTTTCACTTTGATAATTCAACTGGAATTTTCCCCTGCCTGAAGGCACTTTCAGGTATATGTTCGCCTCGTTTGATTTCCGATTATTGTGTTCGCTATTACGAGCTGGAGTTTACTGCAGACTCCTGCTCGTCTCTCTCCGTGGTACGTACTATCCAGCTGCGATTCCACCCGACCTTATTGTTGACGTCCTTCCAGTGCTCCTTATGAGCAGAGTGTTAAATTGTCGTCTCTTTTTTCTGTACCGAGTTACCAGCGGACTGCCGTCGTGTACTCAAAATCCGCTTCTTCTGCTTGTGACGTCGGATGTGTAACTGAATTATTGTTATTTGCATTAGTTTGCTGTCAATTCTAAAGAGAATAACGCTATCACGGAGTTGTTCAATGTAACTAATTCTCTGACCTACCTTTGTACTCATAACGAATCCTACTCTTGCCAAATAATCTTACCTTGCTGTTAATATTGCCGTATATTCCTGTGACCATAAATCCTTATCTTCTTCCCATTTCACTTCGTCGACCCCCACTATACAAACTAAGCCTTTACCCTCCCTTTTCAGTTTTGCTTGCTACCCTATTAAAGGTACCTCTTATTTTCGGTCCATATTTTATTTCCTTGTTTTTCAGGTTTACATTTTATGTTATGCCTGAGGATATCAGTAACATTCAGTAACCTTAGGCACACCTGCAGAACGCATAACACGAAGTACGATTTCAGTTCCCACGCTGGTATAAGTGGTCGCTGAACCATCTGGCGTTGCCAGCAGACTGTGGGCGAGGCGCAGTGGCTAGCTGAGAAGACGGTTGCATCAGCGAAACAACAGCCAACCTGGTGCGAAGCTAGCAATCTTGTTTAATAAATATTTACTAATAAAATCCACTTTTTCTAGTACAGATTTTAGGAGAACCTAATGGTCGTAAACACTTTCTTATAACGATATTACGACGAATGAAAGCAGTCGCTTCAAAAAACAAATGAACACTGTTTAAGATAAAGGAGTTTTACGAACAGCTACGATGTTTCACGATTGTAAGTACGAGATGTGGACTGTGCGCCATAGTCGCCAGCCGCCAGTAGCATCCCCACCGAACTAATTCTGTCATAAGACCATGCTCTCAAGAAACTGCTGGTTCTGAGATAATAAGTGATTCAGTGACTCACAAAGGTATTCCGCCACCAGTGTTACGTTTTATTTTTACTTCATTATATACAGGCACACATATTACAGGAGTAGTTGCGGCACTAAATGGTATAGGATTATGTAATAAGTAACAGAACTGCATTTTCTTATTTATAAACTTAACTCAAACAACATAAACAATAATACATAAAGAAACATTCCCACTATCACAGCAAAAAAAGATTTCGGGCAGCAAGTACAACAATCACAAAAATGGTTCAGATGGCTCTAACAACTATGGGACTTAACATCTGAGGTCATCAGTCCCCTAGACTTAGAACTATTTAAACCTAACTAACCTAAGGACATCACACACATCCATGCCAGAGGCAGGATTCGAACCTGCGACCGTAGCAGCGGCGCGGTTCCGGAATGAAGCGCCTAGAAGCACTTTTCTTAAGACCGCTGTTTTAGCCTTTTTAGCATCTTTTTTTCTTTTTTTTACCGAAGAGAATATTGAAAGAATTAAAATAAAAGAAAATATAATTTAATAACAAAAAGTAAATAAAGCACCAAACATTAGCGGCGCGATAAAAATATGGTCGCTGTGCCTTTTTTAGACCGCTTTTTTTAATCAAAAATGAAAAAAGGAAAAGGGTTTTGGAAGGTTTGTTTTTCTGCTTTTTTATTTTATTTATTTTTAAATTTTTTTATGTTATTTTATTTTTATGCAAGTGGATAAAAGGAAAGCCTTTCCTCTTGGGCTACATGAACAGAATAATAGGAAATCGTCCCGTTACGACAAAGGATGCTCCATACTATAGCCGCTGCGAATTTTTCGATGACTGTCGTCTCGTTCCTGTGTTGTTTCCGTTGTTTGTTCAATCTGTTTGTTCAATCTCATAAAAAAAAGGAACTGGAAAGAGGTGTTATGGTTATCTTCTCATGTCATCGATAATCCAGCTGTGAGGCGGATTATGGAATGCGCTCCAAAAGAATTTGAAAAATATTGCCTATATTTAGAGTTCTTGACGATCGCACAATGTCGTTCGTTGAGGTAATATCAAAAATCGGGTACTGTCTTTTCGCTATTACCGAACAGGTAGTGAACAGCGTGGCCGCTAATCCACGTCACAGAGTTCGTTTTTGGGTTTGGGAAATACACCCCATCTGGGAAAAGAAGTGATCGAGTAGTTATCGTGTCGGGAGTCTTGCATGTGAGAAAGCCAATATCTGACGCACCAAATACCAAACGTCCTTTGCCGACCCGCATTCGAAACGATGTTCATCCGTGTCAATCACTTGGCATGTGGCACACAAGGGTGTATCGGCGAGGTGGATGTGATGTAGGCGGAACTGGCACAACTGTTTCCCATTAACAGTTATACACCACGCAGATTGCACGTCAGTAGCAAGCGTGGTGGCATTCAATGCCTGCCACACAGTACGCCACTTTGTAGTGGGGTGTTTGCTTTCAATCACATTCGGCGTCCTCTTCATTTGCATGGCAGCATATATCGCCCTCGTCATCATCAAGCGTGTGGGTAGTAGTGCGGTGCGGATGTAGCTTACTTCAAGGAAGAATTGGCTAATGTAGAAGAAACTTGCTGGGATGTGAGAGATCATCAAAGGGGGTGCTAGTGAGATTGGCCGTAAGGCCTCCAGTAAGAGACTTGTGAGGCACGTCGGACTTCGTCGCCACAGTTACAGGTGACAGCTGACGAACAGGGACTTCGCTCTGTTCTGAACATGACAAAGGCCTAAACCCCCTCTGCTCCTCGGAAGGGTTCGGGACTCGTAACGAATCTTAAATAACATGTCCGTATTAACGAAGGATCCCAAAACCGCCAACATGCGGTGAGCCAGGGTAGGTGGTACGGGAGTATATGTGCAAAATGGGGGATACGTGACGCCAAATAGACGTTAGCATATCGTGTCAGTTGCAGGAGGTCTAGATGTCTAAGACGGTGGTCACTTATTCCTGCTCTCATCTGATTCAATAAACGCCTGTAGTTAACGGTTGTGGAGCGCTTCATGTCAGATGTGAACTCAATGCCAAGACAGTGGATTGTGTCACTGATTCGTAGCGGTGCGACGCTATCGTCGGGTAGACCTCTGCCTATAGACAGGGCGTGCAATTTGTGGAGATTGAGATGGCTCCCCGATGCCGCGTCGTAGGTCGCCACCCACGCCAGTGCTGCACGAACATCGTCATTACTGCGAAGAAGGAGTACCAGATCATCCGCATAGGCAGTGCAGTAAAAAGTGTGTCCGCCAAGGGACATCCCAGTCAGGCGTTGTCGGAGGCCGCAGAGGAGTGGTTCCAAGACGAGGCCGTACAATATCGCCGAAAGAGGGCAGCCTTGTCGCACCGATCGCTGGATCTGTATCGGCGGCGTGAGACGGCCACTATATAACACCTTGGACGTCGCGCTGCGTAGGAGACGCATCAGTACGTTAACTATAATGTCCGGATACCACACGTGTCGCAGTACCTCCATCAAAAAAGTGTCGTCGACTCTGTCAAAGGCCTGGCTAAAGTCGAGTGAGGCCATAACTCCTGGCAGTTGGCGAGCTTTAGCTAGCGCGATCATATCTGGATATCAGCACAGTGCAGTGCGAATATTATGATCACCACCTAACGATCCCTGGTCCTGCGACACAACACATTGTACCGATCGCTTTAGGCGTGCCGCCAGAAGCCGAGTGAAAATCTTCGAGTCACTGTTCAGTAAGGTCAAGAGGCGATAATCACTGATCCTGGATCCCCCTCGTGGTTTGTGTATGGGCTCAATCAGTCCTTCTAGGAAAGCCCCAGGGAGCTGCGTCGTGGGATACATAAGATCGCGGCAAATATCAGTCCATGCTGGTGCCAGCAATTGCTGATATGTCCGATAAAATTCCAGACGAAGGCCATCAGGTCCTGGGGACTTATGAGCAGCCCCCACCTGTATTGCTTCAATGATTTCCTCTTCCGTTACATCTGCAGTCAAATCGGCTGCCGCTGTCGGAGAGATCACTCGACTTTAGCTAGGCCTTTGACACAGTCGACCAAGTGAGTTGAGAGACTTCGGCGATCACCTCTGGGGGATGTCGATGTTCCGAGTACAGCCTAGTGTAGCGAGCATGAAGGGCGTTTCCTTTGTCGCGCTGGGTATCAAGGCGCCGTCTCTCTTCCGTCGTGATAGCTTGGATCAGTGTCCTGCGTCTGCGCCGTCGTTCTGCCATGACGTGGTACATGGACGGTTCCTCCTGAGCCACTGTGTCTTGAATGCGCGCTCTGACAATCGCACCCTCAAGGTGGCAACGTGTTAATCTGATGATCTGTGCCTTGGCACGGTTCACCGTCACCTGCAGTGCAGGTGAGTACGGCAGTGTTGTACATTCCCTTAAGATGCTGTAGTAAAAGTCTATGGTATGTCTCTTCCATGCTGCAACGTCTCGGCCGTAGCCTATCAAGGTTTTCCGGAGGGCTGGTTTGGCGCAGAGTAACCACCACGACAGTGTAGACCGGTAGGTGACACGCCGGCGGCTACAAGAGTCCAACGTGTTCTCTATAAGGCGGCGGCATTCCTGAGAGGCTAGGTGGGCGACGTTCAACTTCCAAGGACCGCGGCTGTGCCATACCTTCTGGCGGCCGAGGGTAATGGCGCAGATGTAGGCCTCGTGGTCAGAAAAATTTGTGGGCCAAACTTCGGCAGCTCTCGTCCCCACAGCTATGGAGCTCGAGATGTAAATCCGATCGATGCGGCTGGAGGAATGGCTGGTGTAATGAGTAAATTCGGGCCGATCGCCACAAACATGTTCCCACGAGTCCACCAATTGAAGATTATTTATAACTGTCGCAAGTTCTCTGCAGGGAGAATGATGTAGTAACTGATCCTTAGGTGCTTGGCTACAGTTGAAGTCCCCTCCGAATATCAAGGCGTCCTGACGGCCCGTAAAGAGGGGCGTGATTGTACGACCGAAAAAGGTGGATCGTTCGCGACGCCGACCAGATCCTGACGGTGCATAGATGTTAATAAGCTTGACTCCTTGGATAGTAAGAGCCATGCCTCTGGCGTCAGGGAGACACTCGACGCTTTCTGCGGATATACCTTCGCGGAGGAGGATCGGCACACCACTGCCATTGGCAGACGTATGTGAGACCTAAGTCTTGTAGGCGTAGAGTTCTTGAAGTCTGCGACATACACCTCTTGAAGGAGCGCAATGTCGATGTCTGCTGCGTTGAGCAGATCCTGTAGCTTCGGGCACGTATGTTGTTGATGTTAATCGGCGCTAGACGGTATGTTTGATCAGCCAGGTCGGAAACTGGGTTGTTTAGGAGGCCAGGTGTGGGCGGCAGGGGCGGCCCCACAGAGGCTGACGATACAGCCGTAGTCACTGTGGTTGGTCGGTGCTGGGTACAGCCGAGGGAGCATCTCTGCCCTCGGCATCCTCCTGGTGCTGTGGCTCATCCTCGACATCATCCGCCCGAGAATCAGATGCAGCAATTGGTAACTGTTGATTAGTGCTGTCAGTAGAGCGCTCGAGCGCATGTTCAGTAGCAGAAGTGATGTTGTCAGACCGAGGCTCAGAAATTGTACCGCCGTAGCATCGTGATGGGAAGGCTGAGTTGTGTTGGTAGAGTCCTGAGTGTCGTCCGACGCCGGATGTTCGTCCGGGTAACACATCCGAATCATCGAATGACGTATGCGCCGTTTCTTGCGTTTACGAGGGGCCGTTGTTTACGAAGATGAGTGCGGGCGGCATTCGTCTGATGCGGTCTCCATTGGTAGGAAGGCAGAAGTCGGGACGATTTCCGTTTCTACTTACATCTTCTCTTTAGGCTCGTCTCGGTGGCACAATTGATCACCGTCTTGAGGCAAGTCTGCCGATGACGTCGTAGAGGGGGAGGTACTGTCCACCACACTGTCATCGACCACTGACTGCAGTATGGTGTTACGATCCTGGGCAGGAACAGCTGTTGCGGTTGCAGCCGTTGCATACGTGGTGGGGAGTGAAGTAGGCATCGCCGGGGATGGAACTTCACCAACCGGTGTCTGAGTCAGTCGGTGTTGAGTGCAGGCCGATCGGACATGTCCTTCCTAGCCACAGCCGGCGCAAGTACGCGGTTGTCCGTCGTACATGACAATGGCTCTGCAGCCGCCAATTACTAAATAGGATGGCACTGCTTCGTCAGTTCAATCTTAATTTGTTGCACTCCATTTAAGACGGGGCACGTCTCAAACGTTTGCCATTTTTCAGCCAGGTGGCTTAGCATGTTGCCGTACGGTTTGAAAGCTGTTATCACAACATCTGGCGGGACTTCGAATGGCAGCTCGAAGACCCTCATAGTGCGAAGGCCTAATGTAGCGTGGTCGATCGTGACAGTTCCTATGTCGCCATCAGGATGCTTAAATTTAAGTCCATGAGTGTGTTGGCACACAACATCAGTGCACGCCTTTTCATTGATCAGTTTTATGTAGACGACACTTTGTGTTATAGAAAAGTGGATCCCAATGATGTCTTGAGGTGCAATATGAAGTTCTTCCAGGATGAAACGTTCAATGTCAAGTGCTCGAGGTCTTGCGTAGTCCGCTTGAAATGTAGTGTTAATTGTGGACTTGCGGTACGAGTGCGCCATGGCACTACCGAGACACGGACGCGTGACACTCGCCGCAGCGGAAGGAAAACAGTAAACACTCGCACGACGACCTCTCCCCACCGCTGCTAACAGCGGACTGAGCACTCGGCCACAGTCAACAGCTAACAATCACAACCTTGTACATTGTAATACCTTGTATGCAGTCCCTTTTGCTTAATCGCTTGGTACAAGTGATTAGGCATGCTTTGAAGGAACTTCCGCGTATAATCAGGATTTATTTGTCGGCGTTCTTCCAGTATTCGTTAGTTTAAAGCTTGTTTTGATGTCACTGGCGTTTGTCGTACTTTTCGCTTCAATTCGCTCCAAAGATTTTCAATTGGGTTCAAGTCTAGACTCTGAGGAGGGGTATCCAAAACCTTAGGGCAATTATACAGCGTCCACAGTCTCACAACATCCGCTTTATGCTTCGGATCATTGCCTTGATAATATCTGAACGTCCTCGAAAGCCCGCAACTTGTAGCACTTTGCGGTAAGTTCTCTTTTAGGATGTTCAAATACTTACGCTTGTCCATTGTACCTTCAATGAATGGTAATTCGCCTACCCCAGACCGAGCGAGGTGGCGCAGTGGTTAGCACACTGGACTCGCATTCGGGAGGACGACGGTTCAATCCCGTCTCCAGCCATCCTGATTTAGGTTTTCCGTGATTTCCCTAAATCGTTTCAGGCAAATGCCGGGATGGTTCCTTTGAAAGGGCACGGCCGATTTCCTTCCCAATCCTTCCCTAACCCGAGCTTGCGCTCCGTCTCTAATGACCTCGTTGTCGACGGGACGTTACACACTAACCACCACCACCTCCACCGCCTACCCCAGATGACGAAATGGAACCCCAAATCACGACTATCACCGTATTTAACTGTGGGTTGCACATGCTTCGATTGAAATTCTTCAAGTGGTTTTCTCCAAATCATGGGTCTTCCGTTTGAGGATAACATCTGCACTTGATACTTCGTCCCACCAACTGACACTTTTATTTACGTGGTGCTTCGCGAAGTCCAGTCGTTTCTTTCTATTCCTCTCATTTATAACAGGTTTCTTCCTGCTTGCTCGAACATTGTATCCCTCTCGTCCGATAATTCGTCGGACTGTTTCAGGGTGCGCGTCCTTCCCATATTCCAGCTGCAGTGCGGCAGCAATTTTCGTTGCCTACAACCTTGAATTTGTTTTAATTTTTCTTATTACTCCGGTTTCTTCTCTCTTACTCAGATTCTTTGATCGCCCTGTTTTTGGTTTATCTTCAATTCTATCTTCTCTGTCGAATCTTGGTATAATGTCAGCTACAGTACTCTTACTCATTTGTAACAATGTGGTAATTTGTCATTCGGAACGTCCTTTAGCGTGATGGAAAATAACAAATTGTCTCTTTTCAAATGACGTATTCTTTCCTTTCCGCCGCATCGTACGGTGCACCATGCGTGTCAACACGGAAACGCAGCAAGGAATGCGTCTACTCGGTCTACAGTTAGCACCACCGCCGCCTATACGACATATGCCCGAATAATAAAGTGACTGCATGTTATGGTGTCTTATAATGCAAATATACTTTGCGCTTAGTTAATTATATTATACAGCTACGTGCTTGTGGTACATCGTCAGACAATAATGACACTACAGAATGGCCCGGCAATTGCTTCTCGTGTCCTCAAATTTTCGAAGAGAACTTCACGTTTCAAGAACAATGAGAGTGGTCGAATACTTTTGTGATGCACTGTGTATTATTCATTTTTATCAGATTATCGTTTTTTTCGTAAATAAACACATCATAAGGGCATCTACGAACATTATTTCAAAAACATAGCCTCACGTATTATTACTTAGTATAACAGAATATAGAAATGCACTTTTCCAGAAAATCCGATGGGTTTAAAGTCTGACATTACACACTCCGTCTCCTAGCATGTAACCCTTTAGTTTCTTATTCTACATTTTTACGTGGTTGCGTCATCTTTAGCCCGGAGATCCGAATACCGCTCTAATCTGGATACTTTTGCGAATGGAAAGATTATCATCACACTTTTTGCGTTACTGGCCACGTGTGCTATGGATAGACGTTGAGAGTCTTTACTACAGTGATAGAAACCACCGTAGTAAAGACGTAGAACGTCTGTCCATTCTTTGGTTTACTTTGCCTACAACGTTACCTGTGTGAGCGTTCCAATCTAAGTCGCTGTCTCCGACTTGCGGTCTCGCTGGGTTGTACAAAATGCAACAAGCAAAGTAACTTGCTACTCCTCCACTCCTGTGTCACGCACGGCGGAGTCCTTCCGTGAGGGTGGGTGTCACCTTGCAGCGGCAAGGCTTGGTTTCGAATCTTCTGGTTTACCTGTCGTGTACGCACGTCCTGCGGGTGAACAGGTGTCCCTTATACGTTACGGGTACGGAAAGGGAGAGGGGAGGGGACTCGGACAATTGGAGATTCAGAACTACCGATCGTCAAAGCAAGAAACTCTATGGTGCAAAGGCTTTCCTCACCTTTGTAAACCCGCCAAAAGAGTAGTCATACCCATGTCAGCCTGAGACAAACAACACCCTGTTTTCTAGCTCAGACGTACATTTTCACTTAAACAAACCTGTCTCGAACTCATATGAACAAATACAGTTCAAAATGGCTCTGAGCACTGTGGAACTTAACATCTGAGGTCATCAGTGCCCTAGAACTTAGAACTACTTAAACCGAACTAACCTAAGGACATCACACACATCCATGCCAGAGGCAGGATTCGAACCTGCGACCGTAGTGGTCGCGCGGTGCCAGACTGAAGCGCCTAGAACCGCTGGGCCACTCCGGCCGGCAACAAATACAGTATTTACAAATATAATTACAGTATTTCAAGCAACCTACGATGATGAACTGATAAATTTTGTAAGAAACTTCGTAAATAACAGTGTTTGCTAAACAAAGTATTATTTTTCAACATAATCACCTCTGAGTTGAACGCATTAGGTCCAGTTACATTGTGAGATTGTACTTCCTTTCATCTACATCTACATCTAAATGCTTAGCTTTCCACTCTCGAACGGCGAGCGGGAGAAACGAGCACCTAAATCTTTCTGTGCGACATTTTATGTCTCTTATTGTATCATGATGATCATTTCTCCCTATGTAGGTGGGCAGCAAAAAAATATTTTTGCAATTTGAGGAAAAAGTTGGTGACCGAAATTCCACGAAAAGATACTGCCGCAACGAAAAACGCCTTTGTTTTAATGACTACCACCCCCATTCACGTATCATGTCCGTGGCACTCACTCCCTGTTCAGGATAATAAAAAACGAAACTGCCACTCTTTGAAGTTTTTCGATGTCCTCTCAGTGCCACACTGTAAAGCAGTACTCCAGAAGAGGGCAGACGAGCGCGGTGTAAGCAGTCTCTTTAGCATGCCTCTTGCACTTTCTGTTCTGACAATAAATCGGGGTCTTTGACTTGCTTCACCTACAACATTATCTATGTGATTGTTCCAATTTAAGTTGTTCGTATGGTAGTCCCTAAGTACTGTATTTAGTTGAATTCACAGCCTTTAAATTTGCATGGCTTGTTACGCAAACGAAATTTAGCGGATTCCTTTCAGTACTCCTGTGGATGACTTCATACTATTAATTATTTGGAGTCAGTTGCCACTTTTCACACCATACAGATACCTTGTCTAAATTACTTTGCAATTCGTTTTAACCATCTGATGACTTTACAGGACGCTAAATAATTGCATCATCTGCAAACAGTCTAAGAGGGCTGCTGAGATTGTCTCCTAAGTCGATTATGTAGAACAGAAATAACACATGGTCTATAACACTTCCTTCGGGAACGCCATACGTAACTTCTGTTTTACTCGATAACTTACCGCCAGTTACTACGAATTGCGACATTTCTGACAGGAAATCAGGAATTCGGTTAGACAATAGAGGCGATACTCCACAGACACGCAATTTGATAAGAAGACGCTTGTGAGGAACGGTGTCAAAAGCCGTCTGGAAATATAAAAATAAGGAATCAATTTGACATCCCCTGTCGACATCATTCCTTTCTTTCTGAGTATAAAGTTGTGTTTCACAAGAACGATATTTTCTGAATCAGCACTATTTGTCAATAAAATGTTTCCTTCGAAGTGATTCATAATGTTCGAACACAGTACATCTTCCAGAATGCTACCGTAAATCGACGTTAGTAAATGCATCTGTAATTTAGCGTGTGATTGTGTATAATTTCTAATTATGGAGCTATTGTATCAGCATACTCTGAAAGGATCCTGACTGGTATAAAAATTGGACCGGAGGCCTAGCCTTTAGTAAGAGATTAAAGCTGCTTCGCTACATCGAGGACATCTACTTCGGAGTTATTAATGTTGGCAATTGTTCTGGATTAGAACTCTCGAATATTTCCTCCGTCCTCTTTCGTGAAGGAGTTTCGGAAAACTGTTTTTGCTAACTATGCTTTAGTGGCGCTGTTGTCGCGCATTGAAGGTACTCATTGCGACTCGCCGCTGGTGTATTTTACATACGACCACAATCTCTATGGGTTTTCTTCCAGATTTTGACACAGAGTTTCGTCGTGGAAAATATTAAAAGCATTGAAGTTCGCGCTAACTTCGCTAATCTTGAGGATTTTGCTTTCTTTTAAATTTGCCATGCTTTCTCCGTTGATTCTGCAACAGTGTTCTGACTGGTTTTGTGTACCTTGTCAATGTTGATACAACAGGCTTGTGGTCACTAGTCCCTGTATACGCCACAATGTTCCCTATTTGCTCGGAATTATTTGTTTGCTAAGAGGTCAAATACGTTTTCGTAACCATTCACATTTCTAGTGGGCTTCTGAACTAATTGTTCGAAACAATTTTCTGAGAAAACATCAGTATAATTTCGGACGACGTTTTGCACCAACTGCTGGTTGTAAACTTGTATTTTTTGGAAGCATATCAGGGGTAGATTAAGTCACCAATTATAATTCTATGAGTGGGCTACCTACACTACTGGCCATTAAAATTGCTACATCACGAAGATGACGTGCTAGAGACGAGAAATGTAACTGACAGAAAGAAGATGCTGTGATATGCAAATGATTTGCTTTTCAGAGCATTCACGCAAGGTTGGCGCCGGTGGCGACACCTACAACGTGCTGACATGAGGAAAGTTTCCAACCGATTTCGCATACAGAAACAGCAGTTGACCGGCGTTGCCTGGCGAAACGTTGTTGTGATGCCTAGTATAAGGAGGAGAAATGCGTACCATCACGTTTCCGACTTTGATATAGGTCGCAGTGCAGCCTATCGCGATTGCGGTTTATTGTATCGCGACATTGCTGCTCGCTTTGGTCGAGATCCAATGACTGGTAGCAGCATATGGTATCGGTGGGTTCAGGAGGGTAATACGGAACGCCGTGCTGGATCCCAACTGCCTCGTATCACTAGCAGTCGAGATGACTAGCATCTTATCCGCATGGCTGTAACGGATCGTGCAGCCACGTCTCGACCCCTGAGTCAACAGATGGGGACGTTTGCAAGACAACAACCATCTGCACGAACAGTTCGACGACGTTTGCAGCAGCATGGACTGTCAGCTCGGAGACCATGTCTGCGGTAACCCTTGACGCTGCATCACAGACAGGAGCGCCTGCGATGGTGTACTCAACGACGAACCTGGGTGCAAGAATGGCAAAACGTCATTTTTTCGGATGAATCTAGGTTCTGTTTACAGCATCATGATGGTCGCATCCATGTTTGGTGACATCGCGGTGAACGCACATTGGAAGCGTTTATTCATAATCGCCAACTGGCGTATCACCCGACGCGATGGTATGGGGTGCCGTTGGTTACACGTCTCAGTCTTCTCTTGTTCGCATTGACGGCACTTTGAACAGTGGACGTTACATTTCAGATGCGTCGCGCCCATTGGCTATACCCCTCATTCGATCCCTGCAAAACCCTACATTTCAGCAGGGTAATGCACGACCGCATGTTGCAGGTCCTGTACTGGTCTTTCTGGATACAGAAAATGTTCGACTGCTGCCCCGGCCAGCACATTCTACAGATCTCTCACCAACTGAAAACGTCTCGTCAATGGTGGCCGAGCAACTGGCTCATCAGAATACGAACTGTGCTATCGTGTTAAAGCTGCATGGGCAGCTGTACCTGAACACGCCATCCAAGCTCTGTTTGACTCAATACCTAGGTGTGTCAAGGCCGTTATTACGGCCAGAGGTGGTTGTCCTGGGTACTGATTTCTCAGGATCTATGCACCCAAATTGCGTGAAAATGTAATCACATGTCAGTTCTAGTATAATATATTTGTCCAATGAACACCCGTTTGTCATGTGCATTTCTTCTTGGTGTAGCAATTTCAATGGCCAGTAGTGTATTTGAAATAAGACAAAACTTTTCTTTTAACTGTTCATCAATTGTATCATCTAAGTCAAAGAGTCGGTAAAACGAACCAATTATTAATTTATTCAGGTCTTCAAGTATAACTAACCTCTACCCACGCTAACTCACAGGAACTATCTATTTCAATTTCACTACATGGAAAATTACTTCTGACAGCAATAAACTCTCCACTACCAGCTATATTTAGTCTGTCCTTTCTAAAAGGGAAATTTGTTCCCATCTCTGACTAAGTTCATTCTCATGACAGACAACTTCTTTACCCCGTAACACTTTATTCTCTCCAGATCACTTTCTAAAGCTAGTATTAGGAAAAATGTTACATCACGCTCATCTGAAGAACGGGATCTAGAAGGAACTCGTTTGGAGACGTTCTAATGCGTTTTTGCATCACCGTTTTATGATTGTGGGCAGCACCATGGTGAAGATCAATGTTTTATGTCATAGTCTCGTCCACATATGTAAATAGTCGCACTACCTGATAAAAACCATTTACAATTTTACCTATCTTACAAATAAAAAACTTCACGTCACTTTTCTCCATCAACAAAACTGATTCCTGATTTTCTTGGTTCACTTCCATCTTCGCCACGACAGTATTTTTGTAAGAGTTTTGTCGGTAGAAAGTAAATGAAGAATACTCAGTATTGTAGAACACTCAGTATAATGTTGTTTATTGAAACTGAACTACACTTCTCGAACAATCACAATATACACACAAAAACAAACAACTTGAAGACGACCATTCATCTAGAGCGTCGGTGAGGTCCGTTGGAGCTGGTCCTAGCTCGGCGAGGAACTGGCTGTACTGCTGCTGCGCTGGCCTTATAAAGCCGACGCAGGCCGGCGGAGTACTCCAACTTTCCCTGTATCTGTGAGGCGACCTCTGCAGAAAAAGGTTCGCATTAGTCTCTAGCAAGTTCTGTTTATTTTTAAGAATTGTTTTCCTCTTTGTTGCGCCTGCAAGTGCTTCTGTATGTTATATGGTACACGGGGGTGTCTTGAGTGTAGTGTGCGTGGCAGGGGCCGTCTGTGGCAGACGTAACACACCTCCTTCCGGGGGAGGAGCTGCGTGAAAGATCGATAGCTGCTACATCATGGAGATCTGCGGCTGCGGCTCCCTGGAGGAGGCCGTGGAGGCTGCCTCTTGGAGAATATGGTGCTGTACGTCCTGCGATGAAGGCTGACGTGCATACTGGTTGTGATGGAGGCATGGGTGGGACCAGTGGCATCGGTTCGTCGTCATCAGTGGCCATCACGTGTTGGGGAGGCGCCGAAGAGGGGCTGGGCAGCTGGTCCATTGGCTGCGGCTGCTGTGTTGGTGGTGGTGGTGGTGGTGGTGGTGGTGGTGGCAGCGACTGACGCCCTGAAACGTCACCCACCCAACGATGAGATGGCACCAGGGGGTGTAGAGGTGGCGGTGGTCCGTGTCGTAGGGTGTGGTTCAGGTGTCACACGGTAGCGAGGATGCAATTGATTTCGATGGCGACGGACTATGCGGCCATCCAAGATGCAAAAAGTTGGCGACCCCGGAAACGCTCGATGACAGCGGGCAGCCAACCTGCTGTAGTGCTAAAACCTCGGGTCCAGACTAAGGAGCCACAGAAGAACTGGGACTGTCCAGTTGGAATCTGAATTCTTGGAGAGGGCAAGAGAAGATGTATTAGGGTCCTGCGCTTTTGTCCCCTATCGGAGTGGCTCGATAGGAACTGAGGAATAGCGTCAGAGCATCTTCAAGGGAGTGGTCTTTGGTATATTTGAGCATTTGTGTCTTGAAAGTTCCGACCAGGCGTTCTGCTTCCCCATTGGACTGGGGATGGAAGGGCGGGGTGAGAAGATGCTGCATGCCGTTGTCGGCGCAAAAGGAGAGGAATTCCTGGCTTCGAAATTGTGGACCATTGTCCGTGACTATGGCTATCGATAATCCGTCCAAGGAAAATATTTTTGCGAGGGCTGATAAGGTAACATGTCTGGTGATTGCTGAACACCGAACGATGTACGGGAAATGGGAAAAGGCATCCGTGCCTAGGAGCCATTCGTGGCCCAGAAATGGTCCTGCGAAGTCAAGGTGGATGTGTGCCCAGGGACCGTTCGGCATAGGCCAGCGAAGGAATTTTTGGGGGGATGGGGCAATTGTTGGGCACAGACGGTACAGCGCTGCACCATCTCTGTGATGACGTCAGGCCGATCCAAAAAACATGTCTTCTTGCAAGGGATTTGGTGTGAAGGATCGCCCAGTGCCTTGATGAAGAATGTGGAGGATCGTCAGCTGCAGGGATCTCGGAACGATGACCCTCGGATCTGCTGAATCTAAGTGAAGGAGGACTCCATCTACCACTGAAAGCTGATGTCAGATGGAATAGCACAACGGGAGGTGGCGTTGATCCTGAGGAGGCGGCAAGAATGGCCAACCATGCAGAACGCAGTGTCGGACAACTCGGAGGAGGGAATCTACTGCGGTGGCTGCAGCTACTTTGACTTCTGTAACTGGAAATGCCTTCAGGGCCTCTTGGACATCATCATCAATCTGAGAAACGAGGAGGTCCAACTGGTCAAAAGCAGGGTGCGGACCTTGTGGTAGACGCGACAAGGCGATGACGTTGGCGTGCTGGGAGGTGGTACGGAAATGCATGGTGTAGCGAAACTGGGATAGGAACAACGGCCAACGCTGGAGACGTAGGGATTTTTGTTCGGTAATCGCGCGGAAAGCGCAAATAAAGAGAGGAGCGGTTTGTGGTCAGTAATAATGTGAAAGGACTTGCCATAGAGGAAGGGATAGAACTTGGAACAGGCAAAAACCATGGCAAGTGCTTCTTCCTCGATTTGGGAATATTTTATTTGTGCTGTAGAGAGAGCTTTTGAGACGTATGCTATGGGGCACTCTGTGCCACCCGGCAATTTGTGAGACAGGACGGCTCCCACACCGTACTCAGAGGCGTCCATAGCAAGTATCAAAGGAAGATTTGGATCATACGGCATGAGACATGCAGCGGATTGGAGCTGCTTTTTGAGGTTATGGAAGGTGGTCTCGCAGACTGGGGTCCAACAGAATGGGACATTTTTGCGGCAGTGGTGGTATATGGGTGCTGCCACTTGAGCTGCAGAAGGAACGAATTTCCTGTAATAGGAAATTTTGCCCAAGAAGGATTTCAACTGATGAAGGTTGCGGGGATGGGGCAGGTTAGTAATGGCGTCGATATAAGAAAAAGATGCAGAAATGCCATTCTGGGAAATGATGTGATCCAGATAGGAAATAGATTGTTGGATAAATGAACATTTAGAAATATTACATTTCAGACCTGCAGTTCGAAGGCGGAGGAAGAGGAGGCGGAGGTCGGCTATGTGCTCTTCGGAGGAGGACCCCGTGACGACTATGTCGTCTAAGTAATTTATACAGCCCGGGATATCAGTGAGAGGTTGTTCACGGTATCTTTGAAAGAGTGCAGGAGCACTGGCTAAACCGAACATGAGTCGGTTTAATTGGAAGAGGCCGAAAGGAGTATTTATAACAGTGTATTGTCGGGAGGAAAGATCAAGAGGAATTTTGAGATATGCTTCTGCTAGATCGATTTTGGTAATGTAGGAGCCCCCTGCCAATTTGCGAAAAAGATCTTCCGGTCATGGAAGGGGATAGTCGTCAACGACAAGCTGAGAGTTGACTGTAGACAAAGTCACGGCAGAGGCGAAGGCGGCGGCCTGGCTTCTGCATGATGACTAACGGCGTGGACCACTAGCTGAACCGCACGGGCTGGAGAACCCCGTCATCTTGAAGATGTTGGAGTTCTTCTTTGAGCGGCTGTTGTAGTGCCACTGGTACCTGGAGTGCCCGGAAGTAGCGGGGCCGGGCGGCGGGACGGAGTTGGAGCGAAGCCTCAAAGTCCTTGGCGCAGCCGATGCCCGGAGGAAACAGGTCCTGGAATTCATTACAGAGTGCATCAACTTCAGGAAAAGGAACGTGCTGAGGCACTAGGTGAACATCATCCACAATGGAAAATCCGAATAAGCAGAAGGCGTCCAGTCTCAGTAAGTCTGCTGTGGAGGTATTGTTGACAACCAGAAACGTGACTGGACGGTGAACCGATTTTTACTTGACTTGAGCCGTGAATTGTCCTAGGAGAGCTATCTCTTGCTTATTGTACGCCAGTAGGCGCTTAGGGTCTGGAGAGAGGAGTGGTGAACCAATTTTGGCATATGAAGTGTAATTAATCGAGGATACTGCTGCGCCTGTGTCCACTTGCAGACGCAGAGGCTTGTCATTGATAGTTACGTCTATAAAAATTTTTGATGTCGAGGAGTTGCCTACCTGGTTGATGTCCATTGGGGTGTTGTTCAAGCCGTCTGGACATGGCCTGGGCTGGCGGTTGCTGGAGGTGGTGGTCTTTGCGCGACAAACGTACGCTAAATGGGCTTCCCTGCCGCAGTGCGTGCATTGCGCCCAGCGGTCTGGGCAATCTGCTCTATCATGTGTTTAATAGCAGGTGGGGCAGGAGGGCAGGCGGAGACGATCCCCACGACGACGTTGCTGGTCGTGTTGTTGCTGCAGTGGTTTCTGGCCTCGGCCGGGACGGTGCGACTCGGCGTCTTGTTGTGGAGGCGGTCTCCGACCGCGGCGGCGCTAGGAGCGCGGCGTTGAGCCCTGGATTGCTGCGACGTCTTCGGTGTCCGGTGTCCGTCGTGGCGTCATCACGGATTGCTGCTACATCTGCCCAGGATTCCAGTCGACGATCGGCGGCTGTAGAAACCTCGAACTTATAGGCTAGTTCTATGAACTGCTCGAGGGGCGGGTCTTCTAACTTGAGGGCGTCGTGGCGGAAAGCGTCGTCTGGCGCTGCCTGTATCAAGTGGTCACGCACCACGTCATCAGCGTACGATTCCTTGGAAATATGTGTGTGAAACTTACATTTCCTGCTGAGACCTTGCAGCTCGGCGGTCCACTGGTGATAGGTCTGCTCGGACTTCTTCCGGCATTCGTAGAACTCGACGCGGGCTGCGTGGACATGATATCGGCGTTTGTAGTAGGCATTTAACGTCGCACAGATGGCGGTTGTAATGCACCTCTTTCTCCGGGGGACAAATATTAGTTATTATCAGTAGTAGTATATTAAGGTACAAGTTATCATTTTAAACCTGTGTGGTCTCCCTGGTGTGCCTAGTGGACCACAAGTCCCCGTCACGCCGTTCACTCTAACAACAGAGTATATACAGGGTTGAAGACAGGGAGAAAGAAAGGTATCATCACAATTTGAATTTAGAGTAATATAACTTCCTTACCTTTATTGGTCATTGTTGCACGCTCGTGGTCCGGTGATGAATCTCGCCATCCGCTGTTTGTCAAATCAATTTGAGGTCCAGGGTGTGTTTTCTGCTCCGTAAGAACTGACACGTATTTAAACTTCCAACTTTTATTTTATAAATGCTGATCGTGACGATATTCAATAATTTTCAATGTAACAGTTTTTCCAATACATCATTTCGTTCCCTCTATCCTTGACCTTCTCAAAGCAAGCGTATTACAAGACGTCTCAACACCAATTGCCCATTGTCTCTACACCCGGCAACAACCGGCTCCTGTACACAGAGTATACAAACTGTGCAGTACTGCCAACATTGGTTGTATATCGGTATTTTACACATCGCACGTATATATGAAAAACATAGTATGAAAAATGAAAAGTGTTTATAATATAGTTCTGTGGCAATATACCTCATTATTGTCCTCATATTAGCAGTTTTGTAACAAAATAATAATATTTCACTTTATGTTTATGTAGTTAAAGTTCACTTGCTCCTTCAAGTTGATTGACGGCACCGCACACCTCGCCAGCCGGTGGTATTGGTAGTTTCAGTAGTCCGTTACATTACACGGTGAAGGTGAGGGAGTCGAGGTCCAGCGGCTGTACTTTCGTGAGCAGGACGTACATCTTCGATTGGTTCCATGACAGGAAAAAAGCGCGCTGCTTGTCTTCTTGGGTGACATGATGAATCGTGAAGTGATGCCGGATACGCCGTTCGTATGTTTCCCATTCTTCAATTTCATCGTTGAATGCTTGGAACGGCAGTGGCGTCGCGGGGCGGTGGAGGCTTTGGATTTTGGCGATCAGTTGTGTCTGAGTTTCGAAAAACTGGTGCAGAAGTCCTTGAAAGAATTGTTGCCATTCCGTAGGTGCTGCTGTCGTAACCATGATGTTCGTCGGTTCGTTCCACTATACTCGTCGCCACTGAAGAATACTCAGTATTGTAGAACACTCAGTATAATGTCGTTTATTGACACTGAACTACACTTCTCGAACAATCACTATATACACACAAAAACAAATAACTTGAAGACGACCATTTATGTAGAGGGTCGGTGAGGTTTGTCGGAGCTGCTCCTAGCTCGGCGGGGAACTGGCTGTTCTGCTGCTGTGCTGGTCTTATAAAGACGGTGGAGGCCGGCGGAGTACTCCAACTTTCACTGTATCTGTGAGGCGACCTCTGCAGAAAAAGATTCGCATTAGTCTCTAGCAAGTTCTATTTGTCGTGAATTGTTTTCCTCTTGGTTGCGCCTGCAAGTGCTAGTGTATGTTATATGGTACACAGGGGTGTCTTGAGTGTAGTCTGCCTGGCAGGGGCTGTCTGTGGCAGACGTAACAGTAAAGAAATATTTCTATTTCGTCTGAAGTCGCATAACAGCGTCAGAACCTTCAACCTCATGTAACTTCAACATCTACGATCACGTTTTTGAAACATACATCCTTGAGCGCTTTGGGCATTGAGGCCGCGCAGGGTAGCCGTGCGGTCTGTGGCGTCTTGTCACGGTTCGCGCGGCTCCCCCCGTCGGAGGTTCGACTCCTACCTCGGACGTGTGTGTGTGTGTGTGTGTGTGTGTGTGTGTGTGTGTGTGTGTGTGTGTGTGTGTTGTTCTTAGGATAAGTTAGTTTCAGTCAGATTAAGTAGTATGTAAGCCTAGGGACCGACGGCCTAAGCAGTTTGGTGCCACATTCCTTACTACAAATTTACAAATTTCCATTGAGTCAGTAAACATAGCATTTCTTCAGCATACTTCATCACCATCATCATCGCCATAAACATTTAGTGATCACAAGTCTTATGGACAAGCACTGCCGTAACAAGTTACCTCCATTGCAGTCTGTATCTTCCTTCCCTCTTCGAGTTGCGTGATACACCAGGTTTAATTAGGTTCGTGCTTTTCCGGTGTCACTTTGTCACGGGTTCCTGGTCAACAAACGCGACTCGTTCTCCCTGGGGTTTACTCCAGCACAGGAACCGCATCTTGAGACATACACGCCACACAACCAGCCCACTGGAACCTCTTGCCTTCCTCGATGCTCGAAATACGATGTCACAGACTTCATTGCTCGTCCGCTGCACCATTTGGCTGCGTCCTTAAAAGACTCCTCTTTCAAAAATATCAAGTTTATTTCTGTGCACCTTACTTGGGCTCCATATTACCGAGCCATAGTTTACAACTGGATCAATCATGGCACTTCTTATTTTTGTGATGTGCGACCAGGCTTGGGGTTGCTGAAGATACAACCTTACTCGAGCGTGAATTTTCCCAAGGCACTGGATCTGGCACCAGAAGGTCGCCGCAATTATGTTGCAAAGAACTAAAGTAGGTGCAACTGTTGTCATTGATAGCACATTGTCTGTCCTTTTGATGTTAGTATTACACTAACCTCATCCTGTTCGCTGGTCTCGTGGTCACTGTGTAAGCCGCTTTGTGAATTTCGGGACATTTCGTGGTCATTAACAAACTCAAGCAGCGTGTAACACTAAAGGTTTGGTGTGTCAACATCATCTGCAGATGGGCCTGTTTTGATATACACCTTAACCTTCTGTAACTCCTTCCGATAGCTGCTCTTAAAGTTGCTGATTTTGTTTGCAGCTGACGATTTCGTGAAACCTGTTTCCTTTCCATTTTTTGCACGTGTCTGGTACATGCAACATCCCACCTCACGCAGGGGACCTCACATTCCTGTGTCAGCTTTCGCTTTGATGGAGGCTGATAAACTCTTCGACACAGTGGTTTTCCTTGTCCCGTGACTACTGCTACTTGAACCACACAGATTCAGTACCAGACGCGTACCGAGAGTCGTCAGCTGGCCTGTCAGCCTGTCACATCACCCCACACACTGTCCAACGTGTCTGTGCGTTCTTCACTTAGGCCAGATAGTCGAACGAGATTCCTTTGTTTCTCCAGATGCCGGATTAGTTAGACTAGGGATGGGATAAACTACGACTTTTTTCTGAGAATGCTACTTTTCGGTAATGGGAATTTTTAGTTGTATAGTCACAATTTAAAATGACATTTAATGAATTCACAGCCTGTATTCCACGTGCTGGTGCCTGCCCAGCAGGTGGTACCGCAGCGTGGAGGGTCGCAGCCAGCCGGTGTTCCAGGGTGGCGGCAGCCGCGTGCGGCAGGTGGGCGGCAGCCTCTACTTGACCGGCGCGCTGCTGCAGGACTCGGGTCGCTACGTCTGCGTCGTCAACAACTCGGTGGGCGTCGAGCGCGCCTCCACATCGCTGCTTGTCACCAGTGAGTACCGGCAGTCGGCTTCGTAAAACAGGCGTTTAACATTTAAAGTGAAGTGATAGTAACCCTGGCAGGGTCGCCAATTCAAAGCCAGCTGTTATCTTTTTTAAATTAACTGCTCTACCAAGAGAATCTGCATTACATGTAACTGATGCTGCTGATTATCCAGCAAGTACAAGTGAAAAGCGCATGTGACTATAAGTTATGTGTCGACAGCAGTTAGCCTTCACAAACTCAGCAGAAAACAGATTCACTTCCATCATAAATAATTAGTTATTCTGTACTGCAAGGGGAATCAGTGGATCTCAGGGGGAGTAAAGATTATGAAACTTTGAGTGGAGTGGACGATCTTCCTTGCAACGGATATGTTTATGCAGTTTCTGTAATCTGAAACAACTCTGAATCTTACTTAGACGCAAAAATTCTGGCCTCTGAACAATAAAAACCTGTGTGCTATCAGTGTACTATCAGTGATGCTGCATTAGTTATCAGTCTGCTATATGAGTACTTGTCCAGAAATGTAGAAAAGTCGCGTGATATATACTCGTAGTGTAGTAAAATGTGCCAGATATTTATGATGGCTGGTGCAGTTACACAGGCGTTGAATAATTATTATGCCTGCTGCAGATCGTTAGTTTATGTAACCACATGACTGCAAAAGGGACTAGTAAGTTTTTACAAGGAACTGGCACATTGACATCAGATATTAATAACTCGCTCTATTAGAAAATCACTTCTTTTACAGAAATTGCAGACCTACTTAGAACCTCCTCAATGAAGATCGAAATTCATAGAGGGCATTGGAGATGAATTACTACACGGTATGTAAAAAATAATACCAGAAAAACTAAATGAGTGAGGGGGGTTTTTAGAATCCAAAATGGTAATGGATGACAATTGTCAGCATATAAAACGGCGTGGAAAACTTACAGACGAAAGTAACTTTCGCATGATGGGTCATTGCTACGTAACATAGCTCGATGAAACTTGGACCCTACATAGAAATAACTGCCACCGTAAGGTATGGGAGGTAAGTGGAAGAAATACGCAGTGAGATGAACTGAAGTGACACTTTCATTCACAGACAACAATTACACTGGAGTCACCGCTATTTATGAAGGTCCCCAGGGCATTATGAAAGGCGCTACATTAAATAGCCTATTTGATCACCACGAACGTCAGTGAATGCTCTACAACGGGCTCCCATCGTAGCAAATAGACTGCTAAGGAGGTCTTCAGGCAGCACGACGTGGCTGGCAGCTGCTGGACGGTCGTCGGTGCGTGTGTACGTGCCGCGGTTTACCTTCCCAAAGCACCCCACACGTTCTCAACGGACGAACTGGCTGGCCACTTCCTTGACCGAATACCCTCTCATTCCAAGAGCTCCTCCACTTGAGCAGTTCGATGTGGTGGTGCATTGTCAGCCACAAAAATGAAGTCAGGGCTGAATTCATTCCTGAATAGACGTACAGAGGGCAGGAGTACAGTGTCACCATAACGTCGACCACTGAGTGTATGATATTCAAAGATTTGAAGGTCAGTAGGCACATGCAAAATTATGCCTGCCCACTCCATAACACCAAGACCACCAAAACGATCATGTTTGACAGTGTTGGACGTAGCGTAATATGACAAACCGGAGAACACATTATGTACAGAGGAACATTGTCGAACGTTAAAGCTTTGGATGTCCATCTGTTATGTCTGGCAAGGCATAATGTTGAATAGGTGCACTAACGCCAGAATCTTTGAAAACGGTACGCAACATTATAGTCAAAGTGTCCTTTCCCATATGCGTCTTTTCAGGGATACATTCGGTCACATACATCCCCGATCCCCTCGTTTCGCAATCTCACATCTTACGCCAGCTGCCAGCTACCTCCGCGACGCACCCGGCCTCCATTCAGAACCGACCTACGAAACCAGCCACACATTTATCAGTGTAATTATAACGAAATATTACAATTGTAGCACCGATATGGTGGCATTCGACAATGGGAGAAGTATCAGAAGTAGCTCCTCCGACAACTGTGGCTCTGGAATTATTAATTCTCGCCTTAAAGCTATATCCTCCTTATGATTGGATGTAATTCTCCACGTAAAATCTTTCATCCCCCATATGGGTACGAATGCGCTGAAATCGTAGTTTTTGACATTAGATCTATACCTCTCTTACGACCAGACATAGTCACCCCGTTTATTCCTAATGTCACCTGATCTATAAGATATTACAGTGTCTCCTTCTTCCAATAAATCGAAAATTTGCACAGACCTGTGTAAAGTTTTATCAACTGTACTGGAGGAAGACCATATCCCACAGACTATAAATCACAAGAAGAGGGTTGTTGTATCGCTGTCTCATAAACAATTTGATACCTTGATTTTTTTCTGTAACACATCGAAGCAGTGTATTACTAAAGCTGTGTACACACCCATACTATCATGACTTCGAGGTCTGTGTCAAGTGCTTAACCAGCATTAACACGTTTCCATCCATTGGCTCTCACGGAAAGCTGGACATCACATGGCGTAAGTTAAGATGCTGCTACAATAAACAGGATGGTTGAAATAAAAGACAGAGGTGGTGATTCTTATTGACAAAAATGTGGAAGACATGTCAATATAAGGACACTGGAAGAGTTTGTGGAATTGTGGAGCTCTTCCAAAAAGCTATCCGATGGTGATGACCTTTACTTTTAATCTTATCTTCCACAGTGACACGTTAGCAGGCGTCTAGGTATTCCGTTTTTGAAGAGATGCAGAGCATTGACTCCTCATACTGGTGGTGCATATTGCACCCAGATATGTGACCTCTGTTTCTGTGTCCTAGGTGGTAGTCATTCTGACCCACAAATCTTCATTTCTTTTATTTTTATGACTTAAAATGCATAACTGCATGTGGAACAATGGGGTATTCTGCATGACTTAAACGCATAGAGCACAGATAGTGTGCACCATCAGTTGTCAATCACACCGGTGGAGGAATGGAAAGATTTTCATGCACACTGCCGAGAGAGGGAGGTGTTGTGGTAGGTTATTTATCATACGTTAACCATTTTTTCCATTGTTCTCTCCGTGTATATCAGTTGTATGGTACAACTTGCACATGACTCATATACAACTGCGTGTTTCGTGTGTGATTTAGAGCGCTATCTTCCAGCCATTGGTAACAGCAAACCTCTCCATACCCCTCTCAGCAGAGCACTCCCAACACATGTGTGGTGAATTATGTCTACCAGCTCAGTGGTAAACCTATTTTGGCTCCCTCCTCTAGAGGTAAGACAATGTACATGAAGTAGTTCTTTGCCCTGCCATATGTTGGACATAAATCAGGTCCTCAGTTTCATAAATGCAGTGATTCTGAGCTAGTGCAAGGGGTTTCTGAGGTACTGCAATCCTGTGAATACATTTGCTTGACAGATGTTTGTGGAAGAGATTGTATTCTGTAAATGGAGTTGGAACAGCATGGCATGTAATTTCACGCGTCAAACGCCGCTGCTATGCTTCTATGCATTTGTCTAATTCATCATGAGATATTGTTGTTTTATGAATTTTCCGTTGCTGACGATGACTTTTAAGACTGATGCGGGCATAACAGAATTTCTGAACTGTAATCGGATGGCAACAGTGGGAGCTATATACCTTCAGAACGCTATATAGTGCTAGATCACAAAGAATCCATGTTTTCTCCCCTTTGTTGTAGAAGGTAGTAGTTTTATCATCTTAAAGCTGATCACCGTAGTCACTGCGATAGAAAACTTGCAGAGTGAATGTACGCCATATGTTGCAAATAAATTTCCAGCATTGGAGTATAACAGTCTTTCATTCCACGTAACTAATATATCGGAAACCACAATGCTTTAACATTATAGTTTCACGATCATTTCTCTCTTGAAAGTACCTCCTTGGTATGGAAACCAAACACTACAACAATTCTACAGAAGTGATAGCACAAGACATTTATGTAAAATGTTTCAAACTACTTTCGTCTGGGGCTCCTTTATGCATAAATAATACGTTAGTTCGTCTTCTTAACCGCCTCTTATATCACTACGGTACTCTTATATGTAACAGGCTCGTATCTACTATACAACAACAAGAAACGCTAAACTCCTCTGCATGCAAATAGCTACAGGGAACATGTGCAATGAGCAACATTGGTTGGAACAGTCTTTACAGAACGGCCGTTACGGTATAGGAATGAGTACTTTTCAATATCACCAGTGCCGGTCAGTACAAGCTTGAATCACGTATTATACTCTCTGCAAAATCAAAATAGCGAAGTGTATTGATTACATATAACTCAGATTGCTCTATTCCTTAACGAGACATCAAATGTAATGGGTATAATACCATCCTACTTTTGGTCAGTTTCAAATTAAAAAGGAGGCAGTGTTGCAGGGAGGGTTGGTTAAAGACAGAGGAAGAGTTACGAGACGCATAGGGAAAGGCCATCTAGAATTTTCGCAGGTTCCTTAGACGATAGGTTCAACGAGGGGGGGGGGGGGGGGGGTAGCTCATTTCGTCGAAATACAGGGTAGAGTGCTAGATCTTTGAATTCCGGATTTATGCCACCACGCTTGTGAGTATACTTTGTGACTTCCATCCACAGAAGCACAGAAGGGGAGAGGCAAATCGTAACAAAATCTTACCAAACTTAAAACAGTCGTTTGGTTAAGGAAAATAGTCTTGGCACCTCCTCTCTGGTGACAGCTACTTCCCACACTAAGAAACAGTATTTGTGTCATGTGATGTAGGCACTGTAACAGGATTTGCAATATGTCCACATGTATATGACCATCGCAAAGTAATGGAGTGGATGTTTTAGCAGTGATACGAAAATTGAGAATTGTGCTGCAATGATACTGCCTGATAGCATCACGAAGTGCACGTGATGAGATGTTCTGTTGACGTCACAACTTGTTGAAAGTGGTAGTCTGGAATTCGAGTAATAGAGTAAAATTCGCTGGAAATACGGAAAGCCTGGTAAAATTACGTGAACTGATTGAAAATACGTAAAACTGACGAAAATATGACGAAAAATGTGGAGAGATGAGGGTACTTTCATGCTCGCCTGGGTGTATGAAAATCATTCCATTCCTCCACTGGTGGGATTGACAACTGATGGTGCATCCTATCTATACTCTATGCTTTTAAGTCCTGCAGAATACCCCCTTGTTCCACATGCAGTTATGCATTTAAATTCATAAAAATGAAAGACGCAATCTCCAAAGATTTTGGGGTCAGGATGACTACAGAAACGGAGGTCACATATCTGGGTGCAATATTCACCACCAGTATGAGGAATCAATGCTCTTCATCTCTTCAAAAACCCCTGCTAACGTGTCACTGTGGAAGATAAGATTAAAAGTAAAGGTCATCACCATCGGATAGCTTTTTGGAAGAGCTCCACAATGCCATAAACTCTTCCAGTGTCCTTATATTGACATGTCTTCCACATTTTTGTCAATAAGAAATACCACCTCTTTTATTTCAACCATCCTGTTTATTGTGGCAGCATCTTAACTTACATCGTGTGATGTCCAGCTTTCTGTGAGAGCCGATGGATCGAAACGTGTTAATGTTAGTTAAGCACTTGACACAGACCTCGAAGTCATGATGGAAAAACAAAATGTATGGGTGTGCACACAACTGTAGTAACACACTGCTTCGATCACCACCCATCGAAGTTCTATAAGTCCCTCCAAATCCTCAAACGCCATGCACTCCCTTTTGCTTTCTGCATCTGTTTACGCCGCCGCCCCCCCCCCCCCCCCGCCTCCCCACATGCATTCTCTACCACGTCATCAAATTCCCACCCCTCCTAGCCTATATCTAACTCCTACGCAACTAACCTAGTGTCCGCAAAGAAGTTCCGAATAACCCCATTGCCTCGCCTCTGACCACCAACCTTCGTAAGCTGTAGTACCTTCACAAACCAATCCCTCTGTCCCTACACCCACACCCCTCCATATCCTATTCCAACACAACTTCAACCAACTTCCTCTCTCAGACAATAAGATCATCCCCGATGGTTTATCCCTCGTACCAACCTTAATTCTTCACTACCTGTCCCATTCCACATCAGGACTTCTCTCTGCTTTCCCTCTCTATCCATCCCCACCCCTTTCCTCTTGCAGCCACTGCCCTACCAGCAAGACACACAATTCGTCACCCTCTGTCTTTTCCATCGACTGTATTTTCCTCTATCCTTCACACAGCCTACCTCTCATCTCCACACCCATCAACCATACCTCTCACCCTGGTACAGCTACTTCATATTATAAGTGAATGTACAGTGCCTTAGTGCTTTTTATCCAAAGAATTTCACTTTCATGCAATGTGTTTTTAAAAAATATATTTTCTTTGTTTTTAACAGTCCATCTTTTATTTTTAATTTAAAATAGAAAACAGCCCCAAATATTTTTTATATTTCTCATTGCAAATTTTTTAATTCGCCCCGCTGAAGAGTAGGGAACTAAACAACATACAGCCCCACTCCTGCCCATATAGGGTGATAGGGATGAATTAACAGTGAAGCAGAAAAACAGGTCCACTGGGACAGTGGATCACTGTTCTAATATTATTACGCATCCTTACGTCGCCCCCAGTAGCTATTCACTTCCAAATTGGCAGGAGCTACTCGCTTGCACTTCAGTGATAGATTGATGTCCTATTATTATTACTCATCCTTCCGACATAGCGCTATTGGCAAAAATGGCTGGAGCAACTCTGCACGCTAGTCTAATATCAACAATATCCTCTGTACAGCCAGCAATCATTGATCAGACACTCCCTAGTGCTCGATCAGTGGCAACTACCCGCCCATAACTCCCGTACTTCACAGCCAGAGTAAAAAATTTGGATTTTTCTGCCAGTTTTAAAATTTCCCCCAGTTGGAGGGATCGGCCATCTTGGATTGTGACATCATAGTTTGTCAGTATTCCAAAGATGATGAAATAAAGAGAGTACCCTACCTTCTTCCATACCAGCAATACGCAAATTGAATTTTTATAAATATAGCATATATTATTATTATGTCCTCTGCAGTACAATGTTATTAGCATCTGAATTTACAGTCAAAATTCGAATTTACCCCGCAATTTTGAATTTACCGCCGATTTTTTCATTTCTCACCGATTTTTGTATTTCCTGTAAATAGGAGGGTGGGGGAGGGGAGAGGAGGGACACTCCGATAGGCTGGGTATTTCTCAGAGGGGGAGAAGGCAATTAATTGAACAACTTAATTAATTACTCAATAAATTTGATATGAAAATTGTGTGCTTGTATCAGCACTGGGGAGGGCAGTTGGGGATTTTCCAGGGGGTGGGGGAGAGGGGAGGGCAAGTGGGAGTGGGGAGGTGTTTCTCCGAAGGATGGATTAACCCCAGAGCGTCATAAATCAATTAGTGTAACAATAAGTTAAGGGAGGTGGTAATTAATTAATCAGTTTAATTATTTAGCATATGAATTTCAATCAAAATGGCGCCCAAACGAATTTTTGTTTGCAGATTATCAAACTATTTATTCCATGATAATTACACGAGTGACAAAAGATTTTTAATAAATGTTTCGTAAGGTCTTAGCACAGAAAATACAGTTGTTTCCAGAGTCCAGGCGATTGGCGCCTTCTGTGAAGATTGACAGCTAAAGTTAAACATCAATAAATGTAGTGTAATGCGCGCAAACAGATGAAAAGGTCTAATATCAATCACAGGAATCGGCCAAAACCACCAGGTTCGTAAGAGTTTCTGTCCGGAATGATATAAGGTAAACCTGTTCGCATACATCTTGTCGATAGGCAAACTCAGTTTTATTGGAAAATTGCTAAGACCTTCCTCAAACAGGAAGTAAAAGTAGTGGTGGACGAGGGGATGGTCGAGTTTTGTAATGTCTCAACGTGGAATTTCACGTTCCTTAGCATTGTCAGGTACGAAAGATTGAATAAGACATGTCGGATTTTTACACCGTGAAGAGGAACGTGGCCAATGAGAGGCGAGATCTCGTTCTGTGTCACAAGCCGGACTTGGTAGACACCATAGAGGATTCCGTCATTTAGAGTTGGTTGGTTTTATATTAAAACTTGCGTCTTGTGAAAGCAACAACACATTCATAGTGACTTGAAAAGATTTCGCTTTTGGAACGATTTTTTGTAATAAAAGGCTGGAAACGTTATATTGGTGGTTAAAAAATCATCGTATTTGGGCGTTATCGTATTATAACTTGCTCCTTAATAAAGTATGCCACTTCAAAGCAAAAGCGCATTGAACTTTTATTGAAAAAGGTTCGTTCTTGTTACGATTTGTTTTAATTAAATACCAGTCAATGATGTATCAGCAGTGAAGACTTCAGGTTGTTGTAACATCGAAGAAAAATACATTCAACACCCAAGTTCGCTGTAGTGTAGTGGACAGAGATGCACAGTGGTGAAGATGACTGCGGCTAGTTTGTGTCCTACTATGCCTTTTTTTTTTTTAATTCGGATTCGCATTTTCAAAAAGATTATGACTTTCGTTACGAATTTAATGGAAGTATGTCATGTAATATTCGATGTTATGCATATATGAGAGCTCCCTCCATCTGCCCTACCTTTATTTCTGTCTGTCTGTCTGTCTCTCTCTCTCTCTCTCTCTCTTTTTCCCTCTCCCACTCTTATGCTCTCTCACTCTCTCAGGAATGGGTTTATTCCATTTTGTGAATATGTCAAGGATGGTGGACCAAGGAACTGCAAGACTGCTTTCTACGTCCCTGCCTAATTCGATCGCAATTCATTAATTTACAGCAATGTTGCAGTAAATAAATGATTTATTTGGCTTTATCTTCAAGAAAGTTTGCACTTCTTACAGCAGGAGATCTTGCACTTTCTTATGAAAAGTCTCGTGGAATTCACGTGTTCTAGAAATCCTGGTACTGAATACAAGCAGTGCTGTAGCAAGAATGACGTTAGTATTGTACTAAAAGTGAGAATAATAAAAATTATTTCATCTTATGTGGAAGACTACTGTAAATTCTTGTCCAGCTATTTGTAACGCATGTTTTAAAAGGTGATGTCAGTACTAACTGGATATGCAACTTTTCTTTTTGCCCAGTTTCATTTTCATGGATACTGAACTTTTTATTTGTGTACAGTACGGACAGAACGACATAGCTAGCACGTGGACAAGGAAAGAATACGCTTTTTAATAGAGCTAAAGTAGAAAGTTTAAACGTGTCCGTTTTCATAAATAAACTGCGTGAACTGCGAGAGAGATTCAACCGAAAACTGCCGCTGAAGGGAGTCGCAGCCGCAAATCACGATGAGGAGCTCATTCTGTGTGACACACGCGAGAGAGCGCTTTCACAACTCGTGTTCGATAGGTTCTTGAGTGCTGCTTGGGAAGCTTACCACACTGAATTAATGTAGGAGGTAGAAAAGATTCAAAACTGAGCTGTGATATTCCTCTCGATTTTCCTTAATCAGCGTGAGAGTGTTGCATATATACCGAACGAACCGCAGTATGAGACGTCACAGGAAGAAGGTTGTGCTGCGTCGCGGATCTTACTCCAAAAGACCTGTGAATCATGAAGCATATTACTTGTTTCAAAACACATCTCGCATAACGACAAAAAACGGTAAAATTATGAAGACTGCGGTTCATAGAGAAAGATAATGGCAGGGTTTCTTCAAATATGCCATCCGCAAACGGATTAGAAAGGAGGGAAAATGATGTCGTCACACTTTGTACCCTCGACAACTCACTGTATGATTGGCTGCTGTAGTACACACGTAGGAGTAGGATCGATATACGGTGCAATCTGTTTTTTTACGAGGTATTTAGTAAAGCTCGTGAAATATGCTTTTCATTCAGGCATATTCCCGTTGTGTGGCGGACAGGGCAAATTTCGCTAAAGAATGTATGCCTCTAGAAACTTAAACAACTGAAAAATCTCGCGAGTGTTTCTGTATTTCTACGTTCCCAAGACGGTTCAGTCTCGTACGAAGCGGATTCTTACCGCATGGGGTTGCGCAAAGATCAGGCTCTTCAGTAGTGTCAATTCAGTTCCAGGTCCAGCCACCAAGATCTGCTGGTGGCGTTCCTAAGCTGCTGAAGTTTAATGGACAGATGGTTGCCTTGAAAGGGGTACGACCAGTTTCCTTCTCCGCATTTTCCCAGTCCAAGTTGTGCTTTACCTGTAATGATATTGTCGTCGATGGGAAATTAAACCATAACTTACTTACTTCCAAGTACATCCGTTGCCTTTCTGAAGAGGAGTTGGGTACTTCTACATCTACATCTACATCCATACTCCGCAAGCCACCTGACGGTGTGTGGCGGAGGGTACCTTGAGTACCTCTATCGGTTCTCCCTTCTATTCTAGTCTCGTATTGTTTGTGGAAAGAGGGATTGTCGTTATGACTCTGTGTGGGCTCTAATGTCTCTGATTTTATCCTCATGGTCTCTTCGCGAGATATACGTAGGGGGAAGCAATATACTGCTTGACTCCTCGGTGAAGGTATGTTTTCGAAACTTCAACAAAAGTCCGTACCGAGCTACTGAGCGTCTCTCCTGCAGAGTCTTCCACCGGAGTTTATCTATCATCTCCGTAACGCTTTCGCAATTACTAAATGATTCTGTAACGAAGCGCGCTGCTCTCCGTTGGATCTTCTCTACCTCTTCTATCAACCCTATCTGGTAAGGATCCCACACTGCTGAGCAGTATCAAGCAGTGGGCGAACAAGCGTACTGTAACCTACTTCCTTTGTTTTCGGATTGCATTTCCTTAGGATTCTTCCAATGAATGTCAGTATGGCATCCGCTTTAGCGACGATCAACTTTATATGATCATTCCATTTTAAATCACTCCTAATGCGCACTCCCAGATAATTTATGGAATTAACTGTTTCCAGTTGCTGACATGCTATATTGTAGCTAAATGATAAGGGATCTTTCTTTCTATGTACTCGCAGCACGTTACACTTGTCTACATTGAGATTCAGTTGCCATTCCCTGCAACATGCGTCAATTCGCAGCAGATCCTCCTGCATTTCAGTACAATTTTCCATTGTTACAACCTCTCGATATACCACAGCATCATCCGCAAAAAGCGGATGTCATCCACAAGGTCATTTATGTATATCGTGACTAGCAACGGTCCTACAACACTCCCCTGCGGCACACCTGAAATCACTCTTACTTCGGAAGACTTGTCTCCATTGAGAATGACATGCTGCGTTCTGTTATCTAGGAACTCTTCAATCCAATCACACAATTGGTCTGATAGTCCATATGCTCTTACTTTGTTCATTAAACGACTGTGGGGAACTGTATCAAACACCTTGTGGAAGTAAGTCAAGAAACACGGCATCTACCTGGGAACCCATGTCTATGGCCCTGTGAGTCTCGTGGACGAATAGCGCGAGCTGGGTTTCACACGATCGTCTTTTTCGAAACCCATGCTGATTCCTACAGAGTAGATTTCTAGTCTCCAGAAAAGTCATTATACTCGAACATAATACGTGTTCCAATATTCTACAATTGCTTGACGTTAGAGATATAGTTCTGCACATCTGTTCGACGTCCCTTCTTGAGACAGGACTAGCGTTCGTGATGTATTTCAGCGCCGCTGTCGGCGCACGTGGTCCCGCAGCAGCAGACGGTGGACGTGGGGCGGCCCGCGCGGCTCAACTGCTCCACCGCCGGCCACCCCCAGCTGGCCGTCTCCTGGCTCAAGGACGGCCGGCCGCTGCGCGCCTCGGCCAGGGTGGCGCTGCCCTCGCCGCAGGTGAGTCAGTGGTGCTCACCCGCCACCGCGCTGCACCCCTCCCAGCTGTTGACGGCGGGAAAGCCTGACAAATGCGCCACTCGTTGCACGCGCCATTAATCCACAGCTTTTTGTGCTGCCCTCAGGTACTGAGGCTACTGCGTTCTGTGGTCAACTTCAAGTCACTTCAACAAAATAATTTCTGAATGAATAAAACTGACGTTTTGCTCACATTTGCAGTAGCCATCCTCTGGATCTCCTGCTGTACAGTGATTTTGGAGTTTCCATATTTCATCGTAACCCAAATGCCGGGAAGGGCATTCAAACAAAAAAAATGCTTCAGTGACGTATGGTGGCAGGATTTGGAGGCTTTATTAAATTGGTTTCCGGTGTTGAAAGTAGTGGGAATCTATTGTGGTCTGTTGCCCCATTCAGTATTTGTCACGATTGGCAGGTGTCGGCCCTGTTTTCCTCAGACAGCACAGTGGACGTGCAGCGGCAGTTTCTTGATGGCACCGCGGGTGTGTCTTATTGATATAGCGAACTATAGGTCCTGTTGGCTGGCTGCCAGGACGGCGCAATCCTGTAATCGTCCAGGACGGGTATTTCAATATGTCAGTGAGATCCTCCATCTTGCTCTTCTCCGTACCTGACTGCTTTGCAAGTATACAAGTTTTGCCGAATTTTATCATCTCGCTGCCGTCTTTCTCGTATTCAGCCACAACCGATTTCTTCTGCTACCTGACTCGAATGTATAGCCTGTGCTCCCGGATGTACTTGGCTGCTGGCGTCCCTGTTTCAGTGATGTATACTAAACTGTAAATGCTCTGTGACTAGGGCCTCCCGTCGGGTAGGTCGTTCGCCAGGTGCAAGTCTTTGGATTTGACTCCACTTCGGCGACTTGCGCGTCGATGGGGATGAAACGATGGTCATTAAGACAACACAACACCCAGTCCCTGAGCGGAGAAAATTTCCTACCGAGCTGGCAATCGAACCCGGGCCCTTAGGATTGACATTCTGTCTCTCTGACCACTCAGCTACCGGGGGCGCAAGCCGATGTACACTGCTCCACACATACATCCCCCTCATACCCGCCAACTGTGTGCGGAGCATCTGTCTACTCCCTGCCTCTCTCTCCCTCTCTCTCTCTCTCTCTCTCTCTCTCTCTCTCTCTCTCTCTCTCTCTCTCTCTCTCTCCCTCTGCCTCTCCATTTGGTCAGTCGATTCCGGCACTATGAACTAAACACGCCAACTTCTCCTGCCATGCACTTTCTACCGCAGACTTTCCAGTTTTGAATACATTGCTCTGTGAAGCCATCGAGAACGATCTCAACTTTTCCCGCCCTGTTCTCCTTGTGCGTTCGGTCTTCACCAGTATTAACGTCTTTTCCAGTGGATCACGATTCTTCATGATGTGCTCACGGTAGTTCAGTTTTCGTTTCAGTACCAGATCTTCCAAGCAGCAGTCTGGTTTTATTTGCTCTAATACAAACCTATTTATTCTCTTGCGGTCCATAGACTCTGAGGAGTTCCCTCCAACACCACAGTTCAAAGCTGTTTGTTTTGCATCGTTCAGCCCTTCTTATGGTTCAGGTCTCACATCTGTATAACACAACTGCAAATAACATAGCCCTTGCTACACGTATCTTTGTTATTAATGTCTCTACTCCGTAAAACTGATCGCATTTTATCCATGTTAGGCTTGCCATTTGTTACACTTATTTGTGGCCATCGCTGTACTTATTAGTTTGGGGTTACAGCCATTGGCCATATGTTGTAAGCACCGGGGTTGTATTGAGAGCATCTCTTACAAGTACTACCATGCCCACTTGAGAGGCCATGACGAAATATTACAAGACCCTAGACGAATCAGTTCAGCAGCAGGTCCAGAGAAAGGCCTTCCAACTGTAACCAAAACTTTGGTTTCGTTAACCCTGATAGTTACTTTACACTATGACGAGACTCTACACACATAAAACATTTGTGTTAACTGAATCTAGCACTTAAAAACAAATTCACTAAAATGGCTATCAGGCAAGTCTGGCTAAGGTCTGTGCTTTTAGTAAGTGCTCGCGGTCCTGAAGTGCAACCATGCTTAGCCAATACTCCGGGTTTGTCCTGACTCCCTGCTACTTGAAGGTGATAAGTCAGTTACTTCCTTGATCTTGCACTTAACCATAACTGACCCCTGATCTAGGAGCAGGAGTGTGGTTGGAAGAGACGCTCACGTGGTGCACTGTTAGGGCAGTGTACGAACCCGCTAACTGGTATCCACAAAAAATATTTTATTTTGTACCGTTTCTTTCATTGGGTCATGTTATTATAACGGAGCAGGTGAAACGTCTTCTCATCCAAGCGCTCTGTGCCATGGTTGAGCTTCAGTACACAATGCGTAGCTAACGACGAACAGAACTTCGATCACTGTGTTTCCCAGTCTCGCAGAATGGTCGCTTCTTGACAACATTTGCTCCATCCCCACTGTATTAAGTTACACTTTCCTTTCATAGACGTCTATGGAGCACCACAAACCTTACTAAAGTTCAGACATCATGCTCGAAGCGTTCACAGATATCTTGCAAATTTCTGTCAGTTCTTCTCCACTTGATGGATACTGTTTACTGGGTTCAAGTTCTTAATTCTTGCCCAAGAGTTTCTACTCGATGTACCCCTTTCGTAAATAAATTACTATCTCTTTTTCGAAACTGTTCGTAAGTCACTACCTAATCCTTGCCCTCTGTTTATCCGTTTGTCTGCCACGAAACACAAGAGCTTTTCAGGTATTTTGGGTAGTGTGTGTGTGTATTTACTGCTCATGCCATTGTACAGCACCCCCGGAGGGTACTTCGTATCAGTAACTCCAAATTTATTTCCGATTTTATTCGTGTATTTAGAGACGTAAAAATGGCTGCCTACATACCTCGGTACGCGCTCTATTGTCTCTCATCCTCGTACCCCAAACGCGAGACATCTGGTGGTTGCAGCAGAACTGTCATACGCTTCTCGAATACTGCTTCTCTACGTTTATCCAACAGAGTTTCACTTAAACTTCGCTTCTTTTCTTCCAAAGCTTCCCATTTAAGTTCCCTTGGCATGTCTGTTGCACTTTCGTATAGGCGATAACAAAGTGCTACGATCCTACAAGAGCGTCTCTGAATTCGCTCGATTTTTGCTGTCGTCCAACTAGATAGAGGCTCTGAGGACTGAAGCAGTACGCTAGGATTACCTGCACTGGTGTCGTGTATGCGATATTCTTTAACAACGCACCACACTTTCTTATACCCATCCAGCAAACATAAGTTCTCTATTCACCTACTTCACTACAGATTTCGTGTGTTTGGTCCATTTCATATAGCTTCTTAGTACCACCCAAAAATATTTGTAGGATCTGACATAACCCACATTATCGCTACTGATCTTGTAGTCAGATGCTGTCCAATGGAAATACCGTGGGCTTACTGCAAAAACCCACTAACTCCGTTTTATCTAGTTTCGAGAAAAATGGATTTTTATATTCCTTAGTGAGCCATACATAATTAAATCAATAAATGAATTGTTGCAATGCAATAACTAACTAATGGCGATATCAAGTATAGGTTAATGCATAAACTGCTTGTTAATGCTTTATAACTTTTTATTAATTAACATGAAATACAAATATTTCATCACATAGTCAACATAGTAATTATTTATCAACTTGAGCAAAGTTACATAAAAAACACAATACTGAATAATTTGAATCACAATAATAGGTCATTTTATAATATCACTTAACAATTGAAAAACACTGTGGAAGGTTCTTTTCTTCTCGACTCTATACATCTGCTTCGCTGCTGTCGCTGTCTTCTACACCTGGCTCAGGAACTGTATCAATGGATGCAGCTGATGTAGGAAGAGATTTAGACCAAGAATGACACCATTTTTGCATAACTGTATCATGCAGTTCTTTTTCTATTTGCTTTTTGACAGCATGTTGGGATAAAGATCTTCTAAGTGAATATTTGCCATATGTAAAGGACGTACTTTTCCAAATGTACGTATTTCTTTATGATCTGATGTGTGGTCGTATTCGATCACTCCTGGATTGGTTTTCTGGTAGCGAAAACATTTCACTTTTAGCCAGTTAACTTTATTTCCGTGAATGTCAGTACTTCTGTTTTTAATTATAGATGCTGAAAGTTTAGATAAATCCGTGAATTCTACATTTTTCATTTCATGTACTGCGTAATTGGAACTTTTCTTGTTTCGAACTTTTCTAGATCTTGCAAGTCTGAATATATTAAGGCAATCCTGAATAGTATAAACAGGTACATATTTTTTCGCACACTCAGTTGCACTGTGCATGCTATCCACTTCCATGAAGGTGTGGCCAGATTCGAGAAATTTGTGTTCAATAATGTCTAAATTTGTTGTCTGAGCAAAGTACGGAAACAACGCAGCTACGTTTTGATTCCTATTTTGACCGCCACAGATGTCAGAGAAAAACTAAATGTGCTTTACACCTGGACGAAGCTGTTTAATATACTTTGTGATGCAGGAACCAATTTCAGAGCTACCTCTCTTTCCGTTTAGCTCAGTCCAAGCGTAGCAGAATGCATCATGTGGCTCAGATAGTTCGTAGACAGTTAAATTGTATGTACAGATTTGCAGGCTGTAGTACATTGGGCTGACATCACTAATAGGTATATGCAAGACAGATTGCAAATCAAACGTGGAACACATAAATGTCTTTTCTACCTTACATTTTTCTTTATCAGCGGCTTTTGCTTGGTTGCATTCATTTTTCCTTGCAATACGCTCATTATACTCTGCTTCTAAAGCTTTCTTTTCTTCATTACTTTTTGATTTCTAATAACTCACACATTTTTGACACTGATCTTTTTTTGGCTTATAGAAGGCCAGATTATAGTCCTGACAAAATATTCTTCTATAAGTTATTTCACTGACTGGTTCGGAATCCTTACATTCTTCTTTGTGTAGACTATACATTTTGGATATACTTAGTTTGGAGTCGAAATACAGCCGTTTTGTGGATTTCCTTGAGTAGTGAGATTACACTGTAGGAAACTTTTCTATGTGGTCTTTAACTTTCTGCACTTCAGTAGGTTTAGTTTTATTACGAGGAATTCCTTTGCCTCTCTTATTACTTCCTACAAACAGTCCACTCTAGCCTTTTCCCTTATATGCAGTGCCTATTACATTAGCCGAAATACAAAGAGTTTTAATAAAGAATTTCTTACATACTCTGACTTTTTTATTGTCTTTGTTCAGGTAGTATGCCTTAGAATCTTTACATATTTTCAGTGGCTGAGCAACACTTCGTCTCTGTGCTGGGGTTAAACTCAGTGTGTTGCAAAGAATAAAATCCTTTTGCCTTGCATAATCACACTCCCAGAAGCTTCTACAAATAGAGTACCTAATTTCATCAGGGAAATTTTTGTTGCACTTACATCTACACCTTTCACAGTCAACTAGCTCTGGCTTTTTGTTTTCAGTTTTACACTTCTTAATTACATTCTTCTTCCAATTTTTGGGATCACTTTTCTTCCATCTTGATCGTTTACCACCAGTAGTTTCCTTTACAGCACTGATTTCTATGCTCAGGAGATCTGTACTATCTGTATCACTCGAATCTGGTTCGTAGTTAGCATCCTTGATGGAGAAATCTGAGTCAAAATCAACCACCTCCACACTTTGATTGATACTTTCACTTCCCCTGTGAACTTACCTTATACAGTTCTAGCTTCGGTTTATCTTCCCCAATTGACTCTATGAGGACTTCATTGAATACTCTGCGTGCATCATGAACTCTGCTTCCAGTTGACACACTTGGAGATACACATTCATTATCTTAAAGTAAAAATATCAAATAAAATTAATTTATTAATTTTAACATGTCAGTATACTGTAACAGTGCAGTTAACGTTTACAGTATCATATTATTCTATTGCTTACCTCCAATACCATCTGCTGTGAGTATCGTTTTCTTGGTCAATGACACAGTCGGGGCACTTCCTGAATACATTTTAGAATTAAACACACTCTAGGGAAACAGCAAAATGCTACTGCACTCACTGAACTAACAGCAGCTACTGCGACAATAGACTCTTATTCAAGCAAACTGAAATAATCGAAAAACTGAAGTAATTGACAATAATGCTGTTCTTGCATTGTTCACGTATTGTAGTATAATGGTATTATTACAGCCTATGTGGAATCATGTGCATTGTTTTTGGTTGTTGGAAATACGATACACAGATTTGCCACAGTCTGATAAACGAAGCTGATGTAAGAAATACAAGCTTGCACAGTCGACATATAAAATTTAAATTCAGTAAGTTGTGGTTTCTTTTCCTGCTGAAATCCATTAATTAAACTTGAAGGATTCTCGTTGTTCAAATTATTTCATCAAGCACATTGAAGGGTACTGGAAAAATCATTCAAGCGCACCTGAATAATTTTTACTGTACAAAACAATCACTTATGTACTTAGTGGAATCTTGGCATATCTCTCTAATTCCTTAGAGTGGTAAATGCTCTTAACTGGTTTCTCCAGACGAAAGATATTCGTTTTCTGATACCGTCTGTGTACATAACTCGAAAATGTCAAAAATTGGAGTTAACGAGTTTTTACAGTAAGCCCACGATATACTAGCCTTGGTCACGACTACTACCATGCAGAACCATGCGGCCTCCTAGTATATTTTGAACAATGAGACCTGTCGAAAACGATGCGTAGGACCCAGTCGCCATGTATTACACTCTGAAACAATCAGACCTGTCAGAAATAAAATGCAGCATCCTTTCGCCTCCTATTTCGTTCTGAAACAATCTAATATGTCAAAAACAATACACAGCGCCCTATCGTCTCTTACTACATTCCGAAACATAATGATGATGTTCCGAACGCAAAATGATGAGATTAAAAATAAAAATTATGCTGGTGACGAAGACTAGCGCATTTACATTCATTGCTAAAGATGGTCGTAGATCTCCTAAGCGACTTCATGTCAAAAGTGATAAAACAGATGGTATCAGATTCTTTCTCTTTTTTAAACCAGAGGATGAAAGAAAAAGAGGAAAGATAAGGGTTTAACGCCCTGTTGTCAGATTACGGCGTTAACCAGTAACAAATATGTAGTTAACGACCTATACAAACCTTTGAAAGTGAAGATCTTGTGGTAACTGAATGTAAGATAAATTTTATAAAAATATTTACCATGCTATGTTTATTAAGATAGATTGATGTTGTATGATGTTTCTGTAGGGGCAGTTTGTTACCGAAGTCAATAGGGTATTATTTGTGATTGTAACTTTCAGTATGTGAACAAGAATCTAATGTTCCTCATTTTTATTTATATGCTGTGTGATGATTTTTTGGTATTATTCTTTTTCGCCTGTGGCTACAAAGAAGGTTAATAGGGCGGCGATGCAAGGGACCCGTGATCCCATGAACATAGATATTAGTATCCGACACCCAGGTCGATTGCAGGCAGGAGTCGATTGTCGAGTGCTGCAGGAGGCAGTGAGACTAGTGTTGAGTGAGAAGTGGTACTGGAGAGACGGGCAAGAATGGTGGTCGAGTGAGTTGTAAACGGTAAAATTCACCGGAGTATGACGATTGAGCACGTACCCCTGATCGTCGTGGGGTTGACTCTCACTAATGCCGATTCGCGAGTGATATGAAACAGAAAGTGACAAGTGCCGAATTACGTGTTTCGCGTCAACCGCGTCGGCCAGCAACAACCATGGATTGCAGTGAGGATTGTTGTGAATGTTAACCATCATCATTGCGTGTGACAAAGTACTTGAAATCAGCAACCAATAAAAAGATATAACCGTAATTAAACGTGTAAGGCGAAGGTAGCAACTGCCTCAGAATTTGTTTGTTCGTAGAAAATGCAATACAATTTGTACATCGCAGGCTTTATGGTCTTTAATAGTAGACAAACTTTCAATCATTAACTATTCCGTCTCAGAACAGCCGCACTCGGTTGAAATGCCTCCGAAACCACTACAGAAAAACAGATAGCCTTTCATCCATTAAGCACACGGTCATATAATCATAATAATTAACTGTTTGGCGGCTCCGGTAATTCACATAAAACCCAGTTAGGGACAAATTGGGGGTGTTTCAATGTGCACACTTCTGCACTGATAAACATAAAGATAAATAATGAAACAAATTTTTTCCCCTTTCATCGTGCCACGGCGTAAACTCTTACCCCCAACGCAATTAGAGGTGGCTGTGAAAGGGGGATAATGACGACTGCTGTGTGGAATGAGACAACCGTCATATCTCGGTAGCAGGACGGCTTCACTGAAGGCCTGGACTAAGTAGAGAGCAGCCATTCGCTGACAGATGGGAAAGCATGAAACTGTCAGTCCGAAAGCAAAACGGCATCACTTGTTCTTGCATCCACCGTGGTGGAGACGAGCAGAAGGAGGTTTGGGAAGCATGTCTGCTTCCTGGAGAACAACACGCCTCCACTGCATTGCATCAGATGCCGTGGGAAGTCCTACACTAAAGTTCGGAAAAATCATATACTCCAAAGCTAAGCTGCTCATATGTAGCGTATTTGTAGATGCTCATATTTCTTATTTGTTCTTTCTGATTTTTTTACACCAAGTTCTACTGTTCCTACAAAGTATCTAACGTTAAGGGATAAATGGTTTGCATTGTTGTTGTTGTGGTCCTTTTTTTTTTTTTTTTTTTTTTTTTTTTTTTTTTTTTTTTTTTTTTTTTTTTTTTTTTTTTTTTTTTTTTGCTGGCAGAATGTCAAAGGGGCCTTTGGTGAGCAGAATGTATGACAAGTAGGAACGTTTCAGTAGTCTTAGCCACAAACGTGTCACGGGAGGCAGGAATGTGGAAATGGCGGCGGGGCGAGGGGTTGGGGAAGGGGAAGGGTAAAGAGAACGACAGGCATTTGCAAGAACCATTGTCATGCATTGCTTGTGAGGTGACAGAGAGATGCCTGATGGGTAATGCATTAGGATAGGAGGAAGGCAGTCTCGATGTGTATAACACAAAGGGAATGATATTTCTCACACAAATGAAGCTCATTTGCGTTTGAACCATGGAAGATTAATTCTGCTGACGTTCATTTCTCGTCCTGGGAATGCTACCCAAAGAGATTACGACCTTCTTCTATGATTCCGCACAATGAGCTTCAGATATGCATTCGCTATGATTCGGCTTTTCTGTATGGAGGTTCGTACTGCCGACGAGTGCGGACATGTGGTTTTGACCCTAAGCAGAAGCAGCAGTCGTCGCAGTGGATGACGTCGCTGTTTAAGTACCTGAGCATCTTGTGCGTCTGCAGTAACAATGTCAGTTGTGACAGAGTAGGGCTTAAGTTATTTTCCTACATTTCTAGAGTCGTCCATCAGCTCTCTGTTCCACCTGCCCAGACTGTCATGAAAAGCTTGTACTGCAGTAATGTCAGGAAACAGAGGAAGAATTTTGAGCGTGTACTACCCGAGATCTGGAAGAACTGCTTGCCTCAACATGACAATGTGCCATCACGCACCTTATCCATTCGTAATGAATTTCCTTTTAGAGGGCAGAACAATACCTGGTCCCTCGCAGCTACTCTCTCTTCCTTGCTGTGAAATCTCAGCTGACAAGGCCACGTCGAAGATATTTCAACACACGGCACTGAGAGTACTTCCCAGTACTTTGAGGAACTTAAAAATCGCTGAAATCACATAATATTGATGAATATTGCTTTCAAAACAGCTGTTACTGTCTTTTAGCTCCGTTCACAATTATTCGACATGAATACATTTATTTTGCGTGTTGCTTTTCCCACCTTTACAATAACTATTTTATTTCCGTTATATAATTTGGACTAACTGTTGTTTTGCATACTCAACTTTATGAAGAATCACTTTTAATGAACTTTTGTAGAAGGTAACAAATTTAATTCCTTTTCGTGGAAGAAAAACGATAAATTGTATTTTCTTAATTTATGACATGGACGCGTATGACTGTAGTCATATACCGTAATGCGTGGGAAGCTGCAAGAGTTAACTTTCATCCAGCAGTGGATGTCAAATGTATGGCAATACTGAAGGTGTCCTGCAACTCTCTGCGACAGTTTTGTTACAGATATGCAGAGGAATTGCGGCTTGGTAGTCAAATTCGATATCATTTGCCTCCTACGCCAATGCTATCGATTTATTCAAGCCAGGAAGACTGTCGCTAGGCAAGCATAGCTATTTATTCTTGGTAAGTAGTCGAGATATAACCTGTGTTTCTTTTCCTGTAGTTTGAGATTCATCATCTCACACATAGAGTGATATATGAACACAGATTTCAAATGTAATCTCATTATTTGCTCTTGGAAATGATTAGAAACAGTCTCCTAATGGATTTCGGAACATGGAACGACAGTGACCACTCAAATGCACGGCTGTTGGAGACAGAAAACGTGCTTCATATAGGATGTATGTCTTCCGAAGGTAGATCCATCTCCTCAAATAGCTCACTTGGGGTGAATAACAGAGATTAGATCTGGCTCCCGTCTGTTGCAAAGACTGCAGTAAAAAGTAGCACTACACACTTCGAGCGATAGTAAACTGATAGCACATTACTTGATACAAGGAACTGACTTCAGAACAATTATATTTTTCATTTTTTTCTAGACACCTGAATGCGAAATATGGTAGAATAAAGCAAAATCATAACACCAGCCGACATTTTTAGTACTTTTTATTACTAGAGCATTGTTTCAACATTAAAGGCCTAACAAATTCCACTTAAGCCCTCGAGAAGGACGCTCATCTTTTCAGGAGGAACAGCGTGACTTGGCCAAAGTTTCCCCGCATCTGGCTGAAAATATCTGAAGCTACTGAAATGGAAACCACGAAATCTTCCACTGTACCTACAGCCTTACGACACACTCAGTTCTTCATGTGGCCCACATAAATCAGTCCACTGCTACCAAACGTAGCGGCGTCCTGCTGAAATTGCCCAACTCCGTCGGAAAGCACAATGGACATGAATGGATGCAGGTGATCAGACAGGATGCTTACGTACATGTCACCTGTTAGTCGTATCTAGACCTACCAGGGGTCCCATATCACTCCAACTGCGCAGCTCCCGGTAGCCTCGGGTTACCCAACGCCCCCAACGTGATTCTCACGTTCTTTTAGGGACTCTGAGGCAGTACCAGGGCTCCTTCACGGGACCAAGCCCGCGTGCTGCAGGCCATTCTTCTTCCGCACCTCCTTTAGGTGCCGCGCTTGCACGAACAGCGCATGTTAGCGTAAGTAGGGACCACCCACTTCCATAGGGAACAAGTTACACTTCTCTCGCCTTTCGAGAAAAGTAAAATTGTCGTTTCCCCCTTCCCACCCAATAAACAATCCTAAGTGCGAAATGGCGGACGCTACTAGCACTTCCCCTGCTATCACCCGCAGCAAGACTGCAACACAAGAGGCGCGAGGATCGACTGCACCCGCCGAAACCCGCGCCCCGCCCGCTACCGAAGGCAAGGGAGCGGCTGGCGACGCTCGACAGCTTGGCGCGAAAGCGCAAAAGCAGCTCGAGTCGCGTCGGCTAATCACCGAACTTTTCGGGGCGGACGTCTCTCCCACCAAGACAGCTACACTAAGCATTACCTTACATTCCCCTGTCACTGGACAGTCATGCACCATTCTCCCACCGGCGTCGCAGCCACAAGAAACCGAGGCAGCGGCGGCGGATGAGGATACAGAAAACCACTACACAGAGCCCTGGCAGGTGGAGGGCCCAAAACGCAGACCCAAAAAAACACCAGCACAAACAAGCGGGCAACCAAACTCGCTAGGCAACCGAAAGGCGCTGTTGCCTACACCCACTAGCTCATCTCAGGCTAGCAACATTAACACAAAACAAAACGCAAACACAGCTGTGGCGAACAACAACAAAGCACACAAAGCCACAGCAGTGCCCACACAACACAAGACTGGTTTCCCCCCGGTTGTTATACAAAACTACGGGAACCTTAGTGCCCTTAACACTGCATTCGCGGAGAGGCACATAAACAGCACATTACATGCAAAGTACTCGGGGGATAGGGCCTCACTGTACGTTGCCACAGACAAAGAATATAAAGATCTTCTGACCTTCCTCAAAGATCGGAAGATTGAACATTACACGTACAGAACGCTGGACGAGAGAACCCAGCAGTACGTGATCAAGGGAGTGGACCCCAGCACCCCCAACGAGACAGTACATGCGGCCCTTTGTTATCTGGGATTCGACTGCAAAAGTGCCTCCCGGATGACAGGGTTCCGTACACACGCACCGCTACCACACTACATGGTTGAGTTAGCCGACACGGCTGATTCCCGCGCCATCCTGCAGATAAAGAGCTTTCTGCGGATGGACGTACGTGTAGAACACTATGAACCACCCAACGTCCCCCAACAATGCAACAACTGCCAGCGGTTCGGCCACTCGGCCCTCCGCTGCGGCCTGGCAACTCGCTGCCGCGGATGCGCTGGCAATCACAGATCCAACACACGTACACAAATACAACCAAACCAGCGACGCTGTGCCAACTGCGGTGGGCCCCATGCGGCAAACTTCAGACAGTGCAACTCATACAAACAGGCGCTGAAGCGAAAGCGAGACATAAGTAGGGTACTGTACGACATACCACGTCCAAGGCCAGCGCCGAACCCAGTAAGGAACGGCGTAACGTTTGCCACGGTTGCACGCCCTGGCGGGACGGCACAGGCTGCGGAACTTCAGCGCCCTACACACACACGTGAAACAACCGCTGCAACAGCCACACAACAACCACAGGCAACACCTGAAACCCAGCAAGCATCGGTACCAACACCTATGCCCCCAAACAACACGACCCCACTCCCGGAAATCACGCGCTGCGAAGAAACGCATCGTATACAAGAAAACACACCCACACAAGAACCCCCCGAACCCCAATCCCAGAGGAGGAATAGACGCACACGCAAACACAGGGCGGGGAACACGAAACCACCACAACAGGCCACACAGCAACAACGGAACAGCAACACACAGGAAAACAGTCAACAAGACACCGAGACTGTAACTCACACTACCATCCCCCTCACCACAGAAGTAACACAGGCGCCACAACCTCTGCCACAATGCACAAATGCCGCTCCTAACAACACACCAATACCCGCACAAGCGGCCGCTAACTCCACAACAGCACCTCAGGCTGCCACACCCAACACCAGCACACCACCTGGGGGAATACTGGAAACACTATTCCCCCGACACACGACCGTTAAAATCCTTACCAAGGTGCTGACGGCCGTCACTACACTCATCACCCAGCTCATGAGCGCCGAACCCGGGCACTACTGGGCTGTCATACACACTGCCATCACAACACTCTTTCACACTCTTACATGAATAATACACCACATCCGGCCCATAACGCAGACCCGCATACACTATCACGGATCCTGTTCTGGAATGCAGACTCGATCCACAACAAAAGGGCAGAATTTGCCGCGTTCATGGAGCGCAAGGGAATCCTTGTCGCGCTACTGAGCGAGACTAAACTTAAACCGCACAAACAATTAAACTTTCCTGGCTATTGTGTCTATCGTACCGACCGACCGGGCGACGCCGTGGCAGGTGGAACTGCAATCGTCATACACAAAGACATTGAGCACACAAACATAGAACTCCCTGAACTGGAAAAAATCGAGGCTACGGCCGTCAGAGTCAAGTTCAACGGAGCCTACACCACGCTGATATCTGTATACAACAGCCCTGTAGGCATCTCAACACGCGATATCAGCACATTACTCAACATTTCACCGCGAGTAATAGTCGCTGGAGACCTGAACGCAAAACACCCAGAATGGAACTCACGCATACGAAATCCCAACGGCAAGAAACTGTACGAACATTCGCTAGGTAGAAACTACATTACACTAGCGCCGGCTGAACCGACGCACATTCCCTATCAGAGGGGACACAGGCCAGACGTGATAGACATGGCCCTCATCAAGGGCATTACAGCGACACTCAACGTTGCCGTTGAAAACGATCTGCCCTCAAACCACCAACCTGTAATACTATACATCGAGGAAACACTGCAGCACACAGAACAACGCAAGATGTTGGACTACGGGCGTGCGAATTGGACATTGTTCAAGCAAACGCTTGATAGCCACATCCCACCTATACACGAAATTAACGAAACAGGACAAATTGACGAGGCAGTGGAAACCCTCACTAACGCCGTCCGGGACGCAATGGCAGGCACCATACCTGATCGCACCTCACAACAACGCAGTGCGGCCCTGCCCCAGGAAATCCTGGGCCTAATCTCAATGAGGAATCGCCTCAGGAGACAATGGCAGCGCACCAGGCGTCCGTACTTCAAACGGCACATTAACAGACTACAGGGCATCATACACGATAAAATACAAACACATAGAACACAACAGTGGAATCAAAAACTCGAAGGGCTGGACACCGCACGACCTGGCGTGTGGCAGCTAGCCCGACATTTCACCAGGGAGAAAATATACACCCCAACGCTTCAAGGGCCTGACGGACCTGCATACTCAGCGGAAGAGAAAGCAGAACTAATGGCTCGAACACTCGCAGCGTCATTCACACCGAACCTGGTACCATCAGATCCAGTGTTCACACTTGCTACTGACCAAGAGGTTACACGCATTCTAGCCCAACCATCGCGCGACGACATTCGACATGCTAGCACAGCCGAAGTCTCCTGGGCTATAATGCATTGCGCTGCCAGGAAAGCCCCTGGTCATGATGGCATTCAAAACCGTGTCCTCCAGGAGTTCACGGATAAAGCAACTGAGTACCTAACACACATAACGAATGCCATACTAAAACACCAACACTTCCCCGCCTTTTGGAAGACGGCCAAGGTCCTGATGTTCAGGAAGCCGGGAAAAGACCACAGCCTCCCACAAAATTACCGACCCATCAGCCTTCTGAGTTCACTCAGTAAGATTGTTGAGAAGGTGATTCTCAAACGCATCACTAGGCACTGCATAACAAATAACATCCTGAGACCGGAGCAATTCGGCTTCAGGAATCACCACTCCACAACACAACAACTCCTACGGGTCGTTGAACATATAACACATGGCTTCAACATAAACAAAGCTACAGGGGCAGTGTTCCTGGACATCGAAAAGGCTTTCGACCGTCTATGGCACAACGGCCTCATCTGCAAACTCAGCGACGCGGGATTCCCTGACGGGCTGCTGCGTCTAATACACTCATACCTCACAGACAGGAGTTTCAACACTGACGTGCAGGGAAAACAATCAACACAACACGGTATACACGCGGGAGTACCCCAGGGAAGCATCCTAGGGCCCCTGCTGTTTAACCTCTACATAAACGATCTCCCAACCACACACAACACAATGATGGCAATCTACGCGGATGACACAGCCATCCTTGCGCAAGATTGGAAACCATCAAACATTACGTCACGCCTACAGACTGCACTCAGAGTGGCCGAGCCTTGGTTGGAGAAATGGCGTGTTAGAGTAAACGTCGACAAGTGCGAAGCCGTTCTGTTCACTAGAAGACCGAAGCAACTGCGCAAACACCGCTACTGCAGACCAATAACTCTACATGCACGCCCAATACGTTTCCGCGAGAAAGTCAAATACCTCGGTGTCTGGCTGGACCGGAAATTACTCTGGGGGGACCACATACAACACATGACCAACCGAGCTAGCGCGAGGCTCAAACAGCTCTATCCTATGCTCAACAGGCGTAGCACACTGAACAGAAGGGTGTCGAGGTCCATGTACATGACACTTATCCGACCCCTGATGACGTACGCAGCTCCTGTCTGGGGATACGCTGCGCCTACACGTCTGCGCCGTCTGCAGCTCATACAAAACAAAGTACTCAAAATCATAAGCAATGCTCCACGATACACACGCATCGCGGACCTTCACCGGGAATACCGACTTGAGACTCTCACGGAGGTAATCCACAAACTCACCACAAGACTATACAGAAACTCCAGACATTCGCAGAACCCGTTTATTCTGAATCTGGGGAACTACGACCACAACCATAGATGGAAACATAAAAGACCAAAAGACATACTTGTAAGGACATAACATCTATGGCCAAGCATACGCAAACATAACGGCACAGGCGAGCCCCTGTTTATCAGACCCATTACTGGATATCCAGCTGGATTGGAGTACACTGCCGAATAACTGGCACCACACAGGGAAGCCGCACCGTACACTGCATGCAAACAAGCTCCACACATCCCCCACACAGTGAGATGATCTATGGCCGATCTCCCACTACTGTATAACGATCTTGATTGTTCCAGGAATGCAGCAGCAGCAACAACTGGGACACATCGCCATCGCTTGTCATGGTAATGATGCATGATACCTACACTAACAAATCCAACCTTGCATGAACTATCGCAGCTAGTAAGCCACTACTGCTCTTACTACCCATCCCACTGTCGCAGAGGTTTTTTTCCCACGGCACGAGCCATGGCACTTTTTTTTTTCCTCTGCTCTTCAAATCGCTACCCTCACTCGCGTTTCGTCCACTATCTATCACCTGATGGACCGTGTTAATGCGTAGCCTTACCCAGACGCACGGACAACGTCACAGCCCAGCATCCTGTGATCCACATACTAGACAACTAACATGTTTACGGAGGTGACAGTAGAACTTTTGGTTTGGTCACCACGTTGGTGCGGGCGTGGAGGGGCCCCATCTCTTTGACACGCCCCACACCATTACAGAGCCTCCACCAGCTTCAGCAGTCCCCTGCTGTCATGCAAGGGCCATGGATTCATGAGTTTGTCTTCATGCTCGAACACCTCCATCCGCTCAATTCAATTTGAAACGAGACTCGTCCGACCAAGCAACACGTTTCCAGCCATCAACAGTTCAATGTCAGTGTTGACGGGCCCTAGCGAGGCGTAAAGCTATGTGTCGTGCCGTCATCAAGGGTACATGAGAGGGTCTTCCGCTCTGAAAGGCCATATCGATGATGTTTCGCTGACTGGTTCGCACCCTGACACTTATTGATGGCCGAGCATTGAAACGTGCAGCAATTTGCGGAAGGGTTGCACTTCTCTTCAGTCGTCGTTGGCCGCGTTCTTCCAGGATGTTTCTCCGGTCGCAGCGATGTCGGAGATTTGATGTTTCACAGGATTCCTGATATTCAAGGTACACTCGTGAAATGGTCATATGGGAAAATCCCCATTTCATCGCTTCCTCGGAGATTGTGTGTCCCCTCACTCGTGCGCCGACTATAACATCACGTTCAAACTCATTTAAATACTGATAACCTGCCATTGTAGCAGCAGTAACCGATCTAACAACTGCGCCTCACCCTTGTTGCCTGATATAGGCGTTGCCAACCGCAGTGCCGTTTCCTGCCTGTTTATATATCTCTGTACCTGAATACGCATGCCTACACGAATCTTTTTGGCGCTTCAGTGTATAACACAGTTGTGGAGGAACTCTTTCTATATGTGACGATTTTTTATGACGGAAATCATGTTTCTGAAATTTATGACACCTGTTAACATTGCATGTTCTTATTGCGAAAGGCATAATGCGAAACAAGAAATGGTCAGATCATGGTTTATTCGTTTACGGAGTAACTGGTGATAGCTGGAGCAACATCATGCTGGAATTACACGCCTACGTCGTTAAGGAATATGACATCCTCTATCAGCTGTGGACGCAGATGATGAAAAATAGTTAACAGTTTGTCTATGATCAGTCGATCCGGCAGTGAGTAAGAGCCAAGCGAACCATTCGGTGATTCCTGACATAACGTTCACACCAAACTCTTGTCAGCGGATTAGTCGGAAACAAAACCGGACTTATACTAAAAAAAAAAAATTGTGGCTGCAGATGGTGTAATTGTTCTAGATCATAAAGGATATAATTGGTTCTCATCTAGCACGTTCCTAACCATCTTTCACGCTCAGAAGATATTCGCGTGTTCTGCCTAGAATTTCCTTCAATCCACTAGAGAACTTTCTGATCTAAATTAATGTGTAATCGCTAGACTGGCATTAAACATTTTCTCTAAATCGCCTGTCGATTGTAGAAAACGTTGGGTGGCACACATCACCTTATCTGGAACATCTCTTCATAAATACCACTGGACTGGCGTGAACAGCTTAGTGCAGTACCAGAGACAAGGGGGAACTTCGGCAATTTTACGCCGAGGAAACCGCTTGGAAATGACGACAGAAGAGTATTGCCTGTTCCCAAGGTAATGTTCTATTCAGTAATTGAAAAGCAAACAGGAACCAGCCACTCAGTCGGTAGAGAGTCAAGAGAATTAACAGCTTATCTGTAACTCACATGATTAAATGTCTACCTTTCAGCTGCTGCTAACTCCCATGATATAGGCACGATAGGGAAGCAGTTAAAATATTTTTGTTCCCAAAACGGTTTATTTTGATGCACTCTGTTTCTAATGTAGTTTATGCAGATTCTGTAACATTTCAATTTGTGGGTTAGAAATTTCATCCTGAAGCGAACCCTATGGTTCCAACCGAGTCATTTCCCGCTGTATCCTTGCGTCTCCGTCCTGCATCGAGGGCAGTTACGTCCGCCCCGGTAGCTGAGTGGTCAGCGTGCACGGATTGCCGTCCTACGGGCCCAGGTTCGATTCTCGGCTGGGTCTGAAATTTTCTCCGCTCAGGGGCTGGATGTTGTGTTTTCATCATCATTTCATTCCCATCTGGCGCACAGGTCGCCCAATGTGGCGTCGAATGTAATAAGACCCGCACCGAGGCGGCAGGAACTGCCCCGTGAGGGGCCTCCCGGCCAGTGACGACAAACGCTCATTCCCATTTCCATCGATGGCGGTTGGTTCGGTAACGGAGTTTGGAAAAGCTGGAGAAAGGCGAAGTGGGATGCAGAAGTTCCGGCCTCTGTTTGGGGAGTGCCAAATGAACTGAGTCGGAACAGCTCTGCCCGTGGAGGTCCTTGGTTCCGCATACTTCTCTCCACCAACAACCGAAGTTCTTAACGCACATTACCTCACAGAAAAAGAAACCCGACCGTCAGAAATCACCGTTGTCCACACCCGATCACGAAGCCACCACAAAAAAACTTGATATGAAGCTGTGACCTAGAAGAGAAAGATAGGAGAAATCGAAAATTGAACAGAGAGTGCAATATTTGTTGACAGAGTAAGCACGTGACAGTTGAAAGATGTCGACTGTAAGTGCACTCTGTTCCAAGATATTTTTGACAGAGGCTGAGGTAGAATCTTCTCGTACGTTGGTAAGTTGCTAGCACCAGTGTGTTACATGCATCGTGGTTCATCTGAAAAGAGATCGCATATAGGACGTCGGTGCGACCTATTCTTGAACACTTCTAGAGTGTTTGGGATTCGTAACAGGTCGGATTGAAAGAGAAAATCGAAGTGATTCAGAGACAGGCTGCTATATTTGTTACTGGTAAATTCGAACAACAGGTAATTGTTACGAAGATGCTTCTGGAACTCAAATGGGAATCACTGGAAGGAAGGCAACATTGTTTTTCGAAGAAGACTATTAAGAAAATTTAGAGAACGAGCATCTGAAATTGACTGCCGAATGATTCTACTGCCACCAATATACATTGTGCGTAACGACCACAAAGATAAGACACAAGAAATTAGGGCTCATATGGAGGCATACAACCAGTCGTTCTTCCCTCGCTCTATTTGCGAGTGGAACAGGAAAGGAAATAACTAGTAGTGGTATAGGGACCCTTCGCCACATGCCGTGCGGTGGCTTGGGGAATATCTGTGTAGATATAGATGTAGATCTACCGTAAATGCTACTAAAAGAACACTTCACACAGTTGTAAAATAGGTAGTCAAGAATAATTGTGTAGCCAATAATAATTTCCGTGAGTTTTTATATCAGCCACCCCTCTGAGAGTGAATTACAACAGTTGAAAACCTTATCTGTAGTTTTCTGTGGCTTTCAAGATAGTATCACAATATTCAGGCATGGATTCAATCATTTTGTCCTGAGTAGCGAGTCACCAAGTATTACACTGCACAGTGTGCCTTTCCGTTCAGTGTGCAGATGCAGTAAACCTGATTTGGATGTCTCCTTCCTTTCGAATAGATTTAAGGGATCGCTACACCTTAAATAATTCTAGAGTGAAACTGACTGTTGATCATCTAATGATATCGGGTGCATCTTTTTTCTTTGCACACATTACATTAAATTTATTTATGAGCGGTAACTGTCAATTTTCACATCAGGCTCTTATTATTTGTTTCAGTTTACATCATTTTACAGACGTGACGTATGCTAAAAAATGGAAATGGCGCTTGACTTTGTATCGTTTTGATACCTGTTGTTTTAATGATGGAATATTGTTATAGCTGTGGTACTGTAATTCTGTCCTGTTGTTTTCAGACTCTGCTTATAGAACGCGTAGAGAGGTCAGATCGGGGCATGTACCAGTGCGTGGTGTCTAACAACGAGGAGACGGCCCAGGGCACCGCAGAGGTCAGGCTGGGAGGTGAGTATCTCCAGGCAGCACTGCCTGCTGCGTGTTAACGGGGTGAGCCCTTGGCTCACTGTTATCCTTGGAACACTGCCAGTCTCCAACTGTTATGCATGTAGGGTCTATTATAAAAACAGATTCGACATCATGACGAATTAAATTTTTCAATTGACGTGGCTGCCCCTCAGAGAAAACGCCATACGACTTACTAGCTAGTATAGCAGACATGACAAAGTGACTTTTGGAAAAGCTGAGGACAGGTACTAGGGAATTAAGACTTTGTTCAAAGGAAAGAAGAGCGGCAGTGTTTCCATATCCCTCAGACAACACAGCCGTTGGACGGTGAGTACCTCGGACTGAACAGTGAAGGAAATTTGTCGTAGCTTAGTTTAAAGAGTCATCTTCGTTTCCGGCGATCTCCGATGCTGCAGTAGCCGTAAAATAATTTTGCGAGTATCTACTCCATTAAAATTTGCTGCAACTTGCTGAGTTCTTGACAGTTGACAGTGTCACTTGATTTGGTAGTGCTAAGAGAAATTTCAAGAAATTCGGATTGACACGATGTTCTCTTTCCAATCACATATTTAATGATTAAGACTGTAACAAAACTGGCTCACATGTGTCAGAAAACTGAGACGCTGATGACTAATTCGCCATTTCTCATAATGTTGTACAGGGTAAGCCACTAACTGTCGCTACCTAAAATAACTCGGAAAGTATGATAGTAGGTGAAAAGTTTGTGGGACAAAAGTTGCATGGGACAATGGGGACCATTATATGACGTGGGGTTTTTGTTCCTAGGTTTGGTCGCGTCAGAGATATGAAGGTCAACTTTGTTTATTAAGTGGCATGCTATAGTTTGGTACTTATTTTATGACAGCGGCTATCGGGACGAATCAAATTATGAGTAACAGTAACGTCTTTGAAGGTCAGTGAAGGTCAAAGAGGTGGTATGAACGTCCATTTATAGAAGGTGTTTGAAGTGATGGCCATTGGTATCAATGCATTGCTGCAATCTTCTTATCATGGATTGAGTGATATTCCTTATCACTTCCCCACTTATCGAAGCACATGCTCTGACAATAATCTCTCGTGTCACTTGTATCATACGTCTGTACACGAGATTTCCATACTCCTAAACATCCCTACTTCCACTGCTTCCGATGTGATAGTGAAGTGGAAACGTGAAGGGACAAGTATAGCACAAAAGCGTACAGGCTAATCTCGTCTGTTGACTGACAGAGACCGCCGACAGTTGAAGAGGGTCGTAATGTGTAATAGGCAGTCATCTATCCAGACCATCACACAGGAATTCCAGACTGCGTCAGGATCAATTGCAAGTAGTATGACAGTTAGGCGGGAGGTGAGAAAACTTGGGTTTCATGATCGAGAGGCTCCTCATAAGCAACACAACACTCCGGTAAATGCCAGACGAGGTCTCACTTGGTGTAAAGGGCGTAAACACAGGACCACTGAACTGTGGAAAAACGTTGAGCGCAGTGAGGAATCACGGTACGGAATGCGGCGATCCGACGGTAGGATGTGGCTATGGCGAATGTCCGGTGAACGTCATCTGCCAGCGTGTAAAATTCGGAGGCGGTGGAGTTATGGTGTGGTCGTGTTTTTCATGGAGGGTGTTTGTTCCCCTTGTTATTTTGTGTGGCACTATCACACCACAGGGGTATATTGATGTTTTAAGCACTTTCTTGCTTCCCACTGTTGAAGAGCAATTCGGGGATGGCGATTGTATCTTTCAACACGATCTCGCACCTGTTCATAACGCACGGCCTGTGGCGGAGTAGTTACACAACAATAACAGCCCTGTAATGGACTGGCCTGCACAGAGCCTTGACACGAATCCTATACAACACCTTTGGGATGTTTTGGAATGCCGTCTTCGTGCCAGGCCTCACCGACCGACATCGATACGCCTCCTCAGTGCAGCACTCCATGAAGAATGGGTGCCATTCCCCAACAAACCTTCCAGCACCTGATTCAATGTATGCCTGCGAGAGTGGAAGCTGTCATCAAGGCTAAGACACTGAATTCCAGCATTACCGATGGAGGGTGCCACGAACTTGTAAGTCATTTTCAGCTAGGTGTCCGGACTTTTGATGACATAGTGTATTCGAGCTGTACTACTTCCCTTGTTAGATGGACACGTTTGGAACATGTCTCTCATGAACTTACTCGTCTGTTTACCACTGAATGATTACTTCAGGTGCCTTACCTATCAATCCGACCATTTTGTAACTTTTTCTGTAAATAATAATAACTTGTTTTTCTTAAAAGGACTCGTTGTAGATGTGGGTGCGGCCCCCGGCAGAGCACGAGCGCTGAGTGCGCGTTTGCCCGCAGACTCGTCGCCGGCGCTGTTGTCTGCGTTCAGCGGGGCGACGCTGCAGCCGGGCGACGGCTGGTCGGCCGAGTGCGAGGCGGCCGCCTCCCCGCTGCCCTCCGTGTCGTGGCTGCTGGACGGGCAGCCGCTGCGATCCTCCGCCGTGCCCGGGGAGCGCAGGGTCGAGGTAAGATGCCAGTCTGTGATAGCGGCAGTAGTAGCAGCAGCAGTAGCAGCATACCACAGTCACGTCTGACTGATGCCAGCGGTCGGGAACGGAGTCGCCTGCTCCCACGCATGACAGGTTCTCTTGTCATCGATAGTTGCACGTCCACAAAGTAGTAGTTACCGATGGTTGTTACGGAGTTCTTCATTGGTAGGGAGGGCGGTGATAACAGGCTCAAGAGCTTCTTATTTGGCTCTCTGTCCCTTCCCCGACGTGGCTGAGTGGTTCTAGGCGCTACAGTCTGGACCCGCGCGACCGCTACGGTCGCAGGTTCGAATCCTGCATTGGGCATGGATGTGTGTGATCTCCTTAGGTTAGTCAGGTTTAAGTAGTTCTAAGTTCTAGGGGACTGATGACCTCAGAAGTTAATTCCCATAGTGCTCAGAGCCATTTTTGAACCTTCCCCAACCCTTCCGCCATTTCTGGCTCTCTCTCACTCCAGATGACTGTGTTGTCTGGCAAGACTCCGCAAGTACCTAGTGCAGAGGCAACACAGCATGCACATGGAGCCCGAAAAACAACTGCGACTGGTTCGCACCCAGCCCCTGCCAATTAACTCACTGAAAATGCAATCCCAATTTTTATCAAATGTAGTTTTAGTTATTCTCCTGTCATAAATGTGCATAAAATACAGGTCATAAAATTGTTGACAAATCAACACAGTTTACATAATCTTTGACCAAAATTTTCCACTTCCAGTGCATTTTCCGTTGCCTGCTGCTGTGCAGGCGGCTGGACACAGTCGATACTGAAGCATATGTTGAACAGTTTTTGTCTTCCCCGCAGTCATATAGGGTTTTGTTTTCTTCAATGTATCTCGATTTTGCCAGGTTAACCTGTGATCTGCTCTCTCCTCATCTCAGCCTATTCGAGGACCTCCAGATTGGTCAATTCTCATCATGATCATCTTGAAGATATTTTCCAACCAGGAGGGTGGGATGTCTCAGCCCTCCATAATTGTAGCCTGGCGTGGTTGCGATGTTCTGAGGAAACTTTTCCTTGACCTTAGTCGCTGAGGGTAGGATTGTTGCCCATGCATTGGATACTTTTTTTCCTGCTCCAGTTTCGTTATTTCCTGTTTCCTGCTATTTCTCTTCGAACAGGGGGTGGTGCAATTCCTACAAGGTGGCAGAGTCGTTATATCTCGTTTAGCGCAGTATCCACTTGTCTGGCAGGTGTTCGCGCGGTCTAAAGCGTCCTGTCATGGCCTGCGCGGCCCCTCCCGCCGTATGTTCGAGTCTTCCCTCGGGCATTGGTGTGTGTATGTGTTGTTCTTAGCATAAATTAGTTTAAGTTGGTTTAAGTAGTGTCTAAGTCTAGGGACTGATGACCTCAGCAGTTTGGTCCCTGAGGAATACACACACACATTTGAACATTTTTGGCATGTGTTGACTTATACCAAATATGACAGGCATGCTCTGCCGCAGAGTAACATAATTCCATTGTAGAAATAATCAAATATAGTATTAGCTGATTTAATCATTCATGGATCATTTTTACAAGGGCACTGGGCGTGTCGTCTATTATCACTAAATGGCTAGAACAATCACCCACTCATAGTTTCCTGGTTGCCTATCTAAAAACTTCCAGGGGCAACAAAAATTTCTTCTTCAATATTTCATATAGTTATTGAGTGAAGCAGTATATCTATGAGGTTTCCAACACACTTTGTTTACCTTTGTGACATCACGTGACAGAGTCATTAACATAGTATGTCATGACTCTTAAGAGTGGCTTCATTTTTATCAGCCCTCCCTATTTCCAACGAATCACAGCGAAGTATTAAAAATAAAACAGCCAATGAAACATCCAAGATGGCAGAAATAGCCGAACTGTGCTAGCTGGAAATTTAAAACATCCTTCCCTCCCTCCCTCCTTCAGAGCAGCCAGTCAGAAATCCAATTTAGGAACTTATGCCCCACCCCTTCCCCTCCTCTCCTGCCAGTTACAGTCAGATATTAAAATGACGTGTAAAAATTGGTCAAGTTACATTACATCCGTGAGATTTACACAAAATTGCTTACACATACTTGCCTCTTTTGTAGTATTAAAAATAAGTGTGAAAACATCGCCAAGTTCAAAGGTAACAATTATTTACGAAAAATTGCATACATATACATACCGGATGGTTATAATTACCGTCCACCCACTCACGGAGGTCCAGTGTGTGGTGTAATTATCGTATGACAGCGAAACTTGCTAGATATGCTGATGCGCTCCTGCGGAACCGATTTACGCTGGGGAAACAGTTAGTTGCAACTGCGGGCACCAAGAGCAACTTTGGTACCGGAACTTGTTTGTATGACGTTATGACACCCACGCTGTCATGTCACAAGCCATAACGTGAGTTAACGGTATGGCTGTCTAGAAGAGAGACCTTGCGCCTCCAACTGGCCACTAGCAACTCTCGGCCATAACCGCCACAACAGAACAGGTTCAAATGGATCTGAGCACTATGGGACAACACCTGAGGTCATCAGTCCCCTAGAACAGAACTACTTAAACCTAACTAACCTAAGGACATCAGACACATCCATGCCCGAGGCAGGATTCGAACCTGCGACCATAGCAGTCGCGCGGTTCCGGACTGAAGCGCCTACAACCGCTTGGCCACCACGGTCGGCCAATGCAATTCAAAGTCAGTAGTGGAAGAGTCACACCAAACTTCATCACTCTCAGACTTGCACGCAAACAACTATAGTTTACTGCTACGAATTAACCCTTACCAAGTTGATCACATTTACCAAACATCATCTCCAGGAAGCTAACGACTTCACGCTCTGCCCTAAAGTCCACAGTCACTAATCCACAGCTCACGCCGAGAAAAACAGGAAAGCTCGTACCCATAAATTCGTGCCTGCTTTGGGGAACACACTTGGAACTCTTCAGTACTTCGTTGTGCAATAAGCAACTTTGCTGATCAGGAAGCATCACCTACTCCCGACCTCGTTATAATTAAAGTGCGTCTATTTAGTGAAGTCCTGTGTGGGATGTAATTATCGTACGGCGTGAGTCAACAGTAAGGCTATCGAGAATACAGAGATTGCGCCTTTAGCGAAATTATTTTATGTGAACGGCAACAATTACAGTGCTGATAAAAGGTGTGAGGAGAGTCCAATGTTATTAAGTCGTTTAATGAAGATGGTGATGAAATTCGAAAATATAAGTGACACTGGTGTGGTACCCGGAAGAGTGAGGCGTCCTATACCAGCAGAAGTTATCGACGGGAGGGAACTGTTGCTGTAACTGACCACGCAGCACGTGTTCCGTGTAGTGCAGGGTCACGGGAACCGTCCAGCCCAGGGTCAGCTGTACGGAAAGCTCTGCGGTCTGTTTTACGCTGGAACCCGTACAAAATCCAGACTGTACAGCAACTAAACCCTCATGACCCGCAGAAACGATCTGAATTTGCGCTTCGATTTCTGGTATGGATCGATGTTGATGACATGTGGCAGGCAGTATTCTGTGGAGCGACGACGCACATTTTACACTAAAGGGTGCAGTGATTACACAGAATTGACGAATTAGTGATAGTGCTAAACCGCATGTTGTGCACGAAGAGCCACTGCACGCGCCGTATGTGACTTGTGACTGAGTGGTGTGCATTCACAAGCATCTTTACTCTCGGTCCGTTTTTCTTTCAAAAGAATATACCTAGAGGTCCAATCATGTGTAGCGTGACATCTGGACGTTATCGATACCTCCTTATACAACATAAATTCCTGCTCTGGAAGAGCGCAGCTGTGAGGAAACCACTGTTTCCGTGCAAGATGGAGCAACAGCTCATGTCGCTAGTCCAGTGAAAGATCTGCTCAATGCATCCTTCCACAAACGTGTCACCTCCAAAGATTTTCCAGATTCGTGGAATGCAAGAACACGTAATCTGAATCCCAGGGACTTTTGACCCTGGAGATATCTAAAAGAACACGTTTACCAGCAACACGTTTGGTCTCTACCTGACATGAAGGCCAGTGTACGAGTACAGGAACACGTTGCTCACACCTAAATCTCCAGATGTCAGACACTCAGATCGGTACAAACATTGCGTGTCGATAGAGCGTCAACCAGACCTCCGATTTAGTTCGTACTGTGTGCTGTCATCCAGCAAAATAGGCGTAAACATTAAATAAAAGTAGCATTGGAAATACAGAGCACAGGAGAAGCATAACTGTATTTGTTAAGTACAGCTTCCGTGGGGAATCTGGTAGAGCGTTGAGTCATCGTACCGAGGGTCATGGGTTCACTGTATTACGCGTGAATGTGTTATAAGAAACAACATGTTTGAGACGTGTAAGAGGACTGCTTGCAGTTTGCAGCAATGTTCTCCTAGTCTGCTTTCGCTTCGTTTCTTTGAAAGCAGTAAACGTACAGAGTACATTTGTAGTTTCACAGAATACTCGTATACTATCAGAACAGATAAATAACGAAACAATTTTATCACACTTATGGGAGTAATAATAATAATAATAATAATAATAATAATAATAATACACATTCCCTGATACACTTACACATGGAATAACTTATCTGAAACCTAAAGATGAAGCAGACACAGCAAATCTAGCAAAATATCGCCCCATAACATGCCTACCAACAATATACAAAATATTAATTTCATTCATTACACAGAAATTAATGACACATACAACACAGAACAAAATTATAAATGAAGAACAAAAAGGCTGTTGCAAAGGAGCATGAGGGTGTAAAGAGCAACTGATAATAGATGCAGAGGTGACATATCAAGCTAAAACTAAACAAAGGTCGCTACACTATGCATACATTGATTACCAAAATGCTTTTGATAGTGTACCCCACTCATGGTTACTACAAATATTGGAAATATACAAAGTAGATCCTAAATTGATAGAGTTACTAAACATAGTAATGAAAAATTGGAAAACCACACTTAATATCCAAACAAATTCAAATAATATCACATCACAGCCAATACAGATTAAGCGTGGAATATATCAAGGAGACTCATTAAGTCCTTTCTGGTTCTGCCTTGCTCTGAACCCACTATCCAACATGCTAAATAATACAAATTATGGATACAATATTACTGGAACATACCCACACAAAGTCACACATCTGCTATACATGGATGATCTAAAACTACTGGCAGCAACAAATCAGCAACTCAACCAATTACTAAAGATAACAGAAGCATTCAGCAATGATATAAATATGGCTTTTGGAACAGACAAATGTAAGAAAAATAGCATAGTCAAGGGAAAACACACTAAACATGAAGATTACATATTGGATAACCACAGCGACTGCATAGAAGCGATGGAAAAAACAGGTGCCTATAAATATCTAGGATACAGACAAAAAATAGGAATAGATAGTGCAAATATTAAAGGAGAACTAAAAGAAAAATATAGACAAAGACTAAGAAAAATACTGAAAACAGAATTGACAGTAAGAAACAAGACAAAAGCTATAAATGCTTATGCTATACCAATATTGACCTACTCATTTGGAGTAGTGAAATGGAGTAACACAGACCTAGAAGCACTCAATACACTTACACGATCACAATGCCACAAATATAGAATACATCACATACATTCAGCAACAGAAAGATTCACATTAAGCAGAAAGGAAGGAGGAAGGGGATTTATCGACATAAAAAACCTACATTATGGACAATATATACAGTGAGACGGAAGGATTGATGATTGCAATACAGGATCAAACAATAAACACCAGATATTACAGCAAGCATATTATTAAAGATCCCAATACCACAATAGATAAATGCAGACTTTGCAAACAACAAATAGAAACAGTAGATCACATCACAAGCGGATGTACAATACTAGCAAATACAGAATACCCCAGAAGACATGACAATGTAGCAAAAATAATACATCAACAGCTTGCCTTACAACATAAACTTATAAAACATGTTCCCACATACAAATATGCACCACAAAATGTACTGGAGAATGATGAATACAAATTATACTGGAACAGAACCATTATAACAGATATAACACCACATAACAAACTCGACATAATACTCGCCAATAAAAAGAAGAAATTAACACAACTAATCGAAATATCCATACCCAATACAACAAATATACAGAATAAAACAGAAGAAAAAATTGAAAAATACACCCAACTGGCTGAGGAAGTCAAGGACATGTGGCATCAGGATGAAGTTGACATTATACCAATTATACTATCAACTACAGGAGTCATACCACACGATATCCACAAATACATCAACGCAATACAGCTACATCCAAATGTACATATACAACTACATAAATCTGTAATTATTGATACATGTTCAATTACCCGAAATTTCCTAAATGCAATTTAACATACACCTCACAGTTAAAAGGAAGTCACTCTTGATCAAGGTCTGCGTCACTTTCCATTTTTCACCAGACATAACGTCTGAGAAAGGAAAGAAATAACAATAATAATAATGATAATAATAACTACTAGCAGTAATAATAAACAAGATCAGTAATAAGTGCTATAAGTACATAACATTCAACACTCAATGCAAACTCAATCATTTACACACTCATACACACACACACACACACACACACACACACACACAAAGTGTAATTCATTTAGGAACAAAGACTTCACAGTAGTGGCTGTATACGAAGAAGTGAGTGAAGCAAATTACATATAACAGTTTATGCGCAAACAGTTAAAAAAATTGTCATCACTGGAGTTCAAAGGCGGAATCTGTGGTACGGGGACCTCACAAACTCATCTACGCAAGATCTACTGACAAGTACTCGCAGATACGCTTTTCCTGTGCTTCGTAGTTGTGATGTTATTTTTTAACTGCCGTTTACGCATGTTGTATTGGACGGCAGCACATAGCACAAACTAAATCGGTGTTTCGGTTGATACTCTATCGACTCACAACGTTTGGCATGGATCTGAGTGTCTGACATCTGGAGATTTGGGTGTCAGATTCCACCGGAACTGCTGCGAGCAACTGTTGATCACATCGTTTTACTGATGCAGCATATCGCCGACGTCTCCGATGCTCATTTTGAGCAAATTGTGCAAACGGTGGTTAATAGTAAAATCAATATTATGCTTTTCTCTCTCGTTTGACCTTTCTTGCCAACGTGCCGTTCCTGATCCATTACATCTGGAAACATTTAAGTCTTTCTTGCATTCACAGCTCCATATTTGCACCTGGTGGCCAGAACTGCAACTATTTTTTTCATTGTAAATCGGTTCCGCACAAACACGTTAGAATATCTACCACTTTTTGCTCTCATTCGATAGTTACAGCCCACATCGAACCTCTGTGAGTAGTTGCACTTTAATGATAACCGGACGTTACCTCCGACGTTATATCAAATTGATCTGTAAAAGTGGTCATAAGTTAAAATATGTGTTACTTACATAAAACTGTGTAAGATTCTTGCCTCTCAGTGGAATAGACACACATTTCTATGTTTCATACACCAAATACTGCACTCCTTATACAAAGGCTTTCCTCTCATACAAAGTAGTCATTTCTTTTTTCTCTCTCTCTCTCTCTCTCTCTCTCCATCCCTCCCTCCCTGCTTCCCTCCCTCCCTCCCTCCCTCCCTCTCCCTCACATGTGCGTCATCATTATACTACAGAAGAAATGAAAATAAAAAACAAACAAATGTATATATAAAACAATTTTATTATAAAAAAAATAACTTTTAGAGCGAATTTTGACAATTTATAGTGTCACACACAGTGGACATATACTATTTTACTGTATAATTTACATCAAAGGTTTAATATAATAAGGCAAATATTAAACTTTAGAAACAGTGTACTAGTTTGGTTCTGGACTTTTTCATTAGTCTATGTTTGACTAAATCTAAAATAGTAAAACCAATACAATTATCATTTTGCAATTTAAGCCTTAATGGTTTCACGTTCTTAACATCAAATATTTAACCCATTAATGAATTTGTGAAGTAGTCAGACGTTTGAAGCTGTTTTATGCATGGGAGCTCGATTCTTTCAAGAACCGGGCGAGTGGTGGTGGACGGGGGGAGAAGAGGGGATAGTGTTACTAGTGGTATTAAAATCTAAAAAAATAAAATAAAAGTAACATGATTCATATTAGGCATATACATACTTAAAAGTACAGTGTGACAATAATGGCATAGAGGTTCAGTTGTGACCTCATTATAATCATCGTGACATTCGCGTGAAGTAATTTCGGGAAAGCACGGAAACTGCAAATTAGGTGTCCATATGAAGACTGGAACATCCATCCTCCCGAGTGAAACGCCAGTCTATTTTGAACTATGCTATCTCATTCAGTTTATCCGGTTGGTTGGTTTGTGGGGGTTGAAGGGACCAGATTACAAAGGCCATCGGTCCCTTCAGTTTATCCCTAGTGTACAATACTGTTATGAAAAGAAAATATTTAATGGAAAAGGTTATTGCTACGTTATTCCTTTATTTCTCTTCCCAAGAACTTGCAAGGTGCCGCCTTGAGTTACGTACCTTTCCGTGGTACTTGTGATACACACCGGCTGAACCGACCGAATGACGGATCGCTCCTCAGTGCGAATTGGAAATTATTGCACAACGGGACACATGAGAAGGAAAGTATGGCCTACGCATGTGAGTCATAGTTGGCAGCTCTTACATACGACAATAACAATTCATCGTGAGTGAAGGTACTCAGCTACTACACTGATTGTCGTAGTCCACATTAACCCCAACTTCATTACCCTTTGTGTCCAAACACGAAAAAAGACCATCATCAATGCAGAAAAGATAATCGTCAATACGAGCAAGTCAAAAATAAAAGGAGAACAAGAAATTACTGATCACATACGTTGATACCACCCGGTTGAAACTGAATTAGCTTGAGAAGCCGCTAGGGAAGGATGAGGCAGGAATGCCAAATGTCCTATCAAATCGCTCCCCCTAGATAGGGGTGTGGTGACTGGAGGTGTGATGGCTGCTCCAACTGTGCATGTAAAGTAAGGAAAGTTTCTGCATGCAAAATCTATTAGCACTGGGAATGAGTAAGCCCATGTTACAAAACATAACATCAGGGCGCATTAACTATTCAGCTTTATGAATCAGGTCATCCCAAACCGTGAGCGGTTCTTACCATCATTGAGGTTGCGCCTCGACAAAACCTTCGCTCGCAGTAGCCCGCCGGCAGCGGCCATTCATCGGAGGGTGGGGAAGTGTTTCTGAAGATGCAAGTCTGTTGCCTCTGCCGCCGTCTCAATTCTGCCATGCCCCTTCCTCTCCATCTAACTCCTCCGACGGCTCCTGGCAAAATGTCATCAAAAATCTCTTCTCACTTCTTTGATCCGGCATTTCCCAAGAAAATTTTGTCGCCGGTGGGTAGGCTCACTAAAAGATTGCCCAAGTAACTTTTTAGGAACAGAGCTCCAACCTCGCACTTAGTAAACGTTTTTCCATTCACCCCATGAGGTGCTTCCTCACTTCATATGAGAAGAATTTTGTTGTTCTGCATATTTTCGCGTTTGGCTGGCGCCATTCCGCCACCACATAGCATTCCCATATGAACTCCAGAGAATGCTGTCTTTTCTACGGATACAACTGATTGTTCCCCACTTGAGAGTGTTTGTCGGTGCGGACCGACAATGCAGCGTGCCTACGTCGAGGCCCACTCAGATCTTCTGCAAATGTCCAATACATTAACTAGCGGAAAACAGAGTTACAGTATATACATGAAACTACCTGAGATGAGATCCTCGCAATCACTAACAATCACATGATATGGGGCCTTGTATGCCGATTAATGAAATGGCCCAATTAATAAACAGATATCCGTCAATGGATGTAAAAGAAGAGAGATATGGAAGGCATAAGAGCATCCCCAAGAGGATGCGTACTGTACATACGTAACGAAACACACTAGACACATTATCAGCAGAATGAAGATTTTGTGTTTTACTACTTACCATTTGCCAGCTTGAAAAATTGAGTCAGTATCCGTCTGTAACAAATAAGATGTTGAGCTTAGAAAGAAGGTAAGGTGTTACTACTGTACATTAAATCGTTCTGGGAGAAACGTTTTCCAGAAGTGAACAAAAAAAAAGCACATGTGGAGAAATCATAGTGTAAAAGTGTTCTGTGGAATGATTCAACGGAAACTCTAGGCTGGTATAACAGCAATATAAGGATGACATGAGTTGCAGACAGGTACGAAGGACTGTTACATACCATCTTCCGGCCGAGACCTTCCTCAGAAAAGAGAAACTCACGCACATTCAGACAAGCAATCAGATCTTACAGCACATATGACCGCCATATCCGGCAGCGCGGACTGAAATGTGCCTATCTGCAACTCAAAGTGTCACCTTTGCTATGAGTTGCAACTTATCTTTTTCCTTATATTGTTGTTCTGTGAAGAGACAGATGCTTTATTATTATTTTTACTATCATGTTTTTAAATGTTAGTATTGACCAAATTATTACTCTGTATTGTCCGAGTTAGCAAGTACATTTTAAGTGTACTGCAAATAACTTCTTTTTAGTAATCTCTTTAACGTCCTAGGGCAATTTGTTGCACAGTTTTATACCTTGATGTTTTGAGTTTCATTTTTATTCTTTAATTTTGTTCCATGATCATGTGCAGAAGTGTTTAAGTGCAAAACAGTAATTATTAGTATTATTTTTATTTACATAAACTGTTAAATCTACTCACATCGCGAAGTTAAAAGTCTTGAAAATATCTTTACAATGATGTCGATACTATCTTTTATTATTAATCTTGTGGCCCTTTTCTGTGTTTGAAAGTTGTGTTTATATTTTGCGCGTTTGTTCCCCAGAAAAGAATTCCAAAGCTATGGACTGAGTGTATAATTGAGTGGTATACCGGGCAGTCATATGAAAAAGGTACAGACAGAAAAAAAGGAAGTAAACTCTTTATTATTTCAAAATTCATCACCATAACTGTTAATAAATTTATCCCACTCTGACACAATACGGGCAATGCCTTCATGGAAAAATGTTTACGCTGCCTATCAAACCATGATGGCATCCAGTCATGCACCTCTTTGTCCGAAGCAAATCGACGGCTACGAATGTTTTTCTTCAGGGTTCCAAAAACATGGAAATCACATGGGGAGAGATCGGGGCTCTATGGAGGATCTGTAAGGGCTTCCCACCGAAACTTCTGCAATGTACTCATAACAACCTTGGCAAGACGTGAGCGGATGATGCCGTCCTTGAACAATCCTGGGTGTTTCGGCTTGATGACAGGCTTCAGTTTCCAAAAAGTGCCCACATACCGCTGTGCGTTAATGTATTAGCTCCATACTTAACAATCATATACAACCGTTCGCTCGACGAAAGATCCGTACCGAAAGACTGGAAAGTTGCACAGGTCACACCAATATTCGAGAAAGGTAGTAGGAGTAATCCACTAAATTACAGGCTCATATCGTTAACGTCGATATGCAGTAGGATTTTAGAACATATATTGTGTTCGAACATTATGAATTACCTCGAAGAAAATGGTCTATTGACACACAGTCAACATGGGTTTAGAAAGCATTGTTCCTGTGAAACACAACTAGCTCTTTATTCACATGAAGTGTTGAGTGCTATTGACAAGGGATTTCAGATCGATTCTATATTTCTGGCTTTCCGGGAGGCTTTTGACACTGTACCATACAAGCGGCTCGTAGTGAAATTGCGTGCTTATGGAATATCATCTCAGTTATGTGACTGGATTTATGATTTTCTGTCAGAGATGTCACATTTCGTAGTAATAGACGGAAAGTCATCGAGTAAAACAGAATTGATTTCTGGCATTCCCCAAGGTACTGTTATAGGCTCTTTGCTGTTCCTTCTCTATATAAAAGATTTTGGAAACAATCTGAGCAGCCGTCTTCGCTTGTTTTCAGATGACGCTGTCGTTTATCGACTAATAAAGTCATCAGAAGACCAAAACAAACTTCAAAACGATTTATGAAAGATATCTAAATGGTGCAAAAAGTGGCAGTTGACACTAAATAACAAAAAGTGTGAGGTCATCCACATGAGTGCTAAAAGTAACTTGTTAAACTTCGGTTACACCATAAATCAGTCAAATATAAAGGCCGTAAATTCAACTAAATACCTAGGAATTACAATTACCATCACCTTAAATTGAAAGAAAGACTGTGTTTTATTGGCAGGACACTTAGAAAATGTAACAGTTCTACTGAGAAGACTGCCTATACTACGCTTCTCCGTCCTCTTTTAGAATACTGCTGCGCGGTGTGGTATCCTTACCGGGTAAGACTGACGGAGTACATCGAAAAAGTTCAAAGAAAGGCTGCAAGTTTTGTATTATCACGAAATATGGAAGAGAGTGTCACTAAAATGATGTAGGATTTGGGTTGGACATCATTAAAATAAAGGTGTTTTTCGTTGCAACGGAATCTTCTCACGAAATTCCGATCACCAATTTTCTCCTCCGAATACGAAAATACTTTGTTGACTCTGACCTACATGGGGAGAAACGATCACCACGATAAAATAAGGGGAATCAGAGCTCGTACGGAAAGATATAGGTGTTCACTCTTTCCGCGTGCTATGCGAGATTGGAATAGTAGAGAATTGTGAAGGTGGTTCGATGAACACTCTGCCAGGCACTTGTATGTGATTTGCAGAGCATCCATGTAGATGTAGATATAGACGTAGAAGGAACTTCCTGCTCTCCCTCCTGCCTGGCCGCCACCTCGATTGATGTCAGAGGTACGCTCGTTCCACAGGAACAACAGAACAGATTCCAGATTCCGATTATGAATTAATGTGGGGGAAGTTAATTATCAAAGATCTGTCAAAAATGGCAATCGGATGCTTTAATAGACCGCTTGAGTCAGGAGCTCTAGCACTAGAGCGCTTCAGACAGAACTTGCAGAATATCGTTGATAATTTTCCTGAACATGCCATTGGAACAGAGGGTGACTTCAGCTTGCCAGGTATAGATCGGGAGTGTCATGCTACCGAAACTGGTGCCAGAGACAGGTATTCGTATGACATTACGTAATAAAATGGAACACCTACAGCCGTACTTACCATGTCATTGATTATATGGCTACCAGTTTCTGCGCTTCAGTGCACCGTCTTTAGAGCTTAGCTGCGCAGAGGGAATTAAAACCATCCGTATACACGATTCATCAGTGGACAACATCCATAACTGGTTTTTGCTACGTTCTCTGCCAAAACCAGTTGCATATATAATCCACTGACGAATCGTGTATCCCTCAGCGTCAGCTGAGCACTGAAGATGGTGCACTGAAGCACGTTAAGAAACGTAGGAAGGTATTTTTATTTAGCAAGAAGGAAAGCATACAAATTTCAGAGTATATGAGCAGTTAGCATCAAATGTGGATGAAGATGTGGAGAACACACAATAAACGACATAGTAAGGACGACTGTAGGTGTTCCATTTCATTACGTAAGAGAACGGCTGAAGTCCCTCATACCTCCAATCACAAGGATGGACATGCAAAAACACGTGTGACATTATGCTGGATGTCTTGTCCAAAAATTATTTTTAGCAGATAATCAAAGAATCAACTCGTGAGAGTAACTTCTTAGACCTCCAAGCCACAAACAGGTCTAAACCTATGAAACTTCCTGGCAGATTAAAACTGTGTGCCGGACCGAGACTCAAACTCGGGTCCTTTGCCTTTCGCTGGCAAGTTCTCTACCATCCTAGCTACCCAAGCACGACTCATGCCCCGTCCTCACAGCTTTACTTCTGCCAGTACCTCGTCTCCGACTTTCTAGCAGAAGCAAACCTGTGAGGACCAGTTGATGTAGAGGAAGGTGTCAGCGATCAAAAGGCTTTGATAGCATCTACGACAACGGGTCTTCCAAAGTATGTTAAGAAACGTATGAAGGTATTTTTATTTAGCAAGAAGGACAGGATATAAATTTCAGAGTATATGAGCAGTCAGCATCAAATGTGGATGAAGATGTGGAGAACAAATGGAAAAAATTCAAAGGCATTGTGCAATATGCCCTAGATAAGTCTATGTTCAGAGTAAGGTCTTAAGGGATGGGGAACACCCACCATAGTCTAATATACGTGTTAGAAAACTGCTACGTAAGCAAAGAGAGCCTCATCTCAGATTCAAGAGAAATAAAGACCTTGTTGACAAACAAAAGCTAAACAAAGCAAAAATGTACTTATGGAGAGCAGTGAGAGAAGAGTTCTGAGACTTTGAAAGTAAAATTTTGTCAACCGATCTGAGTAAATCCCTAAGAGGTTTCGGTCGTGTGTAATACTGAATTCGGTCTTCTGAAATTGTTTCATCGTGGAAGTTCGCAACAAGGTTTCCGCCTTTCAACGTCAAAATGACAGGTATTGAAATAACCGATCGCGAAATAGAAGAACAACTACAATCACTTAGTAGTAGAAAGGCGTCAGGACCAGATGATACACCTATGAGATTCTACAAAGATCATGCGAAAGAACTGGCTCACCTTTTAGCAGTAATATATCGTAGATCACTTGAGCAACGGAGGGTGCCAAGCGACTGGAAGAAAGTGTGGGTCATCCCATTTTTTAGAAGGATTGTAGGACAGATGCACACAATTATAGACCTATATCGTTGACGTCAATCTGTTGTAGAATTATGGAACACGTCCTGTGCTCAAGAATTACAACGTTTTCGGAGAATGAAAATCTCTGATGTAAAAATCTAAGTGGATTCCGCAAACAGAGATCCTGTGAAACTCAGATTATATTAGATTAGTTTTTCATTCCATGGATCCATGCTGAGTAGATCCTCGTGGATGTGGAACATGTCAATTTTTTTAAGCTTAAATAACAATGCTATTAATATGAGTATATACAATACATCATTTGTTTCTATTAAAAAATTCATCAATGGAGTAGAAGGAGTTGGCCACTAGTAAGTCTTTCAGGCTCCTTTTAAACTGATCTTTATTTGTAACTAAATTTTTTATGTTTGCTGGCAAATTATTGAAGATGAGTGTTCCTGAGTAGTGGACCCCTTTTTGAACTAAAGTAAGTGCTTTTAAGTCCTTGTGCAGATAATTTTTGTTCCTGGTATTGTGTGTATGAACCGAGCTGTCTGTTGGAAAAAATGATATATTATTTAGGACAAATTTCATTAAGGAGTAAATATACTGAGTGGCAGTAGTTAGTATACCCAGTTCTTTGAAGAGGTTCCTACAGGACATCCATGTATTTACTCCACAAATAATACATATTACATGCTTTTGGACTCTAAAAACTTTTGTTTGACTTAGACTTACCCCAAAATATTATACCATATGACAGTATGCAATGAAAGTAGGCAAAGTATGCAAGCTCATTTTTATGTCGCCTATGTCTGCTAACACTCGAATTGCAAATGCAGATTTGTTAATGCGTTTGTGCAATTCTGTGGTGTGCTCCTCCCAACTGAATTTATTATCAAGTTGTAATCCCAGGAGTTTAAGACTGTCAACTTCTTCTACCTGCTCTTCTTCATACTTTTATGCATATGCTGGGTGGAAACCTCTTACAGGTTCTGAACTGCATATAGTGAGTCTTTTTGAAGTTTAATGTCAGTGAGTTGGCTTTATCCATGAAAATATCATCAGCAGATCTTTCAAGAACTACACTCGACATACTATTTATCACAATACTTGTGTCATCTGCAAACAAAACGAACTCTATTTTAAACAGTGTAACTGATGAGAGAGCATTAATGTACACAAGAAAAAGCAATGGCCCTAAGATGGAACCTTGTAGGATACCACATGTAATTTATTTCCATTCTGATGATGACTGATGACTTAATTCACTAGTCCCTTGCACTGACACCCTTTGTTTCCTGTTAGCGAGGTATGACTTGAACTATTTTGCAGCACTGCCTGTGACACCATAGAATTCTGATTTATTTAAAGGATGTTGTGGTTCACAAAATCAAATGCCTTTGACAAATCACAGAAAATATCTGCTGCTTGTAATTTGTTATTTAATGAATTAAGTACATTTTCACTATAGGTGTAAATAGCCTTCTCGATATCAGAACCCTTCAGAAATCCGAACTGAGTTCGTGATAATATGTCATTTGTGGTCAGATGGTTGAGAAGTTACCTGTACATTACTTTTTCTAAAATTTTTGAGAATGCTGGCAAAAGTGAAATCGGTCTGTAGTTTTATGGTATCTCTTTATTCCCTTTCTTGGATAGATGCTTAACATCTGCATATTTTAGCCAGTCAGGAAATGTCCCAGTTATAAATGACTGGTTACGCAAGTAACTTAGAATTGTACTAAACTCACAAGAACATGCCTTAATTAACTTTGTTGATATTTCATCGTAACCACAAGAATGCTTTGTTTTTAATGATTTTATTATGGAAGTTTTTTCTTTTGGTGAAGTGAGTGACATATTCATGTACCTGAAGCTATTTGTAAAGGCTAGATTCATATATTCAAGGGCATTATTTACTGATCCTGACAATCCCATTCTATCAGTAATGGATATAAAGTACCTGTTAAATAGATTTGCTACACTATGCCCATCGGTTATTAATGTGTCATCTACCATTAATGCTATTTGCTCCTGTTCCTTTCTGGTTCTACCAGTCTCCTCTTTCACTATATCCCATATTGCCTTTATTTTGTTCCCTGACATTGCTATCTTCTTCTCATAGTGCATTTGTTTAGATGTCTGAATTACTTTTTTTTAATATTTTACAGTATTCCTTGTATTTAGCTAAGTCATCAGCATTGGAGCTATTCTTGGTCGACAGATACATTTTCCTTTTTGTCATACAGGAAATCTTCATTCCTTGAGTAAGCCATGGTTTTATTATAGACTTCTGTTTAATTTGAGTAACTTTTAGGGGAAAATAGTTTTCAAACATGGCACTGACATTGTTCATGAATGTGTTATATTTTTCAATCATTTCATGAGCACTATAAACATCTTTCCAGTTCATATCTTTGAGTAGTTTTCTAAAACACTCAATTTTTGGTTGATGGACTACTCTCCTGTACTTAGATTTAGCAGTCTTGATAATCTGCTTAGAATTTACATCTAAAACAAGGAGCTGCATGTCATGATCTGATAGACCATTTATTACTGGTTTTATGATATGATTTTGTTCCTTTGATTTGTCTATAAAAAGTTATCAATTGCTGTCCTTGAGGATTTAGTGATCCTAGTTGGAAAGTTTACAGTGTGGGTTAGATTGAAAGAGAACATTACCAACTGGAGGAAATTTTTACTAGAAGATTGCATTAGAAAATCTATATTAAAGTCACCAGCAATCAAAATTTCTTTGTTTTTTCCTGTTAAATAACCCAAAAGAGCTTCTAGATGATTTGTGCATAGATTATAATTTCCTGCAGGTGCTCGGTAAATAGTTACTATTATATAGGATCTGTTATGGAACTCTACTTCTGTTGCACATACTTCTAGATGCTGCTATAAACAGTATTTATTAATGTAAATGTTCTTTAATTTATGGCAGTTTTTAATAAATGTGACAACTCCTCCTCCATCCATATCTACTGTGCAGAAGTAGGAAGCTAGCTTAAATCCTGAAATGTCTAACATATCTATATCAGTGGTCACTTAATGTTCAGAGAGACATATTGTGTCAATTTGGTTAGATGAATTCATTTCATCAATACAAATGAGTAGTTCATCAACTTTATTTCTGAGTCCCAGAATGTTCTGGTGTAATAAAGATAACTGATACTGCATACTAATGGGATTATAACTGCTTTGGCGAAGATGAACTGGCAGTTTCTGATTATTTTCTGTTAAACATTGTTTAAGTGGAGGCTGTATGCCAAAATCTGACTCCTGTTCATCTGTTTTCTCAAACTGAGTGTGTCTGCCAATCTCTCTTAAAACTCGTTTTCTTTCCCCCTTCCCTATCCTAAAAAAGGCATCCCTTGACACCTGTGACCACTGGTATTTTATCACTTGTGACAGTGTCCCCCCTTAAGTTTTCAGCTCCCTCTGTTCCTACATGAGATCCACAGCGCTATAGATGACGGCGCTCAGGTTGACGCCATGTTCCTTGACTTCAGGAAGGAATTTGACACCGTTCCGCACTGCCATTTAGTGAAAAAAAATACGAGCCTATGGAGTATCGGAGCAGATTTGTTACTGGATTTATGAAGTCCTTGCGGATAGAACTCAACACGTCGCTCTTAATGGAACAAAATCGACAGATGTAAAGGTGATTTCCAGAGTACCCCAAGGAAGTGTGATAGGATCATTACTGTTTACAATATATATAAGTGATCTAGCAGAAAGCGTCAGATGTTCTTTAAGCCTCTTCGCAGATGATGCAATTGGCTATAAAAGTATCAACGCCAGAAGATAGTAACGATTTGGAGAATGACCTCTAGAGAATTGATGAATAGTGCAGGCTTCGGCAGTTGACCCTGAACGTAAATAAGTGTAACATGTTGCGCATACATGGGAAAAGAAATCCACTACTGTACAGCTACACTACTCATGACAAACCGCTGGGAACAGTATCTACCGTAAAATATCTAGGAGTAACTATCCGGAGCGACTTTAAGTGGAATGGCCACATAAAACAGATACTGTAGTGGGTAAAGCTGATTACAGACTGTGGTTCATAGGAAGAATCTTAAGAAATGTCACTCATCCACGAAGGAAGTGACTTATAAGGCGCTTGTTAGACCGAATCTTGAATAATGTTCATCTATCTGTGACCCCTACCAGGTAAGTCTGATAGAAGATATAGAGAAGGTCCAACGAAGAGCGGCGCGTTTCGTCACGGGATCGTTTAGCGGCGCGAGAGCGTTACGGGGGTGCTCAGCAGACGCCAGTGGCGTACGTTACAAGGGAGGCGTTGTGCATCACGGACAGATTTACTATTTAAATTTCGAAGGGACACTTTGGGGTAGAGTCGGACAGCATATTACTTCCCCCTACATACGTCTCGCGTAATGACCATGAGGAGAAAATTCGAGAAACTAGAGCCAATAGAGAGGCTTAACGAAAATCATTCTTGCAACGCGCTATTCGCGATTGTAACAGGGTTGGAGGGCTCAGTTAGTTTTACAAATGAACCCTGCGCCACACACTATTCGGTCGCTTGCGGAGTATGTGGTAGATGTAGACACATCATGTGTGTGTCTGCTTAGCAGTCATTCATCGCCTGGAGGAGCTTATGTCGAGAGCAGGTCGGTGGTCGCAGCGTCCTGGCTGGTCAGTGTACGGAATCACTGTGCTTGGTCAACACGGGAGTGTTACGGAGATGCTTCGGGAACTCAAATGGGAATCCATGGAAGTAAAAAGACGTTCGTTTTTGCGAAAAAGTTCCGGTCAGCAGATTTGCAATGATTTTCGACCAGCAAGCATCAGACGTCCAGAGCAGTCAGAAGAAACAGCCAACTACAGTAGGATGGTATTCCTGCCTTTGTTAACCGAGCGAGGTGGCGCAGTGGTTAGCACACTGGACTCGCATTCGGAAGGACGACGGTTCAATCCCGCGTCCGGCCATCCTGATTTAGGTTTTCCGTGATTTCCCTATATCACTTCAGGCAAATGCCGGGATGGTTCCTTTGAAAGGGCACGGCCGATTTCCTTCCCCATCCTTCCCTAACCCGAGCTTGTGCTCCGTCTCTAATGACCTTGTTGTCAATGGGACGTTAAACACTAATCTCCTCCTCCTCCTCCTGCCTTTGTTGACAGTGTGTCCATGAAGTCTGGCAAGTTCTATAAGGAACACCGAATGAAATATGTCTTTCGTCCTCTGACGCGAGCATGCTTTCGTTGCTTTCTTCGCTGATAGGTGGCTCTGAATGTCAACGTCCCATGCGATGGCATTATAGCCCCGGTTCTTGGATCCTGCGCTTTTCAAGCAAACTGGTGTTAAGGCTTGCGAGCCACAATTGCTAGCCACAGTCGCAACTGAAAATAAGGGACAATTACTCTGTGGAAATATTGTACATTTTGTGATCCAAAGGTATACCTGAGAACGTGTCAAACACATCGTGTTGTTCCAGTCATGGCATACTGTCTTCCTCTGTAGATATTCAGGTAACCATGTTACTACTTCGTCATGTATTACTATGTAACATAGAAGCAGGTTGACAGAGATCTCATCAGAGACTACAGAGAAATTCCACGACCCAGACAGGAACATAATTCCAAACTGATTAGAATGTGAAGAGGAAAGGAGTGTTTGCCAGAAACTGAGCTTCAGCTTTTAATTTTTCCAGGCGACAGCCACTGCCCAGCTGGATAGCAAACGTTTCAATCATTGCAGGAATCGGCTAAGCTCTTGTAAATTTCCGGTGTCCCACTGCAACCCCATATTGCCGCAGACTCTGAATCATTAGGACGGCGATCTTTGGCGTCTAGCACAGTCTTTCCTTTGTCAACAGATGCCAAGACGATTCTTACGAATAAATAACTGCATTCACAGACGCTGTGTTGTATTCCACTGCTGGAGCTCGAAGCCCGACTGCTCTGTGATTGCAGGTGACGGTGCAGGCTGGCGGCGTTTCGGTGAGGGGGCGGCTGTCGCTGTCAGGAGTGCGGACGACGGACGCGGGGGTGTACGAGTGCGTGGCCAGCAACGCGGCGGGGGAGGCGCGCCACGCGGAACCCCTGCACGTGCTGGGCCCGCCACACGTGCGGCCCATGCGCGACGCGAGGCTGGTCGCCAGGCAGGACGCCGTCTTCCACTGCCGCGTCACCGGCTACCCCATCAGCGAGGTCCACTGGGAGAGGGAAGGTGAGCAGGGGCGCCAGTATAGAGACAGCGAAGAGTGACTGCCTAAATACCTCCGTGCGTGCTGTAATTGCAATTCTAACTTGTTTCTGCTGTCCCTGCGTGATGGATGTGTGGAGATCTGTAGTATATTACCAGATCCTTCACTTAATACTAGATCTCGAAACTTTGTAAGTAGTCTCTTGTTCGATCGTTCGCGCATATCCTCAAGTGTCTGCCGGTTTAGATTTCTAAGCATTTCCGTGATCCTCTCCTGAGCGTCACACAATCCTGTGATCATTCGTGCTACCCCTTTTTATGTTGCTGTTGTCCTGCTCCTCACTCTGAAGACTGATTCGGTGCAGTTCTCCTGTAAGAGCGTCTTTATCTCCACACAACTACTGCAAGCAACAGCATTTCAATTTACTTACAATATTTAAGCATTCGTCTTCTTCTACAATTTGTATCCCCTTCACTTTCTTCCGTTACCAAACTGACGATTCATTGATGCCTCAGGATCTGACCTATTAACCGATCGCTCCTTTTTCTTCAAATTGCACCACCAATTCCTTTTTCCCCAGTACGATTTTCAGTGCCACCTTATTAGTTATTTCGTCTACTCATCTAATCTACAGCATTCTTCTGTAGCGTCACATTTCAGAGGCTTCTATCTCTTCTTGTCTGAACTTTTTATCGTCTACGTTTCACTTCCGTGCAAGGCTGCACTCCATACAAACTCCCTCAGAAAGAATCACTATCGGATTCCTGTCCATCATCATAATTATATTTCAATATCCCTTTACTATCCGAATAATTTCTTTTATCTCATCACACATTTTTCCAATTCCTTCATCATTTTCTCTGCTCTAGTATGCTTGTAAATTTGAAATACTGCAGCTGGTCATGGCTTCGTGTCTATCATCAGTACTGCAATGTGTTCACTTTGCTATTCATAATAGCTCACCCGCGTTACCATTTTCTTATTTGTTATTAGACGTGTTCCTGTGTCACCCACATCTTATTTTGTGTTGATAACTGTCAGCTGACCTGATGAAAAGTCCTGTTTTTCCTGCCACTTCAGTTCACTGCACTGCAAGAATGTGTGTGTGTATGTATGTACATACACTGACAGAAAAAAAATCGCAACGCCAAGGTGGAGGTTGTGCGGCATAAATGAAAGTTGGTGGACTCGTTTCTAGATATGAAAGGCGATGTCTGTTCAAATGTAGCGTCAGTCACATAAGAGTGCCGCTAATAGCGCCACAATCAGCATGCATACCAGGTCTGCTTTAAGTAGACGCTGAAGCGGTCGTCAGCGTTGGTTACGCTTCACATAGGACGTGGTGAGTTAATGTTAGGCGAGAATGCCTTTAAGGCAAGCAAGACACCATTACAAATACCTCACTGAATTTGAACAAGGTCGTGGAATAGGGCTACGAGAAGCTGGAAGTTCCTTCTGTGATAGTGTAAAAAGACTTGGCAGGAATCTAGCCACAGCACATGATTGCGGTAGCGCTGGTCACGAGAATCTACGGTCACAAGAATACTCAGTCCGGACGGCCGTGTCACTACAGAGAAGGATGACCATCGTGTTCAGTGTAGAGTTCTGGCACGTCGCACTGCATCTGCAACAGAAATATGAGCCGTAGTTAACACCACAATGACGCAAGTAACTGTTACAAATAGGCCAATTCAAGGACAGCTCTGAGCCAGATGTCGTGTAGCGTGCATTCCACTCACCCCAAACCACCTTCATTGGTGTCAAGTGAGAGCTCATTCAAGGCAGGGGAGGTGTGTAGTGTTTTCTGATGAAAGCTGGTCCCGCTTTGTTGCAAGTGATGGTTGTGTGTTGGTCAGAAAGTGGCCAACTGAGAGCCTGCAGTCCAGCTGTCTGATTGCCAGACACTGTGGCGGCTGTCGTAATCTTGATATTTGTTGACCACTTGGTAGTGGTTAGTCGTTGGCGTCGTAACTGTTAATTTTCTTTGCAAGAAGACGCCCAGCTTACTGTCTTTAAAACTCGTCGTAAAACAGAGCTCGTATTGGAACTGAATATTTCATAGTATCTTTCTCTCTTTAATTTTCACGTATTAATCGATGAATAAAGACAATAATCTTTAAGCAAGCCCTGTCCAAATTGATTTTACACTCTTGCAAGAAAGTTAAATTCACATCAAAAGTCATTTTTTCTGGCAGTGAAAAATACTATGTCTACGTTAACTTTCGTTCAATTTGATGAAAAATGACAGTCGTTATGCTGCGCTGCGTAATGTAGCGATCGAAAATAATTAAATTCCTCACAGTTCCAACTTTGAATTAATTACTATCCACTGAAACTCGCTATCTCACACCCTGAATTCAATTAAAAATTAATTAGCAGTTATTTTTAAGAATAAAACTTTTCCCTTTCAGGTAAGATGGAAGGTACTTCTTAAATTAAGTTTGTGATTGCTTTCACACGATATATATTTTCACAGTTAAACATCACAAGCGCTCACACGAGCTAACGCAATACAGAAAACGTGAGACAAGATGAGCTGAGACAAAATGACAGCGAGACACTATTGTCTCGACTATTTATAGACACTCACAAAACAGCAGTTGACATAACTACAACTTCTTACACCTAGTAATTCTTAGTATACGACTTATTCTTTTGAAATGTTTATTCTTAAATAATTCACAATCATACAAAAATACTAACAAAATTATTAAAAATGATGGCTTATGCCCATATAAGAGTGACTTCAACACACTGGACCTGCACCTGGAGTTCTGCGGTGCGATTCCATATGTAATAGGAGCAGTCTCGTGGCTATCACACACACCATGGCTACAAATTTGCGCATCAGTCTGGTGTTTCGACCTGTTGTGCTACCATTCATGAACAGTGTTCCAGACGCTATTTTCTAACAGGATAACACTCGCCCACGTACCGCTGTTGTAACCCAACATGCTCTGCACACTGTCAACATGTTGCCTTGGCCTGCCCGATCACGAAATCTGTGTGCAATCAAACACATATGGGACAACATTGAATGACAACTCCATTGTCATCCACAAACAGCATTAACTGTCCCTGTAATGACCGACCAAGTGCCATAGGCACGGAGCTACATCCCACAAACATCTGGTACCTGTACAATATATTCATGTACGCTTTCATGCTTGATTTCAACATCCTGGTAGTTACACCAGTTATTAATGTAACAACATTTCATATTTACAGTGGCTTATCTCATACATTAATTTGTGATCTTCCAATGTTAATCACTTAAATACGCTTCCTAGTTAAATATACTCCTGAAACTTTATTACTCTACATTGATTATTTTATGGTGTTGCGATTTTTTTCTGTCAGTGTATGTATGCGTGTCCAGGATCTTCCTCGAAACACCTGTATCGATTTCAACCAGATTTGGCACACAAACAGCAAACTTCACAGGCATCACCACTGTGGGGTTTAGCTCCAGTAGGAGCGCAAATACGTACCAGAACGTGTTTTTCAGCACCTGCCGTATAGGATGCCTTACACAACAGGTGTTGTGTGGGAGTAGTATCAGCTTGCCTTCTCAACCATGCTTGGCATTGCAGCTTACACGTCCGAGGCAAGAATGTTTCCCAGTCCCTGGGCCGTGGGACGCTAAGAAAGAAGGTGAAGGCAGGCTGTTAAGGTCAGTATCTAGGTGTTTCACCACTCCTGGATGAGGCCTGTCAGACGCTCGGAGGCGCCAGCGAAACACGATTAACTCGGTAAACATGTGTTCCTCAAAAATGCGCAGTCGTCTCGCTTCTCAGGCCGCCTGCAGCAGCGTGCAGCACGCCGCCAGTGCGCCAGCGCCATCTCGCGGCGTGCAGTGCCATCACGTGCTGGCAGCTGCGGGAAGTGGGCGACCGGCGCCAGAGCACGCCCGACTCTGCTGCAGACGGCTCGCGGGAGACGCACCACCAGCTCAGCACGAAGTGCGCGAATTCGTGCAGAGTAACGCTGTGACCATGTGACGGGAAAACGGCCAGCAGCATTCATGTCTACTCGCAGGACCATCAGGGTGTATACGACCAGGGACAACCGGGAGATCCGGGAAAAACTTGGGAATTTTTTAATCCGGGAGAAAAGCGGGAAAACCCCGGGATACTTTTAGAATTCCGGGAATTTTTCATTGTATTAGCTTACGGTTAAATTTTTGTAATCTCTAACAAAGGATATTACTGTATCCCGCTCCTGCAGAATAATACTTCAACAATAAAACATAAAGACAGAAAAAAACGAAAATAACTTAAATTGCATAGAAAATGCGCCATATACAACAACGACACACAGTGCTCATGCAAGCGCCTGCCAATTGAAAATGTGTCAAAGGCTTTAGGAAGACTATGCAGTGCTTCATAACAACAAATTGCCACCAATGAGCGTGAAGTCACAACTGTTTACATTGGATTCGTTTTAGAGTTACGAGTGGGCTCGTTCACATGCGCAGTTGAGTCACGTTTGAGTAGCAGATTCTCCTGCTTCTGGCTACAGGAATGTGGCTGTTGGCTGTGCAAGCAGTCGCAGCAAGCAGCTAGATGCTACCAGGAAAAGGAGGCGCCAAATTCATATTCTTGAGGAAAAAAACTTGTTTCACAAAGCGTCTAGCGTCCAGCGCACATTTGACTGTCGATTATTCTTATGACTTTGAAACGCTTCCCTGTTGGTTTTTGACCATTTTTAAACACATTTTAAGTTGATTTCTGAATGAATCAAAAGTTGACTTTTGAATGCATGCTTTGTGTACGTGATGTCTCTGTCAGAAGAATCCTCGTCGCATCTAGAAATAAACTTTCGCAGACAAAAGCGGACGGGGCTATACGAGCTGAGAGAGTAAATGCCAATCGCTGTCTGATTATGTGGTTGATTGGATTTGTGATTGATCAGCATTGTTGTAATTACTAGCCAAATCCATAGATTCAGAATACCAGAATGGAAATATACGACTGACAGGAATAACAGGTGAGAAAGATTACGTATTATCTTCTCGGTGTATCCAAAAAAATGAAATTTTGACAGAAAATTTTTGGCCAGATCGCTACACTAGTAAGGACCAGTAGTACAGTCCCCGGCTAGCAGCCGATAAGTTCTATTCTGGAAGTAACGCGGAAAACGTTGTTCGAACACGTAATAACGCCTAACCGGAAAATAATCGCGGGGTAACTAAACCTGTGATTCTGGCAGGGTTAGTGAAGTTGATCGGCGAACAAATTTTGACAGTGGTACCAATAGCTACAGATTTCGTGATGATAAGATTGTTTGTTAGAACGAGGAAGGAGAAGAAACGGGGACATCACACAAATTATGGAAGAATGAGACGATTCCAAATTTATATAAAAATTTCGTAATACTACTTTCCGATCTCATGCTTGAGAAGCTGGTGCGTATGAATGAAATGTGAAACGATTTCCTAACATAAAACTTGTTGCTTGTAGTAAGCCTAATAGTTGTTTGATATTGGTACTTTGCGAATTATATTCTGTCATGTTATAAAAATGGCCATTTGTGCCAAAACAGTCTCGTTTATTTGGTGTGTTACAAAATTGCTGCCATATTAGAAAGGTCTATTTTGTTTTACTTAGCAGACAGTGACACAATGTAGATGTAATCAGACTGAGAAACCACACCAGTCTTGGGTATTATTTGTATTAACAGCTTTTTCAGTATTAGATAACGACACTTCGATTTTTCATGCAGCAAATCGTTTGACGAACTTTGATGAGGTAATAGATTCTTTCGCAGAAAGGAAAGCACGCCATGTAAAGCTGTAGCAAGGTTAGAGAGAAAAAATGCTAGAAGCTGAGGTTTGAAGAAATGTGTAATTTCTAGCTTATCTCTTGTCAGTATTGGTTTTATATATCCTATATTTAATTTTGTGTCGTACAAAACAGCAAGTTATTAACTAATAGGCAATAAAGAGTTCAGATTTTCTGAAGAGTTGTTGTTCTCTCGATTACAAGTAATTCCATCCGCTATTAATTGCAAGTTTTTCTTTTTTTTAAGAGGGGCAGGCTGTGAAACCGGCCGACTGGGAGCGGGAGAAGCACCATAAGACATTTCAATTTCCACTCTCCTGAATATAGTTTGGACGTGTGGTAGAAAAATGCTTCATAAAGAGGCGTGGCACTGCACTTTGGCATACTTAACACCTAATAATATGTCTTATGTTTCAGACTTTTCAGAAAGATGTGCGCAACAAGTTGAACATATTTTGAAAATTCGATTTTTTTCAGTATTGACCGGCTTCGAAAATGCCGTAGATCCGGCGCTGATGCGTAGAGCAGTCTGAGTAATAGTGGGTAGTCTCCACGTGACCCGTGTTTACATTTAGTGATTTTGCTGTTTCTCCTTCGCTTACTCTCATGTCAATTGAAAACAAAACAGATATCTGTGGCCGGGAGCTATCAAGTGAATTAAAACACATTCACATAATTACGGAAGTCTGAAATATGTCATTAGTTTCAGATTTCATTTTATTTTCACCTTCCCAACTATATGCCATAATAAAGAACCAAACATGATATAATACAGTATTGGTGCTCCAAGAAAATTTACATCCCGAAAACGACACTGAAGAGCTTAATATCAGGCCGAGGTCTACTTCATCGGGAATCTGGACATACGAATGTGCCCTTTAGGTATGCACTTTAAATGTGCACATTTTAATATGGTTCACGAAGTTCCGATGCTCTTGCAGTATCCTCTGATGTCTTGTGACTTTTATGTTATATAAGTATGGTCTTTTAATATTTTACACGTACGTACATACGGGCTTCGTACTTCGTGATAGCTACCCAAGCGCGGTGTCGCCTGTTATCCGCACTCTGTGGCAACTGCTGAAACGAACCTATTTCTAACAGATCGCGGGAAAATATTGCGAATAGTGGTTTGAAAAGCGTTACTTTCAAAGTAAACAACCTTTTACCTAAGTTGAACTATGTGCAAGAATGTACCATGAATTCATTAAACCACAGAGCGTTTGACTCACATTTAAAAATCAACTCTTTGATGACGAGCCATTTAGAAGAATTTCAAACCCTGAAGATAAGACATTCATGTCATTATTAAAAATTTTATCGGCACATTTGTGCGATATATCTTAAAGCGTAACACGCACAAAAAGATCAATAGTATATGCTTCTCCTGCAGCTTGAGGCCAGTATTATACGAGAAAGCTTTGCTTTTCTTGTAGCAACACTATGTATATTAATTCAAACTATTAACTTTCCCTGTTTGTGTGTTCGTGCTACTTAACAGTGATGCTGCTGTTGGCTGACTACATCACGTGTCCTGTGCTCTGAATATCCGCTGTCATCGGCTGGCGAGATCACGTGACATGAGCTACTAAAGGCTTACAAAAACGCATCGAAATCTCGATTTCAATGATTCGGAAAATAACATGCGGTGTTTGGTGGAATTCCAATGTATACTTTCGTAATACGAAAATACGCAGCGTACATGTTGCTGCACATCAAATATATTTCCAAAACATGTCTTTTTCCCTGAGTTTCGTTTTCTAAACTTTACGCCCGTGTATAAAACCATAACCGTTCAAAGGATTGATAAGGAAAAATATACTGTCACCTGGGAGAACGTGTATTTTTAACCGGGAAATCCGGGAATTTTTTTTCCTTGTCTAGGTATACACCCTGACCATCTACCCATCATTTTCATTATGTGGAGGAACAAGAACAGAGTACACTTGCGTTGAAGAAGCTAGAACAGTATATAGTCTATTAAATAAACCCTTTGTTCCAAAAACTAAAATATTTCCAATATAGCCGGATGAGGAATGCAATAATGCATTGTTGGGATGAAGAGAAGTACTAAAACCATACAGAAGATGCACTTCGAAAGAAAATGTCATAAACTTTAATAGTATGCAGCCGAAAGTAAAGCGACTATTCAAAAATAATTTTCGTATATCCATAATTGAAACAGTCGACTTGGGACGTCAGCTAGTATAATATATGTTAAAAAATGACGAAATTCCTCCAGCTGCATTAAGGTGTTGGTTTTATTGCCAACTAGTTTCGATGTTATTACATCATCATCTTCAGGCCCTAATACAACATATCAAAAATAAACAACCAATGCAATAACGGTAATTTATGAGTTATTATGCAAAACAATTCTATTATAATCATATTACGCAATGGATAATTTTATTTTTAGACATTTCCGTTAAAATGCCATCACTCTGGACATTAGCCATTTACGTGGTATCACTAAATACAAATGAAGCTGTATATGCACAATCGTTTTGTTATAGGTTAATATCAGGTATTAAAAAATGGGAATATATAAAAGCTTAAGCGACAAGCCGTTATTCTAATGGGTAATAGCATAGGCGTGCAACATTGCACATAATGAACTATAAAAAGGAGAACATACACATCGACAATCAGACATATGTTAGGTAAATTTCATTGTTTACTAGTAGTGAACGGTGGGCAAGGTAGACTAGAGTTACGTTTGCAAAATTCTGTACTGTCGTCATACTAAAGTAACAGTGGCATAATTTACTTAGACAACTTCATTCGTAACACCACGAAAGAAATGGTAAGGGACCGAAAAATTGGTGTGAAACCCAGTTGATACAAGGTAGTCAATAGTGTAAAATACATACTAATCAATTTGAAAAACTATTCATTCCAATAAAACTATAAGTTAACACGTTGCTGAAATAATCTCTATGTCGGTGTCTCATCGAAGGCTATAACCAGGGTCTAAAATGATCTGTTCCAGTAAGTTTACTTGGTCAAAAGCAGGATCAGGTACATGGCAATGCTCTAAATAGAAGCAATCTAGGTAATGTCAGTTGAAATAAAGTCATATACGTAACCTATATTTTACTGAGTGTCTGTGTTTGTGTGTATTTATTAGAGTAACAACAAATAGGCTACATATATGACCGTTTATTTCAGCTGACATTACCTACATTGCTTCTATTTAGAGCATACAATCTCTCCAACACCTTCAACACATGGTAGATGGAAATCAGGTCGAAAAAACGCGCCGGTCAGTCCATTTGCTGAATATCTCTCATTGCAAGAGCTCCGGCACCTGCGCTGTTCGATGGGATCGCGCGTTGTTATGAATAAAAATGAAGTGAGGGCTGAATGAACCCCTCAGAAGACCACATGGGGAAGAAGTGCAGTGTCCCATTTACGTTGACCCGTGAGTGTACCTCATCGCCTCACCGTTCGCTTCCACAGAACACCAAACGATTAATCTTTCCCCAACCTTTTCACCCGGCACAGATGCTTCAGCTCTTAAGTGAAACTGCAGTCCTCCATTTTAATGAACGTCACATCCGTTTTATCATCTTTTAAATGTCTATTTTTGTCTTTCTCTCTTTCTTTGTTATTGTTAAACTTTTTGCTTCCTTTTATAAATTATGAAAACTTTTTTAATGTTTCATCCATAAATATTCTTGCTGATTTTGGCTGAAGAGCGGGATATTGTACCGAGCGAGATGAAATAACAATAAATAAAAAAAGGCTCGGTCGCTAGTGTGTTTTATATTTGTGCTAATATGTTAGTAGTATGGTTCAGTAAACCAACCCCCACATCTAAAAGAGATGAAGATTGGGGTTTAATGTCCTTTCGATGACAAGGTCATTGGATGAAATGTACTTGATGTTGCAAATATGGACTATCACCAGGTGTACAATGGAATCACGACAATGAAAATTTGTAGCGGATCGTGACTTGAACCTCGATTTTCCTCTTATCGCGAGCAGTCACCTTACCATTTTTTTAAATGAAGTAGAGTTATCAGATTCAGGCCGTTGGAAGGTGGGTGGGCAGGGTTCGAAACCCGAGGCCTGGCCACGATGCCTGCCCCCTTCTCGTCCTTGAACCACCCCGTCCGATTTTTTTTGTGGGTGTGGAGCAGGAAGGCAGGTTAAACAAAACATGTTTACTCATACAACCTGCCCTTCTACGGGTAAAGAAAGTAACTGAACAACAAGAACAAAGTAAACCATAAATACAATGTAAAAGACGCCCTTCTGGCAGAACCAACATTAGACGCTACACCCGCTGCTGCCAGCATCCGATATGTCCCTGGGACCTTCTAACCTGCCATTGGAGCTGGGCATGTATTCACAATGAAAGGGTCCATTTTGTGCTGTCACTTGTTCTGGTCTGTTTAATAAAATTGACGTGCACCTCGGGTTAAATTCTCATACTCGGCACACCTAACTCTTGCGAAGGTCTAAGAAGACACCACCCAGATCGTTAGCAAAGTACTGGCGGTAGCGCAGGTGACGTCAGAGACAAGTGGATCGCTGCAAAAGCAAGATCCAAAAATCGAGAAAGTGTTTGTCACCATTCTGGTGAAGATACGATATGGTCAAACCCTTGATCCATATCACTGCATGCATCTTAGTGTGTGGATGAAACGTCATATCCAGGATAAGAAGGTATGTCGCGGTCACTGATGTTGGGGTTGTTCACTGAACGAGAGGCAACATCACACTCATCAACCTCCACAGCAGACCTGCATTCCAGACGATGTTAATCCTTATCACATGTATGGCACAGGAGATGTAACGAAGTATCCGCCACATATATAGAATGTAGTCTCTGGCGATTCATATCTACATCTACATCTTCATCCATACTTTGCAAGCCACCTGACGGTGTGTGGCGGAGGGTACCCTGAGTACCTCTATCGGTTCTCCCTTCTATTCCAGTCTCGTATTGTTCGTGGAAAGAAGGATTGTCGGTATGTCTCTGTGTGGGCTCTAATCTCTCTGATTTTATCCTCATGGTCTCTTCGCGAGATATACGTAGGAGGAAGCAATATATTGCTTGACTCTTCGGTGAAGGTATGTTCTCGAAACTTTAACAAAAGTCCGTACCCAGCTACTGAGCGTCTTTCCTGCAGAGTCTTCCACTGGAGTTTATCTGTCATCTCCGTAACGCTTTTGCGATTACTAAATGATCCTGTAACGAAGCGCGCTGCTCTCCGTTTAATCTTCTCTATCTCTTCGATCAACCCTTTCTGGTACGGATCCCACACTGTTGAGCAGTATTCAAGCAGTGGGCGAACAAGTGTACTGTAACCTACTGGCTGGGTGTTGTGTGATGTCCTTAGGCTAGTTAGGTTTAAGTAGTTCTAAGTTCTAGGGGACTGATGACCATAGATGTTAAGTCCCATAGTGCTCAGAGCCATTTGAACCATTTTGTAACCTACTTCCTTTGTTTTCGGATTGCATTTCCTTAGGATTCTTCCAATGAATCTCAGTCTGGCATCTGCTTTACCGACGATCAACTTTATATGATCATTCCATTTTAAATCACTCCTAATACGTACTCCCAGATAATTTATGGAATTAACTGCTTCCAGTTGCTGACCTGCTATTTTGTAGCTAAATGATAAGGGAACTATCTTTCTATGTATTCGCAGCACATTACACTTTGTCGTGTCTGATTGGTTTCCTGCGAGCGGATCAGGAAGAGGGAGCTAAACACTAACCTGGCTGAGGCGGAGTGGGCTCGCCCAGCTCGTAGTTCTGGAGCAGAATCTGTAAAGCTGGAATAATTTTTAAACTAGGGAACTCGGTGTGATCGTGAATAAGCTTCTAATGAAGAAGAGAGAGAGTTAGAGTAAACATTATTCAAGAGTTACAACATTATTCAAGCTTACGAGGCACTGACACCTGAACCAAACTGTGGGATGTGTAACTACTACTGCTCTGTGCAACTAGATGCCGCGAGAGTCTAAGTACCGCCCCTGAGGCACAGTAGCGCAGTGGCAGAATACTAGCGGAATCCTCGACAGGCTGTTGAGCTGCCGTTTATATAGTCTCCTGTGACGTTACTACGATGCTTGGGGAATCTTCCATCGCTCTGGCTGCCTCCCGATCCCCGGGTCTGTCACGTAGCCGCTCTGAGTGGAAGTTTCCTGTTACCGGGCGCTGCGCTGCGCCGGCTCTTTCCGTTGTGTGCTAACCCTGCGTGGAGGCTTTCCATCTGTCGAAGCACTTTAATACGTATGACAGCGGCTCCTACTGCTATGTCACAGGACCGTAACTTCACAGACAGCTTAACATACGTCTGTTCGTAATTTATTCGCGACAACTTTTCTACATTGAGATTCAATTGCCATTCCCGGCACCATGCTTCAATTCGCTGCAGATCCTCCTGCATTTCAGTACAATTTACCATTGTTACAACCTCTCGATACACCACAGCATCATCTGCAAAAAGCCTCAGTGAACTTCCGATGTCATCCACAAGGTCATTTATGTATATTGTTAATAGCAACGGTCCTATGACACTCCCCTGCGGCACACCTGAAATCACTCTTACTTCGGAAGACTTCTCTCCATTGAGAATGGCAAGCTGCGTTCTGTTATCTAGGAACTCTTCAATCCAATCACACAATTGGTCTGATAGTCCATATGCTCTTTCTTTGTTCATTAAACGACTGTGGGGAACTGTATCGAACGCCTTGCGGAAGTCAAGAAACACGGCATCTACCTGTGAACCCGTGTCTATAGCTCTCTGAGTCTCGTGGACGAATAGCGCGAGCTGGGTTTCACACGACCGTCTTTTTCGAAACCCATGCTGATTCCTACAGAGTAGATTTCTAGTCTCCAGAAAAGTCATATGTTATTGGTTGACCACCAAATACCAGGCTGCTCTGGTGTCCGAATCGAGAAAAGCGCTATTTATTGAATTCCAGACCACTGACCAAGTAACTGAAGGTAAGCGGCTTTCGGTCAAATTTTGCGGATGTCCTCTCATCATCTGGTAATAAACATCATGGGCCCTCTGCAACCACTCATTCAGCAGGTCGGCATCGACGTCACTGAAGTCCACAAACAACTGTTTAAGGTATAGGGTAAATATGCACCACTGAAATCGATGGCTCATGAGAGGCAGGGGCCAGTTCTTCTGTCAAAGTCCCCGCAAAGTGCTGCATAGAAGGCACATGACGGTGTTAATGAATGACAGGGGTGAAGTTATCTGCCATGGCACTTTCTCAAGATACTCATGACACACCCTGTCAAAAGTGTGGTCCACTGACACAAAGCCTCCACACATGTCACATGCCCCCATTGTTACAATGACATCACGCTAATTAGTGACCGCCATATGGGTATTGCTGTTACTACCAAGACATGTCTTGTCTGTAGAGATGCCTTGGGGAAGGACACTCTGAATGCGGGCAGTCAGAATCCTTGTAAAGAACTTGAAATTGCTGTTAAGCAATGTAAGAAGCAGCTAATAGTCAACTTCCAATCCAGCAGATGGCTTGTGGAACGATATGAGGGTGCCACTGACAAAGGCAGGTGGCATCTGCACTGTAGAGTTCATTGGCTCTCAGTACATCGTAACCCAATGGGGCATCATAACATCATAGAAATTGCAATAAATATTGCGAAACCATCTGGGCCTTAAAATTTGTTGGTTGCCCCTTTTTGGAGGGTGTTGGCGTCATTCTCCGCTGTTGGGATCCGTGAGGGTTCCCACCACATCTCCATTAAGGGTCCGAGGTAGCAAGTGGGGGACTTCTTCAATCTCTGGAACATTGTAGTCTCCTATGGCATAGAACTGCCTGTAATGATTCAATAAGGTGTTGGCGATATCCTTTTGGGGTGTCAGGCATCGTCCATCTGGTATATCCAGCATGGGAATCAACACTCTTCAATGCCTGCTATGTTTGCAGAAAATGTAATGCATGGCTGGCATTTCATTCCAGATTCAGTCCTGACTATGTTCATGCACAAGTATGCCCTTGAGATGGCGTCATATAAGCTTAGGGATCTTTGCTTGCAGTCACTGAACCTCTGCCTGATGTCCAGGCGATGGCAGTTGGATGGATATCTTCCATAGTAACATAAAATGATATTCCATTGTGTGCCATTTCCAACACATATCCTCTAGACCACAATAAATCAACATGTGTTGCAATGCAGGTTTTGCACAATCAATCCATCACTGGATCGTAGAAGTAAACGTTGGATGCCACCTGTCACAGTTCTCCCACGTCTCCACTATCTTCTGCCAACACTTGGTAGCCTCAAGGAGCAAGACATTCATCTTCCATGAGCTCCTACTCTGCCACAGAAACTGTCTTTGGAGGGAGATGGTGCAGAGGTAGGCATCAGGATTGGTAAAGGCCATCAACCATATCTCAGCATCAAGCATGTCCATCGTACATCCCTGGGAGACATTGACACAGCCAAGTCGACTCACCAGATGTCTAGTAAATATATGTAACCCTGTCTATAATCAAGAAAGCTCCACCAGCTATCAATGAGGCGAAGGTCCTGTACCAGCATTATGGTTCCCTGCACGTGCTTAAGTGTAGCACTCGATCCTGTGGTGACAGGACACAACTAAAATCGCCCCCCCCCCCCCCAGGGTGATAGGATGATATTATTGTGGCGTCCGTTAAATAAGGGCACGCCTTACCAATATAAAATGTCAAATGGTCTCTCCTCTCGTCTGTACTTGAGTACAGATTTGTACACATTCATAATCCTGCCGCCCTTATATGTGACAGCAAGCCCTTGTGCTGCAGGAAGGTAGGTCACACCATCAATCACGATGCCGTCCTTCACAAAAATGACTGTACTACAACCACTGTCCGTCCACAGCGGCTGATAAACATCCTATCCATAAATAAACGGAAACTGGTTGAGGTGCACTTCCTGTAGAAGGGCGATATCGAAATCCACCACCTGCAACATGTCATGAAACATCTACAGTTTGACCTTCAAACTGATGGTATTGGGCTTGATGGTGCGGTAGGCCTGGCAAGGGGAGATGGAATTGTTGGCACCCATTTGGAAGGATGGAGACTGGAGACCCAAAGGAGGCCCTGCCATCAACAAAGGTGCCCCTCCTATGTCCATCGCCATTTAACTGTCATGATGCGAAGCAACTGCAATCGCTTTAGCTATGATAGCGTATATAGTGCCCTCGATATCTTCAGCTCTCGTAGTTAGGCTTGTACTGCAATCATTCCTCAGAATTAACAGGGTGGCTCAACGCTGCAGCACATCCATGATGAGGCAGACACTGTATCCATCTGCTGTCCATTATACATGCTCACGCTGTGAGAGGTCTCCTTTGAATCCATTGCCAATCAAATCCCATCAGGGAAACTGTCGATTATATCTGCGTGCTGAGGGCGATCGCCACCGTCGAGGTCTTCATCCTCTATAGACATCGTACTGCAGGTATTGGACAATGCCAGTTGCGTTTCATCCATCTCTTCTGAGCCCATTTTTTTCAGACATGACTGTTGTCAGATGGAACAGACTGATGGGCACCCACACATGTCAACCAAACCACCACCATCAATTTGGGTAACATAATCTCTTCCTTCATCGACAGCTGCGTGATGCGATGTTACACACAGCTTAATCTGAGATGCCTCTCTTGCCAGCATCCTGAACTGGTCTTTTGTTGGCCTTCGTAAATTTCAATGGAACAACATCTGCCTATGTTCAAATAGGGCGGAACATATTTAGTAAGATTTATGCACACTTGGGACACCCCATTCAGAACTGGGTATGTGGTAAAGTGTGTCCATTTTTCTGCTGGATGGTTTATCATTGTGCCATCTCTGCTGGCACCTCAAATGGCAGTTCGAACACTCGGACCGTCCTCTGGCAGAGACCTGTGTGTTCCACTTCCACAGAGTCTATGTGCCAATCTGAATGTCTGAATCAAAGTTGCTCATCATATTGAGGATCCCTTCACAAGTAACTTCATCCACCACTTTCACGTAGACCACACTACCCACGATGGAGAGATGTATTCCTGCTAGTTCATGATATTCGATGCAGACGTCACTTCGTGAGAGCTGTTCAATTTCCAATGCTTTTGGTCGCTCGTACTTGGTCGTAAAACTAAACTTCAGCGTCGATTTTCGTTATGAAAATGTCATGGGGCATTGAAGGAAGTATGCTGCACAGAGACCACTATAAATCACACCATTAGGCTATTCTAGCACAACTCACGGCCAGACACAAACTTCCATATGTCGTCAACCACGCTTACAACCTGCACTCGTACGTACATTATGTACACTCCTGTACACGGGAGACATTTTAATTGAAAGTCACTTGCCCAGTGACGGCAGATAAATACAATATTGCACCGCCTGTGTTTGTAAGGAGTACAGTGCAACGCTTCCTCTGACATGGATGCATGTCCGAAGAAAGAGCCCTGCATGGTACTTCTTACAAACACAGGCTGTGTAATACCGTGATGTCTTTAGTGGTAGAGCGCAAGCTCGCATTGGAGGAATTATGGAGGCGGGAATGGTGCGCATTCTTTTCACCTAAAAAAAAAAAAAGGTTCAAATGTGTGTGAAATCTTATGGGACTTAACTGCTAAGGTCATCAGTCCCTAAGCTTACACACTACTTAACTTAAATTATCCTAAAGATACACCCATGCCCGAGGGAGGACTCGAACCTCCGCTGGGCCCAGCCGCACAGTCCATAACTGAAGTGCCTTAGACCACTCGGCTAATCACGCGCGGCTCAGATGAACCATTGTGACATTTGTCTCCAGAGATATCGAGAAACCGTGAACCAGCGTACCCCAGCGCACACTGTGCACCCAGCAGGTGCACCGTCATCTCCCGTCCTGCCCACTGCAGCTGCTCGCCGGGTCCATCCGTCACTGTTTCTGTCGCTGCCTCCTCAGCACGGGAACAGAACCCGGCAGCGCTACGAGCCCCGACTGGACGCCCTTTTGAATGACGTGCAGTGCCCACTCAAGAACCGCTCATTAGCCTACAACCTTTGGGATGTTCTACGAGATGTAGCATATTTGTAGGCCCATCTCGAAATAACACTTTTGTGTTACTTCTCTACATAACTACCACACAGCAGTTATCACAGCTGATTGTCGGCTGACTTCAGAGCATTAACTGTCATTGAATTAAAATGTCATTTCAGATTGTCTTATTGTGTACTTCTTTCAGCTACTTTCTGTGCTGTACTGTAGCACTTCTTTCTATCTGTGGTTCAAGTTCCATCGAACTTTACTATTTGGCGGTGACAAATTATGCGAAAGCTACTTTTGTCCTTACATCTTGTACACCAAGGTCCTAAACTATATCGAATTTACAAATAATAGTGGAGTTTCTTTTTTTCAGTTAGGGTTCTTCGAGAGAACCATTCCGGCACTATAATTCGTGATTTTATATTTTTTTCCTGACAGTTCTGTATCAGGTATTAGAAAATTCAGGAAAATCAGAAAAAATGTACGTAACCACCGAATTTACAATTCATAGCAAAGTGTTCTTTTTTTTCAGGTAAAATACTGCCAGAAAATCATCGGCAGCAAGTATTTCCAAACGGGACTATGGTTATCAAGGATGTACGGAAATATGCTGATGAAGGAGGCTACGTGTGTGTCGCTACCAACCCGCAAGGCCAGACTTCGAGGAGCAAAATGAATATTCAGATAATGGGTAAGAGAATTTAGTTTATAAGTATGTGTACGGCATATGAGATCGAACTGTCGTTTTTTCAATATAAATACAAGTTCTTCAGGAGCTTGCTAGAGTTATCAATATAAATTTCGTTAAAGAATTGGCGAATAATACTTTTTCGTGGCACTTTACCACGTTATTTACTCATCATGGTAAACGAGTGCTTGTTGAGACACTGCTCTACAGAAAAGCAAAGCTGCATAGGCCAGGGAGGCCCAAGCCTAGAAGAGGGAATTGGCTGCTAGAATTTTCGGTAGACTGGGGAAACAAAAAGTAGGTAACTCGAAAACTTGGAAGGCCAGCCAGTAGCCAACAGCTACTTCACCACTGATTTTAGTTGGAGAGCGGTCACTGATGTCGCTGGTCGTTAAGTGCTGTATAGGTGAGTTTCGCAGCGTTTAGAATACAAAGTGATCACAACGTCCCTTTAGCTGATATCGTGTGTCCGCTTATTCATAGATGTTCGTATTGTATTAATGTGGGATCGTGGCAGAGGACAACGTTCAGGCAGTGTGACTATTCTTTATTATTTTTCAAGACTGTCTGTTTGTACACCATCGTTTTCATAACAGAGTATGATTCCCTTTTGTCGCTAGATTACAGATAAGGGCTTCGTGATCGCTACTCCAGAGGTGCAGGCAAACGGACAAAACCACGTCCAATCCATTTATTGTGGAATACCTCATTGAGATATATTCTACCAGCAATAGCGTAACGGGCTGGTGCTCCATTCTACAGCAACCATACAAGACCGAGCAGCTCCAGATCGTCCACATGTGGAATAAATCAGTCACATAACATGGTGAGATACGCAATGTGACTCATAGCGCCATCAAAGAAATATGAACCTACCAAGTGGGTTGCAGACATTTCAGTCTGCATTATGACATGTGGTGGGTTTTGTTAAAGTTTTCCATAAAAATGTGGGTTTTCTTCACTCCAGAAGCAAATATTTCTCGCTTTTGCACCCGATACGTTGCACATTTGCCCGAGAAAAACACTTTCCCTCTTGAAGGAAGAGTTGTAAAAACATCGAACATTCGCCCACATGCCCTATGACGTCTTTACGAGTCATTATCATTCAGGTCACTTACCAATTAAGGGTTAAATGCCCTTAACTTCAAATCAGTCTTCATCTGTCCTTGTAGTGTCGAGTGTGGAACTCCCAGTTCTGTGATGGATTACGAGTGAACGTTTACGGCGAACGTGCAGCAGCCGCTGTAGCCTCCACACACATTTCCAGTGCTGTTAGTGGTCGTTCTGAAGGAGCTTGTCCTTTATGCAGCCAACTAAAAAGAGCTTTTTCTCCCGCCATAAAGCTGTTGGTTTTTGTGGAGAAAGTTTCTGAAACCTTACAGTGAAATCATGCTGAATATGTCTCACTGACTTTCCTGTATGGGGTCGTTTGTGAGCCTACGAATAACAGCAATTCATTAACTTCTGTGTAACACATAGGGGGGCCAACGGCCTTGCCGCAGTGTTAATACCGGTTCGCCGCGCGGGATAGTCGAGCTGTCTGTGAAAAATTTTTATACCGGTTCCCATCAGATCGCCGAAGTTACGGACTGTCGGGCTGGGCTAGCGCTAGGATGGGTGTCAATGCGGTACGCCAAGCGCTGTTAGCAAGCAGGGTGCAGTCAGCCTTTGTGAGGCAAACTGAGGACCTACTTTACTGAGAACAAGAGGCTAGGAAAGCAGTGTGCTGACCACATGCCCTTCCATATCCGCAACCAATGACGCCTGTGAGTGAGGATGACATGGCGGCCGGTCGGTACCATTGGGTCTTCATGACCTGTTCGGGCTGGGCTTAGTTCAATACATAGGGAGTAATCAGACTTTCTGATCATTCTGTCCAAGTCGACGTTACTTGTCAGTTCTTCTTTTAAAAAAATTACATTGAAAAACTAAAACATGTGGCCTATCCAACATGATGAGCAACGCAAAGAAGCTAAATACTGTTCAAAAAAGGGAAACAAACTATTGCAGGAAAAAGGAAAAAGCCGGTGAAGTTAAAAAAATAAGCTAATATTTTTCTAAGCGTGAAAATGAAAATTTGAACTGCACGGTTGGTGGTAATAACATTAACGGCCAAGGTGTTGCGGCGGTGAAATGTGTGGTGACAGTGGTGGCTGTGACGCGAACCCTGGTTCACGATGAATATTATAAGCAGCATGCAGTGCTGTAGTTGGAATAAAGTATCTTTGGGTACTCACCTTTAATCTAGAAGTTTCAGTAGGGTACGATATCCAGGAACCTAGTGTCGCACTAGTAGAGCTATAGACTGTTTTTGTGGGAAAACTAACAATCAGATTTATGTACACATGGGATAAATATTTTAAGTATTTCTGGGAACCCACCTGTTCCATCCAACTAAAGCACTGGCAGTAGGCACAAGGCACACGGGTGTAAGCGGTCCTTCAATATGGGCACACACACACACACACACACACACACACACACACACACACACACACACACACACACACACACAAAGACATACATATATAATTTTTTTCCGAACATACACATTTTGCTGTTCGCGTAAGCCATTATTTCATGTCATGTGGGGCAGCCACGTGGTCTTGGGCGCCTTGCCAGGGTTCGCGCAACTGCCCCCATCTGAGGTTCGAGTCCTCCCTCGGGCATGGATGTGTGTGTTGTCCTTAGCGTAAGCTAGTGTAAGTTAGGTTAAGTAGTGTGTAAGCCTAGGGGCCGATGACCTCAGCAGTTTGATCCCATAGGAACTTACCACCACCATTACTTCACAATAAGAAACAATTAGCAATAAAGGTGTTTGAAACTGTTGTGTACATAGTTCCACGTAGTCAGCCAGTACACAACTTTCCCACTAGAGTGCGCCCCGCTAAGCACAACAGCGCAGGCACAGCACTCGTGTGTCTCCGCACTACGAGATGGCGCTGCCTTAGAGACGGACCAAATTCTGCTTCCGCTGATCCGCGTATTAATATGTAAAACAGCCAATGAGATTGCTGCTAACGTAGAACCTTTTCTCCTCGCGGATCACATTCGCGCAGTGATACCTGAACGCGTGAGGTATTATAACGAGTCTACAGACCTCCGATTAGTCAGTCTGCATTTGTCTGCACCAGTCCGTACCAGTATGCATTAGTTTGTACCAGTCTATAGTCAAGTTTCAGTCTGCACCTAAGAAGATTACCATATTCCTGTACATAGCCATGAAGATAAATGTATAGACACTTTTGTCAAGTATCAGAGATATGTGAGAATAACATTAACGTACCAAGACCAAAGGAACTTCAGATTGTCAATTGTAAATAGCATCCAGAATCAAGTTACGTAAGGTTTATGCTTGTTACTATTTTAATAAATGCGTGTGAAAATTAATCAAGTTTTGTTTAAATTTGGTCGCCGTCAATCTGCTACTCTAAGCGTGCAAGTGGCATTTCTATTGTCTGACTTAACGGCAGAAGATAAACACGCCACAATAAGACCATGAGACAGATTGCTGACACTCGCCTACTTTGTTAGAGCGACAAGTCAAATAATCTGATGGTGTGTGTACCGAAGGTCTTACAGTACACACACCACAGAAACAATACATTAATCTCATTGTCTCCAAAAGAAAATATCTCTCTGTGCTTAACATAACAATTACAGATCGACAACTTGACGGAATCCAAGGACGCTACCACTATTACACATTGGTTCTTAATCCTAACTCATGAGGTGTGGTCTCTCAGGCCACGCAAAACTTTCGAATTCGCTCTACAAGATCAGTTCTAGCGGAATGCTTCTGTACCCTCCATACCCTCCTTAAATCGCCAACACTACAATGATTTGTTGCTGGTTGTGTTATCGCCTTTTTTGTGCATTTTTGACATGTGTTACTGATATGTCTTGGGGCTTCCAGACCGTATCTCATAAACTACGTAGCTGTTTTCACTTGTTCACAGCAAAATGACAGTTTAAACAATCCTATGTTTGACGAAATTGTTAGTCAGTAGATGTAAGAAGATGCAAGTGATATAGATCAAGAAAGAGATGGAAAAGACGGCGATTTTACAATAGCCAACGATCGCAGTTCTACTAGCAAACGAGATCACTTAAAATCAAATGCGTTTTGAATGTCGATAAAGAAAGATATACATCCCAGCATCGAAAGTCGGTTTTGCAGACTTTCTTTCTGTATCCATCAACTGCAGTTTATACGTGCAAATTTAAACCCTGGAACACAATTGTATGTGAAAATTTACTTTCTGCAGGGATACTATAATTTTTGAATGCAGAATTAAGTTCTTTAACAGTTCATTTATGTGCACTATTTAGAAAACGCACAAAATAACCTAATTTTGTGCGATAAAAAGTAAAATAATTCAGGCTTTATTTATTACAATAAAAGCAACACGGAATATTTAAGCAACACTTAATTAGTTATAAAAATAAATATTATGTAAATTAAATTAAAAATTTTAAATGATATGTGCTTTAAATCTCGGTTTAAACATAGCCCCACCTCATGGTGTACATTACAGAAAACTCACCTTGCGAGTTAATGGTTAAAAATTAAATAGGGCCTGTATTGACACATTACAGAGTACGGTAGGTGAAATATTAACTACATTAACAAATCTTAAAAATTTGTGTTACGACTGTTTGCATTTCAGATCTAGTTCCTATAACTGGTATTATGTCTGACGCTTTCCGATTATGCAAAGGCAACAAAGAATTTTTCAACATGTGAAGAGAAACGATCTCTTTATTTTCAACAGATCATTTACACTGTTCAGACGTGGCGTAATACCGGTATTATATTTCTTTGTCTAACATATTCCTTTCAATTCCAGTATTATTATCAAGCAGATTGCAATATCTTCCATGAGCGTCTAAATCAGTGGTTGTCAAACATTTTTGTTCAAGGATCAATACTTACGTAGTACGGCGGCACATCGGGCCCCGTATATATGGATCTTATGATTAGTAGGTAAACTACGTAAATTAGTTTTTTATTAGACCCCAATAAACTGGGTATAGTAAAGACGTCGACACGCAGATTGTGCTTTCAAATGTTAATGTTGAGCGTGCTGAGTTCAATGTGCTGCTAAACGCTCAGAAACGATGCAACTTGTGCGTACCATAGAGTGCGTGGAGAATAACGTGGCTGGTAGACGTGCAGTCGCCAGGGCAAGCGACAGTGGTAGGGGTTGGTGGCGGGTGCTGTAGGGGAAGTGCAGAGTGCCGGAGGAGAAGTGCCGTTCCTAACTGAAGCCTAACGTCACATTTGTTGTATTCAAAAGTGAACTCCCTCTACGCCCACTACTTGCGTGGAGACCATCCAATAAAACCTAGCCACATCTGTTCTGGTTAGCACCTGAGAATAATTCTTGTTTATCATTTGCAACTTCCAGAGAAGCGTCATGAATTTTGACTACGTTTCCTTCTTAATGTGCTAAAATATGCTTCTTTGCTAAAACACAGCGGAGTTTCCACAATTTCACTTCACTAACATGTTCTGCAAACACAGTTGAGAGAGACTTCTGAAACAACAGCTTATTAACTGAGGATCTGTGTACAAATAAGGTCAATAACTTATTAAAAAGCACGTCCTTGGTACAAAAATAAATGTGTAGAGTCTTCACTTATGTTGTTCCGAAACCGTCAGCATTTCTCATTTCACCAGCCATAACGGCCCTTAAAAACTAATTTCAGTCATTAAAAAAGTCTGTAGTTAGCGTAATAACATGGTAGATAATGAAGTTTCACGTAATAATCATACGGAAAAATACTCTACTCTGTCAGTGTTATAGCTTGCTAAAATATCGTTTCGATATCTCAAACCATTTATGAAATACGAGGAATATTATGGATGTTTCACTCTTTTACACAACTGTAGATAAGTGAGCTACATAAGACCAGTTTTCTTGAGATAAGTGACGTAAATACCTCCACCCAAGCCTAAAGAAAAAATTCAGTATGTTAGCTAATTTTCATAAGCAGCAATACGTTTTGTAGTATGCACCAAACGCAAAATCATAGCAATCCTTATTTTTCATTGCAAACGTTTTTGAATTACACGGTGTCTTACTTAATTGCAAATATCACAATAACTCTGACCATTAACGAAATGATGCCCATGTCATCATTAAGCTGAACATATAAAGCTGTAAGTAACGCAATTTTTTTTAACCAAATACTTTCTGTGACATGGTTTGAGAAAGACTGCAGGATGTGTGCCTCGAATCTGTCACTGCAGCATGTTGGCAACCGACTGAAAGCGGGAAAAGAATGCTGACCTCCCCTTACGAATGAACTCGCCCAACACTTTGGACGAAAATTGTTCACTGCGAATCAGCCACTGTATCCTGCGTAGAGTCCACATGTGTCTCAACCTGGTATATGCAATAGCAGCGCGCTCTAACGGCAGTCGTCGAAATAAGAACTTCGGTATCCATGAACATATTGTAACCGAAAAAAGTAAGTAGCATGACTTGCTAATAAGGACATCTGCTTATATAAGTTCCAGTACAATTAGTGCGGTATGTACTTACAATAGTTCTCCACATGAAATAAATATTATTTCATCATTCTCAATTCTAGTAACTTTCTTGTTACTTTGCCACTGTTCATATTTGGTAGCAGAATCTTTACAACATGTAAAATACGAAACTTAAAACAAGAAAGTGCAAAATATCTTATTGCAATGAGTGCAAAATGTCTTTTTAGATTAATCCAATAGAACTAACTCACTCCTCAGGAGAGTGCACTTTTATTTCCATAACAAGGAATGAAACTTCCTGGCAGATTAAAACTGTGTGCCGGGCCGAGACTCGAACTCGGGACCTTTGTCTTTCGCGGGCAAGTGCTCTACCACCTGAGCTACCCAAGCACGACTCACGGCCCGTCCTCACAGCTTTACTTCTGCCAGTACCTCGTCTCCTACCTTCCAAACTTCACAGAAGCTCTCCTGCGAAGCCTTGCAGAACTAGCACTCCTGAAATGAAGGATATTGCGGAGACATGGTTTAGCCACAGTCTGGGGGCATTCTTCCAGAAGTTTGGAAGGTAGGAGACGAGATACTGGCAGAAGTAAAGCTGTGAGGTAGCTCAGTTGGTAGAGCACTTGCCCGCGAAAGTCAATGGTCCTGAGTTCGAGTCTCGGCCCGGCACACAGTTTTAATCTGCCAGGAAGTTTTATATCAGCGCACACTCCGCTGCAGAGTGAAAATCTCGTTCTGGATAACATGGAATGTTCTAGAAAACACTGTACTACAACAACCATAAATGATTTGTGAATGTACTTTGCATCTTACCATCTCCTGAAAGCTTTAATTGTAGCTACGTTATCAACTGACATTTAATTATAACAAATTTTATCATAAACAATGCGTTTTTTGTGTGTCCTCAATAAGCCGTTGCCTTGAAATGGCATACTTCCATAATACGGAAGTTAAAATAATTCTTTAACCACCAATACACCGTTTTCCTTCATTTTATTACAACGAATCCTGCAATTAACGACGGGTTTTCGAGAGATCCTCACCTTAATGCCAGTCAGAAACGACATACATACGAATGGGCTTCAACTGAAAGCCAATATGGCCTATCGCGGTTCTGTACTGAAGAGAGGTGATATCCACGTGACGTAGTTGGCGTTCTTCTTCACCAGTGGCCTAGTTCAAACGCACTTTCAGACATTCTGACACGCTAGATATTGCTCTGCACACTCGGCAAGATTCCCCGCCGTGATTCTTCCCAGCTATGAGGTCAGAAACTCGACGCGCTCAATGCTCGACGTACGAATGCACGATTAGTGATCCGACTGGCTTAAGGGAGCGATAGGTTTGCCACTGACTTTAAAGTACTAATCGTTAAAAGTCGACATAATTCTGAACACTCAGTCCTGATTGTTCTCTGCTTTCGATTGCTGCCTCCCTAGCCAACCCCAAAACTGTGACCTGTAATCGTATCACGAAGTGCTGTTGTGTTTTGTTTGTGAGCGGATGATAAATTGACAAATAACACTGTCTCCAGAATGAGGTTTTCACTCTGCAGCGGAGTGTGTGCTGATATGAAAATTCCTGGCAGATTAAAACTGTGTGCCAAACCGAGACTCGAACTCGGGACCTGTGCCTTTTGCAGGCAAGTGCTCTACTAACTAAACTACCTAAGCACGACTCAGGACTCGTCCTCACAGCTTTAGCTCTGCCATTGCCTCGTCTCCTATTTTCCAGACTTCACAGAAGCTCTTCTGCAAACCAAGCAGAACTAGCACTCCTGGAAGAATGCCCCCAGACTGTGGCTAAGCCATGTCTCCGCAATATCCTTCCTTTCAGGAGTGCTAGTTCTGCAAGGCTTCGCAGGAGAGCTTCTGTGAAGTTTGGAAGGTAGGAGACGAGGTACTGGCAGAAGTAAAGCTGTGAGGACAGGCTGTGAGTTGTGTTTGGGTAGCTCACTCGCTAGAGCACTTGCCCGCTAAAGTCAAAGGTCCCAAGTTTGAGTCTCCGTCCGGCACACACTTTTAATCTGCCAGGAAGTTTCAATACTAATTGTTCTTATATATAAATCCATTATGCAACATCAGACACGATCACAAATATTTACTAAATGTTTTGAATGTCATTTTTCTGCTATTCATTCCATTGCACTACAATAGCCTTAATTTTATTTCATATTCCTTGCTACAAATATGTGCCGCACTTGAAACTGGTCGTCTGTATGATGCATGTTCACGAATACGTGTTACTTCCATTTGAAATTTATGCACAGGTGACTGTCCGCCTGCTTAGCTGGGTTGTAACGTGCTTGTCTCCCAAGCACTGGGCCCGGGTTCGATTACCGGCCGGGTCAGAGAGTTTCTTCGCTCGTGGAGTGGGCGTTGTGTTGTCCTCATCATCATTTCATCCTCATCATTGTCCGCAAGTCGCCAAATGTGGCACCGACTGAAATATGACTTGCACGTGGCAGCCGAACCCGAATGAGGCATCCCGGCCAACAATGCCATCCGATCATTCCATTTGAGGTGACTGCTACGAGGCCCGCACGCTCATGAGTTGTCGGCACTGTGTGACAAGCAAGGAGACACTCCCTCTGTAACGTCCTCTCACCCCATAACGACAAATCTAGCAGTCCCCGTACCAAGCTTGGCACCTGAGATGGTCGGCCAGCTTTTCACGCGCCTACTATAATTCCCCCAAGCATATTTTTGATTCGACGAAGGAGTCAGGTACAGTCAACAGCTGCAAATGGTAAGTACTTAATCTTTACTGGAATAGGAGTTACATCTGGCATACTTCCACAGGAAATATTAAATGTTAACACCTATAATAAGTGGAAATGTATTTTCGAAACCGGTAAGTAGTAAATGCTTAACATTCACAACTGTTGGTTCTACCTGACCCCGTTATCAAATAAAATTACTGTGGAGTTGTTGACAATAATCAGCCATGTAAATGACATTAAAATCATGTAATACAGGGAATAAGAATATTAAATGACCGAGCGCCTGTTTGACAAAAATTAAATTTTGAGAGATGTAATCATGGGAGCCGATAGTTGGCACATGCCATTTTGACTACAATAACTTTTTGGAGAGTATTCAATGGAGTCGACTATTGGCGCTAACTGGAACAATCGTCATGACATGAGCCAATGACGGGATTCGCCACTAACAGAATGACTGCCACAATGTTTGCGATTGTGGGACATAAAGAGCTGCTGATGAATAAAAAAAACTGCTAAAGAACGAATACAGTGTGCCGCCCTAACTGAGTCGCGTCTGTCTTATTCCTGTGAAAATAAAGTTCACCTGACTTGCGTAGCCTCATAATGTTCACGTCGTTTGACAGGTGCATACGAATGGCGCAGGAAAGGAATGGACACATTAGTAATCTGATCATTTTGACTGAGACTTGGACCAGTGTATTTTGTTTCTTAAATTGATTTCATTGTACTTTTATGCAAGATCAACCAGTTGCATCACTAAAAAATTATGTTACTTTATTCAGATGGCTTCATAAACTTCATTCTGATGCTATTATCTCAAATGTTCAAAGTGACAAAAAGCCGATGAGCCTTTCCATTTCCGATACCGTTCACATGCCAAAGGTTTTGTAAAAAAGCTGCAAGTTATTCTCAAGTCGGATTATTATTCATTCTAATAGCAAAACAAAGTGAAGTTCAAAAATAAAATGACGTACTTTTTTTCGGCTATTTCGTCTGTATTTGCCTCGTTCGGATTGCATGCAATACTCATTGCGTCTTCTAAGTGAATGGACAATCGATTATGATATTTATTTTTCAAGTAGTTCATTTTCAAAAAGTTAAGCTTCTCAAAAGTAAGTTAAGGGAAATACTGTTAAAATAAACTGTGTACAGTCTTCTAAACTTTTATAATTGCTAGGCACACATCTCCTATATTCAACGTACTCGTGCACTTCACAATGTTCTATAAATAGACTTTTAAGCAATGCGTCCTATTGAAATCCGACCATTTAATCTATCAAATGAATTTTATGAAACACAAACTGGCAGAATAATTTGATATCATCATTTGTATTTGCCAATCATTTGAAAATTTACGGTACCAAACTGCTGATGTCACCGGTCCCTAAGCCTACACACTACTTAATCTAACTTAAACTAACTTAATTAGCGCTATAGACAACACACACGCCCATGCCTGAGGGAGGACTCGAACCTGCGACAGGGGGCGCCGCACGGACCGTGACAAGGCGCCTCATACCACGCAGCTACCCCGCGAGGCGCCAATCATTCATCTTTATCACGTTCAGCATATTTTTTCACGCGTTTCAGATTTCAAGTTGACAAACCGTACAAGCGCGTTTCCCGTGCTTAGCCGTCTGACGGAAGTGTGTAGGATAACAACACCGTAGCAGGCCTACAGTTGCTCCAGTAGTTCTTAAAATTATCGGTGATTAAGATTCACGTGCACGAGTAAAATCTATAACCACATCCTTAAATTTGTTATCCGATAAGACAAAGCAGTGAATGGGCAGTAACTTTGATAAATTCCATTCCTTCTTAATTAATGCCATCAACCCATTGTTCACGCCCGTAATTAACGGACAGACGTCTGTATTTATAGTATCAAACTGCTTGTAGGTATGCATTTTCCCTTGCAAACTCCGTAATTGCACCCATAAAATTACAACCTTTTGTGTGACATCTCACGGTCCAAAATGGTTCAAATGGCTCTGAGCCCTATGGGACTTAACTTCTGAGGTCATCAGTCCCCTAGAACTTAGAAGTACTTAAACCTAACTAACCTAAGGAGATCATACATATCCACGCCCGAGGCAGAATTCGAACCTGTGACCGTAGCGGTCGCGCGGTTCCAGACTGTAGCGCCTAGAACCGCTCGGCCACTCCGGCCACCTCGTTTCACGGTTCTAACTGCCAGAAAGTCTTCCTCTGTTACCCCTTCATTTGTGCAGTAACGCCCAAATAATGAAAATTGAGCCATAGAAGCAAAATTTGCATTGTAAACACATGCAAGACGAAAGTATTTGCATATTTTTACTTTATTAATTAGTCCCTCCAACATATATTTTGAAATATAGTGTATGTGGTGGCGACAGGTATCTTCTGAAAGCGTAAGTTTATTTATGTCAGTAAATATTTATTTACTCTTTGAGAACTGTTGAAACAATGTTTGCAAAACAATTGCCATATATTCCATTACTAATTCAACATCAATGAACCCCCCAGGGGGTCCACAACTCTTTTGTGGATACGTGCATAGCGAGCACGGGACCCCCAGCGAATATGGCCCTCCTTCCTTTCAGGGCTGCATACCTTCCTTTTCCGCATCCTTCCCCATCCCTCATCTTGCCCCCCCCCCTCACCTCCGCCTCTTTCCTTCCCTTTCTTCCCATCTGGGAGTATGTTTTGTGCCTATGTCCGGAGACGGACGCTCGAAAATGCAACACATTCATCGCTTTCTCTACTCGCAAGTCTTCGTCCTTTCTTTGTCCTTCCTTTTTCCTTACCTCTTCTCTTTACTCTTTTCTCCGCTACGGCGTTTGAGACCTCTTCTTTCATTTCCCTTTCTTTGTTTTTCCCTTTCCCTTTTTTCCTCCCTGTGCGTGTCTGAAGGCCGACCCACGCATTTCCATGCGTAGCCGGTCACGGGGTAACGCGTAATTCCCCGCCCTGGGTAGAAAGGTAGGACACGTACGTACCCCCTGGTAACGGCCAGGCCCAGGGAGGGGTGATTACCCGAGCTGATACCTTCCGAAAGTGCCGATTGATCCCTCTGTCCGTTTCTCAGGAGGTGTGAACAATCACCTAAGGTGGGAGGGCCCCCAGAGAGGGCCCCCACAAGGGAGGAGCGCGCCATCGGAGACGCCGGTAATCATGGGGGATACTTCCACAATGGTTTCCTCATCTTCTACTATGTCTGCTCACAAGCGTAAGTTCAATGAGTCTCAGCCACAGACAGTTCTTCCATCGCTGCCACAGTTCCTTGTTGTTTCTCAGTCTGACGAAGGTCACAACATCTCCACGGTCAACCCTTTCATTATTCAGAAAGGTGTCGACGCAATTGCAGGTCCTGTAAAGTCTTGTTCCAGATTACCAAATGGCACCTTGTTGTTAGAAACAGTCAGTGCCCTCCAGGCACAAAAATTGCTGCGTATTTCACTGCTACACACCTTCCCTGTCCAGGTGGAAGCGCACCGCACTTTAAATTCCTCACATGGGGTCGTTTAAACACGCTCCCTCGACAGACTGTCCGACAAGGGAATTCAACACTAGCTGTCTGACCAGGGCGTAACGGCTGTTCATCGAGTCATGACAAGGGTTGACACAAACATTGTTCCAACCCGTACTGTCTTCTTGACATTTGACAGAGTTCAACTCATATCGAACATAAAAGCGGGCTATGAGATAATTTCGGTTCGCCCTTACATCCCAAACCCTACGCGTTGCTATCGGTGTCAGCGGTTCAATCATACCAGCCAGTCGTGTTCCAATCCGGCCAAATGTGTTATGCATGGCAAGGATAGCCATGAGAGTGCTTGTCCACCTCCATCCCCTCGTTGCATCAACTGTATGGGTGACCACGCTGCTTCCTCTAGAGGTTGCCCCATTTTTAAAGACGAAAAGCTCATTCAGGAAATCAGAGTGAAGGAAAAGGTGTCGACCTTTGCTGCTCGAAAATTATTCGCCAGTCGAAAGCTCACTGTGCCTCAGGCAGGTAAATACAGCACTGTCCTTGCCTCTCCTAGGCCAACAAAGGAGGTGGCCACGCAGACTTGTGATCTCACCTTTAGTGCCACGGTCGTCAGATCGGCCAGCGCAAAGATCGCCCATTCAACCCCACCACTTTCGCCTGCTCACTCTATGGCTCACCATTCATCGGGTTCTGCTAAATCTCGAGCCCAAAAGTCAGACACCCGGACTTCCAAAAAAGAGCCTACTCGTGAAGATTTTTTACGTACCCCAACTTCACAACCATTGGTTCCTCCTTCATCTAAACATCCTGTTCCAAGAAGGCTAGTAGGAAACCCAGTTCCTCTCCTTCTCCGCCACGGCGTGTCTTATCTACAGCAGCACCTGATGGTAGCCACCCTCGGCGGTCTTCTGTGTCGCCGAGGCGCACTGCTGGCGGCCGATGAACCGGCCGATCGCTGGTGGCAGGAGCTGCTCCTGAACAACCTATGGATCAGGATCTTCTGTCTTCGACTGAATGCCGTACCACGCTGTCGGTCGCAAGCACTGAACAGTCTTCCATTTTCTGTTCACCCTATGTCAATTATCCATTGGAATATCCACGGCATTGGAGCCAATCGGGATGAATTGTCGATCCTCTTACGATCCTACTCACCAGTCATCTTCTGTCTTCACGAAACAAAGCTGCGTCCCCACGACCACTTTGTTTTCCCCCCATTTTCAGTCAGTCCGATTTGATCTCCCCTCTGTTGAAGGCACTCCAGCACATGGAGGACTCATGATTCTTCTCCATGATACTCTCCATTATCACCCAACCCCCTAAACACTTCCTTCCAAGCTGTCGCTGTCTGTCTTTCCCTTTCTGGATACACCTTCTCTCTTTGTACTGTATACATTCCATCGTCCACAGCAATGGCACGAGCTGATCTCCTTCATCTTCTTGGTCAGCTTCCACCCCCCTATTTGCTGGTTGGGGACTTCAATGCCCACCACCTGCTTTGGGGATCTCCACATCCTCGTCCGCGTGGCTCACTATTGATAGACGTCTTCCACCAAGCGGATCTTGTTTGCCTCAACACTTGGGACCCTACATTTTTGTCTGCCTTCACGACAAGTTTCTCTCATTTGGATCTTTCGGTCGGTACTGTTCCACTAGCTCGGCGCTTCGAATGGTTCGCCCTTGCTGATACACACTCGAGTGACCACTTTCCATGTGTCCTTCGATTGCAGCCACAACTGCCATATATGCGCCCGCGACACTAGAAGTTTGCCCAAGCCGATTGGACACTTTTTTCGTCTCTAGCGACATTCGATGACCGTCACTTTCCTAGCGTCGACGATGAGGTCACTCATATTGCAGACGTTATTCTTATAGCTGCGGAACGTTCAATACCTCGCACCTCCGAATTGCCCCGGCGCCCCCCAGTTCCTTGGTGGAACGAGGCATGCCGTGACTCAATACGTGAGCGGCGACGTGCTCCAATACGTGAGCGGCGACGTGCTCTTCGCGTTTTCAGACACCATCCTACTTTGGCCAACTGTATCCGCTATAAGCAGTTCCGTGCGCGATGCCGTCGCGTCATCCGCGATAGCAAGAAGGCAAGCTGGGACTTCTTTACAAGCTCATTTAACCACTCCCTCCTTGGAAGTCTGGAGTCGGATTCGACGGTTATCTGGCGCGCCTAGTTTCTCCCCGGTATCTGGGCTCACTGTCGCGCATGATACATTAGTAGACCCCGTCGCAATTTCTAACTCATTGGGTCAACACTTTGCTGAGATTTCGAGCTCTTCCAATTACCCGCCAGCGTTTCTCCCGAAGAAACGTGCAGCGGAAGTGCAACCTCTTGCTTTCTCCTCTCAAAATCGCGAAATACTGTTTTCTCCATGCGGGAACTCCAACATGCACTCTCTTCTTCTCGCTCCTCCGCCCCAGGACCGGATGGTATCCACATCCAAATGTTGCTGCATTTATCATACCATAGTCTGCGTTACCTCCTTCGCCCTTATAATCGAATTTGGACCGACAGTACTTTTCCCAGACGATGGCGGGAAGCTATCGTCGTTCCTGTTCCGAAACCTGGAAAGGACAAACATCTCCCCTCTAGCTATCGCCCCATTTCTCTCACGAGTAGTGTATGTAAGGTTTTGGAGCGTATGGTGAAGTGCCGTTCAGCTTGGTGGCTGGAGTCCCACAGTCTTTTAACACCTGCCCAATGCGGTTTCCGAAAGCATCGTTCTGCAGTTGACCATCTTGTTGCTCTCTCCATTTATATCATGAACAATTTTCTCCGGAAACGCCAAACGGTAGCGATATTTTTTGATCTGGAGAGAGCATACGATACCTGTTGGAGGACAGGCATCCTCCGCACACTGTTCTCTTTGGGCTTTCGAGGTCGGCTGCCCCTTTTCCTTCGCGAATTTATGGCAGAGCGCATATTTAGAGTGCGGGTGAACACTTCTCTCTCCCGTACTTTCTCCCAAGAAAACAGGGTACCCCAGGGCTCCGTGCTAAGTGTTGTACTGTTTGCCATTGCCATAAATCCAATTGTGGATTGTCTCCTTCCTGATGTCTCGGGCTCCCTCTTTGTGGACGATTTTGCGATCTACTGCAGCTCTCAACGGACCAGCCTTCTCGAACGACGACTTGGATCATCGAAACAGGCTTCCGCTTTCCTCCCAGTAAGACCGTTTGTGTTAATTTTTGGCGTCGTACGGAGTTTCTTCCGCCTTTTTTACATCTAGGACCTGTCAACCTTCCGTTTTCGGACGTTGCTAAATACTTGGGTCTTATGTTTGACAGAAAACTGTGCTGGTCCTCCCACGTTTCCTATCTTTCGGCTCGCTGTCTGCGATCCCTCAACACCCTCCGTGTCCTGAATGGTACCTCCTGGGAAGCGGACCGAGTGGTCCTTCTCCGCCTCTATCGCGCCTTAGTGCGCTCGAAATTGGACTATGGAAGCATAGTTTACTCCTCCGCTCGGCCGTCTATTCTTCGGCGTCTCGACTCTATCCACCACCGTGGATTACGTTTAGTGTCTGGAGCTTTTTACATCAGCCCTGTGGAAAGCCTTTATGCTGAGACTGCTGAACCTCCGCTGTCCAATCGGCGAGCTGTCCTTCTGAGTCGTTACGCTAGCCATTTGTCTTCCATGCCTGCTAATCCGGCCCATGACATTTTTTTCGACGCCTCCTTGGATTTAGGGTATGCAGGCTGCCCTTCCTCCCTACTACCACCGGGAGTCCGCTTCTGTCAACTGCTCTATTCTCTTTCCTAAAACTTTCTTGACAACTTGGGGTACAGCACCGCCTTGGCTTCGTCCCCGGACCTGCCTGCTCCGCGACCTTTGTCAGTTTCCCAAGGATGGTACCCCTTCACTTGTTTATCGTCGGGCATTTTCTGCTCTATGTGCACAAATGAAGGAAGCCACATTTATTTACACTGACGGCTCAAAAACATCGTTTGGTGCCTACATTGTTGGCGACACCCCAAATCGATTTCGGCTTCCTGACCAGTGTTCGGTTTATACTGCGGAGCTTTACGCTGTTCTCCAGGCTGTCCAATACATCCGTCGCCATCAGCGGATACAGTATGTTATCTGTTCAGATTCTCTCAGCTCTCTCCTCAGTCTCCAAGCTCTCTACCCTGTCCACCCTCTGGCCCACCGGATTCAGGACTGCCTTCACTTGCTCCACATGGGGGGCGTCTCGGTGACGTTCCTCTGGATCCCAGGACACGTTGGTATCTGTGGAAATGAGGCGGCCGATATAGCGGCCAAGGCAGCAGTCCCTCTCCTTGAGCCAGCTATTCGCACGATTCCCTTCGCCGATCTACGGAGTGTTTTATGTCGTCGTGTTACTCTTTTATGGCACGCACATTGGTCGACACTTCCCAGTAATAAATTGCGGGACGTGAAAGCTCTTCCCTGTGCTTGGACCTCTTCCTCCCGAACGCGTCGTCGGGAGGAGGTAATTTTAACTAGACTCCGGATAGGGCATTGTCTTTTTAGCCATCGAGATCTTCTAAGCGGCGATCCTCCCCCACTCTGTTTCCACTGCTCTCAGCTGTGGACGGTAAGACATCTTTTACTTGAGTGCCCCTATTTTACTCCGTTACGCACCCGTCTACAGCTGTCGCCTGATATATCTTCCATTTTAGCAGATGACACGCGCTCAGCCGATCGCGTTCTCGAGTTTATTAGTGCCAGTGTGATGACGTCAGTCATTTGAAGCTCTTTTTGTGGACAACCAACCCCCTTCTATAGTGGTTTTTCAAGCTTTCCTTGTGTTTTTAGTTTCTCCAATTTTTTGAGTTTCGTTCCCATTGCTGCTGGTTTCCAGTTTCGTTTTTTTACCTTTTCCTAAGTCACAGACTGGGCGCTAATGACCGTAGCAGTTTTGCTCCCTAAAACAATAACCAAAAAAAAAACACCAATGAAAGATTTCATATTTTTGCAAGGGTGTTAGATACTTCTTATGAGACTTTCGTGACAGCCTCATTTTGCCTAACTGCAGGTAACATGACGTTCTGTTGGCGACAGTATCATTTAAGATGAGTAATTTTTTCCTTATTTCATTTGAATCTACAGGAAAATCTACTGTAATTGAAGTATGCCTACTTGTGTGGTGGCGATATAAATTGTGCGTCGCCTGTTCAAAAAGTACCGGAACTTTGTATGCAATTTTTTTCTACGCTTACCTGTTGCTTATTGGGCTCCTTCGAAGTACTCTCCTCCACAATTGATGCACCGTTCCCAACGCAGCTTCCACTTCCGGAAGCAGTCTTAGCACGCCGCCTGCGAATTTTCTTTTATCCCGTCTATCCGTGCTTCCAACGGGCTTTTCAACTTTGGAAAAGTCCGCAAGCGCCAGGTCTGGAGATTGCGGGGCATAAGGCAGCACTGTGATTTTGTTTTTTGTGCAACAGTCACACACCAGCAGGGATGAATGTGCGGGTGCCTTGTCGTGATGCAAGAGCCATGAATTGTCTCGCCAAATTTCAGGCCGTTTTCTTCTCACTTTTTCTCGTAGGCGTTGCATCACGTCCCCATAGCACCGTCGATTAACAGTGGCACGAATTCGTGGTGAACTAATCCTTCAAAGTCAAAGAAAACTACCAGCATGGCTTTGACATTTGACCTGACCCGACGAGCTTTTTGGTCTTTGACAACCTTTGCTGATCCATTTTGAAGAATGAATCTTAGTCTCAACATCATAACCCATGTCTCATCACGAGTTATGATTCTCTTAAGGAACATCTCGTTCTTATTTGCGCGATCCAGAAGCTCTTCACAGATTGCCAGGCGAAGGTCTTTCTGGTCTTGACTTCTGAGTCGTGGGACGAAGTTGACGGTAACACAATGCACTCCAAGCTGCTGTCTCAGTATTTCATGACATGATCCAACCGAAATGTTACATTCTTCTGCAATCTCTCAGTCAGTCAGTCTTCGATTGGCATGCACAGTTTCGTTGACACTAGTGACATGAGCGTCGTCGGTAGACGTCATACGACGTCCTGAACGTGGGGCCATCTTTAACCTGCGTCCAGCCACTTTTAAACCGTGTGAACAATTAGTGCTGCTTCAGCACTCATCACCGTAGGTTTCCTGCATCATTTAGTGTGTCTCTGTAATGGTTTTCCTGTGTTTCACGTGAAACTTGATGCGAACGCGTTGCTCCTCTAACTCTACCATCTCGAAATTTGCAAACTGTGTGACACGGTACAGCACTGAAAAATAACTAACAAACATACAACAATGAAACTTCCGGCAGTTACATATTAAACACAGGCATGTACACTGTACAGGTATGCCAACTACATTTCGCTCCAACACAGCATTGGTGCGAAATTACGAATGTTACGGAAGTTTTTGAACAGACGTCGTATCTCTTCATTGCTAGAACCGTTTCCCGGCGTATTAAGCAAATAGCAGTATCTTCTTTGCGTCCAGCTATGAAACAAAATTCTTCTTCCCGTATTCCTTGGAAACTTCTGTTCTGCGCACTCGTCTCCCTCATAGCCATTATTTTTGGCGGTACACCAGATATTATTTATTCCAATAAATACAATCACATTAAGAACGAGTGCAAAATCACTAACAACATGACTGACGCTCCCGAGTACCGAAACTTGGGGTGAGACTGACACTGCGTCACGTCACGCTGCCTGACACTGAGTGACGTGACAAAGCCGTGGAGGACGCTGGGCGGGTGCTGCGCCCAGTCGGTGGCGATTCCCTCGCGCACTTCGTCTCTGGGTACGCCTGCAATGTTGACGAATTTTTGTGCTGGGGATTTCGAATAAGATATTTCAGATGAACAATTAACGAAAACAAAAAGGTTACAGGAACATAACAATGAACGGATATTTTAGCATCGCATTACATACATTAAAAAAATTTCTAAAGCACGTTTCGTCACGGGTGAATGAATTGTAATTTAAATAAAAGCAGAAGCAAATGAAGGAAAAAAACATAAGGCGAAAGACTGAGTTTGGCAGTGCAGCAACGGTCAGTAATGGACGGAGTTCATCAGAAAATAATGACGTGGCCTTAGTTTCCACTACAAAACGGCCCAACCAGTTACAAGAGGAAATGACAAAAAGGCGAGGGGCACGTTCTTCTCCAGAACCCTCCACATCTGAATTGCAATGTAAAAACAATTACATGTTTGGCCTTGAATCTGGATCTTTATTTTCAAAAATTACAGAGTAAATTTAAGTATAAAAATATTTAAATTAATGTGTCTCCTGGTGTATTTTTTTGGCTATCTTAGCCATATTTGTGCCTGTTCAGTTGCATGCACCCTTCCTGCGTTTTTAAAATGTGGAATGTTTGATTACCATTAAGCCAGTAGTCTCATTACACATACTGCGATTAAAATTACTTTGCACCTTGCAGCCGACTGTTTCAGATTGCTGCCAGTCTCTGCAATCCAACAGCTGTGACATTATACTTGCGTGGTGAAGTGTTGGTTTTACTATGTTTGTGGTTGACTTTGTTTAATAATAGTTTTGTTTGCAATACACCATCACAAAAGCTTGACAAATGATTTAAATATCAGTTTTATTCTATTCACTGCGTTGTACTACAATAGCCTTAATTAATTTAATATCATTTGCTTCAAATAAGTAACACATTTTTAAAAGACTGCCTCTGTAATACGTCTTTACGAATCCATGTTACATCTTTGTCAACATTTATATCGCAGCAGTTGATCGGTACTAGACGTGCATGCCCATGAGTTGTCAGTACTGGAAGAAAACAATAAAACATTCCCACTCTCACATTTGGTAAACGCGAAATAGCTGCACCGTCTGTGCGCCTGAGGTGAGCGGTCAGCTTTACTCAGCTCAAGGCCGAACTGACCGCCGTCAGTTAACATTGAGCACATCTTAAAATATTACTGTCTCTGTTAATAATTTTGTTTGTTACTGAGCAGGAAGCTCTTAACATTATATGACATTTCTGGATTCGACTGCCAGTTGCTAGATTCATCTCGTCTCTTCTCTGTGAAGTTCCCTGGTCGCTTCTGGCAGGTGTGTAAGGGTTACTCTCAGGAACTGCTGTATGGATGTCGATTCCCGCGACCGCCCTGCAGACAAGTGAGCGGCGCCTTTGATGCGCTGCTGGCAGTAGTCTGTTGTGGTTGCGCAGTCCGTAAGCGCATGTAAGTGATGCAGCACGACAGCTGCTTAAATTGTTAGTGGTTATATTCATTACCTAAGGTAGTTCTCCGAGTTTTAACCGTAACTCTACGCAATGCCTTAATACGGCAGTAAAGTCATCTAGCAGTAGATGCTTTGTGTTGCCGATGTGAAGTCCGCCCTGGTAGCTGAGTGGTCAGCGTGACAGACTGTCAATCCTAGAGGCCCGGGTTCGATTCCCGGCTGGGTCGGAAATTTTCTCCGCTCAGGGACTGGGTGTTGTGTTGTCCTAATCATCATCATTTCATCCCCATCGACGCGCAGGTCGCCGAAGTGGCGTCAAATCGAAAGACCTGCACCAGGCGAACGGTCTACCCGACGGCAGGCCCTAGCCACACGACATTTCCATTTACCGATGTGAAGCCCAGGAGTCGCTAGTACTGTTATAAAATACGTCTGAGAACCCCGCGGGTGGCAGTTTGACGATCACTGGTCTAAAGTGGTAAGTTTGTGGCTGAGTGATTGTCGTTCTTTATTTCAGAATTGTTCCTTGGATACTACTTTTACAAATAAAAAAACACCCACCATTTTTCAGAAAAATGTATTACGGTATTTCTATTTCGTGTTCGTATTTCTTTATTCGACCCGTAAATCATGATGATTTAATTCCTCGTTCGTACAAACGATACAGGTTGGTCGTACCATACCAAAAGAATATCTATGAAACCTTCGGTGATGTTGATGATCGTATTAATAATAATTACGTAACAATAACGTATAATTAATAGAAATAATAACAATAAACCACTGCCTTGTGTGAAATAGACCTGTATACATTAGGGCCAACAGCATCTTGGAATGATGCAGTTCTTAGTGTACTTTCTGTTTTCATTCTTTAAGTTCAAGCACATATTAATTCATGGTTTCATGATTAATTTTGATACGCTTGCGCTAAGAGATAATTTTTATATGATGATGTTTTCAGAACAAATATGTTCGAGAACAACACCAGAGACTAAAATAACAGAACTTATGCCACACAGGCACAGTACGGTATTGTTATTCTTGCAAACCAAGTGTTGTCATTAAAAATACTTCGAACGTGCCTTAAGCGGGTAACTTTTTCCCAATTTTCACCTGTAGTTTTGTATATTGCAAGCAAACAAAGGATAGTAGCAGGTAGAAAATTCCAAACACATTTTTCTGGTATTGTCAAAAACTTTTATCCTCAGTTTTGTAAATTGTCAAACAAAAATGTCGCATCTGTTATTGTGGCACCATTAAAAAAAGTGGCCACTCTAACTCAGACTCAAGGCTATTTTAACCCGCTAAGTCATTTCTCCATGAAACAGTGCTAATATAGTGTTGGGACCATAGAGTAAATATCTCTGGAGTGATCATTCACATGTGCAGATCATATTTTGTGTTGTCAATATACATTACCTTTTAAGGGCAATTGATATTGCATTCTGCTTCTTTGCGATAGGTGTCACAGTTCAGATGCACTCAATTTTTGGTAGTTTTAGGTATGATACGGCACTTCATAGTATTACAGATCCTAACGTACATTTTTGCAGTGATACTCTTGCAAAACGACAGTACGCTAGTACTTTTGCAAGTGTCCGAAGAACACCGAATTTGCCACACATTAGCGATTATATCCCTGCTAATTCGTCCATTTTTCTGCTATTTCTGCGTATTTATTTTCTCGTTTTTGCGACCTAAAGCGCAATTTTTCTTATTGGTGACACTTTGAAGTATTTATTTTACGTACTTGCTCCCAGTTTATTAAATAAATAGTAGACTGGGTAAGAAGGGGGAAAAAGGTCGGAGAATAAATGTACTGTATAGCAAATACAGTTGGTCATGTAACAGTCAACCCATATAACACCATTAAGGGAGGTGGAAAGTGACACAAATGAAAGGGTATGGGGACATATTTATTAATATTTTACGCTTCTTAATCAAAGGGCGAAGAAAATAAATTGAAGGTAAAATACACCAAAGAAGATGAATGTGTCCTTGGATTAGCTACACTATTGTGTTTTTTATTTGATTTGTGCAGAAAATGTATTTAAGCTGAATGCAGAAATTTCACACAATACAACATATCATATCTACAAATTCCATTTTGTTCACTGCCCTTCATTTCAATAAACATTAGCATATATTTAATTAATGTTTACTTTCAATTTCTGTGATCTAAAAAGTACACACACACACACACACACACACACACACACAGCGAGAGAGATTAAAATAAACAGACTGACCATAAATCATATTTACAAATTCCATTTCCTTCACAGTCCATTTCAGTTTGCCATTAGCATATGTTTAACTTCAGGTTTACTTTCAATTTTCTGTAATCTAAAAAGTACAAAGACAGAGAGAGAGAGAGAATTCTACTTCTCAGTTTTGTCAATGCAGGTTGAGTGATTCTGACAAGGGTGCATTACTTTATGAACCTTTTTTTTATTTCAATAAAACACAAAACTTTATCCAGCTTACACGGTACCATATGTCAAATAAATTTCAGTTTTAAACTGACCGCAAATCATCCAGGTGTGAGCTATTAGGGAAAGGGTCCAATTTCTACCAGTCTCTTTTGAAGTTCACAAATGTCAAATGAAACAGACATTTGTGTGAATACTAACGTGGAAGTCACTATAAGGAATGATTACTGCAGGTGACCAAAGGCTTTGTTCAAGAATGTTAAACTTCTCACACATAATAGATTTAAAACATTTATATAAAAGGCAACCAAACCAACAAAATACATGAAACTAGTCATTCAACACTCTAAATACTGTGTGCACCATTTTAAAACAGATTTGGCCTATTCCATATCTTCAAATACGTGATAAACGTACGTTCTGCACAGCAATATAGTTTAACAGCAATCAACTGAATATATTCCTTTATGTATTTTATTTTTTATTGATTGTGTATGTCATGTACTGTACAGGAAAGAACATCATGAGGTGACAGGTGGCAACAGTTGTTGTAATTATAGATTATGAAAAACTGTAATTATTCGTCTACTGTTCACATACCCCAACAGTAATGCCCTTTGAAATGGACCAACTTATTATTAATTCTATTGTTTTGTAGCAATGCTGTTATTTCTTTGGCTATGTACCTTAACCTAACATTGATATAAGTTACCAAAATCAGCTTACGTAAAAAGTATCTGTGGTTACCCATTGGTTCTCGTTGAAGAATGTGCTGCATCAAACTACAAAATATGTTTTCATGTTGCATTTCCCTAAGACATTTAATAGCAATGATATTCATGAGGCCTTTCTGGGTCGGTTGACCTCTTGCCTCCATCAATCTGACATGGCTCTCAGCACACTTGCACACTTTAACATCATCTTGACAAGGAAAAAAAAGTTCCCCCAAATTTTACCTTGAAATGCAGTGCTTTCGAAATCTTTCTTACGACAAAACTGGAAATGTGTTCCACAATGTCATTCACATAGCCAGTGAAGGTATTTTGTAGAGCACTTGCTGTCACTGCATACAAATGATCGTCCTCTGGCAATTGTTCTATTGATTCCCAACACAACTCAGTATTTGTCATATCACTTATTTTTGCTGAACTGGCATTGAGCACCGTTGTCTCATCCAATGGAACACAATTCACAAATGCAGAAGAAGTCACTTGATGGTGAACAAGCAACCGCTTGTAAGCTGCTGCAAATTGTTTTGCTGTGGGGTTGTTATTAAAACCACCTTTATTTCTAATGCAACTAAAAATATTTCTAAGTGATCTTGGCTGAATTTGTATGTCAGCAAAAACTCTAATTTCTGTATTTTTATGAAATTGCTATACAAATTGAGCACACTTCTTATTGTCACAAGAAAACCTGATTTCCTATTTGAGTCTAGTATTTTCACTCCATTAGGCTGGCGCAAGGACTTAACATAATTTTCAACTTCATTAAGGAATTGAAAAACCCCAGAAAAATTTTGTAGTGACATTGGAGATTTCAAGCCTCTGCTTAAATCTAATCTAATCTAATCTTACATAACTGTAAGCTTTTGTAGAATAGAACTGAAGTGTCAGAGCAATGTTCTTTGTTCTGGTAAGTATCGTCCCTTTTCCTTGCCCGACAAAGTGCTCTTCACCAATTCTTTCAAAGGTCCTGGGAGTTGAGGCCTGAAAAAACACAAACTTATCAAATACCTGTTAATACTATTCAGAATGAAATAATAATTGGACACGATCTTAATATTTACCTCTAACACTTGACACACTTCATCTGAAATATTTGATTTTACCTTTTAACTCATCAAGCAAAGAAGACAAGGAAGTTACTTTCTTCATGCTCCGTGTGTTCTGAATTCTCAGAATATCAATCCTTTGGTTTTATACAGCTACTTTTTTTTTAAGAATGCAGTATATTCAGTTTTCTCAGTTTTGTACTGTTACAAATGCAATAGATGCATGTATAAAACTCTTTGACAATCTATATATGAAAATAAAATATTTTCTGGCAGGTAACAGAAGTTTTTTCAAATGTACATTGAAGACGTTTCTCCTTAACAATGCCATGAATTTATTCCTCAGTAGAGATAGTAATTTTTAAAGAAAACTACCTGTACATTACCAGGATGTACCCATGCAAATATTACATTTTAATTTTTTTTAGTTGTATACAAGTATTCTACGTATGTTGTTTTTCACGTGTTTCACCACATCATAAGGTTTATCATGAATTTGAGCTATGGAACAATTAGGCCTAACTATGGTATTAGTTAGAAATGTTTTACTTCTTTTACTTTACCTGTGTTGCCTTTTCCTGCTTACTCACATGGAGGGCACAGAATCAGATGGCAAATTCTCACTTTCAACATCCATCATAGGTTCATCTTGGCTTTTTGCACTATTGCCATCACAGTTTGTCAAGGTTTCTGAGCGTAAAGATGAAACAGACACCTCAGTGTACAAACCTACGCCAAATAATGCAGAATGAAACACATTTCTCAGTGAAAGAAAGTAGCAAATATGGTAACCACAAGTTATATGTACAAACCTGACAAATTTCGTTTTACAGGCGGTTTTTGTGTGGGTTCTTTTGGTAGTAGATACTGTGAAAAATTAAAAATAGTTGGTATAGCATCTACCTTCCAGCCACACATGTCCAAATTTTTCTCTGTCTAAACATTCCTCTTCAAGGTGTTTTGAACATAGGCCTACTTTGGAATATTTTGTGGGGACAAAATTACTCCTCCTTATTTTCTGGAGCCACATCTTCACTCGTTCCACTAACAAATTTACGAGAGGAAGTGATTGTTTGTAAGCTTTTGTACAAGCCATAATATCTGTTATATAATCATAAAATCGTAGAAGTATATGTCTGCAGAATCAAGCCTTAATTATAATGCGTCTCGAAATGTTTAAACACATACAGTGTCTCTTACTAATATGATAACTATAATTAGAGCTACATGGTATGTACCCATGGAAAGTTACTATCCCTCCATTCACATATTTTTCTTTGTGTCTGTAGCTACAACAGTAATTCACCAACGCTATCACACTATTAACAAACGGTGAAAATACAACAAAAACTCTTGATATTATAAACTTCAAACTCTGCGGAAAGCACACACGCGCAGCGAAGTCCCGAAAACACGTGACAATCCTGGTTTAATGTTGATAACATGCACAGAACGCAATGCTCACTCCAGAGATATTTACTCTATGGTTGGGACATAGTAAGCTCAAGGAATATCCCTAGAGTAGACATTCATGATCATGAGGAACAAATAAAATGCTAAATTTTGAAGGTAAGGACTGAGAATATATAACTTTATTCAGAAATAGATTACATTAAATATACAAGTGTTGTACATTTCATCAGCCGACTAATTCTCAAGTTACATGTTACACTATGGTAACTATTTGCAAAGAGAATATATAATATCTTAAGTACACTGTACCATATAGGAACTTTGTTACACTAATTACTGATGCTCTAGTCACATTTTGTTAGTTGTGTTGGAATGATTATTCTTATCAAACCTTCTCAAGTATAAAAAACTTTATCTTATTGTTCTGGTAATTTGCAGAAGGACTTGGTCTTCTTTACACAGTCACTTTACTACTCTCATATCTCACCTCAGTTCCGATTTTGGAATATTCTTCTTAATTGTTTAAAACTGTAGCATATTACCTAACTGCTAATTTATCTTTCCACGTTTTGTGGTGCTGGACATCATCTTGCATATCACAGTACTTTCAGGGTCACCTTCAATTGATAGCACCCCATGATCTTCATTTTCAGCTTACTTTGGCCTGGGCTAAAGTAACACCATATATTCCAGAAATGTGCACCATTTTACAGGAGTGTTAAATATATTACCTAAATTGAATTTATTACAAATGACTGTTTTCTCGTCTTGTTACCTACCGGACGGATTGCAAAATTACACTCATCATATTTAACTTAACTGATGTAAAACCCTACAGGCAGAAGTTACAACTGTTAAAATATTGGGATTGCAGAAGCATCTGATTCCACCCATCTGCTTTGACCCATGACGTCACCAATATGGTGGAAATGACCATTCTCAGTGTCTCCAATATGGCGCCTATGACATCATTACATAAACACGAGAACAAACACGGAAATACATATAAAACCAACAAACACATCTCCTCTAAAAATATAATCAAACTAACGGGAGCAGCGCGGGAAATTGGGGGTTTGTGGGTGGGGACAAACCAAATATAAACACATACAGACACACACCACGATCTCAAATCACACAAAATGATGACATAAAAGCTCCACAAAATTCCAAAACTCCATGACACTCACAATATCTACAGGAATCAGTCACTTCCCTTCACCTACATAGCTCAACAGCAATTGTCGATACCACAAAATAAAAACTAACTACTCCAAAAATTATAATCACACCGCGACTACCGATACCACAAAACCAACACCTAAAACAACAAAATTTGAATCGGATACTTCCCTTGACCTATACAGGTCAACAGCAGCTCATGATACTAAAACACAGCTATGACGACACATTGGAATTGGACACTTCCCTTGACCTATATAGGTCAACAGTAGCTCAGGATACCGAAACACACATAGCTATTATGACAAATTGGAATTGGACACTTCCCATGAACTACATAGGTCAAATACAACTGACGAAACCAAAAAAATTGAAATCGAGTATTTCTCCTAAGGCACACAAATCCACTACAAGTGCCGATGCCAAAACATCAACCAACAACACATGCATTAAATAACACTGACCCAACAGCACATAAAAGCCCCAAACATTAGATACAAAAAAACGACTACTTACCTCAAAAAAGTTCCAGAAATCCACCAACAGTTCCTGGTCTGAGGTGCCAGAACTCTGGCCAACCACATATTCTGCTTGCATATGCTGCATTTCACTATCTCTGCCATGAGCCCAAAAAGTTGCAGAAACTTAATGACAGTCACCATGTAGTCCCCCATTTCAGCCCAGAGATGTGCACTGTTAAACTTAGGAGTCATATCCATACCTAACGAAAGAAGCCAAATTGAATTAAATGACTTACCATGTGACAAACAGCAAACCAATAAAATCAAACAACAGTGCAATAACATAAACATAACAGAAACTTAATTCTTAACTCACTGAAACCAATTTTCATTCTTCTATAACAGTCATGACTGATAAATGCACACTTCACACACCGACACCCAAATGAACCCAATACACCACATAACATGCCGACCATACATACGCCACCAGAGGACACCAGCAACCACAACAAGACGACATCTACAAACATAACACACACATTAACTAATCTCCGTGCCGTCATGACGTCGCACACCACAACACACGTCACGAGTCGAAGCACACGGGTGGGATTGCACGCCTCCATTGACCCAAAATATTTATGACCAACATTGAGTCCATTGCTGCCACCACTCTCAGCCTTCTGGATCACACTTCACACATTGTAAATACATCTCACCTGTTTTACTTCTTGCTAATGATGTAATTTTCATAGGAAAAAAATTTTAAACTTCGGCCCACACCTTGGAAAAAGTTACCTGCAAAGGGCCAAAGTAACCCCAGCTTATGGTACCCGTTTCTTATTTTGTTTCAACAGTAGAATGTTGTTATTCCACTGCAAGAATTGTGAAACATATACTAATTGTTAGAAATTTACTGAAAATTTAAGATGGACTTCTAATCTATTAATTAGCTAAATCAGTCATCATGTTCCATAGTTCCCACAAAGGAGAGGCTTTAGGAATGTGAAACAAATAAAATTTGTAAGTTGCTTTAAAGATGCAGGTGGCCTTCCAATCTCAGAAATATTTATGTACTACACTGCTGGAAAGCATATTCTGATGCAGTGAAAGCAACAACGATATGAAACCATTTTGAACAGAAATAATTCTGTCACATTGTAAAATTAAATTGTACTCATACCATTTTTATATTCAGATTCACCACAATACAAAACAAAGTCTTGATATCATAGATACCGGAAACCCAAAGTGTAATGTTAAATAAATTTGAGGGTAAATTACAGTAAACAGTCTATTTTCACAGAATGTACTCAACACCACTTCACTCTCATGAAATAGGCCTATTCTTTCTCTGCCAGAGCCACTTAAGTAAGCTTCCATTCATTCACACAGCATATTCCAAAACTCCCGTAGAAGTAGCCACAGCAGGTAAAGTTTACTAACAACAAATTATGACTAGTGCTGTAAGGCCACTGCACTTACGTCCACAGCTAGTGGCTAGCATTGCTGCCTCTGGATTACGTCCCAGGTTTGGTTTCCGGCTGGATCAGTGATTTTCTCCACCAGGGAACTTGGTGTTAGTGTTGTCCTCATCATCATTCAAGACATGGCGAGACTGAAAATGGAAAGATTGGCAACCTGTACGGGTGCTGACAATCACGATGTTGAGTGCCCCACAAAACACCAATACCACCACTGTACTTCCACCTAGATTACGTAGCTGTCATTTTTATCAACTACTTCATACTAAGTGTGCCATTTATATAACTTTTTAGAGCACACAATCAACTGTCTATATATTGGAAAGGTTAAAGTTGTTGAATATGAAACTGAAATATACACACAGTCCAAATATTGTGATAAATTGTAGAAATGGCTAATAAGATGCAATTGTGCTTTAGTTTTGGATCTCAGAGGATTTCCCATTTTCCTGCTTGATGTCTGTCAGTAGACTGTGAAAGCAACTGTTGTATTTGTAATAGAAAAAAGACAGGAATATTTCTGTTTCATTTTTATTAGTCTCATACATCAAATTGGTACAATCTCATATACAGTTAAAAAGGGGGTGTATTGGTGCTAGATATATATCTACACAAATGCAAGACACATATTACTGGTATGTGGAAGTTTACATTATTGGAAGTGAGATAAAACTCTTTACCTAAGTTGCTGAACATAGAAATGTTTCTGATTGCAGTCCTACATGAAAATATACAATCATTTTGAAACCTTTCGATCCTTCACCACCCGGTTCTTTTTATTTAGTTATTTTTTAACATAGATGTGAATCAGTAATTCCTACCGAGCCCCTTTTACACATTACAAAAACAGAAATTCTTTTACACGGCGTTTGCTATTTGTGGGAGTTTATTCCCACAGCATGTATTACACTGATGATGCCAAATATAATTTTCAAATAGTCTTGGAATACATACGTAATGAGAATGTTATGGATACATTGAAGTCAGGGCAGGTACAGCCTGACTATATTGTTCTTCAGAATAATGACAATTTTTTGCTGGTTGGTTAATGCACACAGTGATGATGATGGTTAAGCCTGTAATTGCTTGCCCACCATTCTCTTTACATTAATACAGTCTTTGATAATTCTTTAGTATCCCTATGCATCACACCTTGCAGTATTCACGTAGGATTTCACAATTACGATTAACATAGTTGGTGCTGTCATGAATACACTGCCAAATTGCATAGTCTATTCTACATCCGACTATTTATGAACTCATCCTTTTGCAGAAGGTAGTAATGTCATGTCCTTTTTTTTACTAGCTAAAATAAAATTGTACAGTAGTTAAAAATACAAAAGTGAGAATATTACCAAGGTAATCAGATCAGACATTATGACTAATTACTTCATTTAACAAATGGATTGTATCCTCATGTTTTGCAAACACTTAAAGCTGTACTTTTTGATACTGTAACTTCATGTTTGAAATCATCCCTAGATTCGAAGAGGGCCATCATTTATATTTAACTAAAGCTTAAATTTTGAATTATTCCCTTAAAATGCAGAATGTGGTAAACGAAAGAAGATCACTGTTCAGAGAATCATAAGCTTCAGCATTACCAAATTAGATTTTAGAAACATGACAGGGTATAAAAATAGGCATGTCTGGAAATTGCATATTAATTAATTGATAACTTTCAAAGTATGGACATTTAAGCTAAAGTAATTGCTTTCTTTGAATGAGGAACAGTGGATAACTAAACTGATTAATTAGGTGGCTGGTCTTTTTCAGTTCTAATACATGTAATTTTGCAGAGTAATGAATTTACATCCCTCAAATTGTATCTGTCTGAACCAATTAACTTTCTATGAAAACCTAGGTCCCAATATGTTCAGGCTTAGAGAAATCATTTGTGTTATAATAAGAACATGAAATCCTTTACCAAGTGGAAAATTTGACAAATGCGTGTACACTAATGGTGCAGTCATAACTCTGTAGTTACGATAACAAGGTAATGTAGGGTGGCATTCACACATGAAATAGTTATATTAACCATTAAATATGCTACATTTCAGTCTAACATGTCAGCTTTCCTGAGGAAGCAAATAGTGTGCTCTTAAGCTGATATTCTACAAGGTGGCCAATGAGGTTTGCTGAGTCAACATCTGTTGCATTACATCAGCTGATATTGATAAGTTTCCAGTCATCATTGTGAGACACATGTCTAGGATCTGTAGACCCCTAAGCTAAACCTGTACCCAGAAGGCATCATTTAAGAGCTTTTTTTCTAATTAAAAGCCTGTAATGTGGCATTTAAGATTTATTACCATATTTAATTGTGTAAAATTTTGCTATACAACTTTAGATTTAATTAACTGACAAGAGTAAAAAATTGAAAAAGATTTATATCATTGAGATACTGGCAATCAAAAAATTGTGTTAAAAGTGCAGTGGACAAAAGAAAACTGAGCTTCATGTCAATACTAAACTCAATGTTTCAATAATTATCATTTGGTTTTAAATAAAAGTACTTCCTGATTATGGTACAAAGGTGCTACAATACTTTTGGGCATTGAAAAGAACAGCAGCTTTCATAACAGGCATATCTGAATTTTCATAATTCACTATTTCAGTTTTAAAAAATAACATGGCGTGAGCGTAAACACACAAGCTTGTTAGGCAAATTCGGTATAGCAAGAAGAATGTGTAAACAAAGCGTATTTTACCTATGTTGAATTCAAATACAATTCTTTCCCAAATAAACAGTCTTAAAATGAAAGCTTTTAACAATCATATTGGCTAAATGGTTGGTACCTGCACTTTGTTGTAATGAAGCATCTTATAACATTTTCATAACTATATTGTCTTAAATGACCTCCCATTGCGATCATAAGTAACAGATACATCCTCAGAGCGAACTCGATATTAAGAAAATAATCTGTGACATTTTATAAATTCTGATTTGAGTGAAATTAGGTAAGGAGAAATTGACTTCCTGTGATATCAAGCCCATACAAAATAACAATGTCTTTGTCTTTTAGGGTTGTAAAAGGGCTTGCACCACAGTATTAAAATAAAGATGTGTTTTGAATTTTAACATTTTGTTGTGTGAGCTCCTCTGTGATGCTTGTCCTTTGGCTGTAACCTAGATAGCCTGTACATAAATCTGACCATTACTGCCTTACATAGGTAACTGACAACACATTGTATAGTACGCATATGACAACAGTGTAATTTCAGATATAGTTAATGCAAATGTCTTAGCAATTGTTGACTCCCTACACCACTTTTGCTTTTGCTGACATCTGTGTGCTAAACACAGTCTTGTCTACTAGTTAAGGTTTGCGGCAACTAGAAAAATTGTTAATAATTGTTAATTTCGGCTGATGTTATCCGACTGCCATCACTCACCTTTCTTAGTGCCAACTTAAGAGAATGCATGTAATAAAAAGATTACAGCTTTATCATGAGGAATAGAACTTGCACTCTGTATTGGGAAAGTATATTACTCAGTGATATATGCACTTAAGGAAAAATATAATTTTGTTGTCTATTAATTCAGTTCCACAACAAATATAGTAATTTGACAAATATTTTTCCCTATTTATCTTATACATCGTGGAGATGTTTATTGGTTCAAATGGCTCTGGGCACTATGGGACTTAACTGCTGAGGTCATCAGTCCCCAAGAACTTAGAACTACTTAAACCTAGCTAACCTAAGGACATCACACACATCCATGCCCGAGGCAGGATTCGAACCTGCAACCGTAGCGGTCGCGCGGTTCCAGACTGTAACGCCTAGAACCGCTCGGCCACTCCGGCTGAAAGATATTTATTTTCATGTCTTTAACACTACTTGCATTTAGTTTTGTGTTGTATGGTTTAACTCGTAATTCAGTTAAAAGTAAATAGTGAAGACTGTGCACAAAGTGTGTGCGTGTTTAACAATAATTGTAGTAGTGGTAGTAATAGATCACTTGTAAACTGTGTAAGTACAAGTGTAGTGTGTACATACATAAAGGAAACATGCAGCATATATGTATAAAGAAAAGCATATATGTATAAAGAAAATTGCTTCTTCCACGATAATATTTAATTATGAGCTGGTCAGTGTTATGTGCTACCTTGCTGTGAATGAAACTGTTCTGTCTTGCTTTATAGGCTAGTCAAAATTAACCAATATTTTATTTTCAAAAGATGACAACTGTTCACTACTCTTTATCTTGTGTGGGAGCTTGGAAAAAGTGCTACTGGCAATTAATTGATTCTTATCCATCTGATTCAGGTTTTTGCATTTTATGTGACTATTCTTCCAATTTAGGGTATTTGATATCTTGAAATCTCTTTCTCTGTGCATGGTTGCCATAAAGATTTTTTCCAATGGAACTAATGGATTTTATCATGTGAAGAGCTAACTACTACTGTATATGCACACAAAGAACACTGTCTCAGGTGCTAAGATTGTTTATATGTATCCATAGTACATTTTTTATGATGTGTCTGCACATGTATGAATTTTAGCTCAGTCCAAATATTTTTACTTACTAGCAATATACACTGTAAATTCTGAATTAATTGTAAAAATTGGTACCTTGGTTATTTATTGCTGTAGTGAATGCTCATCACCTCCTTGTTAAGAAAAATTGAATTTCATAAAACAGTCAGAATAAATAAGTGAATATTTTTGATTATTATGTAAACACTATTTCTTCTGTTTTCAGAGGCACCAGAAATTGATCCAATCATAATCAAACGTGACTTGCAACTGGGCATGCGGATGCGTCTTGTTTGTGTAGTAAGTAAAGGGGACTTCCCGATACTGATTCAGTGGCTAAAAGATGGAAGTCCCATACCAGAGGATCAAGATGTTGCCGAGAAGATCCTAGATGAATACTCAAGTACACTGAGTTTCAGCAGTCTGGCTGTAAAACATAATGGAAATTACACCTGCCAAGCTTCAAATGCTGCTGCATCCAGGAACTACTCTGTGGAAATAATTGTAAATGGTTAGTATTTACTTTTAGCAATTTAAGGTCAAACGATACCCAATGCTGCTTCTTATTCAGTACAAAGAACGTCCACTCTGTATTTGCATAGACTAATATTCATTATGATACCTGTGATGTTCTTTGGTTACTGCTGTCTGTCATTTCTACCCAGTATTTACATCGGCATCTATACTCTGCCTGTCCCTGTGAAGTTCATGGCAGGGGAGAAGTTGCCATTGTGCCACATATTAGGGTTTTCTTCCATTCCAGATGCATAAGAAGAATGGGAAGAGTGACTGCACATCTCTGCAGATGCTATAATTAGTGAGTTCCTATGAAAGTAATACAGGGTATTACGAAATGGCGTTTTATAGATTTGGAAGATTATAGAGAACAAAATTTTGAATATTTTAAGGTAAAAAACATGTAACAGGATTTATAAAATAAAGTTTCAACAGCCACAACTGAGCTATTGAAAAATCCATGTGCCACCTGTTCGAGAATTCTCAGGCGAGATTCACAGTGAGCATTTGGGCTGGTATTGTTGATCACCTTACTGGACCACACATCTTACCAGATTGCTTGACTGGTGCATGGTATTTGAACTTCCTGGTGTATGCCTTGTCTGAAATTCTGGGGTATATTTCCTTGCAACTGCGCCACTTGTTTGTGGTTTCAGCTCAATGATGGTTCAGCACAGTTTGATCATTGGACCAGGTCATATCTTGCAGACAACTTCAGGCAGAGAGAAACTGAATGGGATGCCCAATGCCCAGTCCTATGGCCTGCACACTCCCCTGACCTCACTCCTCTTCATTCCTTCCTTTGTCGTTATGTAAAGTCTCGTCTGTACTAAGCACCAGTAGAAACAGTACCTGAGTTTATTGAGCGTATCTTTACAGCATTTGATGCCATCAGAGGGGATCAAAGAATCTTACAGAGAATCAGATAGAACATGCTGCACTGTTGAACATTTTGTAATGAAGCTGATAGTAGTCACATTGAACATTTACTCTACAGTAGTGAAGCCACATGTTCAATTTATATTATTTGATTGTTCTTTTCTTCTAATAAACGTTTCGTAAATTACAGTATTTTGGTTTTTCACTTAGCCTACCAAATGCATAGAACATGCATTGTGCAATAGAAACTGTATTTCATATTTCTTGCTATAGGTTCCTTATATTAAAAGATTCAAAATTTCATCTCCTACAGTCTCTCAAATTTTTAAAACAGCATTCTGTAACACACTATATACAGTTGTATTACAGCCCTAGATTCCTCACTTACAGCCAGGTTCTTGTTCAAACCGTTCGAGACTTTGTTTTTTTTTTTAAATTGCATTTTTTGAAAGATATATATGTGTAGAATGTTGGGACGAAAAGGTTTTTTAATCCATCCATTACAAAAGTTTCTATAGCCCATTGTTCAGTCAGTGTCACAGCTGCCAAGGTATGCTCTCAGCTGGAGATGCCTGGCTGAGGTAGAAAACTTGTCATGCTGCATGTTCACAAAATGATTTATAATGCAGTATGATTGCAAACATATTCGCTGATAAAGCTGATGAACAACGTGTGCAGGTTGCTGAATGTTGTATGCCCAGCTCAGCCAGATTGGCTTTCTTGTCTAGAAGAATGAGGGAATTGCTGTCTAGCAACAATTTGGGTTAGTGGAAGGGTTCATATATGCTCTTGGAATTGCACTTTTTTTGGGTCAAATTTTAGTCAAAATTGGTCAAAACATAAATTTTGGCCTGCTGTATTGGATTGGCCATTTTCAGTTTTCAAAATCTAACTTCAGATTTGTGTTCAACAACAACAAAAATATGTAAAAACATGTAGTTTTTGTGCAAATTGGACTAATAATGCATATAAAGGTTTTCCCTAACCATTAAACGAATTTATCCTGAGAAATAACTTTTAAAACTGTGTGCAGCATAAAATAAAAAAAAGCTGATACCTATGATATATGAAATTCTTTAATATTAATTATTTTTCATAAATCCATAAAGAGTGAAACAAACCCCCAAAAATCAAACTCAAAGTTTAAGTTGGCATCATATCGATAAATTTAAAGTTATTTCATTGTGGTTAGGAAAACATGAAATGAAATGAGCATGGCCAGGAGGCCCCATCCGGGGAAGTTCGGCCGCTGAGTGCAAGTCTTATTTCAGTCAAAACCACATTGGGCGACTTGTGTGTCAGTGATGATTATGAAATGATGATGAGGACAACACAACACCCAGTCCACGAGTGGAGAAAATATCCAACCCCGCCAGGAATTGAACCTGGGCCCACTGCACAGGAGGCAAGCACAGCTAAGCAGGCAGACATTATGGTTAGGTATAAGCTCCCATAAATTCAATGTTGCAGCAACTGATGTTATCCATTTTTTATTCCAAGTAACCCGCGAGAGGCTATACTGCACACAGTCTGTGTACCTCAAACTTGCAGACTCTTGATGAAACCATAAATTATTTTCGTCATTTTTTTTAATTTTTTAATTGAAAGTGAAAAGTAAAGTTCCAGGTATGATCAACCATAAAATCCAGACAGGTCCTTTGAATGTCTTTTCATTGTCTCAAAAAGATATACAAACTTTGCCTATTTTTTGCTCATTTGAAAGAGAACTTGGTCTTAATACTGACTCTTGAAACTTAGTAAATAGTCTTTTATGGGATAGTTGGAGTTTATTTTCAAGCATCTGCCAATTCAGGTTTTTCATCATCTCTGTGGGTCAAGGGAGAGTGTGACCATGCTGTGTCAACAATGATATTATCTTAGAAAAATCTTAACCATTACAAATGTCCATCCTATTATTTCAACGGAAAACAGCTCGCTCCTATAAATTGTAATGAACGTTCCACAAGCATATATATGCAGATGTTGTAATTTCAGAGATCAACACATGATCATTTAATTAGATGTCATATTATTCTGAACCCTGACTAGGATTTTTATCTATCGTTGACTTTATAGATGCAATTTAGCCACAACAAGATTGCTGTGCATGAATTGCACCTATAATGTCAATGATAGATAAAAATCCTAGTCAGGGTTCAGAATTAAATGACATCTAATTACATTTTCATTTGTTGAAGCTGTTAGACAGTGTGATAGAAAACATATTTAAACTGAAATTTCATACTATAAATTCCTCCATCTCACTGCTACTACAGCTAATCATCACGTTACCTAATATTATGCTGCTCTCGACTTGAGTCTCAATATCCTTACCATGTCTCTGCTCATTTTCTTCTCTGTTGACTTTTTAAATTAATTTTTATAGTAGAAATAAAGTTTCATGATATTCTTGGGGCATACATCCTACTCATTTTCTCCTTTCTTGGTTTTTTCGTATTTGTATCATAACCATTGGACCATTACTGGTTTTGAGTTTATTACTTCACACACATATATAAACTCTTTTGTGTCTGCCTTCCATTGCCACTGAACATTTCACACAGTACTGGTAGCACTCATACTTGGACAACTTAACAGGTACTATTATTCAGGACAGTAATCTATTTTTGCCTTACTGCTCTAGTAAATACACATTGTACCAAAACAAGTGTTCACAAAGTAAATACACATTGTACCAAAACAAGTGTTCACAATTGTCCCGTGTAGCTTCACATAGATCGTTAACAATATTGTTGTTTCTGTTCAGTACAACACTTCTGGAACTAGATGGAGGAAAAATTTTCAGCCTCCCAGCCAGCTAAAAATGTTGCATGATATTCAATTTTAGCCTCATATAGGATGTGCATTATTACATCAGTAATTCTGATTACATCTAAAGTTCTCCTCATTTCCTCATCTCTTTCTGCTTTATAATTGTTTCTTTTTCTGTCAAATCCACCTTCTTCAGTCTGTTCTCAAACTTAGTACTTCCCTTGCCTCTGATAATACCGGTCAAAATTTCTGACTGAAAAGGAGTGCCTGAAAGGTGAATAATTGCTATCATACTCAAGCAAACAGAGAGCCCACATGACATCTCAAAACTTTAACAGCATGTTAATGAAGAAGAAATGCAGACTGCAGATACAGAAAAATAAACAATAGACAATGAAGGGAAATAGAGGTTCTTACAGTCCTCAATCAGGTGATACCAAGATCACACAGATAAAGAAATAGGTAGTAAACAGAACTCAAACTCTTTGTTCTTTCAGTCCTATGAGGCATCACTGTCTTCGAGTATTTTCAAGGATTTCACTGTTTATTTCTGAAACCTACCTATTCATTGGATTATTGTTGGTTCCAAGGGACGTTAGCGGTAAGTCCATACACGTTCATTGCATTTGAAGAAAGTGTGTGTATTGCAAATTGTCTCTTGCATGCTTGTACAGAATTAGTCGCTTACCACCACCATCAGCAGTGACAACTTGCAACAAATGGAATAAAAATGCAATAAATAACTCACTTTGATCATGTTTAACGCTTTTGTTAGTTACAACATTCACAACAGAGAGCTGAGAACACTACTGAACACTCATTGATTGCCGGAGAACACAAGACATAGATGTGCAGAACAAATCTAAACTTGATTGCCATCATTGATGACTCTAGCTATAATAGCAGCAGTGCAGAAACAGGAGTGTCCCCAAACAGTACCCAGAGACATTGCACAGACACTGGCAGAGCCTCATTTTGCAAACACTGCTGCCAATGCCAACCAGGATCTAGAATTTTGCTGCTACTGTGTGATGTACAGAAGGGAAGTTGGACATTAGGTCCTACAATTCAGAGTCTTACAAATATGCTTTCTGTAGGAGCTGGAATTGACACTGTCTGAGATTTGTTATACAGAACACGTTCATGAACAAATGCAGTACTGTGTACACTGTCTTCTGCTACCAGGGTTAAAAGAAATCCCCCTCAGATGTTTTCATTTGATATGATAGACAAGTCACTTCCCCAACTCATGGAGAGAGGCAATACTGATAACTCTCCTCAAACCAGGGAAGGATTTCACATGTCCCAGCAATTACCAGAATATTGCTTCAATGAGCTGTGTAGGAAAGACACTGGAGCAAATGGTAACTGTCATTGGGTCTGGTTGTTAGAGACCAGACAACTTCTTAGCCACTCTCTGTGGATTCCGGAGATTCAGTCCACTGTCGGCAACCTGACCCTGCTAGGGGCAGCTATTCAACAGGCTTTTCTACGTAAGCAACACTGTACCAATATTTTCTTTGATATCGTTGAGGCGTATGATACTACTTGGAGACACAATATTCTCACACAACTGCACCAGTGGGGCTTTCATGGTCACCTCCCAATCTTCATACAGTCTTTCCTGTCTCAGAAGGTTTTTAGGTCCTGAGTTCGTGACACACTATCAGATCGTTTTGAGCAAGAGAATGGGTCCCTTGAGGCAGTGTTTTGTATTACCATCTTTGCCATAACCATCAATGGTATCACATCTACCACACAGAGTCCCATACAATGCTCCTTATTTCTGGATGAGTTTGCTGCTTTCCATTCCTCTTCCATTGTTGCAACAACTCATCATTTGCTGCATCATTCTCGTCATATTTTTAATTTACCTGACTTGCATATAAGTGACTCCGTACTACATTTTAAAGACCCTGTGAGATTTTTGGGCCTCATTTTTTACTCCATACTATCATGGTTACAACATGTAAGAGACCTGAAAGCCAAAACCTAGAAGGTACTGACCATTATCAAATGGCTTAGCCACAGATCTTGGGGAGCAGACAGGGTGTATCTGCTCCAGTTTTACAGGGCTTTTGTGTGTACACAGGTAGACTATGGATGTGTGGTGTACAGGTCAGCAAGACCTTCTCACTAGAAGATTATTGGCACTACTCACCACGAGGGGTTTAGGCTGGCTATAGGCACTTATAGGACCAGCCCCATACCCAGTCTCTGTGGAACCACCACTCACCATCTGGTGGCAGCTCCTGCTGGTGTGTCAGGCATGTAAGTTCTTCAAAGCTCAGAATTCACCTATGTGCCGTACTGTTGCTTGTCCACCCCTGGAACGCCTTTTCTCGCATCATCCATGAGCTCTAATGTCGTTTGGGATTCGCTTGCAGCGTGTGCTTGATTCAGATGGTGTGAAGTGTGTCCAACCCAAATCCAAGGTTTTAAACACCTGCCACCATGGTTATTACAGAGACCTAGGGTAATTTTAGATTGAGTGCAGTACAGAAGAGATTGCACTCCTGTGTATGTGTGTAATACCGTATTTTATGACATTTTAACTGAGCACCACCACAACTGTACAGTGCTCTTTATAGATGGGTTGAAACAGGAGGACAACATTGATTGTTCTGTTGTTTTCACAGATTGTGTCCTCAAGGTCAGTTGCCTGGAGACCTTACTGTCTTTGAGACAGAATTACGTGCAATCTTGTTTGCACTGGAGCCGATGAGATGTGCTTCAAGTGCAAAATTCCTTGTCTGTTCCAATTCTTTGAGTTCCCTTAACTCTCTACAATGCTTGTGCACAGCAGGTAAAGTAGTCCAAAATACCCAGGACGCCTGCCCTTAGCTAAAATGCCTGGGGAAGGTGGTGCCTTTCTGTTGGGTATTAGGGCACATGGGTACTGTGGGGAACAAAAGGGCAGATGTAGCAGCCAAGGATGTGTGTCATGATCCTAAACTAGTTCTGTGTGCCATCCCCTGCATGCTATCTCCTCACTGTTGTAGTACAGAGTCATGCATCAATGGGAAGACGAGTGGTTGGAAGTGGCAGTTAATAAGCTGCACCTAGTAAAACCCACTACGTGGCCGTGGTGTACCTCCATCCAGTCCCGAAGACGGGATGAGGTCCTCCTTGCTCATCTTCATGTAGGCTACAGCTCTATGACATATGTCTCCTTACTCCAGTGTGATAACCCTCCAATGTGTGGTACCTGTGGTATACAGATCACTGTGCACCACATTCTACTAGACTATTTCTTTTATTTTTGGACTAGAGAGTAGCAACAGGTTTGCCAGCAGATCTTCCCTCTATTTTAAGTGACACTGAAACAAATGTGATTAGAATTTTAAGGTTTTCCAACTTGTTGCTGCAAATTCTAGAGAGATGTGCCTAATGTGTTGTTAAAAGGATGACTGGCTCACCAATATTTTTTGTAAGTGGTCAGCCAGTCACATTCCCTTATGCCTTTCTTTTATCTCTTCTGTGGTTCCATTTCTATTTCAATCCCTTCTTCATTATATTAAGGCCTGTGAGGCAGAGTGACTGTATCAGTTAAGGTGAGTAAGGTGGGAGTTGTGTGAATTAGTGTCATTTTGTAGGTTTACTTCTCACTGTGTGATGACAAATTTAGTCATTTTCTCCACATTTGTCTCTTTTAGTATGTGTAAAGACACTGATAACCCCACTGTGACTGCCCATAAGCTGGGTGCAATATGTGTCCCATGCATTCTTCCAACACCAGCTACTCCATTCTGGTCACAGGCATCGTCTAACCCATCAAGCGCAGGGATACTTGTAATATCAATCATGAAATCTGCAAACTAAGCTGCAACCACTGTGCTGCTTTCTATGTGCACATGACAAGCTGTATGTCCACATGAATGGCCACCAACAAACTGTGGCCAAGAGAAAGATAGACCACCTAGTTACTGAGCAACCTGCACACCACAACATGCTTCACTTCAGTGACTGCTTCATCGTCTGTGCCATCTAAATCCTTCATACCAACACAACCTTTTGTGAACTGTGCAGGAGGGAACTCTCCCTGCAATATATTCTACAATGCCATAACTCCCCTGACCTCAGCCTACACTAGTCCTTGTCCTTCACCCACATATCCCCTTCCATGCTCGCACTCCAGCACTACAAAGCCTTCTATCCCACCACTGCACACACTAGTACTTTTACCCTTATCTACTTCTTTTCCTTCCTTCCTTCAAAGCCCCCCCCCCCCCCCCAATCAAAACTCCTGATTGCCCCTAACAGTTCTCTCTTGTCCCCACCATGTCGCTGCATGCTTCCACAAGCAGCACTACATCCTATCCCCCCCCCCCCCCCCACTACCCTGCTATTCCTCCCCCTCCCTGCCCCAGCCACCTCCTCATCCCCGTCATTTAGAAATTTAGAGATTCCTTCTCTCATCAGGATGTTTCTTGCAGTCTGACCTCAGTGGGCAGAGACAGTGGTCATAAGTGAAGCATACGAACATTTAATTCTGAGTGCTCATCAGCCTCATCTTTTAGTGCATCAAGGCAATGTCAAAGCAGATAAAGTCCTTGCATATTTCTTCATTTTTTAATTTTGTGTTAAATTACCTGTGTTGTTTGTCTTTGTTAAGAGTTGTTTTCTAGAACATGGTGTGTAGTTTACAGTAGTTCCAAAGGTAACGTACATCAAAGATATACCTACTCATATACCTATGCTTCTTGGCTTTGAGCAAGATCAGTATGTAGTATAAAGGGAGGCCCCTCAGACCCCATAATATGCTGTGGCATAGGTTTTACTGTGTAGTTATAATTAAACTGATTGTGTTCCGAATGCTGCAGTGCAGGCTGTAAGCATTGCAGGATGCTGAACATCAGGGGTATGGTGTGGTATGTTCAGTAATTGGTGTGCATGTGAAGTATGCTGAAAAAATAATAGTTCTATTTTTCTGCCACAAGGTGAAAATATGGTGCTGTAAGCAGTCAGAATATGAAACATTTCCTATTTTGACTTCAGTATGATGCTTGTCACTTGGTGACACATGTTAGTCTCTTTTGTGAATTGACTGTTGGTGTAAAGGGTTAAGAAGTTTGAAGTTATGGCAGCAACAGCAGTGCCGCATTGCAGGAATATTGCTAACAGAAACAGCTGTGAAGAGGCTCCATGTCAATAAATGAGTATGATCAAGAAATTTGAACAAACAGGTGAATTAGGTGGTGCAGCATGGAGAGAGAGGCGGCTCTTTCCATGGCACTTGTTAATGAAGGCACTGTAGTTAAACAGGCTGTGCAGAACATGCTTCAAATTCTGCAGCCAGTGCGCAAGCTGTTACTTCTATAGATATGGTTACGATTCCACAGGTCTTCCTCTCCTCATGTCATGAAAATTCACTGATGGGAGAGTTCTTATATCTAAATAGAAGTGCTTCACACTTAGCTTCAAACTCGAACTTAAATAGAGTAGCTTCACTGAAACAAATGTGATCTCCAAATGTGATCAGCATAGCTTTCAAGACTTGCTGACTCATTCTTTTGCAAACACTCTCTGCCCTCAGCACAGTATCTTCTTCCCTACAGCCCTCTCTGTGTGCTCATTACATAGCATAAGCCAGTGCACAAGCTATTGCAATGCGCTGTCCTTGATGTCACAATCCCGATAACAGCTGCATAAACCTCTAGGTTTACCCGGCCACAGTCGTGGAGCCAGTGATGCCACTTGCAGCTTCTTGTTTGTGCATTGCTGTACAAACAGGCCAAGTTACAGAATGTTTCATTTTTGGAGCTGCGACCTCGTTGTGATATGGAAATGGATGTTGATACAGCTAAAGTTACTGATGTTCTGAAAGGGCAAACTGTATTTCATGGTAGCCAGTTTGATTTTGCTTGAATTGATGCTCATGTTGAACATGGTCACGCATGGCTTATTATTGCAGAGCTCATGTTGATTCTGCTCTACATTCATTCGTTATTAAATTGGAGACTCTTCCTCATTATGATATAAGTAACAACTCAATTGGAAGCCAATTGATGTTTCTTCATTTTCATTTTTCTTCTGACAGTATATGGCATGGAGTCCTGCAGATTTAAAATAATCACAGTTTTTACCATACACTACCAATACAAACACATCTAAGAGTTTTTGTGCTTTTATAGTAGCAGCCAGTGGGTAAACACAAAACAATTCTTTGAGGCAAGTAAAGAGCTGAATAGCAATTTCGTGCCAACTCCATGTATGCGTGAATAGGGGTGAGCTATTATTATTATTATTATTATTATTATTTTGGGGGGGGGGCGGTTCAGGTCAGGGAATGAAAGAATGTTACTGTGGTCTTCAGCCAGTAGACTCATTTCATGCAGCTCTCCATGGCACTCTATTCTATGCAAAGCTTTTCATCTCTGTGTAACTATTGTAACCTACATCCATAAGAAACTGCTTACTGCACCTGATCCAGTCTCTTTGTACTGCTTTCCCCCATCTCCAAATCCACACACTTCCATTAATTACGAAATTGATGATTTCTTTGTGCCTCAAGATGTCATCTATCAACCAATCCCATCATATATATATAATAGAGGGAAACATATATTTAATTTATTTTTATTTATTTAATTATCCATCTGTAGACAATAAATATTGTATGGATGTTATCCAAAAGTACATGTAAATTTATGGTAAACAATTTGTGCAGAAGGAACATACAAAATTTTACATTAAATAGTACAAAGAATAATACCTGCAATTTTGTACAAAAAATGTGAAAAGAATAATACTTGGTCATACAAGACACAGTAACACAACTTTTTATAAATGTGTCCTAACAGTATTGTAACTGCATAGTCTGTTTGCTCTAAGGCTTTACTTTTGTCTTCCCTTATATTCACTACTGTAATTCAGTAAAGATTTTACCACACTCAACAGCTGTCCATCATATTTTTAAGAAATTAACAGAAACTTTAGGGGATAAAAGACAGTATTTTCAGTTTTGCCTTAATATATTTTCAGAATTATTTATTGGCCTAAATAGTCATTTACAGAGTAAAAAAATTGTTGAAGTAGAAATTTTTTAAATTCTACTTTAAATCTGTTTTCATCTTCTAACTTTTTGATGTTGGCTGGCAGTATGTTGTAGAGTTTTGTACCAATATGGCTCACATACCTTTGTATGTGTGTTCTTTTTGTTCACTGAGTAGGGAGTTCTGTGCTATTTCAAGTACTGTAGTTATGCTAGTCGGTATTTGTCTGAAAATCTGCAAGGTGGGCCCTAACACATAAAACACACTTGTGTGTGTGTGTGTGTGTGTGTGTGTGTGTGTGTGTGTGTGTGTGTGTGTGTTAAGTATTGTTAGACCTTTAAGCTTGCATTGTGTCTGTGGATGACTGTGTGTTATTATTCGGACAGCCCTTCCTTTCTGTAACAGAAAGATTTGTTTTAGATGGCAAGTGGTGGAACCCCAAAATATTATTCTGTGTGTTGCAAGAGACTGAAAATAGCCAAGATATGCCATCCTGGCACCCCCTGCAGTACAAACATTTGCAATAATTCTAAGAGCAAAACAGGCTGAGTTAAGTTTCTGCACAAGTTTCATTACATGATCATTAAAATTAAGATTTTCATCTACATGAATTCCCAGCAATTTTGTTGATCTCACTCTGTCTATGGCCTTGTCATCCAACAACAGATCAAGATTAACATTTTGACATATAATTTGTTTTACTTGCATTTAATGTCAACCGGTTTGCATTGAACCAAGTGTGGACACATTCTTTATTACTTGATCAGTAGTTTTTTACAGCATTTGCTTTGGTGCACCTATCACTACACTAGTCTCATCTGTGAGTAGTATGCCCTTTGCTGCTCCATTTGAGGTGTGTAAGTCATTTATGTAGACAAGAAACAATGAGGGACCTAGACTACTGCCTTGCGGCAATCCTATTTCCACTTTTTTGCATCTGATACTAAATTTATTTTGTAGTTGGAGTAATCTGACATCAGTCCTAAAATCTGTGTTCTATTTTGTGGGTATTATTCAAACCACTTTTTCCCTGTCCCATAAATACTTAATCCTTCCAAATTTTCTAAAAGAATGCCATGATTTACAGTGTCAAATGCTTTGGAGAGATCTAAATTTATTCCTACTACGCTGTTGTCTTTTTATAGATTTTTGATTATTTGTTCAGTGTAGCACATTAGTGCTGTTTCTGTATGTTTACCTGCCTGGAAGCCATGCTGATTTCTATTTAGTAACTTATGGTCATTTAGATACTTGTTGATTCTGTGTTTCATTAATTTTTCTATTATTTTGGAAAACACTGGAAGGAGGGATATTGACCGATAGTTTTCTGCCTTAAGCTTGTCGCCATTTTTGAATAATGGCTTCACTTTTGACATTTTCATCCTTTCTGGAAACACTCCTTCACTAAATGATAAGTTGGCTATGTATGCCAAGGGCCTTGTGATTTGTGCAGCTGTCATTGTTATGACATAATCAGGCATCTCATCTACTCCTGCTGACATTTTAGATTTCAAGCTTTTTATTACTTTGAACACTTCATGTTCATCTGTTGGATCTATCCTCATGCTACAAGCAGCATTTGGAAATTCAGGTTTTTGTTGGTTTGTAAATTTCAAGCTTAATGAAGTTGTTGCATTTATAAAATAATTGTTGATGTAATTCGGCAAATCTTGTTTTTTAATATTTACATTTTCTGTGTTTTTGAGAATGATATCCTGGTTTATGCATCTCTTTTCCTGTTTCAATCGTCACAATACCCCATATGGCTTTTGATTTGTTATCAGACTGTCTTATTAAGTTGTCATTACTTCTAAATTTTGCATTGGCAATTACTTTTCGATATACGCTCTTGTAATTCTTGACATATTCCATTAACTGTGGATCTTTAGATGTCTTCAAATTTAAATTTAGTCTCTTTAGAGTTCCACAAGAAATTCTGATGCCAACTGTGATCCAAGAACTTGGCTTTGTATTGTAGTCAAGTTGTATCACAAACTACTTATTTTTCCTATTCAATTTAGAATCTCTTCATAAGTTATTCAATGTACATAATCTACAATTCAGGCTGAGAAAGACAGGAATACCATGATTTCAATATTACTGGGAGTCAAAACTGTTCTCCTGTCAGACATTTTATTACAGTTTGCTGAAAATGACCTCTCACTATCAACATTACTAATTGGGATCCCCGAAGCCTTCAATGCAGCTCGCACAAAATGTCCATACTCTAATTTCAGGGAAAGAAGAGTCGGAATCACATAAACATCTTTACCTTCTCTACAAGAACTAGCAACTAAATCCATAAACACAGTGTATGATTCAAGATATTTTGATGTTGAAAGCAGAATGGGACTTTGCTTCATTAACTGAGGGATTTCAACGCTGTCTAAATCATCTTTCATTATGTTTCTTGGATCAAACAATTTACTGATAGAAGGACTAACAATCTTTCCTGTGTCACACTCCATTAAGTGATTCAGCTTTATCAGACTTGCTCTGCATAGAGAATGGAACAGGGATGTTAAATGTACTTGCATTTGCTTCGACTGTTTATCCGAATTGAATGTATACAAGCTTTCTCTTTTGGGTATTAACAGAGATGCGATCCGCCTACACCACCCAATGGTTCAAATCACCAAGGTCTATAGCCCACACACTGCTCACCAAATTTAATTTACAAGTCCAGCACTGCCTGCGTACTAATCCCTCTGAAACTAAAACCCTAATTTCATTTACACACTTACCCTTACAGGCCCTAGTGGGCTGAATCTGAAGTTATAGAAACTATTAAATTTCAGGTTTTTGAATTACACTCAAAATTGCTTGTGAACATTCTGTAGCATTTGTATTCATAATAACTTTCACTCCCCCAACAAACAACTTCTGAACTGTACCATAACCACAACCAAGAACTTTTATCAGAACTATGAACACACGCTGCCCTTTCCTGTCTGTCATTTCATCATAAAGAATTGAAACTCACTCACCTTTCACAGCTTCTTTTAATCTCTCCATCTCCTCTTTGATGATTCAAGGTACAGAACCTTCCTGCAGTCTTGCAGCTGAGAGCAAATCTTCAGTACCTTAAAATATCAGTAGACATGATGTTAAGTACTATTTAACATCATTGAAGGAATTAAATTATTAATTTTGTGATCTTTGAAATGAATGAGGGATCCAAAATGTGGTACCTGAGCCTAAATATCACTGAACAAAAAAAAAAAAAAAAAAGAAAAAGAAAAAGAACATAACCACACAGTTACTAATTTGCCATGTAGAACTGAAACTGATTTGAAAATGCTTCTTCAGTTGTTCAATAGTCATTTCTGCCACATGTATTGTGCCTGAAATTGCTTTTGTGTTCAATAATTTCAGCTCACTTGTCTTCATATTTTGCCATGTCTAATATCAGATTGAGAATTGTAAGAGAAGAGCTAGAAGTGATAGAGGAATTTACTTACCTGGGAAGCAAAATCACAAGGGATGGTAGAAGCTGGAAAGATATTGTGAGCAGAATACAAAAGGCCAAAATTGCATTTAATTGGAGAAGGAACTTACTCACCAGCAACAGCATCAGTCAGAAAATAAGGAAACGTATCATGAAAGGAGTGTGGCCCTATACAGATGTGAAACTTGGATAATTGGAAGAGAAGAGAGAAGACAGCTAGAGGCCCTAGAGATGTGGTACTATAGAAGGATGATGAAAAACAGCTGGAGAAACGCAGTAACAAATGAAGAGGTGCTTAAAAGAGTACAGCAAACCAGATCTCTGTGGAGACACATCCAGACAAGAAGAGACAAACTTGTAGGGCACATCCTACAACACAACAACATAATTAGAACGATAGCAGAAGGAACTATTGAGGGAAGGCATCAGCAGGGGTGACCAAGGACATCATACATGCAACAGATCATGAATGACGTTGGATGTAACACATACGCGGAAATGAAGAGGAAGGCAGACAGAAAAGAGGAATGGCACTCTTCTGCAAACCAACTTCAGGGTTGAACACTAAAAGAAGAAGAAGAATATCAGAATAATAATAAATGTACTGAGTATGTACAGAAAGTGTATTCAGTTTGCTTCCAATTTTCATGTAAATGTAATGAGTGATATTACAAAAAAAATAAGGATATCGGTTTGACTGTGGGGCTTCTGATTGCCAACATAGTGACCATGTGGTGGGTTGCACTGCCTTATGAACATTTAGATAGGTGGTTTCCAACTTCGAAATACCATCCAAAAACTTCATGCTCTAAACATTATAAAATCCTGACATGTGACAATTTGGTTAGATTGGATAGGTCACTCTATTTCTACATTTAAAATTCTTACCTCGTAACAGTTGGAAGCATAGAAAAGCCCAAATTTTGCTGATTCATGAGGTTTCAGTCTCATTCTTGCTCTAAAAGTAATAATAGTTTTTGGTGGGTGATTGTGAGTTCTAGGCATGCATGAAGGAATTATATTCCCTCCTAGCTACATTTCTTTATGTAGAACCACATCTGTATGTTTTTAATATCACTAGGAAAATTATTATTTACGATTTGTACAAGAACCAGATGGCAGTTATAAGAGTCGAGGGGCATGAAAGGGAAGCAGCGGTTTGGTAAGGGAGTGAGACAGGGCCGTAGCCTATCCCCGATGTTATTCGATATGTATATTGAGCAAGCAGTAAAGAAATCAAAAGAAAAATTTGGAGTAGGAATTAAAATCCATGGAGAAGAAATAAAAACTTTGAGGTTTGCCGATGACATTGTAATTCTTTCACAGACAGCAAAGCATCTGGAAGAGGAGTTGAACGAAATGGACAGTGTCTTGAAAGGCGAATATAAGATGAACGTCAACAAAAGCAAAACGAGGACAATGGAATGTAGTCTAATTAAATCAGGTGATGCTAAGGGAATTAGATTAGGAAATGAGAAACTTAAAGTAGTAGATGAGTTCTGCTATTTGGGGAGCAAAACTGATGATTGTCAAAATAGATAGGATATAAAATGTTGATTAGCAATGGCAACAAAAGTGTTTTTGAAGAAGAGAAATTTGTTAAAATCTAGTATAGATTTAAGTGTCAGGAAGTCGTTTCTGAAAGTATTTTTATGGAGTGTAGCCATGTATGGCAGTGAAACATGGATGATAAATAGTTTGGACAAGAAGAGAATAGAAGCTTTTGAAATGTGGTGCTACAGAATAACGCTGAAGATTAGATGGGTAGATCACGTAATTAATGAGGAGGTACTGAATAAAATCGGGGAGAAGAGGAATTTTTAACACAACTTGACTAGAAGAAGTGATCTGTTAGTAGGATACATTCTGCAGTGTCAAGGGATCACCAATTTAGTGATGGAGGAAGCGTGAAGGGTAAAAATCGTAGAGGGAGATCAAGAGATGAATACACTAAGCAGGTTCAGAAGGATGTAGGTTGCAGTAGTTTCTCGGAGATGAAGAAGCTTGTATAGGATAGAGTAGCATGGAGCGCTGGGGACCTTTGCCTTTCGCGGGCAAGTTCTGTAGGTGGTAGAGCACTTGCCTGCAAAAGGCAAAGGTCCCGAGGTCAAGTCTCAGTCCGGCACACAGTTTTAAACTGTCAGGAAGTTTCATATCAGTGCACTCTCCACTGGAGAGTGAAAAACTCATCCTGTAAACTCATATTTCTTCCCTTCCAAAAATGTGTAATGTTACGCAAACATTGTATGTATTTGTTCTTCCAGTCTCTCAGTTTTGGATAATCAACTTTTTCCAGTAAAATATTAGCCTCCATGAAAGCTCATGTTATTGATAAAATGAATTCTTCTCCATTGGATTTTCCTCATTACTCAGTTTGCCACTGTACTGGCATCTGTGATAGTAACTTGTCTTTTGAAACCTATTGTTATTAGTACCTTCTCCTTGTTCTTCATAAGGGGAGAACTATTATTATTATGTTTTTGGCATGTGTCCTATCTTTGCCACTCAGTTCATACATTACAGTATTTCAATGTTAAGGTCATTTTAGTTTTGTCAAACATGTAAAAACCTTCTAACAAAGATTCTTTTTCTCGAGCAAAAACCATCACCACCATATTAGTAAATGGCAGCACAAAACCAAGTCACAAAACATAAGACTGAATGCACTGGCAATCAGCAACCATTTCCCGCATGCAGTACACTGCCAGATCAAAGAATGCACCAGATATAGTTGAATGTCCTACTTCCCTGCACAGGAAATGAAGTCAGCAATACACAGTATGATATTAAGATATCAATATATATCAAAGTGATGTACAATTAATTCTCATAGATATTTGGATTTCATTGCCATAACTGCCATTAATTTCAAATGACATGATTCCATGCTATTTCATCAATTATTTTGCGATTTTGCATGAAGATAAATAGTCTCTCATTTGGTGCAAAATTTGTAAAATTTCGTAAAAATGTTGCAATTTTGTGCTTTGTGAAAAACAGGTGCCTCTGATTATCATACACTCTATTGATCTCTTCATCATCTCTTATTTATCATTAGACCAGCTCCTTCATTACCCCTGTTTGATTTATGTTGATAACTCTTTACTGACATGATCAGAATACCTATTCTTCTAATCACCCCTCTATACTACTCCCACTATATCTTAATTTCAACCTATCCATTTCCATTTTTAAATGCTCTGCCCCCACCTGCTTGGTTGAGAGATCTAGCATTTCCCCTCCTGACCTGTAGAATGCCACTTTCATTTCTCCTTAAGACAACATCTAACATCTTCCTGGGCAGTCCATGCCTAGAAATACAAATGGGGGATTATTTTATTTCTGGAATATTTTCCTAAAGATGATGTCATCACCATTAATCTACACAGTAAAGCTTCATGTTCTCAGGAAATATGACCACTGTAGTCTTCCGTTGCTTTCAGCCATTCTAGGAGGGGGAGAGGGGGGGGGGGGGATGCAAACTTAAATTTGCACTGCCCCTTCTTTCACCCCCACTGATAAAAATCAAAAATTTTTTAGAGTAATTTGGGTAATATATTTCGAAATAAATGTCAGTATCTGACAACATAACTTATTTTATTAAATGAATTAAGGTCAAACATAAACAATTTTAAAATATACAAGAATATACCATAAATCTCATACAAAAATAAATTTAAAAAATTCGCTTTCTGAGCAGTTTTGGCTGCAAAATAGTTTATGATATCATCATAGTTTATGGAAGCAGCTTGTTTGTGCTCTATGGAGATCATACTGAGATTTGTTAATCTTTGTTGAGCAGTCTTGCTCATCAAATGACTTTTAATTAGTTTCAGCTTGCTGAAACTTCGTTCCCCAGAGGAAACAGGAACTGGTATGGTAAGGAATATTCTTAAGGCTGTAGTAATGTTGGGATACCCCTCTACCAATTTATTTTTATAAGTCAAACTTAATGTGAATGATACAGTGGCATTTTGCAAGTCTCTCTATTACCAGGGCATGGTGTTTGAAACTTTGAATTTCAAAAATAAATTCTTCCTTGTTTAGATCTTCTGCATAGGTATAAGTCAGTTCTGCTGCTTTGGCCTTTAAGTCCTCCACTTCCGTTTCTTGAATTTGGGCAACACACAGAAAACTAAATTTTGCACTAATGTTCTCCAGTGCAGTAAACTGGGTACTCAGCTCAATTATCAGTCTCAATCATTTCTAACAGGGACACCCTGAACAAATATTCCTGTGAATGTTTGGACACTTCATTCTCACAAAGCTCATCAGTCATTTTCGGCCATTTTTTTTTCTTTCTTCTGATCCTTTTTTCTGAGAATACTGTTGACACCTCATTATCTTCTACTAGCACTTTGGCCTCAGAAATAGCTTCAGAGGCACAAGAGTGTCTGGAAGTTTTCAGAAAGTTCAAAATGCCTTGAATGTTTTGAACAGCCTTATCAATTGTAAGGTCCTCTCTTTGCAGAAACTGATTAACATGATCTATTTTTTTCAATATCACATACCAGAAACAAGTTAAGGCAATAAATTTGAGTTTTCTCTAATTTTTTAAAATAGACCTTGCCTCTCTTTTTGTTTCTGATGTTGAGAATTTATAAGTTTCAATTTCTTCCAGAGCCTTTAAACTTTATGAAAATACTTATAAACTGCTTCAACTGCCTATACTCTTGCAGATCACCTAGTCTTGTGGGTACATGTTTTTGTAAGGTTTCCCATCTTGATGTGGAACCCACAAAGAATAGATACAAATGGTGGACAGTTCCAAAAAATGTTTGGGCTTCAGCAGATATGTCTGTTGCATGTGCTCCTCCTAAATTTAAAGAGTGAGCAGCACATGGTACAAAATAGACCAGGTTATTCTTCTCAAGTATTCTTGACTGGACCCTTTTGTACTTTCCAGACATGTTTGCCCCATTGTTGTAAGACTGACCTCTGCAGTATTTAATGTTCAACCCATCTTGTTCTTTCTTTTTCAGTATTTCTTGACTAAGGCCTTCTCCTGTTTTGTCTGTAACTATAAAAAAGTCAACAAAATCTTCCACAACCTCTGAGTCATTTGCCTTGACATAGTGAACTACTTGAGTCATCTGCTCACTGTGGCTGATATCTGGAGTGCAGTCAAACATCAATGAAAAGTATGTAGCACCTGAAATATCTTTAATCATGTCTTGTCTTATTTTGTTGACAATCAAATCAAGGAACTAATCTTGTATATGTTTGGAAAAAGCTAATTTGCCCTTTCTTGTGGCGTTCAATATGCAGACAAATGGGGACATTATAGTGTGATATAAGATCAATGGTATTTAGAAATTTCTCACTCTGTGGATCACCAAAATCACCAACTTCTTTTGTTCCTCTAAACAGACTTCATAACCTAGCCATGATCTTTTAACTTTTCTCCAATTTTTTAACTGCTTTAGAAATCAATCTTTACTTAAATTGCGACCTTCTCTGTAGCTCTTACTGATGTCAGTATCACGTTCATTTTCTGCTCTCATTTTCATAGTGTAACATCTTTTAGAGTCAGAAAGCCTCTTCGGCCGTGTACCAGGATCTTAAAAATAAAACTGAAACTCAGAAGTTTCATCCTTTTTCTGAACACTAGCTGATCTTCCAGTAGTGTTTCACATTTCTTCACAGTGTTGTCTATTACCTTCATACTCGGGCCATCTTCGGTTTCACCTGAAGCCAAAAAATATATAATCCATACTGAACTTGAGAGATTTACTGTCTTTGAGTAATCTGTTTGCATTCTTCTCTGTTGTGGTAGTGTTAACAGTAACTATAAGGAATTGATCCCTGAGTCAGCCCATATGAGGATTGCTTGACCATTTTTAAATATTTAGATTTTTTAAAATGTGATTACCCTATAATTGAGAAGTTCAAAACAGCTTTAAAAAATTATCTTGCACCGTTACCGAACGGCGGCCATTTCTATTTGTAAGTGCAAGAGGATTTTCCAATTTGCAGACGTTAGCGATAATTTGAAGATCTCTGATTGGGATTAAGTTACAACTTTGCAATTGGTATGCTTGTTTTTGGTAAAGTCTCGTTTACAACATTGTCCATTACACAAAATACCCTAAAATTCAATTTATATTATATAATCTTACCTGATGTTTAGTTTTCTTTACTGCCAGCAGGCTTTGTGAAAAAGGAATCCAATTTTCATGTCGAGATAACACCTCATTTATTTTTTTCTTCTCCTCTTATGCTATTTTTTTATATGTCACCCCACTACTCCATTTTCGACCATCCATTGCTGTACAAGTTACTGGACATCTTTAAATACACAACAGCGGAACAATAGAGATCAATACAATAGAAAACAATGATACATCATGTAACGCCATCATGCCCCAACAATAAATGGCAATGGGAGAGGCTAGGCTGCACGTGCATCATGTCTGAGAGCTTTTGTGTGAAACTATTCCCTGTCAGCCAGTGTTGACATCTCAGCCTATTTTCGGCTGATACTCACCGATTTAAGGAATACAATGCCGGAAAATGTTTTTATTAGTCGACAGCCGAAATTCTGGCAGTTTTCTTGTATTGCTGCAAATACAGTTAAATAATTCAATTTAACTTACTAGATGCACTTTGTTATTAAAATATTTACGTTCAAGCAAGAAATTCCAACGAGTTAATAATGGTATTAATATTTTGAATGGACCTTCAGAACAGATAGCTTAATACACTGTCTGAGTCAGTATTCTGATTATTTCAGCCAACTGCAGGACGTCTGGTGCCATAAGGCTGCAGCACGACAACAGTGGTTTCTTGAATAACTATCGCACTCCATAGGCACAGCCAGGATTTGATTATGGGACAGTTTTTCAACAAACTGGCATTGTAATAATGTAGACTCATAATAGATCTCAAAAAGGCACTAGTAGTATGTATTGCATCTTAATCTGAATATTTCATTCTAAAGAACTGTTTCCTAGACAGCCACAACAGTATGAATGCAACATTAAGGAGCTTCCTAAGAATTTCTTCCAAAAAAAAAAAAAAAAAAAAAATCTACTGAATTGCCTGCTTCCCCTGTTCAGGAACCATATGTTTGTCTGACGCCTCCACAGATACCCCTTTAATGTGATTGCACCTATTGTACAGCTATCTGTGCTGTAGATGCATGCAAGCAGTCTCACCTCAGCAATATCCACGATCTACATGTGGAATGAAAGTATAACCTTTATGAAACCTAAAAAAATAGTTCTGCTGTGAGATAAAAACAAAACAGTAACCAAAATAAAGACAGCCTATGTGAAAGTGTACTTTCTTACACATCTGTGAAATCAGTATTTGCTGCTAGGTAACTTCAAGGCCATTTTGGCACTTACTGCACACTGCAACAGGCTTGGATCCTCTGTGGCATGCTGTCAACAACGTGGCTGAAGCACTGTTGTGCAGACTTGTCCCTCTCTCTGGCAGCAGCCCCTCCTCTAGTCATACAGTGAGTGAGGACTCCTGTGAGCTCTGTGAAGTAGGACAGGCAGTAATATGTGGCAGACTGAATGACAAAGTAGAATCTGGTGCAGGCACAAGTGTTTTGGAGTATATGATTCAGCACACATTGCAGGACACTTTTGTAAAGAAGTTGGAGTGTTAAAAGTGGGACAGGTATAATAGGTACTGGATGAGAAAAAGACCCGCCATGTGAGAAGAAAGTCTTTGTTCCAGCTGAGCAAACTTAAAATCAGTACTATAACTACAAATGTAAATACCTTTCTACAAAATACTTTTCCAAAACCAATAAACTCCAAATTGAGAAGTTAGATACAAAAGGTCTAAATAACCACTTCATAATAGGTGTTGACCTTGAAGTAAAGGGAAAAAAAAGTAATCAATAGTTCTTCGTGGCTCAAGAATACTGTATTATGACTTTCTGTAATTCCAGAGGCCATTTCATGTAGCTCAGTGGCTGGGTGGTAATATTTTGAATAGACATCACTTTGGTGACTTGTATGGCCCTAATATACACCCATTATCTAACTGGGAAAGGGCAACTTAAAGTTTAACATGGAATCTGAACCATGTGTTGTTCCTGGTGTTTCTCTACATTGTTGAGAGGCGAAAGCTAGATCAAAGACAGACTGCAAATTTCCATTGTTTGAATGGGATTTGACCCCATGATCTCTCAGTTTCCAGGCATACACTCTATCAATAGACCACCTGGACTTACAAAGGCTGTTCAGTGCAGCAGCATCATGAAGTCTGCAGTTACAATAAGAGATTGATCAAATTTATACAGAAATTATGTGTCCATAGTTACACCAAGTGTTAATGTGTGGTGCTTGTGAAACAAATGTGATATGTTACTAATATCTGTAGAAGACATTAAGCTAGATGTATTGTGTGATTGTGAGCACAAGCTGGTTAACGAAGAAGGTGAGTACAACAAAGGAATTGATAACCTTTGGATGGCAAGTTCATGGTACCAAGAAAGTACCATCTGTGGTAATATGTCTATGTACTGCGGTGGCCCGGTGTAATGTTAAGCTCTCTCTATACAGCTTAAGTGTTTTTGTGGACTTACTTGTTGAAGAATGCTGGTTCTGCTTTCTTGCAGCACTGATATCTTCTGCTAGCACCGGACGCTTCTCTGAAGATTTCACTGCTAGGAAGGGGAAATTTTCACTCTCTCGCTCTCTCTCTCTCTCTCTCTCTCTCTCTCTCTCTCTCTCTCTCTCTCTCTCTCTCTCTCTCTTCTTGTTTAAAAAATACACTACTCTTGGAATATCATTCAATGCACCAGAACATATTTATTTACACTTTCTAGAAAAAAACAACTTTACTTTATGACGTAAGCCCACACATTACCACGCACCCAGAATCAGTTAATTACACATTTTTGAACACAATTAATACATAAGTTTTATCGTGGCTGACGTACTCTCAACAGCAGTTCAACATCTAATAAACAGTCACTATTTTGAGTCTCTCCATTTGTTTTTAGCAATACAATGCTACATTACTCTTTGCAGCCGGCCACGGAGCTTCCGGGCCATATTTGCTTATTCTTGGCAGGTCGTGCTGAACACTTGCCAGCGCCGACAAATTATCTCCCTTCCAGTTTCGTCTGCACAAACAATAAATGGGTGCAGTATCCCATGCTCATCCTTATGCCCTGCTTTAAAATAATGCTTGTTCAAAACGGCTGGAACACCAGTGTCTCCAGACTTTCGTAAAATTCTGGGGGCACTACAGTATGTCAACACAAATCTCAATGTAAGGGAAGCAGACTTTATAAATCACACAAATGCATTATTGCTTATGACACTTGACACATCTTAGGTTAGCAGTAGTGTTGTGAAGTGGCTTTGATGTATGCATGGGTGACAGAAGGGTACAAAGGAGAGTTCTTGAATTCAGTGAACAGTTAAGGGCTCTTTGTAGTATATAGATTTCCATCTAAAGATGGTGCATTTCTGACACCAGTTTAACAGACATTGATAATTTGGACTACAAAACAAATGTAGAGGATCCAGTGCACATAAATACTGTGGGAAATCAGCAGCCAAATACACTGCAATCAAACTAAGAGTTTCACGGGAGAGTTGTCACAAAGGGAGAACAATATGTATTTAGAACTTCACTGTCTGAAATTGTTTGGCAACAGAAAACCATGAATGTTGCCTAGTGGTACATTAGAGTACTTGTTCCAGACACTGAAAACCAAATTTGAAGACATATCTCCACTGATTCCTAAGAAAAGTCATAAGGTCAAATCAAAAGAAAGACAAAATAATTGTCAGGGAAAGGACATGGTACACACGTAAACTATTAAGCATTGTTCACGTCTTGAATGACTGTTTCAAAGCAACTACAACATTGATACTAAATTTTCTGTAATTTCTTAAAGGCTATAAAGCTATACAGAAAATAAATAGAGGAGCCAAAGAACAAGAAGAAGAATGATAGATTCATAAGATAACCCATAATTCTTGCATAGCAGCATGGAACCTAGTGAATGAGCAGAGGAAAATGCGTACTTCTTGCTTAAATGCTAGCAACCCAATAATTTTAATGACTATTTTATTAAAGTTATTGAAAACACTACAAAAGGAATACCAGACCTGGATGTTGGGCTTGTTTTTACCTTATCAAATAAGATCCACTGTAAAATGGTAAACTGGTAGAAAATGCAACCTAATGACATAGTGAAAGTAGTGAACACATACAAACCTTCAAGAAGTGCAAATATTTATGTGATATCCTGTACTGCTCTTAATAAAATTATCACTGTACCATCACAGCTATTAGCCATAGCAAGAAACAATTGGTTGTTCACAGGAGTCTTCCCAGACTTCTTGAAATTGACACAGACAGTATCAGTTTACAGAAGTGGGACCACCGGTATCAAATTGTAGGCCAGTCTCAATCAGTAAAGTTCTAGCCCAAGCAGTGGAATGTGGTATTAGAAAACAGATTTTTGTTTACTTTGGAGAAAACAATCTTTTCTGTGATGTAAGACATGCTTTTCAAAATAAAAGTTGCTGCATTGGATTTATTAACAAAAATAACACTTGTCATTTGAGCAGACTGAGTCTATGGCATGCACACTTTGTAATCACAGTGAAGTGTTTGACTGCATCCCCCCAAAAACCTCATTCAAACAGCAGACATGCAGTGATGATGTGGGAGGTGCTGTACTAGCTACCCTTCAATGTTACTTAGAAAGCAGACAGAAGATTGTGTCAGTCCAGCTAGCAATATCTCAGGAGCAGAAGTTAGAAAACAGCATGCCATGAGTTTCTGTCAAAGCCCCTCTCCTTTTGCTTATATTTGCAAATGAGCCAGGTGAATATATATGAAGATAGTTACTGTCTTCATATATATATTAAAGGCTACCTAGCAATTGACCTTCATCTGTGCGAAAGTGCACAGGTTGCCCAAACTCTCACGGGGATCATCACTTTAGTGTGCATGAGTAATGAGTGGATGGGCAAATATCTATTAGGTACATTATGTATGTAGATTGTGGACAGTTGGGAATGTGGGTCTCACAGGAAGCATGCAAGGGATAAGTCCTTGCAGTCGCGCTATTCATCTGTGCCCTCGGTGGCTCAGATCGATAGAGCATCTGCCATGTAAGCAGGATATCCTGGGTTCGAGTCCCGATTGTAGTACACATTTTCAGCTGTCCCCATTGAGGTATCTCAACAACACCTGTCGGCAGCTGAGGGTTCGGCAGCTGAGGGTTTCAATTAATTATCATTTATCTGAGCCAGGTGAAGATAGCCACAAAGTATAATTTGCCAATGACACTACTATGTCCTAATTGAAATGGTGGAATCAGATGTGCTATTTGGAATGGCCAAGGAGTAGTTAATCTCAAATAAAATGAAAATGGATGAAGAAAAAAGCTCAGTGTATGGTTTGCAGCCTCAGCAAACATGTGCTTGGACCATGTAGAAACTGTGGAATTGCTTGGTTTTTTAGTAGATCAGAAAAGCTCATAGGATGAATACAGTATGTATGGAAGGAGAAACTGTTACATAAGGAGAAACTGTTACGTTAAGTTGCCTTATGAGGAGATGGAAAAGAGTAATCACAGAGCAGTATCTAGTGATTTATACCATTCTCCATTCAAGAGACATATTGTCAATGGACTGCAGTTGTTGAGGTCATTCATCAGTCTGCAAGGGCATGCTCGTACTGCAAAAGAAGGCTTTAAGAATGATGAATAGTAAGCAGTAGCACTGCAGGCCTTCATTAAATTGGGAATAATGTCTGTTTATAGATACTATTTATTATTGTTGCTCATCTTTGCAAGGAAAATATAGCGACTTTCAGCAAGAGGCATGAGATATACAGTGAAAAACAGTCAAAAGAAAGAGACTAAGCTGTTGACTGTGAGAAACAAGAGATATCTTTTTGAAGATTGCAGTGAGAATGTTCAGTTCTCCTTTGTAAATCCAGGTCTTACCTCTGGATAAGTTCAAGAAAAAATTGCAAGAGACTAAAACTATTCCTGCTACATTCAGTTCAGGTCATTGAGACTGGTCCATTGATCAGTGAAAATGTCATGTGGTCTGATGAATCACATTTCTTGTTACACTAGATCGATGGTCATGTCTGGATATAACATCATCCATCATTCATACATGTTCGAAACATGTACTGCACCATGGACTCATGCCGGAGGGGGCAGCAATATGCTCTGCAGGACATTCACCTGGGCATCCATGGGACCAGTGGTAGTAATTTAAGGCATCATGCCAACTGTGGACTACATGAACATTACTGCAGATGACCAACATCTCCCCATGTTTGAGGTCTCTACCCGGTGGTAATGGGATGTAGCACCAGGATAACTCTCTGTGTCACAAGATCAGAATCATGATACAGTGGTTTGAGGAATATAATAATGTTGATGTCTTAGCTCCCAAATTCTCCTGATCTGTACCCAGTAGAACACATCAGAGACACTTTTGGTTTGGCATCTCTGCAGTATCAAACCACCAGCCCCTAGTTTGTGGGAAATGAATGACCCATGCATAGATATCTGGAGCCAAATACCTCCAGAAACCTATAAAAGACTTGTCAGATCATATCATGCAGAATTGCTGCTGTATTGCATTCCAAACTTGGACCAACACACTATTGAGCAGATCCTCATAATATTTTGGTTCATCAGTGTGTCATAGCTAATAACAAACATACAAGACAGGTGTACTTACTTGTTAAATTTGTACCTATTGCATTGATTATTGAAAGCTGTGACTGTCTTTTTATTGAGTGCAAGTTATTCTTTATGCTTTGTTAGACAGAAAACTCTCTCTTGGAGCTTAAGTTTGATTGACAACTACATGGAAGATCTGCCAGTGGTTAAATGAATTAACAGGAAATGGAACATGAACTATGTCCACAATTTGCAGTGAGACCATGAATACTGTACACATTAGTGCTTTCTGTAAATTGAATGGGAAAACATAGGACTTGTCAGGGCTACTTTACATCATTTCAGATTACTTACCAATATTCCATCGCACAGATTTTGTTATGTTTTCAGCTTCCCCATTATGTATTACTTATTCATTTTATTGTAAGTAGCACATTTCTTACAAGATTGTAATCAACTGGGTGAAAATGTAAGTGTTGGTGTATGAAAAGATTTCTGTATGTGTGTTCCTTCACATAAGACATGTTCTTAACTTGGAATTGGTGAAATATAATTTTGTTTCCTTGATGTACAGAATTAGATAAATGTATTTACATTGAGAACATAAAGGCACATCTATTGACTCTGATATACGAGGAAGGAAAATATGTAATCCAGGATAGCTTCCTGCTGTTCAGTGGAAATTTTGTGATATGTTGGTGCTTTGCTTTTCTGACTTTATCCTAAGAAGCAATGTAGAAAAGCAACCACAAGCATACAGCTGATAGGTAGGTGGGTCTTAGTAACATGTAACAGAGCAGAAACTCACAGTGCCAAACTATGGTACCAGTAGTATACTAGTAGTACTATGGTATCAATAGTATAAAAACACACACTCATAGTAATACTGTTTTGGACAGATAGTTGTGAATTGTTGAATTTTTGGAAAAAGAGACTTTTTCCTCTAATGAAGCTAAGTAAAACAAAAATTTAAGAGTTAAAGTTATAATAATTTGAAAATTGAATGATCCACAACACTTTACTTATTATGGTTATTTATTGTGCTATACAAAAAGGTATCATGCATAATACATAAGTTAAAATGAACAGTTAAGATCACAATAATATTTCTTTATTAATCAGTTTCGGGTTATGTACAAGCCACCTTCAGACTTCTGCTGGCAGCTCCTTGGATTTCTCGTGATACCACGATCATACACTCGTGGTGTCTTGAGAAATCTGGGAACCTGCCAGCACCAGCCATAGGGGACCAAACATTCTGAAGATGGCTTGTACATAAGCTGAAGCTGGATACTAAAGAAATATTATTGTGATCTCAAGTGTTCATTTTAGCATCAGGTTGCTGCTCTCTATAGACTATGTTGTCAAAATTTATGATGCATCATATTCTTTTGCAGTGCCACCTACATGGAGAGTGGAACCCCAAGATATGGAGGTAATAGCTGGACAACATGCCATGCTAGCCTGTGCTGCAGAGGGGTCTCCAGCACCACATATTCACTGGATGAAGGACACGGGTTCCCTGCCTCCTCAGTATCAGGAACTGAATAACACAAGGATGAACTACAAGTGTGTAAGGCACTTCATAGTGTCTCAAAATTGACAGACAAAATTTATAACAGTAATCTTGCATGTTGTTACATCATCTGTGCTGCTATTACTGTATTCTGCTACTAGTGCTTGTGAGTGGGATTGCACCAAGTGTAGTGTTGCGTTGCACATGTTCTTAAATCAGCTGCCATGTGTAGGAGTGTGGGATGGCCACTAGAGGCCACTTGTAGGGAGTTTTATGAATAAAGCCATATTTGTATTGTTTGGGAGGGGGGGGGGGGGGGCTGATCGTAATGAGTAACTTGCAGTATGAGAAACACAATTACAAAATTGTTATTTTGTTTTGTTATATAATTAGCACAAGGGAAAGCTGAATAGTCTCACCAGTGAATGATTGAGGCCTGCAGAAATATATTTGCCAGTGTTAGTACCCTCTACATATATACAGGGTGCGTCAAAAAATGTATACACACTTTGAAGCGTCATAGAAAATTTATTTCCCGTTCTACAATGTTAAATTTCTGGAAATGGAAAGCTTAAAGTCCAATTGGAAAAATAAATGTACTTTGCAAATGTGATTAATGTTCAAACTGGTGGCCTTCAGCATCAATACATTTCTGAGTATGACTCACCACTGATTCCGTACATCATACCAGAGTGTCCAATGAGATTTCTGCGCACACCGCCTGAATCTCATTCCAAAGTGTGTCCAGGTTACGTGGTTTATGTTTGTACACCTCATCTTTTACTGTGGCCCATAAGAAATCCATCGGCGTGAGGTCTGAAGAGCATGCAGGAAACTCGATTGGTCCCCTGCGTCCTATCCACTGGCCTGGCACATTGTGATCCAGGTATGCTCTTACGTCCCTATGATACTGCGGCACGGCGCCATATTGTTGGAAATAAAACTCATAATTACCGTATAATGCACGAATGGCAGAGACTATGGAGTCAGCAAGCATTGTTAGGTATGTTTCTCCGGTAACAGTACCTTCAAAGCAGAAAGGCCCAATGAGCCCCCTTGCAGACAAACCACACCGCACATTTACGCCAGGCAAATTCACAGCCTTTTCAACTGTAATGTGACGATTATCTTCAGCCCAATACACACAACTGTGCCTATTGACAGTTCCATTGAGTTTGAATTGTGCTTCATCCGACCAAATTATGCTACCCATAAATCCCAGTTCACGTCTCACCATCTCCTGAACCCATTCACAAAATTCTAACCTTCGATCTGGATCGTCATCACTTGGCTGTTGCACCAACCTTCGAATGTACACAAGAAACTTGCCTTTCTTCAGAATGCGTAGCACACTACTAGCACTTACAGTACTCTCACGTGCCACTTGCCTTGAAGATTTTTGAGGCGAATGCTGAAACAGTTCCAAGACCGCAGTTGTGGAATCATCGCTTGTAGCTGTAAGAGGTCGCCCTGATTGACCTTTATGCACATCACACACTGTTCCATGAATTTCGAATTTGTCTCATAGACATGTAATTGTTAACCTTGAACGTGGTTCTGTACCATACTCACTTCTCCATTGCCTTTGAACCGCAGCTATATTCTCAAACTTGCAGTACGACTTAATTATCTGCTTCCACGCTTCAAATCTCAAACGCACATCCGCCATGTTGCAGTTACTTCCTTGCCACTGCTGCCACCTGTTGAAGAAACATAACATTACTTCCTCACAGATATTTAACCTTGTAGAACAGGAAATAAATTGTCTATGACAGTTCAAATTGTGTATACATTTTTTTGACGCACCCTGTATGCATATAATATACCCATTAAAGGACACCATCAGATATATTAAAAATTAGAAGACCAACACTTGGAAAAAAAGTATTATAAAGCATTGCAAGATACTAACATGAATTCTTTGCTGAAGAATGTAAAAGCTGTTAGGAGCCAACATAGGGGAAGATCAGTTTGGATTCAGGAGAAATGTAGAAACACGCAAGGCAATACTGATGCTATGGCTTCTCTTAGAAGACAGGTTTAGGAAAGGTAAACCTACTTTTGTAGCATTTGTAGACTTAGAGAAAGCATTTGACAATGTTGAACAGAATACTTTCTTTGAAACTCTGAAGGTGGCATGGGTAAAATACTGGGAGTAAAAGGTTATTTACAATGGTCAAGAGGCATGAAAGATGAGCAATGGTTGAGAAGGGAGTGAAAAAGGGTTGTAGTGTATTACCAATGTTATTTAATCTGTACACTGACCAAGCAGTAAAGGAAATAAAAGAAAAATTTGAAGTGAGCATTTAAGTCCAGGGAGAAGAAAAAAAAACTGTGAGTTTTGCTGATGACATTGTAATTCTGTCAGGGACAGCAAAGGAGTAGAGAGAGCAGTTGAATGGAATGGACATTGTCTTGAAAGTAGGGTATAAGATGAACATCAACAACAGGAAAATAAGAATAATGGAATGAAGTTGAATTAAATCAGGTGATGCCAAGAGAATTAGATTAGAGAACAAGACACTTGAAGTAGTAGATGAGTTTTGCTATTTGGGCAGCAAAATAACTGATGATGGCTGAAGTAGAGAGGATATAAAATGTAGACTGGGCAGTGGCAAGAAAAGCATTTCTGAAGAAGAGAAATTTGTTAACATCGAATGTAACTGTAAACAAAAGGAAGTCTTTTCTGAAGGTATTTGTATGGAGTGTAGCCATGTATGCAAGTGAAACAATACATGGATGATATACAGTTTAGACAAGAAGAGAACAGAATCTCATGAAATGAGGTGCTACAGAAGAATGCCGGAGATTGGATGCGTAGATCATGTAACTAATGAGGAAGTACTGAATAAAAATTTGTCGCACAGTTTGACCAAAAGAAGGGACTGGTTGAAAGGACACATTCTGAGACATCAAGGGATCACCAATTTAGTATTGATGGGAAGTTGGGGGGGTGGGGGGGGGGGGGGGGGGGGTTAAAATTATAGAGGGGGACCCAGAGATGAATACAGTAAGCAGTTTCAGAAAGATGTAGGTTTCAGTAGTTATTCAGAGATGAAGAGGCTTGCACAAGATAGAGTAGCAGGGAGAGCTGCATCAAACCAGTCTTGAGACTGAAGACCACAACAACAACGGCAGAATGGTGAGCATAGCTGACTGCCATGCAGAGGAATCGGGTTGGTTTCCCAGTAGTGCCAGGGAGTTTTCCTTGGTGGAAGAACCAGAAATTGTCTTGCCTAAAGACAAGGAATTTTTTTAGGGATTTACATCAAACATCTGCATAATATCATCAAATTTAAAAGGTCCTCAAGTGACGTTTCACTGATTGATGACATTTTCTAGTGAAGCTTTCAGGCTCTGTTGTGTTTTACTGTTGTTATGTATGTTGCCAGTTAATCAGGAATTAATTTATTAATTAAGATGTGAGTAGGCAAAAATTTTTGAGTAGGCCAATTTGAAGTCAGAGCTACGATAGAAATATAATTATGTTTTGAGTGAGGATGTTGGATGCAAACCATCTACATACATGTTGTGCAGGTAAGGATATTGAGATAAATAGTTGGAAGAGAAGTGGAATCTGAGATTGATTTTGGGGGAGGATAAAAGTAGTATCACAACTGTTTCAACAGCGAAATCTGAGAAGTATCAAATGACAGATTTGAAGGGTACAGAGTGATGATCAAATTGACACAAGTTTTACTTTTTAGACGTATAGAGTTCGTATCCCTCACTGTTTTGCATAAATGTGGTAGTAACAGATGGCCAGAACATTTCATTCACTATTTATCTAAAAATATATCATTTGTTGCTACTTTGAGAAGTTTCTGTGAGAGAATGAGCTTTTGAGAGCAGCATGGTAATACTTCTTGTATAGACTGAAGAAGACTATGTGTATCCAGAAAAACATTACGGTATATAACATCAGTGATACCAAAGTTGTGAAGTCAGTTTTAGAACTGACCCTGTGACATTTTTGATCAACTTTATCTCTTACCTCATAGATCAATGTCAATGTGTCAAAAATACTTATAATTAGAAACATGCTTGTCAATACTGGTCACAGGTTGGTCACTGAGTATGTATATTATATTTATTTTGTTATTTGTGTTTGCACTAGGACGGGATGGCTGGTTTAGCTAACAGGCAAGGTCATGAGGTATTTTATTGTGCAGCAAGTAATTTGAACAATGTGAACTGTCCTTGATACAAAATTTCCCAGTAGAACAGTACTTCACATAAATTTTTAAATCCCTTGTCAGTTCATAAACAATCTAAAAACTCTACCATTGACTTCTAACTGTACATAGTTTCCTGAAATCTATCAACATGTGATCTTGTTCAAATGTATCTGCATTTATAAAACAGTCAAGCAAGAACAGTTCCTTTTTTTCTGTTAATGAAACCAGGCATGACAAAACTATTCCACATAGTATTCAGAATATATGAGACAAATGGAATACATGGAGCCTTTATTCAAGAAGATTTCAGTAATTATGATCCTAAAGAAGGCCATTGTTGGCAGTTGTGAGTATTACTGAACCATTTGTTTAATAAGTCATGGTTGTAAAACACTAACACTCACTATTTGCAGTAGAGTAAGAAGACTGCTAGAAGCCAATACTGGGGCAGAGCAGTTTCAATTCCAGAAAAATACCCAAGTGCGGAATGAACCTACAGTTTATGGCAGAAGGTAGACTGAAGAAGGGCAAACCTGTGTTTTCAGAATTTGAAGGAAAGATTTTTACGATGTTGATTGAAATACACACTTTGAAATCTTCAAGGTGGTAGGGATAAAATACAGGAAGAAAAAGGTTATTTACCACTTGTACAGAAACCAGTTGGCAGTTGTAAGAGTCTAAGGGCTTGAAAGAGAACCAGTAGTTCAGAAGGGAGTGAGACAGCACTGTAGCCTCTCCTGGATGTTATTCAGTCTTACACAGAGCAAGCAGTGAAGAAGACCAAGAATACATTTGAAAAAGGATAATTTAGTGCCCATTGAAAAAAATAACAACTCAAACATAAGCTGTTGACATTTTAATTCTGTTAGAGTTTGCAAGGGAGTTGACAAATGAGTTGAACAGAATGAATAGTGTCTTGAAAATAGGTTATAAGGTGAACCTCAACAAAGGTAGTGGAATGTGGTCAAATTAAATCAGATGTTTGTTCAGGGAATTGGATTAGGAAATGAGGTACTGAAAGCAATACATGAATTTGCTATTTTGGGAGCAAAATAACTAACAATGGCCATTGTAAAGAGGATATAAAATGCAGACTTACAGTAGCAAGAAATCTCTTCTGAAAAAAAGAAGTATGTAACATGTCATATGAACTACAATGCTAGGAATTCTTAACTACAAGTATTGTTTGGAGTGTAGTCTTGCATGAAAGGGAAATGTACTTGATACAAAGTTCAAACAATAATTGAATAGTAGCTTTTGAAATGTATTGCTACATAAGAATGCTGAAGATTAGATGGGTAGATCATATGACTAATGAAGAGATACTGAGTGTAACTCTGGGAGAAATTTGTGCCACAACTTGACTAAAAGAAGGGACTGGTTGATACATCTTGAGGAATCAAGGAATAGCCAGTTCAGTTTTGGAGGGAAGTGTCTTGTATAGATTTTGTGTGTGTGTGTGTGTGTGTGTGTGTGTGTGTGTGTGTGTGTGAGAGAGAGAGAGAGCGGGGGGGGGGGGGGGGTTTGTCACACAACAGTCTTTGGTTGAAACATTTTATTAGATGATAAGTCCTGGGGAAAATGCTGAAAAATATGAGCTTCATTGAAACTCAGTGAGTGAGGTTGGTTCTCTCATCCTTCTCTGCTAGTCTCTGGAATGATATAAGTTTGACCTCAGAGCCCAGAGTCAGCATCTTTTGCTCCAACATGTGCCACAATCTGCAGTTAGTTGCATCATATTTCCTCAATGGCTGCCAGAATAGCCCACTTCAGCACGTTGAATGAGGCTCTGAGGTATACATACTGTGTGCACCTACTCTTCCTTGCCACTCCTTGCTATGATTTCATTATTTGCCAGATGTTTGAATTGCTGACGATCAGTAGACTTCTACTGAGCCGCATTTGTCTAGTAGGTTTCCCAACAATTAAGTGAGTGTCATAAGTTGAGTTTTGGTTTCAGTGGAAGACAATACCTCGAACTGTTTAGTTATGGTGATTGGAGTAACACTGTGAGTTGTCCCTTGTCCCTGTCTCCTCTGTATAGGGCACCTATACATACCACTGAGATGTCACTCGCAGTCAAGTGATTTATCCAGTACGCTCTGTAGAGAAGAGATGATCCGTAGGAGAGGGGAGTATTTGCGGTACCTTTGTTATCATTACTACATGATTCTCAGTAGCCTTCCTAACACATCCATTGGCATCAGCTTCCAATTGCTTGATAGTAATTGAGGCAGTTTCCAGATGCTTAACAGCCTCAACTAATTCATTTAATGTTTGAGAACAGCATTCACAATGTGGCTGCATTGTGGCTGGTGCAGTGTTTTCAAGAATGTTATATAAATAACTTTAAAGTAGACTTGCTGATATGCTTTCAATTTCTGGAGTTGTTAAGCTAAAAGTAGTACTGATTCTCTTTAACAACTGAAACAATTAAGACAAAAACCAAGATTCCAATTGAGGAAACAGAAAAACCCGATATAAAGTTACTAATTTTCTGAAACTTTTTTATGTTATAATGCCTACAAGCTTCAAAATAATGTTAGTTTATGATATATGTAGACAGTTCATACTCACATTGAAGAGAAAAAGTAAATGTAACATGAAGTGTTTTGCAAACCCTTGATGCCAGTTTTGTAAAACCTTGTCTCCAGTCTTGTAAAGGCCTTGTCACTGCTTTGGAGGTCGAGCGCCACTGGTGTTACGGTAGATGGAGTTTGTGAGTTTGTGAAACGGCTTCTGGTGCAGTACACTGTTAAGACAATTTCTCCCTGCCACTATTACACAGCTAAGCCCCAGGGTCAGGTAACAGGAGAGGAGCACAAAGGTTCTAAACACTCCAATGAATTAGTAACAAAGCCACACAAATGAGTTAAAAGGTTTACTTATCTTTGGGACTAGTTGAATAATGAAGTGTGCAACACTGCTCGTAATATAATACCAAAAAAAGCGCTCAAAGGCTAAGTGCAAATAATCGCTGGTAAACTTCACAGTACACAGCAAAAGAAATTTACAACTGTGTGCTCACTTCTAAGAGTTCACCACATGATATTTCCTGTTGAAGTCAGCCCTGGACGATTAACTATAACCCAGTGGGCGAGAGCTGCTCTTATTTCTTGTGGGTAATGTTCTGTCCATTGTAGTCCAGTCATTGGCAGAATGTACTTGGCTAGCAATTAATGTACTTGTCTGGCAATTGGCTGATGCAAAGTCGATATCTGCATGCTCTGCACCGCCCATGGTGCTAGTGGAACTCGTGCAAGTGGTGAGTCTCTGTGGCACTGGCGCCAGCTTGCATCTTGGCACCTGTGGTGCTTTGGCCCTGGCTGTGTCATGTTCGTACAACACTGCAAAATGTCAGCAATAATATGTCCTACAGTAACCATAAATCACCAACACTGATTTACCATGAAATATGTTATGCACAACACTTGTGACTTCAGGAAATTCTCAAAAATATGTGTTTATTCACATAGATGCACCCTGAAATGTGGGGTAAAAATCTTTTTCTTTCTTTTTTAACAGGGATACTTATGCAAAAATTGTATAAAGTATGAGTGTTAATTAATGGAAGCTAGAACAAAATTGCACAGCATTGCTTGATAATTTAAAACTGTCATTGACTACGAAAGCATCACTTGATGCACAGATTAACAAACTGTTCTCTTGCAGTACAAAATGCAACATTTACAAAAGAGCATTTCATCAGAAACTTTAACTGTCACTGTCCTAAATGATGATGCTGACTGCTGCAGCTCAGGTCTCAAACTGGGGCAGAGTACTTCCAATATCAGCTCTAATTGACCTCAGTGTGAGGTGACTGGGTGTTTGTGTTGTCCTCATCATTTCATCAGCATTCATGACAGTGGCGAGATTGGACTGAGCAAAGGTTGAGAATTGGTTCGGGCACTGATTACCGTGCAGTTGAGTGCCCCACGAACCAATCATCATCATCATCATCATCAGTGTGAGGGCACTGCTATGCTAAGAGGGAGGTGTGGTCCTCTGGTGTGCCTCCTGTGGGTCGTTGTGACTGTAGCAAGCCCTCAATAATGTGTGCAGTATTTATTTGTGTTGCCAACTTTGGTGTGGCATCATGATCTCTGGACGAACCACAGTTGACCCCACTCCAATTCCTGCCCGCTGAATCACCATACACAATATGCTCATACCATGCCTGTACTGTGGTGACCTCTTTTAGGCGTCACATTGCCATCCCCTTTCCTTGCTCTCCCTCCATCTCCTAACATTTATTTGTCCATCCTTTCCTCCCTAATCCTCCTCCCCTTGCCTCTTTTAGTTTACAGTCTGACCCAAACCCTCACCACATTCAAATTGTGCAAGGGGTGATTGAGGGGGGGGGGGGGGGGGGGCTGTTGTGCACATGTGCGTGGGCACTAGTGTGTCCACTTCCTTCCTTTATGCATTCCATCATTTGTATTTCAGACAGAATTTTTCGTTATTGTATTTTACTGGGTATATGCTTTCCTACTGAAGTAAGAAATGCAAACTAAGATGTTTGATATCATCTTAAAATTGTTCTAATTATTATTATTATTATTATTATTATTATTATTATTATTACTTTGTACCCAAATGTGGTCTAACAAGAAACTAATTTATCCTTATATGGCAGATACTATGTATAGTCCCTAAAGACAATTAGGAAATAAGGCCCTTAATATCAATTGTAATGTAATAGGAAAGCATTCTCAAATATTTTTCAAACTCTGGTTATCATACGGTGGTGTCAAAGACATCAAGCTTGTGATGGTTACAGTCAAGTAACATGTGCATATAACATCATGAGATAATATAGAAAAGTTTTTCTATTTTGACTCACTTGATGAAATCCAAATGTCTACTATTATTCTGGCTCCTTGGAATACAGGCAAAACACACTTACATAAAATTTCCTGATATTGTTGTTTATACACTTGGAGTCATTAGATCTTTAAATTCTCAAAACTTCATCACATTGAAAATAAACATATTTAATGTTTTCCAGGATTCTTCACAATGGAAGCCTTCTGATCCATAGTGTTCAACCAGATGACAGAGGATATTACTTGTGCCAGGCATCAAGTGGCATTGACTCAGGTCTCAGTAAAGTGGCATATCTTTCTGTTCATGGTAAGAGTGTTTTGTTGGTCTTTAAGTATATAACAAATGACCATTTTTTTATTCGGTCATCAAGAAGCAAGCATAGGTTATTTATCACGAAAGGGCGGATAATCTTAAGTTGTACTTTGCTTATGATTTAAAAAGTGCTGTTCATCAAAGGGTGGTAAATGAAAGTTTGATCTGTCTTAGAATAGAAATTTTCTCTAAAGTTCTTTGTAGTCTCATCCTTGGTGGCTGTATTGCAGGACTAGGATATTTTGGTGGAATTCTGACATGTGTACCCACCTCCTCTCTGCAACTCCCACTCCCATTGTTGGGAAGTGCAACAATCTTATATGTAATATAACACTCACATAACGTTTTTGCAGTTTACAGGTGGTCCATTGACTCTATCCACTTCTAAAGCCAACTTTTTTCTTTTCTCGTCTAAAGTTCATTTTACTTTCTGCACAGGTGGTAATAAAATTGTATTGTTGATTATGGAGAGGAAACTTACCTCATCTCTCATGTCTATTCCAAAGTAGAGTAACTGCAATATTGTTCCAGTTTTTTGCAATTATCTTCCTCCACACATAATAGGTAAAATTTTTTCAAAATTCCATTTGTATTACTTTACCCCCAGATTTGGACACTTCTGAGGAAGCCTGTTTCCTGTTTTTTTTTTAAATTCTTCAATTGATTTGTACACATCATCATGCATTACTGCTGCTATATATTAGTAATTATCAGTGTTTTTTACTTATCTCTTCACCAGTAGAAACAGTTGAATGGTGATGGAATGATTTTACAATGTTCACTCTGTTTTTAGTTACTGCACCAATTCCATCTTTATTGATGAAATGTGGTGTGTACCTTATATTGGGTTATGTTTTGTTTTTCTTCATACCCTTTATAATGTTCAATTGTTTCTCTTACCAAATATTCAACTTGGATACATTTCTGAATATCTTTGTTTCATTAAGCAATGAAACTCTCTCATTTTCTTTAATAGCTGCATTGTTTTTAAGATTTTGTGTTCTTCTGCTTTCTCTGTATGTGCAAGATATTTTGTTGTTTACATAAGTACCTCTGTTAAATAAACCATATATATCTCTACAATCTTGACCTCCGTGTGCCCTTGTCCTTAGGTGGGTTTTTCTTTCATCTTGGGGTTTGAGTTTTAACTCTCCCTGACATATTTTCTCCTCCTCCCTCATGAAGAAACTGTTAGTTCTGAAAGCTAGGTAGCGTGTCCCATTTACTTTTATCTGTGTTTTTTGGCAGTACTACAAATAGTACATCTTGAAGGTAAGTTCTAGTTAGCAATTTAGTTTCATCATTTATTAGTTCTTTCGATTGCATTTTCCTTTGATTCAATTGACATACATTCTCTAGGATTCTAGACTTGTTGTTTGATTAAATTTGGTATACCCCTAACAAATAAATTCTCATGATTTACATTTTTGAAATTTTTGACTTCATGCTTGAGGAAAATGTTTTGGGAAGAACTTATGCAAGGATGCAACCTGAAATTTAATGCAAAGAAGTGTGAGCTGGTGGCCACAAGAAAAAGGATAGAACTGTAATAAACTTGGCAATACTTGGGTAGCAGCTGGAAACAATTGAAGTTTCAAGCACAAGGGCAATATAATACAGGGAAATGGAATGATTGACCAAGAGATAAGTGAACAAGCAAGGTAATCTCGTAGCATTACGAGGAGTATGAGAGGAATGGTATGGAATAAAGAAGTTCCTCAGGAAAGTAAGATGGTGATACAGCAAACATTTTATCTACCAGTTTTATTGTACATTGCAGAGACCTGTGTCAGGAAGGACAGGGGAAAATTAAGGTATGATCAAATGAGATGAAATATGTGAGAAGTTTTATAGGTTTAACAAACCTATAAAAGTTGAGAAATGAAAGCATCTGGGAGGAAAAACCATTTCACAAACTTATCAAAGCACTAATGTAAACACTACACTTATCCAGTACTATGAATGTGGTTTACAGTTTATTGCCAGCTGTATCCATGGACAGTAACAGAGAAATGCATCCTCATGTGTTTACTGCATTCTGCCGGCTGTTTATAATAGCAAAGATCATGCAGAGAACAGATGCATTTCACAGTAGGTAAGATGAACAAGTGGTCATTGCTCGTAAGGTGTGCATTTCAGAGCTCATGTTTATGGAACATTTTTCCATGATTTGGTTCATATTACCACATATCAAAATATGGAATACATTTTTAACACCCTGCGTACATTCCAGTACATCTGCATACATACTCTCTTGGCCACCGTATTGTACATGGTGGAGGGTATCTTTCATCACTGTTAGTCATTTCCTTTCCTGTTCCATTCACAGATGGAGTGAGGAAAAAAGGACTCTCTATATGCTTCCTTTTTTTTTCTTTGAGTCATCAGTCTTGTGACTGGTTTGGTGCAGCCTGCTGTGAATTCCTCTCCTGTGCCAACCTTTTCATCTCAGAGTACCAATATGCATCCTGTGTTCTCAGTCTCTGTCTTCCTGTACTGTTTCTCTGTTTCTACCCTCTACATCCCCCCCCCCCCCCCCCCCCACTTCCCAGTACCACAGAAGTTATCCCCTAGTGTCTGAACAGATATCCTATCATCCTATTCCTTCTTCTTGTCAATGTTTTCCTTATGTTCCTTTTCTCACCAATTCCATGGAGAACCTCTTCATTCCATACCTTATCAGTATACCTAATTTTCAACATTTTTCTGGAGCACCACATCTCAGACACTTCAATTCTCTTCTGTTCCGGTTTCCCAAATTCCATGTCCACCATACAATACTGTGCTCTAAACGTACAATCTCAGAAATTTCATCCTCAAACTAACACCTGTGTATCATAAAAGAGACATACCTTGGCCAGAAATGTCCTTTTTGCCAATGCTAGTCTGCTTTTTATGTCCTCCTTGCTCCATCTGTCATGGATTATTTTACTCCCTAGGTGGCAGAATTCCTTAACTACATCTACTTCGTGATCCCCAGTTCTGATGATAAGTCTCTCACTGTTCTCTTTTCTGCTACTTCTCATTACTTTCATCTTTTTTTGATTTACAATCATTCCATATTCGTTACTCATTAGACCATCCATTCCATTTAGCACATCTGTACTACTTCTTGACTTTCACTGAGGATGGCAATGTCATCACCAAATCATATCATTGATATCCTTTCCCCTGAGTTTTAATCACACCTTTGAACCATTCTTTCATTTATGTCATTGCTTCTTCAATGTCTAGATTAAACAATACGGGCAAAGTCTACATCCCTGCATTATTCCCTTTTTAACCCAAGCACTATGTTCTTGGTCTTCCAGTCTTATTGTTCCCTCTTGATTCTTGTACTTATTGTACAATACCCATCTTTCCCTATGCTTACCCCTATGTTTCTTACAATTTTGAACATCTTGTACCATTTTACATTGTCAAACTTTTTTCCAAATCGACAGATCCATAGGTTTTTTTTTCCCTCCATTGTCAACCACAATATCAGAACTGCCTCTCTGGTGCCTTTGCCTTTTCAAAGTGAAACTGGTCGTGATCTAAAAGATCCTCAATTGTATTTTCCTTTCTGTTGTATATTATTCATATCAGCAACTTGGATGCTTGAGCTGTTAGGATGATTGTGCAATAATTCTTGCACTTGTTGGCTCTTGCTGTCTTTGGAATTGTGTGGATGACGTTTCTCTGAAAGTCTGATGGTATGTTGCCAGTCTGGTGTAGATTCTACACACCAATGTGGATTGTCATTTTGTTGCCACTTCCCCAATGATTTTAGAGACTCTGACGGAACGTTATCTACGCGTTCTGCCTTATTGGATCTAGAGGCATCCAAAGCTCTCTTGAATTCTGATTCTAATACTGGATCCCCTGTCTATTTCCTGTCGACTCTTGTTTCTTCTTTTATCATGTCGTCAAACAAGACTTCCTGTGTAGAGATCTTCAGTGTGTTCTTTCCATCTACCCACTCTCTCCTCTGCATTTAACAGTTGAATTCACATTGCACTCTTAATGTTACCACTCTAGACTGTCTTTCTGACAATCATTTCTATGCTGATTTCTTCACATTTTTCATGCAGCCATTTTGCCTTAGCTTCCCTTCATTTCCTAATTACTTTGTTCATATGCTCAAGACAGTCTAAGAATATCCCTGACAGTTTGCAGTGCTATTGTCAGTTTTCAGCAGCAAAGCTCTAATGGATGCAAGTGGAAAGAGTAGCCATCTGTAGAACTCTGATGAGACTGAGGCATTGCCACAGAGATGTTTACAAAATTATGTATGTGATTTGTCGAGGTAGTTCCATGAAGCTGCTGTGCCCAGGTCACTGCAACTGTCTGGTATCAAGTTAAGCTAACTCAGCTATAAGTGGTTTGTACTTCTGTATTCCAAAATTCCCCTGAACACTACTATACTTCCTTCTTTCATCATCATTTAAGACTGATTATGCCTTTCAGCGTTCAGTCTGGAGCATAGCCCCCCTCATAAAATTCCTCCATGATCCCCTATTCAGTGATAACATTGGTGCCTCTTCTGATGTTAGGCCTATTACTTCAAAATCATTCTTAACCGAATCCTGGTACCTTCTCCTTGGTCTGCCCCGACTCCTCCTACCCTCTACTGCTGAACCCATGAGTCTCTTGGGTAACCTTGCTTCTCCCATGTGTGTAACATGACCCCACCATCTAAGCCTGTTCGCCCTGACTGCTACATCTATAGAGTTCATTCCCAGTTTTTCTTTGATTTCCTCATTGTGGACACCCTCCTGCCATTGTTCCCATCTACTAGTACCTGCAATCATCCTAGCTACTTTCATATCCATAACCTCAATCTTGTTGATGAGGTAACCTGAATCCACCAAGCTTTCGCTCCCATACAACAAAGTTGGTTGAAAGATTGAACGGTGCACAGATAACTTAGTCTTGGTACTGACTTCCTTCTTGCAGAAGAGAGTAGATCGTAGCTGAGTGCTCACTGCATTAGCTTTCCTACACCTCGCTTCCAGTTCTTTCACTATGTTGCCATCCTGTGAGAATATGCATCCTAAGTACTTGAAACCGTCCACCTGTTCTTTGTTCCTCCTATTTGGCACTCAATCCGTTTATATTTCTTTCCCACTGACATTACTTTCGTTTTGGAGATGCTAATCTTCATACCATAGTCCTTAAATTTCTGATCTAGCTCTGAGATATTACTTTGCAAACTTTCAATCGAATCTGCCATCACAACTAAGTCATCCACATATGCAAGACTGCTTATTTTGTGTTCACATATCTTGATCTCACCCAGCCAGTCTATTGTTTTCAACATATGATCCACAAATAATATGAACAACAGTGGAGACAGGTTGCAGCCTTGTCTTACCCCTGAAACTACTCTGAACCATGAACTCAATTTACTTTCAACTATAACTGCTGCCTGACTATCCATGTAAAGACCTTTAATTGCTTGCAAAAGTTTGCCTCCTATTCCATAATCTCGTAGAACAGACAATAACTTCCTCCTAGGAACCCGGTCATATGCCTTTTCTAGATCTATAAAGCATAGATACAATTCCCTGTTCCACTCATAACACTTCTCCATTATTTGCCGTAAGCTAAAGATCTGGTCCTGGCAACCTCTAAGAGGCCTAAACCCACACTGATTTTCATCCTATTGGTCCTCAACTAGTACTTGCACTTTCCTTTCAACAATACCTGAGAAGATTTTACCCACAATGCTGATTAAAGAGATACCTCTGTAGTTGTTACAATCTTTTCCATTTCCATGTTTAAAGATTGGTGTGATTACTGCTTTTGTCCAGTCTGATGGAACCTGTCCCGACTCCCAGGCTATTTCAATTATCCTGTGTAGCCATTTAAGACCTGACATTCCACTGTATTTGATGAGTTCCGACTTAATTTCATCCACTCCAGCTGCTTTATTGCACTGCAATCTATTGACCATTTTCTCCACTTCCTCAAATGTGATCCTATTTCCATCATCATTCCTGTCCCATTGTACATCAAAATCTGAAACATTGCTGATCGTATTTTCACCTACATTGAGCAACTCTTCAAAATATTCCCTCCATCTGCCCAAGGCATCCACTGGATTCACCAGCAGTTTTCCTGACCTGTCCAAAATACTTGTCATTTCCTTCTTACCTCCCTTTTGAAGACTGCTAATTACACTCCAGAATGGTTTTCCAGCAGCTTGACCCATAGTCTCCAACCTACTTCCAAAGTCTTCCCAAGATTTCTTGTTGGATGCTGCAATTATCTGTTTGGCTTTGTTTCTTTCCTCAACATAACTTTCTCTGTCTACCTGATTTCTAGTATGTAGCCATTTTTGATACGCCTTCTTTTTCCTTTTACAGGCTGCCTTGACTGTGTCATTCCACCAAGCTGTTTGCTTCATCCTACTTTTACACACTACTGTTCCAAGACATTCTTTAGCCACTTCTAGTACTGTGTCCCTGTACCTTGTCCATTCCATTTCCAATGACTGTAATTGACTACATTCAACTAACTGGTACCTTTCTGAGATCACTGTTATGTACTTGTGCCTGATTTCCTTATCCTAAGTTTCTCCACTCTTATCCTCCTACATATGGACCTGACTCCTGCACTTTCGGCCTCACAATCCCAATTTCACTGCAGATTAAATAATGATCAGTGTCATCAAAAAATTCCCTGAATACACGTGTGTCCCTCACAGCCTTCCTGAATTCCTTATCTGTTATTATATAGTCAATGACAGATCTGGTTCCCCTGCCTTCCCAAATATACCAGTAAATGTTCTTATGTTTAAAAAAGGAGTTTGTGATTACTAAGCCCATACTGTCACAGAAATCCAAGAGTTGTTTCCCGTTCGTGTTGGCCTCCATACCCTCTCCAAATTTACCCATAACCTTTTCATACTTATCTTACTTTATCTTTCGTCGATAAACTGAAGTATTTCTTCTGTTATCCATGGTTTCTCCACAGTTACCTTTATTCTACCTATTGTTTTCTTTCCAACTTCTGTGACTGCTCTTGGTAGAGACATCTATTCCTCTTCAACTGAACTGCCTACTGAGTTATTCATTATGACAGTATCTGTAGCCTCAGAGAACTTAGTGTTTCTCTTCAATCCTTTGTACTTCCTTGTCTCACTTCCTTGTGCACTGATTCTTCCTGACTAGTCTCTTGACTTCAGCTTGCTCTTCATCATTACTAAATTGTGATCCAAGTCTATATCTGCTCCTGAGTAAGCGTTACAATACAATATCTGATTCAAAATTATATATCCAAGCTGTGGCTGCCCTAACTACAAAGTCCTCTGCAGAGAACTCAGTTAATTTTTCTCCTCTACCTTCCTACTACCAGGCCGATATTTTCCATACCTTTCTTCTACTCCCTCCCCTAAAACTGCATTCCAGCCCCCCATGACTATCAGATTTTCATCTTCCTTTACATACTGAGTTACACATTCAATATCTTCATATACTTTCCCTACCTCTTCATCCTCTACTTGTAACATCTGCATATATACCTGAACTATTGTTCTCAGTGTTAGTTTGCTGCCGATTCTGGTGATAACAACCCTATTACTTAACTGTTCACAGTGACTCACTCTCTGTCCTTCCTTCCTATTAACAAGAAGTCCTAAGCTTGTTGTACAATTTTCTGCTGCAGTAGATTTTACCCTATTCTCATCTGACCAGGAATCCATGTCTCATTTCACTTTGTTGACCCCCAGCTATATTTAGACTGAGTCTCTGCATTTCCCTTTTCAGATGTTCAAACTTCTGATATTCCATGCACCACATCATAGAACGTTATCCTTTTGTTGGTTATTCAATCTTTTTCTCAGGGTCACCTCCCTCTTGGTAGACTCCTCCCAGAGATCCAAGTGGGGGCTAGTCCGGAATCTTTTGCCACTGTACAGATCACATATCTTGTGGTTACACATGAAGTGTCTTTAATGCAGTGGTTTGCATTGCCATCTGCATCCTTATGCCGTTGAATACTGCTGATTCTTCCACCTTTCAGTGGCAGTTTCCCATCCCAAGGGCAAGAGAGTGTCCTGAACCTCTGTCTGCTCCTCTAATCTCTTTGACAAGGCTGTTTCCAGAATGAGGATGATTCCTTATGCCAGAAGTCATCGGCTGCCATTGCTAGTGATTTTTATTCCAAATTTAAGCAGTGTTGAGGTTTGAACCCAGGACCAAGGATGTTTTCATTACTAGTCAAATATGCTACCCCTAAACCATTAGTGGTTCTATATGAGCCATTACTCTTACATTACATGAGATGTACATTAATGGTAGCAGTATTATTTTACTGTCTGTTGAGAACAGCAGTTTTGTGAATGCTCTCATTAGAGTTTCATGAAAAGATTGTCTTCCTCCTTCCAGGGATCCCCATTTGTGTTAATGGAGCATTTCTGTAAGACTCATGCACTGATCAAACTGACCGGTAACAAATCTGGCAGCAGCCTTTTAATTTCTTTTGTGCCATACTTTAATCTGACCTGGTAGGGATTCAAAACACTCTAGCAGTACTCAAGAATGTGTCATACAAGTATACTTTCCTGGCAACAGCTGAGATATTTCCTGGAGGCAGTACCTAAAGGAGCAAACATTTCTATTTCTGGCACATGTCTTACAGTAACCTCCAAAAAGCATAGCCAGTTTCCTTCTATGTCCTTCTCTGATCTGAGATTGTATCCCATCTCAGATGACCCAGTTATCAATGAGACATTAAACCCTGATCCTTATTTTGTATCAGAAAGCAAATTCACCTGAAAAGCTACTAAAGTTACAGCTGATTGGCCAGTACTACCTTCAGGTGACGAACTCTCATTGCTGCCAAAAAACGCAATAAATATAGCAGATGAGTTGCGTGTGTGGAAACTTGTGTCCAGTCACACTGACTTTTTAAACTCTTTTATTTGTTTGCTAACCAGCTTTTGAACCATAACTTCTGGGATTATATAACATCACCTTAATCCCACCAACTAGCTGGACTTTGGGCAAAGTATGAAATGTGTGTAAATACCCACTACATGCAGATCCCCAAGTGAATCAAAAGTTGGGTAAGGGGTAAATTTTAGGTAAAAACATTGTGAAGTGATTAGTCAGTTTCCACTCGAAGAGGCTCTTTGCCTCAAGATGCTGCCAGTGGAATGTTTTTATGTAATGATGTCTTGCTGTCTTAAAAAATGGTAGTGATGTTTGTAAAATCTGCATCAAAATGTTGAAAAGAGGTACCCCGTGCATTGAGTGCAAGTGCGGATACCACAGTACACATGGAGAAATAAATATGAAATTATAAAACATGAACATGAGTGGACATGCTGACAGTGCTTAGTAAGTACAGTGAAAAACATGTAAAAAAATCTCCTCACCAAGCAGTGGCAGGGGAAAATCTATATACAGGGTGTTACAAAAAGGTACGGCCAAACTTTCAGGAAACATTCCTCACACACAAAGAAAGAAAATATGTTATGTGGACATGTGTCCGGAAACGCTTATTTTCCATGTTAGAGCTCATTTTATTACTTCTCTTCAAATCACATTAATCATGGAATGGAAACACACAGCAACAGAATGTACCAGTGTGACTTCAAACACTTTGTTATGGGAAATGTTCAAAATGTCCTCCGTTAGCGAGGATACATGCATCCACCCTCCATCACATGGAACCCCTGATGCGCTGATGCAGCCCTGGAGAATGGCATATTGTATCACAGCCGTCCACAATAAGAGCACAAAGAGTCTCTACATTTGGTACCGGGGTTGCGTAGACAAGAGCTTTCAAATGCCCCCATAAATGAAAGTCAAGAGGATTGAGGTCAGGAGAGCACGGAGGCCATGGAATCGGTCCGCCTCTACCAATCCATCGGTCACCGAATCTGTTGTTGAGAAGCGTACGAACACTTCGACTGAAATGTACAGGAGCTCCATCGTGCATGAACCACATATTGTGTCGTACTTGTAAAGGCACATGTTCTAGCAGCACAGGTAGAGTATCCCATATGGAATCATGATAATGTGCTCCATTGAGCGTAGGTGGAAGAACATGGGGCCCAATCAAGATATCACCAACAATGCCTGCCCAAACGTTAACAGAAAATCTCTGTTGATGACATGATTGCACAATTGTGTACGGATTCTCGTCAGCACACACATGTTGATTGTGAAAATTTACAATTTGATCACATTGGAATGAAGCCTCATCCGTAAAGAGAACATTTGCACTGAAATGAGGATTGACACATTGTTCGATGAACCATTCGCAGAAGTGTACCCGTGGACGCCAATCAGCTGCTGATAGTGCCTGCACATGCTGTACATGGTACGGAAACAACTGGTTCTCCCATAACACTCTCCATACAGTGACGTGGTCAACGTTACCTTGTACAGCAACAACTTCTCTGACGCTGACATTAGGGTTATCATCAACTGCATGAAGAATTGCCTCGTCCATCGCAGGTGTCCTCATCGTTTTAGGTCTTCCCCAGTCGTGAGTCATAGGTTGGAATGTTCCGTGCTCTCTAAGACACCGATCAATTGCTTCTAACGTCTTGCTGTCGGGACACCTTCGTTCTGGAAATCTGTTTTGATACAAACTTACCGCACCACGGCTATTGCCCAGTGCTAATCCATACATCAAATGGGCATCTGCCAACTCCGCATTTGTAAACATTGCACTGACTGCAAAACCATGTTCGTGATGAACACTAACCTGTTGATGCTACATACTGATGTGCTTGATGCTAGTACTGTAGAGCAATGAGTCGCATGTCAACACAAGCACCAAAGTCAACATTACCTTCCTTCAGTTGGGCCAACTGGCGGTGAATTGAGGAAGTACAGTACATACTGATGAAACTAAAATGAGCTCTAACGTGGAAATTAAGCATTTCCGGACACGTGTCCACATAACATCTTTTCTTTATTTGTGTGTGAGGAATATTTCCTGAAAGTTTGGCCATACCTTTTTGTAACACCCTGTATAGGATATGGAAATGTGCAAGCTTTTGGAGCCAGTGGCTCCTTCTTCTGGCAGAAAGGCCAAAAGAAAAAGAAGAGGGATGGAGGAAAAAGATTGTTGAGGTTTAGGGAATGGGAAGAGTTATGGAAGTCACCCAGACCCTGGGTGTTGAGTGACTTAATGAATGGGCTGAGAGGTAAGGTTAACTGTTGGTTTCCACATGGGACAAGATTTGAAACCCAGAAGGTAGTTAAACATTGTCAGCATGGAAGTAATCCTAGACTGAAACTCCCATCAAGTCTGATTAAGTGCAGGCAGTGTGCCTATGATCTAACCCTGCTTTATAAAGCTTCTACTCTATGTGTTTTTAAGAAAAAATGCAATCAGGCAAATAAAGCTTTTGAAACTGAAATTGGTTACTTAAAGAGGCAGATTAACAATAAAGCAAAAGGACAGTCTGATAACATAAGTAAAGTGCCCTGGGAGTTAATTGACAAATTTTATAAAGGGCGCAAATTGAACTTGGGACCATTCAGCATAAGACTTGATGCTAATGTCATGAAAAACCAAGATAATTATGCAACATTTTGAATAACTGTTTCACTGCTTCTACTAACCAGCCAACCTGTGTTGTGGATGCACAGACTGAGGCCTCTGTCACCTCACTAAATGTTCAGAATTTTATTTTTTTAGAGATATATGGGTGGGAAGTATGCAAGGTAATGTGCATGTTAAAGAAAATAATTTCATATGGAGGGGATGGCTTTTCCAGTGAACTTACTAAGGTGTACTTAAAAGGAATCTTGTATGTTGTATGTTAACCGGGGACCTAGAAACGACGAAGAAGATCCGTCCCCGCCGCAGCCGCAGTGGTCCACAACCCCACGATGACTACTGCAGTCCACTTCATCCCTCTGTCGCCCCTCTGGGTTGTTGTGCAGTTCGGCCCCCGATGCACCTCCTCCCCCCTCCCCCCCCCCCACCCCCCCTCCCCCCCCCCAGGGAACGTCTCACACCAGACGAGTGTAACCCCTATGTTTGCGTGGTAGAGTAATGGTGGTGTATGCGTACGTGGAGAACTTGTTTGTGCAGCAATCGCCGACATAGTGTAGCTGAGGCAGAATAAGGGGAACCAGCCCGCATTCGCTGAGGGAGATGGAAAACTGCTTAAAAACCATCCACAGACTGGCCGGCTCACCGGACCTCAACACAAGTCCGCCGGGCGGATTCGTTCCGGGGACCAGGCGCTCCTTCCTGATCTGGAAAGCTGTGCGTTAGACTGCCCGGCTAACTGGGCAGGCCAGAGCTACTTACTAGTTCAGCCAACAAATAAAAAACAATGAGGAGGTATTTAAAGGTCACTTTTCGACATTTTTCTAGTGAAAATATTTTTAGTAGAAAATTAAACTATGTTAAATTGAAGCTTTCTGGCAGATTAATACTGGGACTCATATCTGGAACCTTTGCCATTTGTGGGCAAGTGCTCTACCAACTTGAGCATGACTCACAACCTTTCCTCACAGCTTTCTTTCTGCCAGTACATCATCTCCTACCTTCCAAACTCAGCAGAAGTTGTCTTACAAGACTTGCAGGAATAGTACTCCTGGAAGAAAGAGCGCACTCCACTGCAGAGTGAAAAATTCATTCTGGATAAATTAAAGTTTCTACAGAATAGGTCCTATTCATTTTTTCTCTAAGATAAACAGTCCTCATGTTGCAGAGGATTGAAAAATCACAGGTTATTAAGGACAGGTTCTTATTCGAATAAGCCAAAAATAGGCAGTTTGGAATTTTTTTTTGACACAATGAAATGATCTACTGGGGATTATGATTGATCATACTCTGAACTTTGTTTTAGATTTTCAATAAAAAAATAAAAGTAAAGTAAGATCAAAATAATGGCACCTGTAATTATTATTTGATAAAGGGCCTGCAAGTTTGAAGTACACAGACTGCAAGCAGTGTCGCTCTGCAGCAGTTACTTGAAATCAAAAATTGATAACATCAATTGATACTACATTAAATTTGTTGGAGCTTTTACGTAACCACAACGAAATAATGTTAAATTTTATGTTATGGTGTTAACTCAATCTCCAAGTCTGGTTTGTGGGGGTTTGTTTCACTCTTTACAGTTTAAAATTGTTATATCCTAGCCAGTAATGCCACCCGAGCCCACTGCCAAAAGGTTGGCAGCATCAAAGTCCGGACGCCGTCCGCATAAGCAGCGCCAGCGAGACAGGAAATCGCCGCAAGTCTGCGCGCGCCACCGCTGGCTTCTGGGTTCTTAAGCGCTGGAGTCGTGAGCGCTAGGACAGTTCTATATTCGCCGCTCAGTTGTATACTCGCCACCGAATTGTGTACTTGCTAGTCAGTTGTGTGTTCATCGCAGTAGAGTTGTTGTTTGCCGTCAGCCGACGCTGACCTAGCCGCTCCGACTCGAACTAGACAGATCTCTGTAGACACGGAGTTCACTACTGTGTTTCTGTATCTTCGTTAATAAAGATAAGTACCGACTTTTATTTAATCAGAGTGTTTGGGTTTTCATCTTTCTGTTCACTGTTCCAGCGGACCGGTCGGCCCGCTATTAAAAGTGTGGCGGCGACTTCGTAAGCCGTTTCTACAGTGAATTGTTTGTCGCTACGAACGCCGCCACAAAAAAAATAGTTTATACTAAAAAATTTCACAATTATAGGTATAAGCTCCCAAGAAATGTGTTTACTTTTCAGGGGTCAAAGGTCAAAGTTAATAGGTTGAACTGTTTTTATTTTATGCTGCACACAGTTTTGAGAAATCATTTTTTGAGAAAAGCTTGTGTAAAGTTTAGTGAAAACTTTTATTTGTAATATGAGTTCAGTTTACATAAAAACTGTGTGGTGTTATATATTTTTGGTTTCGCTGAACACAAATCTGAAATTATATTTTCAAAATTCAAAATGGCTAATCCAATATGGTGGATGAAAAATTATGTTTTGACCAATTTTGATCATTTGGTCAGATTTGACCACTTAAAAATGTTTTTGTTACTTACGTTAGTCTGCAATTCTAGGACTGTATATCAACCCTTCTTCTAACTTGAATTGTTCCTGGAGAGCAATTCCCTCATTCTTCTTGGTGGGAAAATACAATCTGGCTGAGCTGGATATGCTGTGTTCGATGGCCTGCACATGTTGTTTGTCAACTTTTTCAGTGACTATGTCTGCATACATACTGTAATTCAGATCATTTTGTGAACGTACATCAGAACATCTCCAGCTGAGAATGTCTCACAGCAGCCATAACACTGCTTTGTACAATGGACTGTAGAAATGTTTGTAACACATGGATTAAAAAATCATTTTGTCCCAACATTCTAGACAAATATACGTTCCAAAAAAAGCAAAAAATGGAACCTATTGACCATTTAAACGATAATCTGGCCTTAAAAATAGTTTTTTAATGGCATAAAATTAATGGTTACAGTTAAATGAAGTTCGTAATAACAAATATAAAGAGTTATTTCTACTCCTGAATGTAATACAGCTGTATTAAGGGATAAATTGTGTTCTGTGGATGGACAGGTTAGATGGGGTGGGGGTGGAGGATATAAGCACGAGGGAAGGTAGTTCACGAGATTGTGCTCATTCTCTTTCCTCCATCACAGGTCTGCATACTTAAGAGTGAGCAGGTAATTCCCAATCTGTCTAACCCACTAGATCTCAAGAAGCAATTACAGTGTGTTTCACCAAGTTATACTGACCCTCTGCCTTATGAAGCACTGCTGATGCTATGTGCAGACATGGCCAGAGGGTGCCTATTTTCCACAAAGTGCATTAGCATTGCATGAAATACAGATATGAGTTACTAACAATACTAACATAAAAAATTCATACGCAAAGAAAATATTTAAATCCCTGCACACCATTCTACACTGCTAGAGGGGAAATTGGTTCTTAATCACCCTGTACAGCAGCTGTAGCATTAGAAGACAACTTTCCTCATCACAAGCCCAGCTCACTTTTCATTTTTCATACAGACTACACTTCCCAAGTATTTCCTGTCCAGTTCTCTTAAGTGAAGAGACAAAGTAACTTCACTCAGCTTTTGTTTTTGTAGTGGAGTTATTTTCAGTTTATTAAATGCTTAGCCTACATATTTGGAGTTGGTATATGAGATATTATGCAAAAAAAAGTTGAACAGCTAGAGCAATCAATGGTTTGCCTCACAAAAGAGCCTGCTTGAATGTACCATGTTGTCAATATTTATTCGACAGTGCTCATTTCGTTGTCTCCACTGTCAAGGGTGGGGTGCTTTCCACAGCATGACGGGTATCAAATGTAACGGACAGCCTTAGCTCTCTCAGTGTCTGAAGAGGTCCAGGAAAGTGGATTCAGTTACTCACAACCCAGGTTAGTGGGTTATGAGTTGTGAGTAACTGAATCCACTTTCCCTTCTTCCCTTTTTTCCCCTCTCTCCTACCTGATGAAGGAACAAAGTTCCAAAAGCTAGGAATGTAAATTTTCTGTTCTATTTTGTGTATCTATTGGCTGTACTGAGCTAAGTACTGGCCAGCCCCTCTATCTCTTTGTTAGTATTTGTTTCACATCTTTATATGAGATTTTCCATTAATCATTTGTATAACGTATGTCAAGCAATGTGTTGCAGCAAATTACTGTTCTAGACTTGAACACAGTTAGTCCCATTCCTTCAGACATATTCACTCCCAGCTTGGAAAATATACCGTGGATATGTTGTGAGTGGCTCCATTCAGTGCAACCTACAACTGACAGCAGTTCCTGAATGAAAGAGATTTATGCAATCTACCACTAATAGAGTTAATGGTGCGAGAAGTGCCATAACTTTCTGGTCCTTCATTAATTCACTAAGACGTCACTACAACACAATTACACCACTTTACAATATGCTGCCAATGATAGACAACAGCAAGAATCCCCATTTTTCAGAGAAATCCTGTTCCCACCAACTCTACAAAGGTCACTAACAACAACTCCGTTAAGAATTACACACTTCTCAGCCATTATTTATAGGAACATATTTTACATAAAAGCTCACATATAAACTGCAAATAGGTTCCCATATAAGAGAACTTGACAGGAAATGTTGGGGAAGTGTGGTCTGTCTGCAAAACGAAAAACTACTTTTAATGATCTCTGAGTTTTCAATCCCCTACAATGCAGAAACAGTTAGTCCTAGAGAAGAAATGAATAGGACATTTTCTGTAGGAAATTTAATTTAGTTTAACTTTCTACCAGGTAATATCTTTGTTAGAAGCTGCAGTTTTCAAGTTATTGAAGAACAATTATTTAAAAAAGTCAAACACCTCCCCTCCCTTCCCCACCCCAAACTGCTCACACCCCACCAGCACAGGTTTTTAGTATATTGTTCACTACCATTACTCCTAGCACTGTACAAAAATTTGTAACTATACGATTTTCCCCCTACTGTTTTTCCTTCATTTACTGGACTACACCTACATGATTATTTACAGCAGTAGAGAAACAATGTACCAGTGTATAAAAAGGGAAGTAAGGAAGATGTCTCTAACTATAGACCAATATCACTAATTCCCACCTCTAGTAAGGTATTTGAAAGCAGTATCCTGTCCAAGCCAGGTTAGTGCCTTTTTCACAAAACACAAACTGCTTATAGTTTGTCAGCATGTTTTAGAAAAGGCCTAAGCATGACAACAGCAGTTACCCAGTCATGAAGTATACTCTCTGTTGGACCAGAGGGTACAAACTGCAAATAAATTTTTAGACCTAACAAAAGCATTTGATACAGTACACCATAGGTTATTTATAAATAAGTGAAGTCACATTACATATGAGATTCACACATGCTTGTTACTGCCACATAGTTGTTGAACCATAAGCAATGCATTAAATTGAAATACAAATTACGTAGATGGAAACTTTCAACCCACCAGTGAAACAGTAGTGCAAGCTATACCTCTCGGCTCAATCCGTGCTTTCTTTCTCTTCCTCATATTCATGAATGACATGACCCACCTCCTGTAACTGCCATATTACAAGATCTGTAGATGACATCTCAGTCTTATTCCATAGTAGAAAATGTAAGGAGCTGGATTCTTTTGCTAATAATAGGGTAACATAATTAACAAAATATTTTAACTATCAGGGCCTCAAGGTGAATGTTACTAAATGTCACTTATTGGCATTTAAAACAGGGAATTCTCATCATCATACAAATGTGAATATTGCCTGTAACATCTTGGTGACAGAAATTGGCAGCTGTGAATTTCAAGGTGTATACATTGATGAAAATCTGTAGTGGGCAAACCACATTAGCTTTGTATGTGGAAAGGTCAGTAGCGGCTTATATCTCCTTAGCCAACGTGCAAATATAGTTCCTAGTCTGACATTAAAAATAGTTTACTAACAGAACAGTTTACCTCTTTATTAAGTGTGGTAGTGAATTATGGGGCTTTGCATCTGATGTCCACTTAAAAATAATATTGCTGCTACAGAAACAAGCAATAAACTTTATACATGGGATAGGCTGTGCAGAATCCTGTTGTGAAGTGTTTCTACAGCACAAATACTTGACAGTATCTTCTTTATGCATATTTAGATTACTTATACTTTTCTATGAGTCACCCAAGTGAAGTTACCAAGTGCAGTGATGTAAATGAGTACAACATGAGAACAGAGTATAACAATTTTGGATACGAATAAAATTTGAAAAAAAGATGTTTTTATTTTAACATGAAATTAAAATAATTTTCCTAAGAAAAATGTTTGATTTATTCAATGGATACCAAGACAGTACTTGTGGTATGAACCAGTAGCATATGAGTTGTAAAGTAATAAATGTATAAAACAGATTTAAGGTCCAATAATTATAGTATGCAACATATTTTGTGAATGTAATTATTGTTCATATTATTTTTTCCGGTTCTGGCAAAAGCCATCTTCGTGCTGACTCCATGCAAACAAAATGGACACATATGAAGGAATAAATAAATGATTAATTTTAAGCACAGTCACAATATTCACCATCTAGAAATGAGTAAGATACATTTACATTATAAAGTAGAAACAACTATTACATAGCTTTCAGAGCCATTAGTTTCTTCCACAGAGGGGAATCAGGAGTAAGTTTTCAAAGGTCAGGAAGGAGCAGAAGGTTACTTAGACTCCAGGCTGATGTAGGGCCTCCTGTCTTGAGGATGAGAAGAGAATTTTTTAATTTTGTGGGTTGGTTTTATAAATATGATTTTTAAAGAAGGTACACATGTTCCTGATGTACATTCGCATTTTCAGCAGTTTTGAATAATTACTTTGTAGTTGACAGTCGAAAAGGTTATACATGTTTTCAGGTGCTTGGTGAATTTTTACTTTAAAAAAAATGGATCAAAGAATGTGCATTAAATTTTGCTTGAAAGATTAATAACATGCAACACCACATTAAAATTGTTGGCTGTGGTTTTTGGCAAATCTACTACCATTAAGACAAGAGTTTTAAAGTGGTATAAATGTTTCAGAGAGAGTTGAGGAGAGGTTGGAGATGATTGCCCCGGACACCCTAGCACATTAATTACTGACAACAATGTGGAAGAAGTAAATAAAATAGAAGGATTAAAGAAAATGTGTCTGGAAAATCACCAAATCGCCACCAGAGAGGCGTCTGATGATGTCACCATACCATTTGGCTCATGCCACACAATTTTTTCAGACACTGTAGACATGAAATGTTTAGCAGCAGAAATTGTTCTGAAATTGTTGAATTTCAACTGAAAATGACATAATGTGGATGTTGCTCAAAAATCGGTGAATGATGTCAACAATGATCCAAAACTTCTAAAGAAGGTTATAACAGGTGATGGAATAGGGGTACAATGTCTAAACCAAGGCTAAATCATCCCAAGGAATACTCCCTGAAGAGCCAAGACTGAAGAAATGTGAAGGTTGTTCTCACTGTTTTCTTCAATTACAATAGGATAGCGCATCATGAGTTTCTGCCTTATGGTCATTTGGTCAATGAGGAGTACTACATGGATGTTATGTGCCGTTTGTGTGACGCAATCCGAAGAAAACAACCGGACTTGTGGTAAAATCACTCATGGAAACTGCTCCACGATAATGCTTCCACTCACACCTTAAAGCTTTTTTGTGATTTTTTTATCATAAAACAAAACTGTTATGTTACCTCAGGGACTGTATTTACTGGACGTGGCTCTGAAACTCCACTCTATTCCCGAGTCTGAAGAGGACCATGAAAAGATGTCCTTTTGCCACCATTGATGAGATAAAAACTGGATCACTGAAGTGAGTTCCAGAAGCACTTCCAAGATTGGGAAAAGTGCTTGTAGAAGTTCATTATGTCTGAGGGGGATTACTTTGAGGGGGCAAAGTTGATGTTGATGAATAAATAAAGATTCTTAAAAAGAAAAAAAATTCAGTTACTTTTTGGTCACACCTCATACCTTTCCTTGTCTTACTGCAGCCTTTGGCCTGTGATCTGGCTGTTGAGGACATCCGAGCCACTTTCCAGTACCTGGTGGAAGTTTGCCTCGCCCAGACCAGAGTTGATGGGGTCAGCCTTTCTGTAATCCACTTAAGTAGTTTTTTGGTTGGAGCTTACTGTGGTGGCTTTTAGGTTAGTGAAATTCATAAGAAGGCAGGAAATAAGCTTGCAAAAAGTCCAGGTAGGAAGCAGCATTTTCCAGAGATGGACTATTGCGGTAGCAGGAATCAATTGATGGAAATGCTTCCATTGCTGAAGATGTTTCACTGGGAGGTCTGAGTGGATAAACGGTTTAGCAGAGCTTCTGGCAGCTCATGAAATTTGAGGCCCACAGGAGTTCCTTCTGGAATGGAGTTGGTATGTTATGGATTTAACATTTTTGAACTCTTTAGTTAGTGATCATCAAATCCCTATATGAGAAACTCACAGGATTTCAAAAGCGTGTTCTTGTGTGCAGGTGTGGGATTCTGATTTGTTGTTTTTTGGTTTTATAGGGGAGTGTTGTTATGTGCCACCTGTCTGATTGTAGTTAGCTGGCGATTGTTTTGAATTGCAGAGACAGACTTGGCTAGCACTAATTGAAACCAACAGTTGCTTCTGTGACCACTTGATGTGTGGTGCTTTTATGTAACTTTTCATCTGTTGGCTTGGGACAGTTATCCTGCTTTTTGTGTGGGTATTATCCACAGAATTATTGGAAACCGGCTGGAGACAGTGTATTGATGGAAATGTAGGTTTCCAGTCCTGTGGTTGTGTACTGGAATCTTTCCAAATGCAGCTAGTTAGCTACAGGGCACTAATTACTGGATTAGGGATAGTGCAAAGGTGAACTGTCTCAAAGGTCAAAGAAAGGCTAGCAACCCTTATTTAGAGAGATATTAATAGTGAAGAAATGCACAAAATTAAACCAGAATATTCCCTAGTATGTCTTCAGAGCGATCACATAGTTTATCTTGTGTGCCACACTTCACTAAGAATGGGAATGCCAGGTACAGTACACATCACTAAGAGTGTGCCTTGATCTGGACACAGCCATAAGTAGGACTTTGTGTGATGCCATGACCTCTCCAAGGAGGAGATAAAAGAATGTTCCAAGAAAAAGATCCAGATCCAAATATTGAACAAGCCTGTTGGCTTCATGACAAGTATCAATTTTCTTTGCAGACAGGCCTCTAATCTCATGGAATGACACATAGACTACTGTTTTTCTATTATATATATCTGTGTTGTCATGTAGATAGTAAAACAGCAATAGAGTATGAACAAGAGCTAAGTAATAGAACTGAATAAGCAGCAGCTTTATAAAAGTAATGACATCCCATGTGCAGGTAGACAGTTAGTCTGTTTGACATTGATAGTATTTCCTAAAATAAATGGTCTGTTTTATTGAAATAAGATTCATTACAATACTTGGAATCATAAAAATTGATATTACATTGTGAATTATACATAGACGACAGCATCTTCCATTGGTTTCTCCAGTTGTTTGGAAATGTTTTCAACTGACATCAAAAGGAACTCTTGTGCTACACTGATGAGAACATGCCAGGTGCTGAATTATTCTGCATACATTGTTTTGTCCAATAGACTTCCTCCTTCACCCATCCCCACAAGAAGAAGTGCATAGTATAAGATCTGGTTCAGCGCTGGCTTCTCTTAAGGACAGTGGAGACCCAACTGACATAACAGGAAATGATAGTCAAACCATTTGCTTACACTGATTGTCAGATGTGGTGGGACAACATCTGGCATAAACATGACGTCACTGATATTGCCATACATGGGCACAATTGCCCCAGCCAAAATTTCCCAGAATGGAGAGGTACCAGCATGAGATCATAGTGTTCCAAATAAGGAACAGACCGATAAGTTGTTTTGGTGTCATACCACACATCACTGTCATCTTAGGGTGTGTCACATTTTCACAACGGTGGCATGTGGAGAATATTTTGCCCAGTAATGTGAATTAAGGTGGTTTACAAATCCTCCATATGAAATGCAAATTCATCATCCCAAATAAAATATGAAAACAATCAGGGAGAAACCTCTGGACTAGAATTTTCCATACTCCAGCCAACAGTAACAGTCTTATGCAGAAAGCCCTTGCAGTAATATGACTTCCTCAAATGAAATTCCAGGTTCATTTTAATGACATTTTGGATCATGTACTGCATTAGATCACTTGCAAGGGCTTCCTGGAGTATCAGTTTTTTTATTTTGTTCCATTTGAACATTTTACATGCTGGGCACCCATTTATCTGTGATATGGTTGCCTTGGGATGACCATTTCTTACACTATCAATCATGTACCCCATAGCCAACAGTTTTGTATGGCATCTCTTGGTGGTTCTTGCAAAGCAGTGTGGAGCTTGCATATAGTGTGCCACCATCCCTGTACCCCAGAATGTAACACTTCATTCTGACAGACCACCTGAGCCCACTCATGCACTGACAGGCTTCTAACCTAGACAGTCAATTTCTACCAATGCAAATAAAAAATATCATTGATTTTAAACAAACATAGTCATATTTAGTCACGTTTCTACATATTTAGAATAGGAACTTACTTCCACCATCCCCCTTCTGCCCCCCATAGTATTGCTATGTTACATTTAGGCTGAGTAAGCACAGATACTGTATAGTAGTTTAATAATATATAGTAATTATTAATGCAGCTTTGAACAGTTACAGCTTTTTGTTAATGTGTGCACTCATTTGGAAGCTTACTAACAGGGATTCTTCCTGTTCATCATTCAAGAATGGAACAGATTGTTTTATACTGATTTTACTTTTCTTAAAAATTTCCATGTTCTCAAATGGTTCACACAATACTGGATGAATTTTTCTTGATGAATTAAATGTAAGCACAGAGGTAATCATCTCAATAGAACTTATTATTTGCAGTACAAATTTCTAAAGTTCTGACAGTGAATCATGGCCAAAGTATCATTCTATATTTTTTAAAAATTTGGTAAAAATTAATAAACAATTTTACTGTATGTGTTGTATTGCTGTTATTTATCTTTTTCATGCTGATTGTTATAGAAGTTCTAGGATAATTTTTAATTTGTGTCAGCACTTCTCACATCTTCAGTCAAGTGAAGTGAGATGTAATTAAAATTGGTAAACACCTGATAGCCTAGTCTTGGAAGAAGAAAGGACAAAATTTGGATGCGAAGATAGTGGCAGTGCTTGAAGCTACAAGCAGGGTCACCAAGGCAAAGAGAAACTTGACCCAGAATCCAGTGTAATTGTTCTTGTGACTCTTTCTGCATTCTTCTATTTTCCTCCAATCATTTCCTCTCTTGTGACTGTAGTTGTGAGAGAGAACAGTCATGTGCCTTTCTACTTTGTACACTCTTCTGACAATATGTGAATATATTTTTCTGTGTCCATATTGTTAATGATTACAAGAGTTTTATTGGAGTTGTCATAGTATAACAAACACTTTTTACAAAAAATTGATTGTTTATTAAGTTTCAAAACAGCAGTTGCAACAAGGGAATTTTTTTTGTCATTTCTGATTTTCTGCTTGTATAAAGCACAATTGTGTAATTAGGAAAAATATTTTCAGGGAGGAATAAAGATATAAACCAATATTCAATCTGCTTGTAGCTATCTGCCAGTAATGTGCCAATTTTAAATGTAAACTTTTATAAATATTGTATGAACACTGGTCACCACTCGCAGCACAGAAGAACAGGAACATAAAGATATGATACTTCTTGTGCAGCTATTGCTTAGGTATGCATGCACATACAACTAAAATTATTTGCTGCAGACAGAAATTGATTAATGAGTTTCAGCATAGCACTTGTGTCATTATGTTCTTTTACCCTCCCTGAGTAATAATGCAATTTTTATTTGAGCAATTTTAACCTTCATCCTATTGCATATATTTCTTCTCCCTGTTATATCAGGATGAATAAGTATTGTCTGTGGTGAGATTTATCCATGAGGAATATTACCTTCAAACAATTAACAGTCTTATGTTTTCTTAACTTTCAGTTCCTGCAAAATTCTCCACACACTTTACAAATATTACAGTACCAAAAGGAAGCACTGCTTTTCTTAACTGCACAGTGGCTGCTGACAAACCAATATCCATTACCTGGTACCAAAATAATCGTGAACTTAAACCTAAACAAAATCCAAAAATAAATATTAAAGAAGATAATACAAGCAAAGGAATAACATCAACACTCATATTCAAACATGTTCGCAGAGAAGATACTTCATCCTTTATTTGTGTTGCCTCAAATAAATATGGGAAGGATCAATTAGAAATGAAGCTTATTGTCCAGGAAACTCCAGAACCACCTGCTAATGTTCATGTAAATAACTTCTCAAGCCGATCAGTCTCCCTCAGTTGGGAGGAGCCATATAATGGAAACAGCATCATTGGAGCTTACATAGTACAGTATAAGAACACAACAGGTAAGCCTTGATACTATTTCCTAATAAAATGTTTCACTCAGTTGTATTTGTTTATAAATATTAACGTATAACACTGTGTAATTCTAGCAGTGTGTACATCTGTTAGCAGTTCCTTGGCATCAGAATGTTGTCCAGGTTGTAGTTGGAGGAGATCAGCTGAATGTTACCATCAAAGATCTGAGACCTGCACATGGTTATCAGTTCCAAATCAGAGCAGAAAATTCTGTTGGTGTGTCCAATGCAAGTGAAACAGTAACAGTGACTACAATGGAAGAAATACCAGAGGCACCGCCGAGGGACATCAAGGTTAAAGTGAAAGATTCCAGAACACTTCTTGTGACGTGGAGGGTAAGGACTAAATTTTAAAACTCTGTATTCATTTAAAATGAGATCCAAAGATGAACAATATTTGTAACAGCAGAGAACCATCATCTTATCAGTCACAAAAGCAGGAAAAACTGGAGTGCGCTCACACTCACACAAATTCAAAATGCAGTTGAAAATCACCATACAGTATAACTGTCAAGTCACCAACAGGCACATAAACAGGACTGAAAACTTTGCTAGCTTTTCAATGGATCATTTTTCAAGCTACAGTACACCAGGAGTTTTCATCACCATATTTAAATAGATAATGAAATGCGCATGTGCTGAATAATAAAAGGGTGAATCACAAAAAAATTCTGTGTAGGAGATAGTCTAGAGGAAAGGAAATGATATAAACTGAGGTGACAAAAGTCATGGTATAATGATATGCACGTATGTGGATGGAGGTAGTATCATGTACACAAGGTATGAAAGGGCGGTGCATTGGCGAAGCTGTCTTTTGTACTTAAGTGATTCATGTGAAAAGGTTTCTGATGTGATTATGGCTACAGGACTGGAATTAACAAACTTTGAACGTGGAATGGTAGTTGGAGCTAGATGCATGTGACACTCCATTTCAGAAATCATAAGGGAATTCAATATTCTAAGATCCATAACGTCAAGAGTGTGCTGAGAATGCTAAATTTTAGGTATTACCCCACTACAGAGTTGTCAGTGCGGATAGACAAGGAACGCTGCATGAAATAACCCAGAAATCATTGTCAGATGTATGATGAATGTATCAGTTAGGTCAGTCCAGCAAAATCTGGGATTAATGGGCTATGGCAGCAGATGACAAATGCGAGTGCCTTTACTCATAGCATGACATCACCTGCAACACCTCTCTTGGGCTCAAGACAGTATTGGTTGAACCCTAGATGACTGGAAAATTGTGGCCTGTTTGAATGAGTCGCATTTTCAGTTGGTAAGAGCTGATGGTAGAGTTTGAGTATGGCACAGACCCCACAAAGCCATGGACCCAAGTGCAAGCTAGAGGTGGCTCAATCATTGTGTGGGCTGTATTTACATGATATGGACTGGTCCAACTGAACCAATGGCTGACTGGAAATGGTTATGTTCAGCTTCTAGGAGAGCATTTGCAGCCATTCATGTTCCCAAACAACAATGGAAAGCAACAGTTGTTCATGACTGGTTTTAAAACCATTCAGGACAATTTGAGTGAATGATTTGGCCACCCAGATAACATGACATGAATCTCATCAAACATTTATGTGACATAATCAAGAGGTCAATTTGTACACAAAATCCTGCACCTGCAACACTTTTGCAATCATGAACGGCTATAGAGGCAGCATGGCTCAGTATTCCTGGAGGGGTCTTCCAGCGACTTGTTGAGACCATGCCACATCAAATTCCTGCATTATGCCAGATAAAAGGAGGTCCAGCACGGTGAAAACAGTGAACGAAAATACAACACAAGTTGAGGCAAGGGACTGAATTGATGCCAAGAGTCTGGACAGAGCAAATGATCCCTTTACACCATATCTGGACTGTAGTTGCATTTTATGTAGAGAGATGCCTTGGGTAGTGAAACAAGTACCCATTTCCATACCCTAACTTTCAATAATCATATATAAAAGCTTTTTCTATAATAGTTTAAATCCATCCCTGGTGTCAGTAGGGATTATTGTATACTGATGCACATGTCTGAATAAAAAAGCTTCAGACTTTAAGTATAACACCAATAACACTGAAAAATTAAAAAATGGAACAATAGCCTTTAACCTGTTCCTTTGATAAATGTTTTGATTATATAGACTCCTGGTACTGACAATTCCTGTTAGGTAATACCCTTCGTAAAATAAGTCTCCACTTTCACATAACATAGATAATTAACTTCAGTACTTGAGATGATGCTCTACGCTTACTTCCCAACTACAATGACAAGAAAAAGAGAAAGAAAAAGACAGTGAGCATATGCTGGATGAAAGGAAAATTCCTTGCGTCCTACATTGTCTTCCTACTTCATACACTTTCCTTTCTCCAAAAGTTTAAGAAGCAAGAAATTTAACCCTGTGTGTGTGTGTGTGTGTGTGTGTGTGTGTGTGTGTGTGTGTGTGTGTGTGTGTGTAAGCAGTCACTTTTTTGTATGTCAGGTATTGTTAATATTTATCGAATGTGAATAAATGTTGAATTACCAAAGAGGAAGAGTGAGGGAGTTGTTACATACTATATCAAGTTGAAACACATAGTTGCATAGTAACAGCAGAATTATTTTGGAGACAGATCAAAATGAGATGAATCCAAATAAAAGTCATCACAACATAATAACATTTCACAAGAATATAATAAATCTATTAGATGAAAGTAACTGCTGCTCTATATACTAATAACTTATCTCTCGTGTTTTAATGGCTCAAATAGTTGTGTTAATTTAAATGCAAATCAACTATTACATCATAGTCCATGAGTCCAACAATGAAAAACTTTTTATTCACTGTGTGATTAAATTAAGATCAAAGTACAAACTTTCTTTATAAGAAAAATTCAAAGGGTGCCAGTGAAATATAAGCAGGTGCTATAACCACAAAGTCTTGGTGATAGATTTCATGTATTAAATGTTCTCAGTGTGCACAGGCCAATACCTCTGTTTCCATCATGATGTAAAATAAGAGATACATTCCAATGTACTCTGTGAGCTTCAAGTGCTCACATTAGCAGGATAATTGGTATTCATTTTTGGCCATTCGAAAACACCAAATTATGAACTTCTAGATGTTTGTTGGCATCATCAAATAAATGTTGATAGTACAACTGTGTCTTTATTAATGAAAATACTATGAGTTTGGTTACCAACTACTTCTCCCTAGGAATTAAACAATAGAAAAATCCAACATGAAATAACAACATTATTATAAAAAGAATAGTTTGTTACTCACCATATAGAGGAGACGTTGAGCTGCAGACAGGCAAAACAAAAAGACTGTTACGCAATTTGAACTTTCCTAATGGGAGAAGAAATCTGTGGGTGGTGGGGATAAGGAGTGGTGAGGGATAGCAGGGTGGGGGTGGGGGAAGGTGTAGTGCTGCTTGTGGGAGCATGCACGGACGTGGCGGTGACGGGATATGGCTGCTAGGTGCAGTGGAGAGCTTGAGGAGGGTGTGGGGAGGAGGGGTGGAAAAGGAGAGAAGTAGAGGAGGGGAGAAAAGCTGTAAAGACTTGGAATGGGAGCCTGGAAGAGGAGATAGGTGCATGAAGGACAGGGATTAGCAAAGGTTGAGACTGGGGGGGGGGGGGGGGGGGGGGGGGGGGTTCCACATGGGAACAGAGGACACATTGCAGGGAGAGATTCTGCCTGTGCATTTCAGAAAAGCTGATGTTGATAGGAAGGATCCAGATTGAGCAAGCTGTGAAGCAATCACTGAAATGAAGCACATTGTGTTGGGCAGCATGTTCTGCAACTTGTGGGACTAGTTAAAGACCTTCTCTCCTTCTCCTAGTCCCTAGAGTGGAAGCAGTTTCTCACCACCAACCCTACCAATCAGACTCAACCCAGAGCCAATGTTAAATCCTGCCTCACTCAGTCTACTCCACCAGTCAATCGTGATCCACCCCCACTGCCCCCAAACACCACCTGTTAACATTCAAGAATTTGTTAAGCTCAAACCTTGCCTCACCATCTTTCCCCTAATCCCTCAACATGGAACCTAACCTTTCATAATGCCACACCACCTAAAAACTGATCCTAACCTACTGCCTGCTGACAAAGGCTCCACCACTGTGGTTTTGAACCACAGGGATTAGCTGGTCTCTGCCAGCTGTCAGATTCATCCAGCTACAAACTCTTCCACGGTTATCACATTCCAGAAATCCTGCAGTCTCTCCTTATAACATTAGGCCTGTCCCAGAAATTTCCCCTGAGTCTCTCTCTCTCCTCACCCGTACCACTCCTCACACTCATACCTTCTACATGCCTCCTGAAGTCTATAAATCCAACCACCAAGGATGCTCCATTGTGCCTTGTTACTGGGGTCCAACTGAGAGAGTGTCTGCTTTTGTGTACCACCACCTCAGCCTACTGCCTGTAACATCCTTGCTATATAAAAGACACCAAGCATTTTCTCTTCCACAGTTCATGCTCCTTTATCACCATCACTGTTCAACCTATATCTATCTAATCTACCTGACACTTCATCCAGAAAATTCTGCTATGCCGATGACCTGGCTCTAGCTGTACAACACCAGGAAATGAAGACAACAGAAGAGATTCTAACCAATGAGCTGTCTTTATCAGATAATTACTTCAAAATCTGGAGACTCCATTCCAATGTGAGTAAAACAGAAGTGCGTTGCTTCCATTTAAATAATCAGCTGGCGAACATAAAACTGGAAGTAAGTTTCAGAGGTAGAATTCTTCGCCATAAATGGAACCCCAAATATCTTGTTGTCATCCTGGACCATACACTATGCTTCAAAGAACACCCTCTTAACTTTGCTCAGAAGTCAATGACTCGAAACAACATCCTCCATAACTATGTGGAACTACCTGGGGATCTTCAGTAAACACTCAGTGATCTTCAGCTCTGGGTTTGGTGTACTCAAGTGCTGAATATTGTGCACATTTTTGGATGAACAGTCATCATACAAGGCTTGTTGACACCCAGCTGAATACGACAATGCACATAATATCTGGTGCAATCAGATCTGCTCCAGTTTATTGGCTTCCACCATTAACCGGTGTAATGCCTCCTGATCTACGCAAGTGTACTGCCCTTATGAGGGAATTCCACAAGATCTCCAGGAATTCTAATCTACCCGTGCACAGCGCTCTGCCACTTTTAGATCATAAGAGACTTCAGTCATGCCACCCAACTCTGTGTGATGGTGCTGACATGGTTGCTAAGGATTTCAAACCCCTTGAAGAATGGAAAGGTCGGTGGGAAGCAGTGACAGATCTGTGCCTGCATAACAACTTCACAGATGCTAAACTTCCAAGCGGATTCGACCTACCACACAAGACATGGACTACTCTCAACAGGATCCGTACCGGCCATGGCTGATGCAGGGATGCTCTCTTTAAGTGTAAGAAGCTGCGTAATCCAGCCTGTGACTGCGGGGCCCCATACCAGACTGTTCACAACATTGTTAGTGAATGCAGGGTTCAAGCCTATCACAGTGTTGAAGAGGACTTCCTGCTAGCAACTCCAGATGCAGTGCACTGGATTGAAGGACTGGATATTCAGTTGTAAAGCCAAACTTAGGTTTCTTGTGTGTAAATATGTGCATACGTATATGTCATTCAATTTTATGATGTCTGTAGTGGCCATATTCTAAATAAAATATCACATGGAGGCCTGTTCGTTGCAATTGATGCCACTTCCCTCTATATCAGCATTTTCAAAACTGTGTTCCACAGAACTCTGGCATTCCACAGGAAGTGAGTAAGTGCTTCATCAAAAACTATTAACAACATTGTGAAATGACAATGGTATGAAAAGGGTAGATTACTACTCACCATATAGTGGAGACGTTGAGACCTGGATTTCCATTGTTTTACGAGTATTAACAACATGCTATTTTTTTGAAATTTTGAAGATACTAATTGTATTTCTTTAATTTCATTATGTTTTCTGTGCTATCAGTTATAATTTGAAATTGTTTATTAATCATCAAAATTCTCAAAGTTTTCGACCAAAGAAAAAGTACGGGAACCCCTGCTCTACACTAACATCCCTAATGCCCATGACCTTACTGCTATTGAACACCACCATTCCCAACACCCTATGGACTCCAAACCTACAACCTCCTTCCTTGTCACCATGAAAAGCTATATCCTCACCCATAATTACTTCACCTTTGAAGGCATCATCTACAAACAAATCTGTGGTACAGCAATGGGTAACTGCATGGTACGAACGTATGCCAATCTATTCATGAACAATCTAGAGGAATCCTTCCTAACCACCTGGAATCCCAAACCCCTCACCTGGTTCAGATCACTGATGACATCTTCATGATCAAGATTGAGGGTGTGAACACCCTATCCCCATTCCTCTATGTTGACCTCCTTCTCAAAGATGGCTATATCAGTATCTCCGTACACATCAGCAATACCTCCACTTCAAAAGCTGCCACACATTTCGTACCAAAAGTTCCTTCCATACAGTCACCTGGGGTTGTCACATCTGTAGTGATGAGCAGACCCTCTCCAAATATAGCAAGGGTCTCACCGTGGCCTTCATTGATCGAAATCACTCTCTCTGTCTTGTACAGAAACAGGTCTCTCATGCCGTCACTTTCCACATTCCCACTGTCTCAACACAAATCAGCAATCCCTTCATAACTAATACCACTCAGGATTGGAACAACTGAATCAGGTTCTCCACTAGGGTTTCAACTACTTCTCATCATGCTCAGAAGTGAGGAACATCCTGCCGACTATCCTTCCCACCAATGTCGCAGTGGTATCCCACCGCTCACTGAATCTGCACAATATCTTTGTTGATCCCTACGCCACCCTGCTCCCAACACCTTGCCTCATGGCTCGTATCACTGCAATAGATGTAGATGCCTGACCTGCATCATACATCCTCCACCATCATCTACTCCCATCTCGACACAGGCATCTTCTATTTCATTAGAGACAGGGCTGCCTGTAAAAGCAGTCACATGATGTACAAACTAAGTTGTAACCACTGTGCTGCTTTCTACATGGACATCATAACCAACAAGCTGTCTGCATGCATGAATGTCCAGAGACAAATTTTTGCCAAGAGACAGCTGGACCACCCAATAGGTGAACATGCCGCCCAACACAACATGTTCACTTCATTGACTGCTTCGGAGGCTGCTCCATCTGAATCGTTCCTGCCAACACCAACTTTTCCTGATTTGTGCAGGTGGGAACTTTTCCTGCAGTATATCCTACATTCCCAAAGCCTCACTGGCTGCAACCTTCACTGCTCAATACACTTCACCCACATGTCACCTTCCCTGCTCCCACTCCAGCACCTCACAGCCTTCTATTCTACCAATTCTAACAACCCTACCACAACAAAGATCAAAATTTAATAATGATTGTGGTGTTGCATGCTGCTAAGTATTGCATTTTCGGGCAACAACAAAGTTATTATGTGGCAGGTGTCATTAGAGCACAGTTAATAAAGTCATTTCATGTAATAAAGAATAAACTAGGCACTCGTCTTTTCATGTTTCCCATGCTGGTCTTGTTGTAAAATCATGGCTCAATCGTCAAAAATCTAGGTGGTGATGATTCCAAGCTCGGATGCAAAGAGGCCTAGGTTTTATTCTGCTACATTCAAAAGTTTTATAGAAGTGATTCACAAACCATTCTTGAAGATTAAACCTTTGAAAGTTAGCACAATGGTGATGTAAAAAATAATCAGCACTCCAAATTTAAGTTACACTTCTTTTTTATTGCTTTTGTTGCAGTATCATGTAACACAAAACATCACTTCACAATACAAAACATACTTGAAAACATCCTCACTGTTAAAGTTCACATTTTATAAGCTGACTACAATATGCATCTTTCCAACATGACGTCCAAGACTTGACCTTTCAGTCTCTAACTCTTTAACTAACTAATAATCGCTTACGTGCCCAAAAATCAGAGTTACAGGTATGTCAAAGATCATAGTGACAAAAGAAAGAATACACATAAGAATAATATCATTGCAACATAAACATATCGATGTATCAAAGTACCTCTACATTAACTAAATCAAATCTGAATGTTGTCTCAGAAGTATGTCAACTACTTTACAGAAACAAAGTAGAATATTACTGGTATCGAGAGGTTCAGGTGAGCTGCCGTAATGGTTATGTAATTCAAGTACCATTACCCAATGTACCAAGTAGTCTTTTTCCCTTCTTTACTTCTCTCCCATCCCCCCAAGCTGCCCACTGCACCTAGAAGCCCTACCCTGTTTCCATCATGTCTCTACATGCTCCCCCAAGCAGCAATACACCTTCCCCCACCATTATCCTGGTATCCCTCCCACTCCCTGCCCCAACCTACTCCTTACTCCCGCCACCCAAAGACTGCTACTCCCACCAGGTACAGTTACTGTACACGGTCCAGCCTCGGCCTCCAGAGACAATGGTCATGCATGTGTGAGTTGTGCTTATATAATTGTATGTGCATTTTCTACTTTAGAAGAAGGCTTTGTGGCTGAAAGCTCAAATGTATAGCAATCTTTTTTTGTGCCTGTCTGCAACTCAGTGTCTCCTCAATGTGGTGTGCTGCAATCTATCCTTTTCACAATATTCCCCATAGAAATTATCAGATTATTCTAACTCACATTTACTTCCACTTAATTTTTTAGTGGCAGATATTATGAAACGGCTTGTGGGGAGTATCAACCCTCAAATGCCACCTTTGCTCTTTGAGTGAACAAACTCTTTGGTTTAACTTCACTTTCATTTTAGTGCACTTTTCATGCATTTTCGCATACTGTGTATTCAATATTTGTAAATAAAATTGTGTTCAATAAGTTGGTGCTACTATTTGCTTATCTACTGCAAGGGGACAGAAGTTGCCACAGACTCATAGAATAGCTACTAGGTTAACCTTTGTGACTAGCTGTGTCCAATCTTTTTCATGTAGAATTTTGAAGAATATGCTTTAAATATTGCTCCTCATTACCTATTTCATTTTTATCATTATAATATTAGCACCTTTTTTGAATGGCCATGTGGCATTGCAGCAGTTGGTTGAATAGCATACATCCCAACTTGCAGTCTCCTACAGAAATGTAAAAAAAAGACAGCTACCATTTTAGAAATTGTAGTTAGTGGGAGTTAGATGGTCAGCTTAGCCTTTTAATGTATCCTAAATCAACTTATTCAGACAGATATTCCAATTAGTACAGTTCCCAAAAGAGAGCCGTGCTGGTCACTGACATGTGCAGCTAAAATCATATTGGAGGAGAAATATATCAGTGCTGAAATAAACTACCTGAGTTCTGTAATCAGACAAAATATTGATCAGGCACAAAAAATCAAGTCATCTCTCTTCAGAAAACACAAACGAAAATCCAGGCATTCAACAAAACAAGATCACACACAGTATTCTGTATGGTCTGTACAACAATATCAAGTAAAATTGGATTAATCTGAAACAGACATGGGTTTAAAATAATCTTTCGACTACTGAAGAAAATCAGAAAACTGTTGTGTCCTGTGAAGGATGCCCTCGGCCTCAGTACCAGATGTTTACAATACCCATGTAAATTTGACAATATCCATGTAAGACTGTCCCTTTGAACTGTTTCCCAATCCTTTATTGAACACCAGTAGTACATACAAGTACAGAAATCTAGAAACATCTGCTATAGCTGAACGTAGCATCATGAGTAAGCATGAGATCTTATTTGAGGAGAATGAGTTTTTAGCCTGCTTTTCAAACTACTGGGACTCAGTCATCAAAGAGGCTTTGGAAATTGTGTGTGTCAACAGCTTAAATAAGGATACTGGCTACGAAATCAGAGTAGTGTGGAAGTGAGCACTTAATACCAACACACCGTTTAGGAATATATCCCTGCTGGAATGGAAAATTTTTCTCCCATTCATGAAAAATAGTCGCAGATTGTATCAAGAGAGTGCTAAGAAGACACAGTATTGACACAATGTGTAAACCATTAAGAAACACGAACACCAACAACTGGCTACACCTGCTGCTTGCCTTTCAAATGCAGTCCAATGTATATACAAACTACTAAAAGAATCTATAAGACTCTGCTTAAAGAGCAAAATAGCAGCTGTTGTTTGGGCAATACAGATTGTCAGTTGCAGATCATGCACTGGTAGCAGGCAACCACCAACTTTGTTTCTTTGATACTATAGCTTTAAAAGACACAATCCTTACCATTTTAGGAAGTCTGTGCTTGGATGTACTGAGAAGAGGCTATAGACATCCAAAAGAACGAAAACATGTTTGACAAAAAAGAATAAAACTGGACAAGTTGTAGGCCGTAGCGTTAAATAAAACAAACAGCATCAACTTTTCTGCACTACGAGCTCTGTAACTTATTTATTCCCTATTTAAGTTTGAAACTACTATCTGGACATCTGATGTTGTTTCCAGCATAAGGAGAGTAAATGGTTCACACAGAAAAATGCCATAGGAGATGGCATAGTACCCATAAACAAAAATCATGAAAAATGTAAATATCAATGAAAGCCTGTGTTGTATTGGCAGTTGCTTTTCTAATGGAGACATTGATAAATACTGCTGAAACACAGGTTTATTAGGTAATTAATGTAACATGTGCACTGAGAACATTTGGTATGACATGTACACAACTTCCTCACACACTTCTACAAACAGTCCTAGTTAAGTACTGCCAGAACAGCATTAATTTTTATTTTGTATCTGATAGTAGCAGCTGCCAGTTATAATGATTTGCACATACTTTTTATGTAGTGTCACCATAAAATTTCCAAAAAGAGGGGATGATTAGAGAACGTAGTAACTGACAGTCTGTTTCATGATCCTACAAACTACCATGAAATAAAAACAAAGGCTTTACTCTGATAGATTTTAAGTCTGATCATGTTAATAAACCAACAAAATATGTGGAAAGGTCTGCACAACAAGCAATGAGAAGCAGTTTACCATAACCATTCGCCGGATGAAATGTATCAGTTACTTTTAAATTTAATTTCTCAACATTCAAGCCATCCTCCCTCAGAAAGGCACCACAACAGATTAACTATGAATAAAATGAAACAGCGACTGGATTTTGAAATTACACAAGGTTTGTCTGGAATGTAATGTCACTGGCTGTATCATGAAGCTCCTATTGATTCGAATGTGTGCTAGGCACCCAGGATAGCTCGTGGGAGTTGTTTGGTCCCCAAAGAGACCAATACAGTTTTCTCTGACCTCCTGGAGAGTCAGGAAGTGTCATTTCATGAACCTCTGTTGAATAAAATGGGAAGTATACTGCCAAAATGACTCCAGTGATTTAGCAATATTTGGGAATGAATGTTTGTCAAAATGGCAGATATTTTGATGGAATAAAGCATTTTTGCTGGATGACTGGAATGATGTTGATGTCAAACCCAGCTGTGGAGGACCTTCAGCATTGATAGGTGAAGGCATTGTAAGTCATGCATATAAACTTTTGATACATATAGCAGATTGAGTGTATGTCTAATAGAATGAAATTTTCACTCAACAGCGGAGTGTGCACTGATATGAAACTTCCTGGCAAATTAAAATTGTGCTCCAGACCGAGACTCGAACTCGGGAACTTTGCCTTTCGCGGACAAGTGCTCTACCAACTGAGCTACCCAAGCACGACTCACGCCCCGTCCTCATAGCTTTAATTCCGCCAGTACCTCATCTCCTACCTTCCAAACTTTGCAGAAGCTCTCCTGCGAACCTTTCAGAACTAGCACTTCTGGGAGAAAGGATATTGTGGAGACATGGCTTAGCCACAGCCTGGGGGATGTTTCTAGAGTGAAATTTTCACTCTATGTGTGTCTAATAGTTCAGACTCTTTGTATATCCAGAACCACCATCCACAGAGCTGTAACTGAACAATTGCAGACAAAGAAAATGTGTTCAAAACTGGTCCCAAAAATTTTGGCATCAGCTGCTTGGTGAGAAATTATCTGGTCAAAAAGGATGTGGCAGTACTGTCACAGCCCACTCCCACCTTTCTGTTCTCTCCATCCAATCTCGATCTTTGTTTCCCCAGCTCAAGACAATCTGGAAAGTACTCTGTTTTGAAACCAGGGACAATGTGAAAGGTGCTGTTACACATTTCTTAGAAGACATTCCATCCCAGGCCTGCCAGGAATGCATTCAATGGCTGGGAACCTTGCTGCCAAAAACATAATGCAGGAGGGTTCCTATTCTGAAGAAATTTTATGCACTGTACTAATCTTATCAGTAAATTAGTTTGTATGAACTTAGTGACATTACCCTCCAGACAAACTTTGTAGTATCATGTACTAGAAAGAAAGAAATCTACGTAACAGTATTAATAAAAGGAAAGTTGCTACTCACCATATAGTGGAGATGCTGAGTTGTAGATAGGTACAACAAAAGACTATCCCAAATAAAGCTTTTGGCCATTAAGGCCTTCGTCAACAATAGATCTCTCTCTCTCTCTCTCTCTCTCTCTCTCTCTCTCTCTCTCTCTCTCACACACACACACACACACACACACACACACACACACACACACACACACACTGCAGTCCCAGACAACTGAAACCATACTGCAAGCAGCACTACCATTGCATGATGGGAGTGGCGACTGGGTGGGGGTAAGGAGGAGGCTAGGGCAAGGAGGCGGAGGGATAGTATGATTGGGGTGGCAGACAGTGAAGTGCTGCAGGTTAGAAGGAGGGCAGGGGAGAGATGGGTAGGGGGAGTAGTGAAAAAGGAGAGAAGTAAAAACAAAAAGGCTGGGTGTGGAGGTGCAATGATGGCTGTGTAGTGCTGGAATGGGAACAGGGAATGGGCTGGATGGGTGAGGACAGTGACTAATGAAGGTTGAGGCCAGGAGGGTGACAGGAATGTAGGATGCATTGCAGGGAAAGTTCCCACCTGTGCAGTTCAGAAAACCTGGTGTTGGTGGGAAACATCCATATGCCACAGGCTGTGAAGCAATCATTGAAATGAAGGATGTCATGTTTGGCAGCGTGTTCAGAAATGGGGTGGTCCACTTGTTTCTTGGCCAGTTTGTCCATGACCATTCTTGCAGACAGACACCTTTTTGATTATCATGCCTACACAGACTGCAGCACAGTGGTTGCAGCTTAGCTTGTAGACTGCATGACTGGTTTCATAGGTAGCCCTGTCTTTGATGGGATGTTAGTGACCAGAATGGAGTAGATGGTGGTGGATGGATGTATGGGACAGGTCTTGCACTTAGGTCTATTACAGGGGTCTGAGCCATGAGGTAAGGGTTTGGAGCAGGGGTTGTGTAAGGATGGACGAGTATATTGTGTAGGTTCGATGGACAGTGGAATACCACTGTAGGAGGGGTGGGAAGGATAGTGGGCAGGACATTTCTCATTTCAGGGCATGACGAGAGGCAGTCGAAACCTTGGTGGAGAATGTAATTCAGTTGCTCCAGTCCTGGGTGGTACAGAGTTACGAGAGGAATCCTTCTCTGTGGCTGGACGGTGGGATGTTGGGAGGTGGTGGGAGACTGGAAAGATAAGGCACAGGAGATATGTTTTTTTACAAGGCTGGGAGCATAATTACATTCTTTGAAAGCTTCGATGAGACCTTTGGTACATTTTGAGAGTGACTGCTCATCACTGCAGATGCAATAACCGTGGGTGGCTATGTTGTACGGAAGGTACTTCTTGGTGTGTCAGCTGTCAAAGTGGAGGTATTGCTGGTGGTTAGTAGGTTTGATATGGATGGAGGTACTGACATAGCCGTATGCTACTCAGCATCTCTGGTTTATGGTGAGTAGCATATTCCTAATATTGTTGCATTTCATTTTTTTTTCCATTATTTGATTTTTGCCTGATGGTTTTTCTCTGATCATAACCCACTGCTGTTTTCCTTTGTTATTATTTTCTTATGCATCATTATATTCAATGTCTGTCCTTCTTTCCTGTGTTTCTCTTATCACCTTACAAACTGCACTGCACACTCTACTTACAAGCTACACTGTGTCATCCGTCTCAGCAGTGCACAACACATAGCTACAAGACCATGCGGATTGTTGCTGAATCTTATGTCCCTCATTAGTCCTGCCAATATAATTAATTCTATACTTTCAAATTGATCACTGTCCCTGACGCCACATGATCTTGGATCTTGGACCTCATCCTACGAAACAATGCAATGAAAAGTTTTTCGTTTTTTTATTAGTAGAACAGGCTAGAGATGAAAGTAATGTTATGGTAAAATCAAAAAACGGAAAATGCAAGATGGAATAATCACAATATTATGAAAATGATAGATACTAATCACCAGGTAGCAGGGATGCCAAAGTGCAGATAGTGTAGTGGTTAATAAAAAAGAAAAAGAGAAGAAAAGGAAAGGTTGAAAATGTGGGAAGAAATCGTGAATAAAAAGGGGTTTTTAAAATCTTTAATAACCGTGGAAAAGGGAAAGATTGAAACGCAAGTCGGACTTCGTATTACAGAAAAGTTATTGGACCTTGTGATTCGGAAAAGCTATTGTTGGGGTGGTCCTTGTGGCGTTTCTGAGCAAAAGTCAAACCAATTTCCATTACAAAAATTATTTGAAAGAGAACGGAGAATAACAAAATGTGATTAACAGGGGCAAATGGCATAGATAAGAGTTCATTCTTTACCATGTTAACATGTCTTCTCTTGTGCGGCGTCCAGGTCTTGTTCTCCAAAAATTTCCTGTTTCATTTCTGCGTGAAAAGTCGTAGCTGCTCCGAAATTTTGCAATCGTCCAGGAATCACTAATTTATACAAATAAAAACCATCGTGGTATTGAATGCAATTTATTTTACGTTGCTACTTCCATCCTCCGAGTTTCATACCAACTTCCACAATACCTCTGCATATCAATGAGTTTTTTAGTCTTAATCCGACCACGACTAGCTAATAAGTAAGTTAAGCTTCCGCTCTCAAAGACAAAAGCGGGTAGAAAAACAAAAAGAGTTACAATTTTAGTACCTTCATTTTCTTATATATTTTCTCTGCCGTCGAGCGCTCGTACAGCTGCGACTGTATAATTTATATCTGAGGGAACGAGTGTAGCGCGGCAAAATTCAAAGTCCTGCTACAATAGGTACAACAAAAAGACTGTCAGTCAAAGCTTTTGGTCAAACTGGTCTTCATCATAATTAGACTACATACATACACACATTCATGCAAATGCAGCTCGCACACAGCCTGTGGATATGGCCAGAGATTCTGGTCATGTGTGTGTAAGTAGCATTTACATGAGTGTTTGTGTTTATGTTGTCTTCACTGTGATGAAGGCCTGTTTGGCTGAAAGCTTTGTTCAGCAGTATTTTGGTGGGGCCTGTCTGTGAGTCAGCATCTCTACTCCATTGTGAGTTGCAACTATCCTTTTCATAATATTGTCATTAATGTTATGGTAACATTTTTGAATGGTATTTGTACCAGTTCATCAACAGAAAACTAGATGTATGTGTGGTAAAACAACAGAATATATTGCAATTTAAATTAAATTGACAATCTTACAAACCATGTGCTCTAGACTATGGGAGAATAACTTGAAAGTTGTGCAGAAACATAGTAAGATACCTTTGTCAACTGTAACATAGTTGGAAGTACACAAACTAACCTGTAAACCAGTAAGTATGAAATACGTAGACTGACATACAAGTCAGTAAGTTTGAAGGAGGAGACAATAGCTAAAGATATAATTTCCTCTATTTCCACATAACCTAATCTCTACAGTCACATCCACCAAAGTACATTTGTGTAATGGCACTCATCTCTGAGGTATCCAGGTGATGGAAGGAATTTTAACTGCCAGTATTCAGCCACTAAGGGGAGGAGAGATGGTAGCATAAAGTTCCTGACCACCAGACCTTTTGCCAATGTTGTGCATTAAATTTCAAATCTGTATGTACTGTCTAAGTGATAGTATCCACATGGAAAAATTGAAGATGGTCTGTCCATTGGATGGTGATGTTAAAACTTGACTGTCACCTTGGTGCTAGAGTAGACTATACCAACATTGGGTTTCACCTTCTCCTTTCTCTGTCATGAGCATAATCATCCATAAACTCATGGCACTCCACTCTGCACATATTTACCACAGTCACTTACATAAGCATGAAGCATCCCCATAATGGTCGGGGGAAGGTAATACCAAACCGCCTCCACTAGGGCCTTGACTAGTACAGTGGATGGATCTCCTGCATTGTCCCCTATGCTCCTAGAAGTGTGGGACATCATCATCCTGTGAGATTATTGTAAAACTGTTAAGCTATATATCTATATTTTATAGTCTGTAAAGTTTTTACATCAGTCTGATACGTGTACAAGTATTTTTCAAATATAGGATTTTACTAAACATTGTTTTTCATAATGTTCTTTTATCCATCAATATGTTCACAGCTTGATAAATTATATGTACCAATTTAAATAAACCAACAGATTGTGTAGTTTGTGATTTTAAACGATTATTTAATTTTTCCATTATCCATTACTAATCAGCCCTTCGTCTTACAAATACAAGGCAGTTGTGGGAAGAAATGTATAACATTTGCTAAGTATAGAATAGAGGTTAGAAAAATGTCATAGCAGCCCTGTCTTAAGCTGTTCAATAGTCAGTTTGTAACGTTCTCCTTGGATCATTACACTTAACTTAAATTTCTTCTGCCTGGTACACTGATGAATGAACATGAAATTTTCATGCTTCACAAAAATGTATTTACATTAATTTACAACCGAACTGCACACTCATCATGTAAACGAAACACAAACTTACTTCACTGATCTCTTTGACTTCAAAACTAACTTCCAAACTGACTGACTGACTCCCCCACAGCATTGGTGCATTGCTTTATGTAGAATTTTAACAATAAATTTCAAAATAAACCATTATTAATTATTTACAATTTCAGTGATACAACTAAAATTTATTAAACAAATGTTACAGCCGAATAAGGTATAAAATACAATATCAAATGACATAATCTTTTATAGTAATATCTTTAATTTTCCATAAAAAAATCAATCTGAACGGCCAGCACATCTTGGCACAGTGTTACACCGTCCGGGTTATCTGGATACTTCTCACTAATACCAACCTATCCGAACTCCGGAGATGGGAACTTGCTCTTCAATATATCCTCTCTTCCCGTTATCCACCAGACCTCAATCTCCGCTAATTTCAAGTTGCTGCCACTCATACCTCACCTGTCATTCAACAACATCTTTGCCTCTGCACTTCCACCTCGACTGACATCTCTGCCCAAACTCTTTGTCTTTAAATATGTCTGCTTGTGTCTGTATATGTGTGGATGGATATGTGTGTGTGTGCAAGTGTATACCCGTCCTTTTTTCCCCCTAAGGTAAGTCTTTCCGCTCCCGGGATTGGAATGACTCCTTACCCTCTCCCTTAAAACCCACATCCTTTCGTCTTTCCCTCTCCTTCCCTCTTTCCTGATGAGGCAACAGTTTGTTGCGAAAGCTTGAATTTTGTGTGTATGTTTGTGTTTGTTTGTGTGCGTGTCGACCTGCCAGCACTTTCATTTGGTAAGTCACATCATCTTTGTTTTTAGATATATTTTTCCTACGTGGAATGTTTCCCTCTATATATATATATATAAAAACAAAGATGAGGTGACTTACCGAACAAAAACGCTGGCAGGTCGATAGACACACAAACAAACACAAACATACACACAAAATTCAAGCTTTCGCAACAAATTGTTGCCTCATCAGGAAAGAGGGAAGGAGAGGGGAAGACGAAAGGAAGTGGGTTTTAAAGGAGAGGGTAAGGAGTCATTCCAATCCCGGGAGCGGAAAGACTTACCTTAGGGGGAAAAAAGGACAGGTATACACTCGCACACACGCACATATCCATCCACACATGGATGGATATGTGCGTGTGTGCGAGTGTATACCTGTCCTTTTTTCCCCCTAAGGTAAGTCTTTCCGCTCCCGGGATTGGAATGACTCCTTACCCTCTCCTTTAAAACCCACTTCCTTTCGTCTTCCCCTCTCCTTCCCTCTTTCCTGATGAGGCAACAATTTGTTGCGAAAGCTTGAATTTTGTGTGTATGTTTGTGTTTGTTTGTGTGTCTATCGACCTGCCAGCGTTTTTGTTCGGTAAGTCACCTCATCTTTGTTTTTATATATAATTTTTCCCACGTGGAATGTTTCCTTCCATTATATATATATATATATATATATATATATATATATATATATGTGTGTGTGTGTGTGGTAAAACAACAGAATATATTGCAATTTAAATTAAATTGACAATCTTATATATATATATATATATATATATATATATATATATATATATATATATATATAGGTGATATCAATATAATAGAAGGAAACATTCCACGTGGGAAAAATTATATATAAAATCAAAGATGAGGTGACTTACCGAACGAAAGCGCTGGCAGGTCGATAGACACACAAACATACACACAAAATTCAAGCTTTCGCAACAAACTGTTGCCTCATCAGGAAAGAGGGAAGGAGAGGGGAAGACGAAAGGAAGTGGGTTTTAAGGAAGAGGGTAAGGAGTCATTCCAATCCCGGGAACGGAAAGACTTACCTTAGGGGGAAAAAAGGACGGGTATACACTCGCACACACACACATATCCATCCACACATATACAGACACAAGCAGACATATTTCCTCATCAGGAAAGAAAACAGTTTGTTGTGAAAGCTTGAATTTTGTGTGTGTGTTTGTGTTTGTTTGTGTGTCCATCGACCTGCCAGCGCTTTCGTTCGCTAAGTCACATTATCTTTGCTTTTAGATATATTTTTCCCACATGGAATGTTTCCCTCTATTATAATATATATATTTTCATATGAAACTTGGGGCAGTACTGTTATAATTTCTTAAAAACAGGCAATCGTAGATGATAATCTCATTATATCAGTAGGTTTGGTTTACATTCTGTTCACTGGATGTAACACTGCATGGGTTTTTTGTTTACAAACATAATACTGTACATGATTTTAGACTTTACCTATATTTGAAATACATGTAAGGTAGTGACGTAAAAATTTGTAGCAAAACTGAATAACTGCTTTTTTATTTTTTTAATTACAGCCACCTGACAAAAATCTACAGAATGGAGATATATTGGGATATTACATTGGGTATAAGATCAGTAGCTCATCAGATCCGTTCCACTACAAAACTTTTGAAGTAATTCCTGGAATGGAACTACAAAATACATTGAATGAATTGGAAAAATTTACAGAGTACAGCATCTTAATTCAAGCATACAACAGAGCTGGTGCTGGCCCACACAGTAAAGAAGTCACTGCTACAACAGAGGAAGATGGTAATAAAATACTGGATGTTATTTTCATAAATTAAGTGGCCATACTTAGAGGTTTTAATAGCAGAATCAAGAACTTTCCATGTATCTCAATGTTATTAAATACGTTTGTCCTTCAGGAAAAGGAATTCAGAGTTGAGAAATGTATAGAGAAGTGAAATCGTTGATTAAGCTACTCAGGTCATTAATTAAGCCACAGGCACTACTTTTTTAAAAATATATCATTTATTTTCTCTGCTTTTCTTTCAGCTCCCTAAACATTTACTCTTGTACATTATTAACAAAAAGTATCTATAAGACATTTCATTCTAAACAGTGCAACATAAAGCATAACCCTTGTGATTAGCCAAGCTGAGCCTGTGGTTGTATCTTCCAATATTTTGTACACGAAGAAAACATTATAACAAGTCACAGTTTATTAAATAAAACATACGTAAAATGACAGTGATTTTCTTCAAGAATTACGTAATCGGTGTTGTTCTTATCAGCTTGGTGTGCATTTGCCACCCAGTTTCATAGTTATTTTATCATCAGCTGAAGAACATGCATGATAACACCAAGCCATGAAGTCATATTTGTTGTGCCACTGTTTTTACTCTGTAAATGAATACGTAGAACAGTAATCTTGCTGTTTGTGTTAAATTGAAAACATTGAGCAATATAATACATTAGGATACTATAGGCTTACGTTAATATATGTTAACAATGTTAAATGATATTTTCTGACACCTGCAACACACTGTGTACCATCAGATCACGTGGAATAAACAAATAAACAATAAATAAACAAAACACCACTGGAATCTATGGGAAAAACAATAATTTCATTCATGTGTTGTGTTCCAAATACTGAAACTGTTAACATGAGACCAAATTGCAGACTTTGTATCAGCCACACACAACAACTTAATTATATTTCTGCTGTGTTAGCAGGATCTTCATATCTACATTTCCAGTTGTCCACCACTTTCCAGCCTAACATGACAACATCATCAGTTTTCTGTTGTGTTAAGAGGTCCTATGCATCTACATCTCTGGTGGTCCATCGCTTCCTTCTTAACACCTCTATATTTTTTCTTGTGGAGCATATCATCTGAGATCTGCTATCTCTTCCTCCCCCACCTTCTCACCCCTTCCACAATTTCTGCTGAAGCTGCTTTTATAAGCCACTCCTTTTTTAGTGTATGTCCTATATATTTTCTTTTCCTTTGTATTATTACATTTAGTAACTGCCTCTGCTGTCTCACTCTCTCAGTACAGTTAAGAAAGCCAATTGTAAATAGTGCAGCGCAAGAAATAATGCAAAATGCCAAAAACTGCTAAGTGCAGATATGAGATGAAGCCAGTCAACGCCAACCATCCACTGATAGTAAGAAGGGAATGAACGGATTATGTGAAGAAACACCAATACCACAGAAGATGCTTTGAAAATAAAAGCAAAACGTGTCTGGTGTAATTCTTTTTAATCAGAATCCAGTCAGCTCAAGACAGATAACCTATAATAACAGGTGTTTCCTTTTAGACTAGTTTCTGAAACAATGTTGGTGTTTGCTTATCACTATTTATAATTTTTTTCTGTATGGTACTTCTTAAAATATTCTCTCAGGTTAAGTGCAGGCTTCCTTTTGCATGTTTCATAGTAGAAAATTGTTTCTCTGGTTCCTCCTTTCTCGTTGCATTTTCTGCATACCATGCACTTCTCTGTTGATTTTGTTTACAAATACAAATACAATTAGAAATGTTTTATTCCGCCGGCCGAAGTGGCCGTGCGGTTAAAGGCGCTGCAGTCTGTAACCGCAAGACCGCTACGGTCGCAGGTTCGAATCCTGCTTCGGGCATGGATGTTTGTGATGTCCTTAGGTTAGTTAGGTTTAACTAGTTCTAAGTTCTAGGGGACTAATGACCTCAGCAGTTGAGTCCCATAGTGCTCAGAGCCCATTTTTTTGTTTTATTCCACCGTTGAGCATATTTACATGCAATTGGTGTTGCCAGTGTTTGCATAACAATAATAATAATATAATAATAAAATAATAATAATATAAACTTTGTCATGAGAGATGTTATTAACTACAATATAATAATCCAGGATGGATACAATACATATTTGTGCAAATTTCAATAACAACAAGACATTTCTAATAGATCAGTTAAAAGATAAATGAACTACATAGTTGAGTGAATAACAAATAAATAATCAAACAGATATTTAACAATAAGTACATGAAACAGCAATAAAATAGTTGCACAGTGTGGGATATGTATAGTTTGCAGTTAATTTATTATTTATTCTCTTAAGGAAAGTGGGTCATTAGTCACATACTCAAGAAACTCTTGAGCAGAGTAAATTACTTTACTTTTGATCCACCTCGAAAGACTAGTTTTAAATTTATTTAGCAGCATTGTGTAGGTATTTTCAGGTAATTTGTTGAAGTAGACAGGTCCAAGAAATTTGTAGATGTTATATGTCTTTGCAGGCCTAGCATATGGCATATTAAGTGTATGTCCACTTCTTATGTTATAGTCATGAACTGTTCTCCTTAAGTCAAATTTACTCAGGTTCTCTTAAACGAAGACAAGGCAGTTGTAAATATACAGGCCAGGACTGTCAATATATTTAGTTTCTTAAAATAATCTCAACATGATTCATATGGGCTAAGTTCTGCTATGTACCTTATGGCTTTCTTTTGCCATTTAAACACTAATTTTGATCCTACAGAATTGCCTCATAATAGTATTCCATAACTCAGGTGCGAATGGAAGAATGCAAAATATGCATATAACAGAAGTTCTTTCTGACACTGCTCCTCAGCTTGTACAGCAGATATATGGCACATGCCAATTTGCCACATATCTTCCCTTTGTAGGTATCCCAGCTGAGCTTTTGATCTATATGAAATCCCAATAATTTTACTGTTCTGTTGTTATGACTGGGAGCATTCAGATTGAAAACAATAGCTTCAGTTTTACCTTAATTCTTCTGCAGTATATTTGCCTCAAACCGAGTAGTGCACCTCTCCATTGCTACTGCCATGGTGTGTTGCACATTTTCAAGATTAGTATCACATGTGATGAATGTTGTGTCATCAGCATATAGCATTGCATCACATGATACAACTGAAGGTAAATCATTTATATAAGTAAAGAAAAGGAAAAGTCCAAGAACAGATTCTTGAGGTACACCCTTTACAACTAGGAGACATTCTGACATTTGGTTATTTACATTAACTAACTGTTTTCTGTTGTCCAAGTATGACTGCATTAGGCATAGAGCATTCTCTCTCATCCCTTAGTGGTAGCGTTTTTTTATGAGAATATTGTGGGAGACCATATCAAAAGCTTTTCTGAGGTCCAAAAGTGTTGCACAGATAATATCTTCATTTTCAAAACAATTTTATATTTTTGCTACCACACTCTCAACTGCTTTGACTGTAGAAAGGCTAGATCTGAAACTATACTGTGAGGAGATGAGTATATCATTGTGTTCAAAATATTGACTCACCTATTCAAAAAGATTTCGGGCTTGCAGCCAATTGTTGTTAGCTTCCATCCATGATATTTCGACTGGACAACTGCCAGCCATCCTGAGGTGAGCCATCAAAGACTGACGAAGATGCCCTCCGTTCTGCAATATATAGCGTGCAGCGATTATTCCGTGCATGCGTCAAAATCATGTTGACAGACGAACCGCACCGCCGGCCAGCAGCGGCCTCACTGGTGGAACTGCAGAACTCGGCTGTCTTCGGCGTTGTCAATTGCCGCGGCCATCAGAGTACTCTGATGTCTTCGTCTGGAGCAGATCTTAGAGATGACGGGTTCCACACATTATCTAGCTGGTAGCGATTGTCACGGTTCATAAGATTGTCTGCCATGCGAATTTCCACTGATTCTTTTATGACGGAGTCCCAAAAGGATGTTCCTGTGGCCAAAATTGTTGTCTTGTCATACTCCATTGAGTGTCCAGTGGAAATGCAATGCTCAGCAATTGCAGACTTGCTAGGTTGCACAAAAGGCGAGTACAGCGTTGATGTTCAGTGCAACGTTCTTCTACTGTTCGCAATGTTTGTCCTATATATGACATGCCACACTGACAAGGTATTTTATAAATTCCCGCCTTCCTCAATACCAGATCTTCTTTCACTGATCCCGGCAGGTCGGAAATCCTCGATGGTGGACGGAAAATCACTTTCACTTCAAAACTGTGGAGGATTCTTGCAGTTTTGAAGGAAATGTTGCCAACAAAGGGAAGAAAAGCTAAAGATTTAGTAGGCGTGCTCGCTTCTTTCTCCACTCCCTGTTTCTTTGGCTTAATTGCAAGTGCCTTGCTAGTTTGCCGGGTAGAATATCCATTCTCTTTGAAAACCCTGTTCAGGTGGGCAAGCTCTTCAGGCAAACTAGCTGCATCTGACACTACATGAGCTCTGTGTACAAGTGTTTTAAGTACACTCATAGTTTGCGATGGGTGATGGCAGCTGGACGAATTTAAATACAAATCAGTATGTGTGGGCTTTCGATAAACTGAATGCCCCAGAGAGCCATCACTCTTCTGTCTAACTAGCACATCCAAGAAAGGGAGGCAACCATTTTTCTCTAATTCCATTGTAAACTGAATGTTCTCATGAATGAAGTTAAGGTGATCTAACAACTCCATTAATTTGTCTTCTCCATGAGGCCACACTATGAGAGTATCATCCACATATCTCCAAAAAACAGTTGGTTTGAGGGCTGCTGATTCAAGTGCTCTCTCCTCAAAATCCTCCATAAGAAGGTTGGCCACCAAGGAAGACAAGGGGCTACCCATGGCAACACCGTCAATCTGTTCAAAATACTCTTGGTTTATCATAAAATATGTTGAGGAGAGGGCGTGGCGGAACAAAGCAGTGATTCCCACCTGAAACTTACGTCAAAACTATCTAAAAGATCAAAAGTACTTAGGCGGAGAGCTCCCAGTCTTTTGATAAAATCTGCCGAGTTTCGTATGTGATGTGGAATTTTGCCCACAAATGGCCTCAGCAAGGATGCAAGATGTTTGGCTAAATCATAAGTGGGGGCCCCAATATTGCTCACTATTGGCCTTAAGGGTAGTCCGTCTTTATATACCTTCAGAAGGCCATACAGTCTTACAGGTATGCTGCCATGAGGTCTTAAGCACTTCATCGTCTCTGGAGGCAACGAGGAAGAATTCAGGAGTGTAGATGTCTCCCGTTGCACACGTCCTGTAGGATCGTTATCAATCTTCCTGTAGGCAGAATCACTTAGTAGACCGTACATTTTATCCACATACAAACTGTGAGGTAACAGTACAGTTTAATTGCCTTTATCGGCCTTCAGTACCACAATGTCCAGATCTTCTCGGAGATTTCACAGTGCAGCCCTTTCTGTGGAGGTTACGTTACTGCGTTGAGGAGGAGCTCTCAGAAGAGCACGGCAAGTTTGTTCTGCAGTTTCCATAGGAAGGTGTCGTATAGCTTCTTCAACACCACTTACAAAACTTACCAAAGGTAAGGTAGGTGCAAAATTCAAACCCTTACTTAATACCAAATTCTTGTCCATGAAGTTAACAATGGAACGTTTTGCAGTAATCCCCTGTGGCGATGACTGTTGCGGCACCAGATGATCAAATTTTGACATCTGCTGAGAACTTGCATCCTTGTGTACCCACTCAAATTTGGCGAAAGTCAATCCATCAACTCAGTCCCATGATACAGTAGACAGATGTGCTGCAATCTTCAGATGCAGGTGGAACAATTCTTCTGAAATGGCATCTAATCTTCATCTTCTGTGGCAAATCCTCTCTTTAACAATAGCGTGACCGGCCTTTTCCGTTAGCTTCCGTGCAGTGGCAGTCTTAATAAAAGGCGTCACTCTGGAAAGTTTTGGTATTATGCCATGGTCCCGACATCTCAATAAAAAGATCAAAGAACACAAAAGCTAAGCTCTCTTACCATGTAGTTTGTCAAAACTTCTTACATGTGAGGCCATCTCCTCCCCGTAAAGGCTTCTGATGTGAAATTTAAAATTTTCTCAGCGAACTAAATATTCAAAAAGATTTTGGACCTGCAGCCAGTCGTCGTTAGGTTCCATCCACGATATATCTTCAGTCTTCAATGGCTCACCTGAGGATGGCTGGCAGTTGTCCAGTCAAAATATCGTGGATGGAAGCTAACGACGACCGGCTGCAAGCCCAAAATCTTTTTGAGTATTTAGTTTGCCTGAAAAATTTTAAATTTCACGTTGACTCATCTGTTTAAGCATGCAGTATTCTATTATTTTTGATGTTATGGTGTAACATGCGCATGGGGCACACAATACTCGTTGAAGCCTGTGCTATGGTAATTGAGCGGGGTTCACCTTATGAGAAAGGATTTTCTTACAGATATCGACCGCGTGTACCTGAATGGTGACAAATCAGACTTACACCCACTCTGTAATAACAATGATACGTCAAGCAAGTTCGAAATGCAATTACACGTCAGTATGGACCAAAAGCAACACTGCAGATGCTTCCAATTTAATAATAATACGGTCGCCAGCCTAATTAGGCATTAACTGAGTTTCTCCCCTGTACAAGTTGGTGTATATTCATGCAAAACAACACGTAGTAACACTGCATAATATAGTAAAATTTTAGAACCAGAAAATCTATTGAACTGATAGTTTCACGTTCTGTACTGATATGGAAAAACCATAAATACATAACACTACACTATAATGTATACTACAAAACTTCATACTGTCTATTGATCTGATTAAAATCGGGCATAGGTTACCCTAGAAATAACACTCTCCAGCCACACACAAAATTTCAATTTTGATAAATATAAAAAACTGATAAATTTTGACTTATATATTGACTTAAACTTTTGCTGGTCAAACCAATGTGGAACACTTCAGAATTCAAATGAGTAAAAAAGGGGGGAGGGGGGGCGGGGTGGGGGGGGGGGGACCCTGAAACTGTTATGATCACTATATTAAAAAGATTGATTACTGAAATTATCATGCGTTCAAGATTTCCAGTATATGAGTTACTACTCTTTTTATCTTACTTACTTCTCATTTAAATACCTTTATATCTGTCTCGAAATAATTAAACTTCATTACTATATCAATATTAAAGTTATCTTTCAACTTCGTTAGGCCTTTGTTATTCATTTACTGGTTCATTAACAAAACAGTTCTTTAAACACCATTCTAACATAACTAGGTCTGCAAGTAATTATTATTGACACAAAGTTTAATTTTTCATTTCAGGACACTCGGATTGCACAACATTTGGAAAGGACCCTGTCTAGGTTTGTTGTGAGGATAATCAAATGATGGGAAAGTTCTGGTAAAATTTAGGTTATTATTGAACAGTTCACTCTATGGTCCATACGAATACAGTACTAAAAGTTTCAACCTGCTTGTATTGATGTGGCGGTTGGCGGGCGGCGAGATAGTGAGGCACAGAGCACACACACAACCACAGCTATGGCTCTTGACGTATCGGCACTTTAATTCTTCTTAGCGTCGCAATACTTTTCCATTTAGTGCCTGTGGAATTTTGCCATGCTGTGTGGGCGTTGGAACAGCATACCCGAGGCTCAGTGAAACTACGTCTTCCAGGAGAGCCTCCTCGCTCCAGAAGGTGTTGCTCAGACCAATGCCAAACTCCAACTACTACTGCTGAGCTCATTGTGCCGTGCAGTGCCCGCGTGCATTTCCCCGCGCTCGCCTTCCATCCACCTTTTACCGCTCCCTGACAGGCCGGGTATTCACCCGAGGTTTTGCATTCTACATATCCTAACACATTGCCTATGTATGGACCAGATGCACAATTACAATTTTAAACATCTTACAACAGTTTCAGCAATTGTTACATTTCAATTCGATTACAATATTGCTTGACATTTGACATAAACATTAATATTCACATTGAAACTTGTTTACAGTTTTCTTAACACAATGGCATGAAACAAAAAACAAATGAAACCAGAACATCAATTACTCAAGTTTAACGAAAAATCAGATGGAAAAAAAATTATTTATATGTACAATAGTACAATGTCATTGTTGTTACACATGCCCCTGTTTCCAGTAAATTTCACTATGTGCAAATTTGATGGGAACACTGAATTTTTTATTTATACAGGGGTTCTGAATCTTTGCGTGAATGTGCCATCATAAAATTTTATATCACAAAACTTCCCTTCACTCACATCATATAGGTCTATACTTTTTAATATATTGAGAACATTTACCTATCATTTACTTAAGTGCCTTTGGCACAGTCTAACCTCCTATCACAACATGATTTAAGTAGCAAATTACTCATTATTATTAAATTTCTCAGATAAATAAAAATCAAAATTTGGAACACAAACACTTAACTACCAATCAGATACAAATACCTACATACGCTATAAACCAATTTGTTGCTGCTTGCATTGAATGGCAGTCATTTCCTTATTTATTAATAAACACACAGTACTATTTAGAAAAATCACTACTTATATTTGCTGCCTATTATTCAGATTTGAGCAGTCCACTTCACATCATTTTATCACATCAGCTGTACCACACTTACAATTCTCCTTTGACTATTGTGTGTTTGACCTCTGTGGTGTTTGGCAGTCCTTTATATAATGAGTCACGTACTGCCCACTTTGATTTTTGGCGGTCCCATCTTTTATCTGGCTTGCAGCATTTGCTTTTTCTTTTCAGCCCTGTTTTCCACACATCTTTACATTTATAGTACATATGGTAATCTGAAACTCACATAAGTACATTAGCACACTGACACTGGTATACATACATTTACAAAGATTTGTTACATTTAGAATAAAATAGTTTCAGCATAAGATACAGCACATTTACTGCAGATTGCTTTCTGATTGTACTTAGGGTATTCACTCCAAGGAACATACAGTTTCAGGTCCACAACGTTTCTTACACCTAAAGGTCTCTTGGATTTTGGGTAGATCAGGTAGTAAGCATTATCGTGTGGAATGTTCTGTATTCTATACGGTCCATTATAAATGTATTTAAATTTGGAAATCTCATGGTTCAGTTCACTAGATTTTTAGTGGGTTTTTAAAAGAACATAATCCCCAATTTTAAATTTTGAAACTTTCAGGTTTTTATCATGTCTTTTAGATCTAGATTCAGCTTTTTGCTTTGCCCTTTTTCTGACTAATTCTTTCTTTTGACTCAACCCCAAGCTTGTTCAAGGTGGAAACACTAGTTTTTTTCTCAATTAAACTTTTACTTCTGCTGCCTAACAAAATTTCTTCCGGTGGGAACCCAGTAGATTCATGATGTAAGGTGTTCATGACATTCTCAAAGTCCGATATAAACCTGCCCCAGGCTCTAAATCATGCCCCTTCCTGTTTTCCACAACGCACCTTGGCCAACTGTGACATAGTCCCAAGATACATTCCTGACCTATGAACCATTTATATCTGGTGACTTTCTAGGTTTCTGGAGTTCAAAGTCTTTGCTTACTTCAGCTCCTTGCAAAATAGACACTGAGTCGTCAGGTGGCTCTTTCTTCCTGTGTTCAGTGTCAAAATCTGGGTTTTGTTTTGAAACTTCGTCATCAGTAGGTACAATATCCCAATTAGCTCTATTCCCATTATTTTCACTAGTACCGAAATACTCATCATCTGAACCATCTTCAGAATCCGACCATTCTGGATCGCTTTCAGGTTCTAACATAAAAGCTTTTCTGAGACAGGCACTAAGTTCTTCCTCTGCATTTTCGTCAGGCTTTGATTTTAACTCAGTATCCTCTTTTGGCAAAACAGCCTCATTATCAGCTTTACTCACATCCACTGTTACTTCATATTTAGTGTAATCCTCGTGGACTTCAATTACTCTTAGGTAATTACCTGCCCCTTCCCCACGGTGCCTTTCGGTAACAGCTTGTACTGTTGGCGGATCGTTAACAGAAGTTACTTCCTCGTCAGTGCTTAGGATTTCATCCTCCAATTCCTTCCTATCTTTAACCATTGTCCTATCGGCAGCACGCGTGCTTCGCGCGGCGCTATTTATTCTCTCCTCTTCAAATTCAGGCCACATCACCTTATCGACATCCCTATTATTTCCTTTTTCACTAATTAACCTCCTTGCCTCATATTCCTTCTTAAAATCCTCCCACTTACATTGCTTGAGGCCCTTGTACCGATCGTCGATCTGCACACGCCAATCAGTTACTTCTGCTAATTCATTCTCGCCATTTACTTCATTGCTAACACTGCTAACCGCACCTCTCTGTGTATCCACTGTTCCATCTACTATTACCTTCGCCACGGAATTACCACTCTTAATGTATTCACCAGCTCATACGGCAATGCTTGTACCTAATTCTGCCGCCTTGCTAGCGGCTTCTCTCTGAACAGCTGTTCTGCTAGGCTGGGCCGTTGCCCTCTGATGCTCCACTTGCCTGTTAACATGTATCGCTCTGTGCGGCGAAGATGACTCATCTGCACACGCACCTGACGCTTGCTTCGCCACAACACGCTGCGTCGTTCCACGCCTGTCCCTAACCTGTCTCATAACTTCACTGTCAGTCCAGTAATGTTTCTTAAAACCGGGCCGGTATGTTCTGTCCACTTCCGTTTGGCCCGCATTGTTCATGGAAATCAGTTTCCCGCATCGTTATTATTTTGTATCCTCTACCACGACCTGGATAACCCCCTCTTCCTCTGCCTCTACCCCTCTGTGTCATGTTGCCGCGAAACCCATCGCCGTCATTTCTCTCGTCATTATTGTGGTTATTCCTGTTACTAAAATTCTGATAATTGGCACGACTTTCACGCCAGTGATCTTCGCCTTCGACCCTTTCGAAAAACGCTTGGAAGCTGCAATGATTGCTTCCCACATATCTCTTCGAATCTTCTGGAAGCGTTTTATATAGCTCCCATACGATTTCAGAATCGGATCTTCTCGCTCTTAAATGTGTCAACTTTCGGTACCAATATTCGCAGAAATCTTTCAAAGAATTCCTGCCCCTGTTATCATGAAGTGTGGCCATGATAAACTCATGCCACAAATGATCCTGTTTTTGTTCGGACCAGTATTCTTGCGTACACTTTTGTTTAAACTCTTCGAACGTCATTAGTTCGGTATTCAAGTTAATTCCCCAGCGCTTAGCGTCACCTGCTAAGGCGCTAATTACTAAGTTTATTTTCTCCTGACCGGACAAGTGTTCAGGAAACATTCTCTCGCAATTTTTGATGAAATCCAATGGATGCCATCCATTATGTTTCTTGGCGGGATCAAAGCGCTCCTCACCTTCCAACAGCTTCGTAAGTGGCGTTCCATTACAGACAACACCAAGCCTACCTTTGATTTTACTCTCGAGATCAAAAACTTTGCCTTGAATTTTGATGTATTTTATTCACACTTTTGCACACATCCGATAACTTTTTCGCCTAAATTTCTTTCAGTATCTGAAACTGTCTTTTTCAACTGTGAGATTCCATGTTGGCATTCGTTTACGATCTCAGTTTTAAGACCGAAAACTTTTTCGTCTACTTTTGTTTCAACTAGAGGCTCTACTTTCTCTTGGATGTTGAGAATTTCAACATCAAACCTACTGTTAGTGTTGTCAATTTCCCCCTGCATAGTATTCATATTTTTATTAATTGTGTCAATTTCAGACTTCATAGTATTTACTGCAGAACTTAAATTACGCACTTTTTGTTCTACCTGTTCTATTTGCTTACTAATTTCAATTCCTTGTTCTTTGACCTGTGCTTTAAGCTGACCAACTTGTGTTTTAAGCTGCTCGTCAACGTGTGTTTTAAGCTGATCATTCTGTGTTTTGAGCTGATTACTTTGTGTTTTAAGCTGCTCGTCAACGTGTGTTTTGAGCTGATCATTCTGTCCTGCAATTTGTTTAGTTGATCGTTCAAATAAGTCGTTCATGCTTAAAATTTTCACACTGTCTTCTTCTACGGAATCGGTGCATTCGATCCTACTTCAAAATTTTCTTTCGGTTCTTTCTTTATCTGTGGCGAATCAAACACGTCAGTGGATTTGTTCACGTACCCACTATCATCTACAAAGTCATCCTCTACTTCCTGTTTTATTCCTTGGTGTGTTCGAGGCAATCTCGACATTTCAATCTGTTCATTAACATGTTCGTTGTATTGTATGTACGCCAATTATCTACCGCTAACGCCATTTGTTAACTGGCCGCGTAAACTCCTATCATTGCCAGCCGCATCTTCCATTACGCTCAGCACATCTACTGTTTTTACCTTCTTGTCCATACCGAACGCAAGTTACACCTCACTACCATACTTGACATTCTCTGATATTTACTTCACTGAATATTATTGCATTTCGTGCCACTGAACATCCACTGTTTGGTATTCACGTTAATTTGTGACCGACAACAACTGGATGTCCTGTCACCGGGAAGCCACTTCTAACGTGCGCGTGGGGCACACAATACTCGTTGAAGCTTGTTCTATGGTAATTGAGCGGGGTTCACCTTATGAGAAAGGATTTTCTTACAGATATCTACCGCGTGTAGCTGAATGGTGGCAAATCAGACTTACACCCACTCTGTAATAACAATGATCCATCAAGCAAGTTCGAAATGCAATTACACGTCAGTATGGACCAAAAGCAACACTGCAGATGCTACCAATTTAATAATAATACGGTCCCCAGCCTAATTAGGCATTAACTGAGTTTCTCCCCTGTACAAGTTGGTGTATATTCATGCAAAACAACGCGTAGTAACACTGCATAATATAGTAAAATTTTAGAACCAGAAAATCTATTGTACTGATAGTTTCACGTTCTGTACTGATATGGAAAAACCATGAATACATAACACTACACTATAATGTATACTACAAAACTTCATACTGTCTATTGATCTGATTACAATCAGGCATAGGTTACCCTAGAAATAACACTTTCAAGCCACACACAAAATGTCAGTTTTGATAAATATAAAACACTGATAAATTTTGACTTATATATTGACTTAAACTTTTGCTGGTCAAACCAATGTGGAACACTTCAGAATTCAAATGAGTAAAAAAGGGGGGAGGGGGGCGGGTGTGGGTATATGAGTTACTACTCTTTTTATCTTATTTACTTCTCATTTAAATACCTTTATATCTGTCTCGAAATAATTAAACTTCATTACTATATCAATATTAAAGTTATCTTTCAACTTCGTTAGGCCTTTGTTATTCATTTACTGGTTCATTAACAAAACAGTTCTTTAAACACCATTTTAACATAACTAGGTCTGCAAGTAATTATTATTAACACAAAGTTTAATTTTTCATTTCAGGACACTCGGATTGCACAACATTTGGAAAGGACCCTGTCTAGGTTTGTTGTGAGGATAATTAAATGATGGGAAAGTTCTGGTAAAATTTAGGTTATTATTGAACAGTTCACTCTATGGTCCATACAAATACAGCACTAAAAGTTTCAACCTGCTTGTATCGATGCGGCGGTTGGCGGGCGGCGAGATGGCGAGGCACAGAGCACACATACAACCACAGCTATGGCTCTTAACGTATCGGCACTTTAATTCTTCTTAGCGTCGCAATACTTTTCTATTTAGTGCCTATGGAATTTTGCCATGCTGTGTGGGCATTGGAACAGCATACCCGAGGCTCAGTGAAATTACGTCTTCTAGGAGAGCCTCCTCGCTCCAGAAGGTGTTGCTCAGACCAATGCCAAACTCCAACTACTACTGCTGAGCTCGTTGAGCCGTGCAGTGCCCGCGTGCATTTCCCCGCGCTCGCCTGCCATCCACCTTTTACCGCTCCCTGACAGGCCGGGTATTCACCCGAGGTTTTGCATTCTACATATCCTAACACATTGCCTATGTATGGACCAGACGCACAATTACAATTTTAAACATCTTACAACAGTTTCAACATTTGTTACATTTCAGTTCTATTACAATATTGCTTGACATTTGACATAAACATTAATATTCACATTGAAACTTGTTTACAGTTTTCTTAACACAATGGCATGAAACAAAAAACAAATGAAATCAGAACATCAATTACTCAAGTTTAACGAAAAATCAGATGGAAAAAAATATTATTTATATGTACAATAGTACAACGTCGTTGTTTTACAATGGGTATAAGTGGTAGTGGGCAATGGTTATCTAGTGAGGCCACATCTCTTTTCTTATTTACTGGTTTAACTACAGATATTTTTAAACATTCTGGATAATTACCTTCTTTTAAAATTTTGTTAATTATTTTAGTCAGTGGTGTTACAATTTGTTTTATAATTATATAGTAACATAATTTGAGAGACCATAGTAATCTTCTGTTCTAGAATTGCTGAGCTTAGCTATTGATTCATTGACCATCTTCTCAGTTACACAAGTCCAGTGAAAGCTGTCTGTCTGCTTTTGGATTATAAGATGCATCTTCCCATTTACTCTTTCCTTGCTCTCAGACAATGATAGTCTTCTTCTTTTCTTAGAATTTGTATTTCTCACCTGGTCAACTAGTTGCCTGATTAGATCTCTTCTGTAGAAAAGATGAGTCTGCAGCTGTTCCCCACATTTGTTTTTATCTGTTGAGTAAAGAATATAACTATTTACTACAGCAACTTCAATTAGTCACAAGAATAATTTTTTCTGTTACTTTCCTATACGACAGTAGGTTCAGGAATGGCACAGGCTCTTTTTTCCTGCAGCCAGATGGGTTTGAGGACAAAAGAATTCAACATAGTCACTTAGCTCTTGTCATGCAATGAAAGACACATAATTTTCTCTCTCACTTTGATAGGCACATAAATCATATTCAGCAAATTTCATCTTCTTCAAACTGGATGAAAAATCCTTCCGAGAAGTATAACTGTACCTGTTAAATAAAATTTCTTTTTGTGCTGTCCATGAGCAAGTTGAGGGCTTGTTCAGAACATGTCAGTATAGATGTGATAGCCTGAACTACCTGCACAAACAAGCAATTGGATGCCAAATGAAACACTATTTGGGTCGCTAAAGGCATATGAGGATGAATTAGACTTTTTATAGTTGTCTTTGCATTATATGGAATGTGAAAGAAACATAATCATTTTCAGAATCACGCAGATGGAAAGCTCATAAACCCCACTTTGCAGGCTTCTTTGGATTGTAGCACTTGGATTGATTTCTTCCTGTGAATCCTTCTGTGCTCTCATTTATAGCCACATTTGTTTTTGGTAAATAAAGTTCTTTGTGTTTACTGGCAATATACTCACTAACATTCATCTTGCTCAGTCTCGTTCATTGATACCATTGAGATACGACAGGTGGAAGTAAAGGCAGCATCCAAAATATTTGGAAGGAAAAGACAGACAAAAAAAAGACATCCTTTTTTGCTCTAGCCAGTCTTCTGTAAAATATTCAACTAATTCTGCTTTTAAATTAAAGGCCATGTTCAGTATTATACCAAAAAAAGCTTTCAATTCTTCTAGTGAAATATCCCTCCATGAGTGCAAGGTTTATACTATCCCTTCCCATCTCCCTTTTAAGGTTTCCTAGTCCTCCTGTCTTTTAGCAGTGTTCTTACATTCAAGGTACCCATCCGTGTTTTGATATCTTGACCGTGCCTCCTGTCAAGATTAAAAAGATTTTATAGTGCCCTCTGTTAGCATATTCTGTGGTGTTACTGAATGGTTTGAATCTTTGCCTTGCCAATGTTCTGCAGTGATAGATTCATCACTATGCAAGGTGTATCCTATTTGGGCAGAGTATTTCCTTTATTGAAGTCAGTTGATTCAACTGTGTCATTTGGTGATTTTATGCTGATTCTTTCACATGCAGGGTTATTTATGTGTTGGTACCATTAAAATGCCAATAACTTTAAGGCCATTCATAGAGATTTCCCTATTTTTGCCCTGTTGAAAAAATGCATTGTACAGTGTAGGTGATGGATTCTTTCCACCAGTAATGAATGTTTTGCAAGTTTATAGAAATAACATGCTTTTCTGGTTCTAAAGTGTGATTGCAACCAAAGGAATTTTAGTATGATGTAAACATATGAATATAACCTTCCTGCGCCTACAGATCACTGATATACACTCCTGGAAATTGAAATAAGAACACCGTGAATTCATTGTCCCAGGAAGGGGAAACTTTATTGACACATTCCTGGGGTCAGATACATCACATGATCACACTGACAGAACCACAGGCACATAGACACAGGCAACAGAGCATGCACAATGTCGGCACTAGTACAGTGTATATCCACCTTTCGCAGCAATGCAGGCTGCTATTCTCCCATGGAGACGATCGTAGAGATGCTGGATGTAGTCCTGTGGAACGGCTTGCCATGCCATTTCCACCTGGCACCTCAGTTGGACCAGCGTTTGTGCTGGACGTGCAGACCGCGTGAGACGACGCTTCATCCAGTCCCAAACATGCTCAATGGGGGACAGATCCGGAGATCTTGCTGGCCAGGGTAGTTGACTTACACCTTCTAGAGCACGTTGGGTGGCACGAGATATATGCGGTCATGCATTGTCCTGTTGGAACAGCAAGTTCCCTTGCCGGTCTAGGAATGATAGAACGATGGGTTCGATGACGGTTTGGATGTACCGTGCACTATTCAGTGTCCCCTCGATGATCACCAGTGGTGTACGGCCAGTGTAGGAGATCGCTCCCCACACCATGATGCCGGGTGTTGGCCCTGTGTGCCTCGGTCGTATGCAGTCCTGATTGTGGCGCTCACCTGCACGGCGCCAAACACGCATACGACCATCATTGGCACCAAGGCAGAAGCGACTCTCATCGCTGAAGACGACACGTCTCCATTCGTCCCTCCATTCACGCCTGTCGTGACACCACTGGAGGCGGGCTGCACGATGTTGGGGCGTGAGCGGAAGACGGCCTAATGGTGTGCGGGACCGTAGCCCAGCTTCATGGAGACGGTTGCGAATGGTCCTCGCCGATACCCCAGGAGCAACAGTGTCCCTAATTTGCTGGGAAGTGGCGGTGCGGTCCCCTACGGCACTGCGTAGGATCCTACGGTCTTGGCGTGAATCCGTGCGTCGCTGCGGTCCGGTCTCAGGTCGACGGGCACGTGCACCTTCCGCCGACCACTGGCGACAACATCGATGTACTGTGGAGACCTCACGCCCCACGTGTTGAGCAATTCGGCGGTACGTCCACCCGGCCTCCCGCATGCCCACTATACGCCCTCGCTCAAAGTCCGTCAACTGCACATACGGTTCACGTCCACACTGTCGCGGCATGCTACCAGTATTAAAGACTGCGATGGAGCTCCGTATGCCACGGCAAACTGGCTGACACTGACGGCGGCGGTGCACAAATGCTGCGCAGCTAGCGCCATTCAACGGCCAACACCGCGGTTCCTGGTGTGTCCGCTGTGCCGTGCGTGTGATCATTGCTTGTACAGCCCTCTCGCAGTGTCCGGAGCAAGTATGGTGGGTCTGACACACCGGTGTCAATGTGTTCTTTTTTCCATTTCCAGGAGTGTATGAGTAGGTGCATAGACCTCGGCGGTCAGTGTCAATTCAAATAAAGTCCTATTGGGTGTTGATCCAAATCATAGTGTTAAAAACAACAATGAGACAAAACTGACATTTTGATACTGATTCCACACTTTTAATTGCATGAGACTATGTTTTGCATACCATTTTATAATTCAAAAAGATATAAATTTTATCTGGGCTTCTGTTTCAGTGCCAGGAGCACCACCTACTGATGTTAGGTGCACAGCATTGTCTCCACAGAGAATTTTAGTACTGTGGTCAAGTCCTCCAGAATCTGCTATTAACGGAATGCTGAAGGGTTACAAAGTACTCTACCGCTCACTGGCAGACTGGGATGGTAAAAAAGAAACTTAATTTTATAAACTAGAGCTATTGTTTCTATAATTTTTACCCTCCTAGTAATATGTATGCTAATTCTAACATTATCTCACAGCAATTAAACAACACATAATACACTGCTTCTAAACAAAAAGATCCTTGGATTTCATTCTGCTCATTAGTGTACATGTACTATTCTAAGAATTGTCTTTTTCTCTATTTTTTTCATTTTTCAATTTATATTGATGAAGAAATTGTCATTCTCCACGCTCACACTCAGCTTATTACAAAATTGACTGTAACTATAGCTCACACTTTCTAATGAAATATCTGATCAGAAAATATTAAGCACTGTTTCTTTTCTTTTCTCTTTGTTACTAATTTAATATCTTTGTATTTCTAGTAGATCAAAGATAACACAGTTTCTCTGAGAAACGTCACGTACACAATGTGATCAAAAGTATCCAGGCACCTGGCTGAAAGTGACTTACAAGTCTATGGCTTGCTGGAATTCAATATGGTGTTGGCCCACCCTTCGCCTTGATGACAGCGTCTGCTCTCACAGGTGTACATTAAATCAGGTGCTGGAAGGTTTCTTGGAGAATGGCAGCAGATTCTTCACAGATTGCTGCACCAAGGAGAGGTATCGATGCTGGTCAGTGAGGCCTGGCAAGAAGTTGGCGTTCCAAAACATCCCAAGGGTGCTCTATAGGATTCAGGTCAGGACTCTGTGCAGACCAGTCCATTACAGGGATGTTATTGTCCTGTAACCACTCCGCTACAGGCTGTTTATTATGAACAGGTTCTCGATCATGTTAATAGATGCAATCACCATCCCCAAATTGCTCTTCAACAGTGGGAAGCAAGAAGGTGCTTAAAACATCAATGTAGGCTTGTGCTGTGATAATGGCATGCAAAACAACAAGGGGTGTAAGCCCTCTCCATGAAAAACATGACCAAAACATAACACCACCGCTTCCAAATTTTGCTGTTATCACTACACACGCTGGCAGATAACGTTCACCGGGCATTCATCATATCCACACCCTGCCATTGGATCACCACATTATGTACCATGATTCATCACTCCACACAATATTTTCAATTGTCCAATGTTTACACTCCTAACACCAAGCGAGGGGTCACTTGGCATTTACTGGTGTGATGTGTGGCTTATGAGCAGCCAATCGTCCATATAATCCAAGTCTTCTCACTTCCCACCTAGCTTTCATAATACTGGCAGTGGATCCTGATGCAGTTTGGAATTCCTGTGTAATGGTCTGGATAGATGTCCGCCTATTACACATTACGACCTTCTTCAACTGTCAGCGGCCTCTGTCAGTCAACAGACGAGGTCGGCCTGTAAGCTTTCATGCTGTGTATGTCCCTTCACATTTCCACTTCACTATCACAACAAAAACAGTGGACCTAGGGATGTTTGGAGTGTGGAAATCTCACGTACAGACTTATGACAAAAGTGACACCCAATCACCTGACCACGTTTGAAGTCCGTGAGTTCCACATAGTGCCCCATTTGGCTCTCTCATGATGTCTAATGACTACTGAGGTAGCTGATATGGAGTACATGGCAGTAGGTGACAGCACAATGCACCTAATACGAAAAATGTATGTTTTTGGGGGTGTCTGGATACTTTTGATTACATAGTGTAGTTTTCTTTATTCAAGACCTGAGTACAAAAACGTATACAGAAAATAGGGGTGCAAACTCACACTGCAAAAAAATAAAAATAAAAATAAAATAAAAAATAAATTACTCTTATGATGGGTGGAAGCAAGTTATCAGATCTAAAAAAAACTCTGAATGGGCTTCAAACCCTCAGTTCTTTTATTCCAAAAAGTAGTTGAAGATTTCTGGAAGAATGAAAATTTATATGAGAACTAAGTTTCTCATGGCATATACAATGTTCAAATAACTAGGTTACATCATCAGAAACCACCGATGTTTTGATAGAGGCTCACACTGTCGTTTTCTAGGCAAACCTGCAGTAAGCAAATGCTGTGCAAGGGAAATTAAAACCTCAGTTTTCTGAGAACCTTGGAAAGATTACACACACACACACACACACACACACACACACACACACACACTGTAACCGTGCACACACACACACACACACACACACACACACACACACACACACACACACACTTCGTACCTTAATTCACAGGGACCACATCATTTCAGACACTGAGAGTTTGTCAGCTGAGTGAGCCCACATCAGAGTCACCTTTTGTCAGATGGTTGTAGTGAAAGACAGATCAGACATACATTTTGCTATCAACCAGACTGTGCACTGGGTGAGTGATTACGATACCGAAGTGGTGCCAAAGTCTATGGCCTTTTTGCCTTGCATAGGGAGCATTTCAAACAGGTTCAGTTGTATTTTGTGGAAATACAATGTGAAGTATGTTTTACGACCACCAACTAAGATCATTGTCCTTTTAGTTTCCATAAAGAATGATCTTCAATTCCATAAGCCAGGTGTTTGCTGTATTCCTTGCAGTTGTCACGCGTAATATATCGGTCTCAAGTAGCCTGCTGCCGATAGCCTGCAGTCCCTGGCAGGCAAATGCTCTTTGTATTGCTACATACCAGGTCTGGCAAACAGTATGTATGTGTCAACAGGTCTGTACTCGTCACTAGACTGTAGAGTAGGTTGGGGTAAAAGTATGCAGTTTTAGTTTCACTACATATCTAAAAAAAAAAGCTCATAACAATATTATGGAGTTTCATATATTGGAAACATTGTGTAAAAGTTTCACTGTCATCCATCTATTATTAGAGAACTAATAAAAGTTTCCTTAAAAATTTCTTTTGCACACTTACTACATGCTGTGGGGTAAGAGTATGCAGGCCTGGGACAAGAGTACACAGTATGTACTCCTACCACAGCTGATAAAAATAAGAAGGATTACAATTAAATATGTGAAAAAAATATAAACTCTTTATTTCATCTGAGAGTAAGGCTGAAAAAACTTTGAGGCAAATGCAGTACTGAACTATTGTTTGGTTTTCTTCCCATGAAAAAGTTTTAGTGAACTGGCCAAGGTGCTCACTACCTTTGCTGTTTTTAAGATGATTTCTTAAGGCAATTGGATGCTTGCTGTATATAGCTACCATCTTCAGTAAGGCCTAGAGCTTGATGATAAAGTAGTCCTGTTAATGGCTGTTGAGTTGATGTCCTCAGTCAGTTTGTGGAGAAAAAAAAATTCTGCTGTGGAAGACTTACTTATATTCGAAGTCTGTTCCAGACCCATTGAAAGAACAATTACAGGAAAGGAAAATTAATTTAGATGTTCTAAGGTGGATAATGAGGCATCAAAGGTAAATAAACACCAATAAAAAATGCATGAATACACTGGAAGGGACTACACAAGTCCTGTGGTAAATGTTCACAAACAGTTTCTTGATGGGGTAAAAGTATGCCCTGTGAACTTTTACCCATTACACCTGCATACTTTTTCCCATTCTGTTTTTTTTTTCTGGCAGTCTGTGAATAACACAAACAACTAAAATTATGGAGATCAAGGCAGATACTGGAAACTTACAGCTGCCATTTCCAGTATGGAGTTTATCTGATTTTATGTAGATTTAGGTGCACCTAACACTGAACGAAAACTATACAAATTTTGCATAAAAAATGAACAACAGTGACTTAGCAGAATTTCTCCAGCTGTGTCGACTGTGTTGAGGATTCAGAATAGAATTGAGCAGATGATGAGGTATGTGGGGGAATGGTGAACTTCTGCTTTAGAGACCTGAAAACTTGACATGTACTCTTTCCCTGTGTGCACTTAAACCCCACTTACCCTTTGCATCAACAAGTCTGTAACCATCTCTAGGCTATACCTATTCTGTATGCTATCACTCTGTGTTTTAATAAACTGTGAAGTTTTTGTATCTCTGTTTTTCATTGTGTTCCAAGTCGCAACAAATGTAAATGAGCAAATGGGGGAAGCAGGCAACTGTAACAGAGGTTAGGATATGCTGGCAGTGTGGGTGATGAGAGCAGGGTCCCTCTTGTATGGTTGATAACTGAATATTTTTGTTACCTGTATTCTCAAAAAATTTGAGAAAGGCAGTGTATTATAAAATGGTTGCTTATTTCTTGTAGCACAAGTTTTTGACAGATTCACAGTTTAGTTTTAGAAATTTCTATTCATTCCTTCTAGAATGAGATAATGGGATGTACCTTTGTCACATCTCTTTTTTCCTCTCTCTGTTTTATCAGAAGAAGGAATGAGTTTTCTAGAGCTAATGATTGCATTACTTTCTTTCTATGTTTGTCCGTGTTTCCAGCCAAATGGTAAGTAAATGTTTCACTTCAATGAGGCTCTCAGGTACTGCATTGTTGCTAAATGTGATAATTTCATCATTGGTGGAAGGCTCAGTAAGACATTGTCATGGCAAGACATGATTACATGTTTGTTAACCAGGTGTCCTATGCTTCAATATCCTAATAATAGTGTAATGCGTCGGAAGATGACAGGAATAAAGAATGGGTTCCAGAACTGAGATTTACACTATTGGATCATCATTTCAAATAGTCCTGACCTAATTTCTTCTGATTAGTCTCTGCCTAGTCCACTTAAATAATAGTACAAAGTCAACAGCTTTTTATGAAATAAAAGTTGCATAGCAATAATGCATTTTCAAATTTGTAATGCATTAATCAATACATTATTTACTATTACACATTTATTCTTATTTCATATTGACCATCTTCGATCATGTCCCAATTTCAATTCATTTTCATTTTTTGTTGTTACAAGTTCTTCAAATATTCCCCTTTCATGTAACTTTCTTTCTTCTGTCCATAATGATCTTGTCTTCTCTGCCTTGGAATATTTCTGTTGTATATCTTGTCCTGGTGAGATTCATTTATTTTATTTATGATTCTTGAATATTATTTTGTTTGAAAATTTTCTTGACCCATTTTAACCAGATGCTACCTGTTGTGAAACAGCAATTGGTGTAAGATATCTTGTGGTCAGGTGCATACTTCATTACTGAGTGATCAATTTAGCATTTGGCAACCTTTTAGCAGTGGCCAACTTACGAATAGGTAGCTGGTTGATCTTCAGACCCACATAAAAGGCATAAAATAATTGAAAATGAATTCATATTTCACGGAAATAATTTTTGGTATTAGGCCACACTAGACACTAAAAACAAGTTAAATACTGATGTCAGTATTATGAAAAGAATATTTGTTACTCACCACATAGTGCAGATGGTGATCTCCACTATATGAGTAGCAATTTATCCTTTTCCTAATACTGTTAGTATTCCATAATGGATTTTCCAGTGTTTAAAATGCTGATGTATTTTGCAGTGGTCCTCTTCAGGATGAAATGTTAGTATTTTAATTGTTTTTAGTGTTTCATAATGGCACAGCCTTCCTATCCTCTTCAGGACCACTGCAAAGATGCTCAAAATGTCGGTATTTTATTGGTTTTGGTATTTTGTAATGAGATGGCCTAATATGCAAAATGATTATATACAGATATATTATTATTATTATTGTGATTATTATTTTTAATACTGAAACTGGCCATGGTAGGCTGTGGACTTAAGCAGTTGATACCGATAATTGATTTGCCATCTTTGCCCTGTAGCCTGCATCTAATGTGATGAAATACGTGGAAGCAGGACATATTGGGTGCATGCATCTGATAGGTATTTCATATGGATAGACCTGTGTGCAAAGGATTCAAAGAAGGAGTTAAATTTGAATCAACCAAAGTACTTTATAGGTTGAGTGCGCAGCAGGCTACTCCTTTGGGAGAGGTAGGAATGGTTTTGGGAGGATGTTGTTAATTTCAAGGCATGTTGAGAGAAGGTTAAATCTGTGATGGGTGGATGTTTTGATGTAGAAGGTATGGCAGTTGTTGTTAGCACTAACTGATTTAATGTTCTATCTTGCTTTCATTTTATTTTAATAAACTATACAACTTGCATTAGCCTATGAAAATAAAAACTGATGAAGACAGAACATTATCTTAATTAGTAAAACTGTGATCTATATAATGATTTTATATTGTACATTGACAAAGGTATTATCAAATATGGTATTGGTTGTTATTTTGTAGGTTGTAGTATGCAATAAATTCTTAATTCTAAGGGAGTTCCATTGGTGTTGTTCTGGAGGGCCACATAATTGGAGAAATAGTCCAAGTTGATAAGTATACAGTATCCCATATCCTATGCCATTCTTCTCATTCTTGATCTCTCTTATGATAAATTTGGTTTCAAAGTATTTGAAAGAAAGTATCAAGAAAATAATAAATTCTTCATTCACCACACTTTTGTAGAGAACTTCTCCCTGTTGTCCCTTTTTGGACTATCCCAAAATGTGTTCATGTGTGTGGTCTACCTAACTTCTTTGTGGCCTGTTAGTAACTTCCATTCAGAAAGTTCTGAAGTCATCATTTGCATATTTTTGTAAGGCTAGGAGACTATACATTGTTTATATTGTTTACCTAGCTACCTTATGTGAAGCCTAGAAAGAAACTGTCAAAAACTGTTTGATTGGAATCATCTGCACTTGCTGAAAGTATCACTGGTGGAAGTAAGTTTAAATTATACATTAATGATTCAAGTACTTTGTGATTGTTTGTTTTATGATAGAAAACCACTGCTGAAATCTCCACAAACAGTGATACTGCTGTTTTTCTTAGAGAATTTTATTGCACAGGTTCTACTTTTGCAGGGATATTTTTAATGTACTTAAGCCTTACCTGTAATTTATTACTGTTACAGAAGCATGTGTTTCTAATTGTGTATTGATGCCATGGCATTCATAAATTGGTCAAGTATGTTATCAGAACGCATGATATGTCTAACCTATCTTTCATTTAAATTTCTCATATAATGATTCCTTGCAGAAGTGTCCATTCTATTACATTAATTCTGGAAGATAAAAGGAGAGCTGCTTTTTGTTTTGATTAACATTTAATTACAGTGACATAATGATTACAGGGCATAGTCTCAATATCTGATGTCATCCTTAGATACATTCAAAATTTTGCGAAGTATGAAATGTGTGATGGCTGAGTTAGTTGTAATAATTATTTTGCACAAAATCTGTGGAAGTTGTTTTTCCCTGAAACATTAAAATTCCTGTGTGAATCTTCTTTAAAAAAATGGCAAGGTTCGCACCCAAATGCACACCACACCACAAGTGAAAGAACACATTTATTTTAACATATACGCAAAACAATTTTTACAATAAATCATCACAAAAAGACAACCATGGGTACTTCTGAGTTCATATCTCTGATAACCTTCCTAGTTCTTGACCCCCCCCCCCCCCCCCCATTAACTTCCAATGAGTTTTCCATCTCAGGTTGTCAATTAGCTTTGTCAGACAGTCAACACATTCTTATCACTCGTAATATATTCCTAACCTATGTTGTTGGCTTCCACCTCCTCTTGCATGAAGAAAATCTAAACTGATATGCTTGATTCTTTCTGAACAACAACAGTTTTTAGCCAGTTTCTTTGCACTTTGATTATCAATGAAGATCTTCATAAGATGGGACAGAAAGCTATCTTGATCAATTTCTTTCAGAAAATTGTTCATTCACTTTGTTTTTCTTACAGATTCAGTGCAACAAACTCTGCTTCAACAGTGTAACAGTTTATTATTTTCTGGTGCTATAGCTTATAGCTCCACTTCTAAAATCTGTCAAGTATCCACTAAAGGATTTATTGTGATTTGGATCAGGTCTCCAGTCTGCATTGGTATACATTTTGATTTTCTTACCATTCTTGTGGTAAGCAATAATGTAGTGTGTGTGACAGCATGCCAGCACTTCTCACTTGGATTGCTCCTGAACTGGCTTAAATAAGTCACTGGGTATGCTAAGTCTGGTCTTTCATGTGGTGCCAAGCATAGAAGACTTTCAGATGTAGGTTTGTATTTTGATACAACCTGTTCCTTAAGCTTGTATTATCTGTCACATTTTGTAGCTTTACTTTCATGATGAGAGGTATTTTCACACATTTGCAGTTTTCCATTTGGAATTATTTTAAGATTACTTTTGCATACGCTACTTGGTCTAAAATCAGTGTTCCACCTTCTCTCGTAACTCGAACTGACTGTATGTCATGCTACTTCGAGGTCTCTTACTTCAAATTCAGTGCTTTTAGTTATTTCACTTTTCTTGCCATACAACATTATGTCATCCTCATATGCAGTTACAATGAGTTCATGCTTTAGGTCATAGTAAACACGCAGGTCACATACTGACCGCAGCATCCCATGTTTGCACAGGTACTTCTCAAGTGCTGCTGGACTGATGCAATCCACAGATGTGCTTTCCAGACCTGCAGATCCATTTGCCATTGTGCAGTTCCTTGTGTTCTGATATGCCAATGAATTTTCATCATAGTTTGTCAGAGGCATCTGTGAAACCTATGGGTAATTCCACATGGGTTTCATCTTTTATGTCAGCCGCCAAATATGCCATAATGACATCTAAATGATGAATTTCCCAATCTTGTTGAACTGCTGTTCCTGTAAGTAGTCACATAGTTCTCAATTTTTTTCAACTCGGCTGTAACATTTGTCATAATCAGTTCCTGGTCTTTGTTCATTACCTAAGACTACTACTCATGCTGTATGTCTGGCAGTTCCTCCATTTTCATATTTCCACTTGAAAACCGCTTTTATTCATATTGTCTTTGTGTTGTTAGTACATGGTACAAATTTCCAGGTTGAGTTTTGAATTAGGTTTTCCAGTTCTTCTGCAGTGATTCTTGCATTTGTTTTTGTAATCAGCTGACGTGGCTTCCTGTATACTTCGTGGACATTTTGAGCTTTTGTAGTCACATTTTCAATAGCACACACCTTCTTCTTTCCATTTGACTTGCAATGTGTCAGCCACTTCATTGGTTTGACATGTCACCTATAATGTGTTCTGTAATTTTTGTTTATTGTAGGTTCTCATAGTTCACATTTATTATCATATCTTGTGGACTAATCATTGTCAGCACTCTCATCCTCCCATTCAGTCACCTTTCTTACATCAATGAGTTTAGAGCCCACACGTTTCCAAAACTCCACTTTGTTTGATGTCAGATTCTTATCCTGTTTACATAACATGTACATTATGTGATGATCCTTCATCATCTACAGTGGTTATGGTCTTCAGATCAACCACTTTTGTAACACATTTGTCCAACTTTGTGGGAAAGATATTTGAATCAAATACAACTCCTCTGATAATTGTTATATTTCCTATTTCTGTATTTTTCCACAGTTTGTAGGCTTTCATAATTTATAAATATCCAACCATTACAAGAGGTTGCACTTTTGATTCAAATTTGCCATTATGCGTTTTTCATTTTTGCCCATGCATGACATCCAAATAATTTCAGATGATTAATGTTTGGTCCTCATCTGTGCCATTGTTCGTAGGGATTTTCTTCAACATTTGCTGTTGTAAGGCATCTATTTTGCTAGTAATTTCTCATTGCTATTGCTTTGCCTCAGAACTTTTGTGACATTCCACTCTCAAAAAACTTGCATCATACAGTATTTAGAAAGATTTGAGTGTAGCGTTCTGCATCACCATTTTGTTGACGTGTGCCAGAGATGGTCAGTTGCCTCTGAATTCTTTCATTTTGCAGATATTCTTGTAATTTATTCATATATTCAGTTCCATCGTCCATTGTTTGAACATAGCATTCTTATCCTTTCCTGCTGAAAATTTTCTGCATAAACTTTGTATTCTTTGAATGACTGAAACACTTCACTTTTGACTTTGAGTAAATATGTTACTGGATATCTTGAATAATCTTCAATTAACATGAGAAAATATTTTGCTCCACTGAGAGGCACTGTGTGGCAGACACTCAATACATCACAATGTACCAAACATAGAGGTTCCTTTGACCAAGGATCAGCAATCCTGGACCCATAACCTGGAATCTGCTTGTATAAACTGCAAACCATTGTGAGGTGTACAACAGAGGGTATGTCCCACTGTACCAGGTATTAGGACTCTTCCCCATTCCATTTATGTGTTGAGCATGGGAAGAATGATTGTCTAAATATCTCTGTATGTGGTGTGATAAGTCCAATCTTGTCCTCATGATACCTATGTGAATGACACACAGGGGATTATACTATATTCCTAGAGTCATCAGTTAAAGCCATTTCTTCAAACTTTTCTTGGGATAGTTTACATCTTTCTTGAAGAGTCTGCCAGATCAGTTTCTTCAGCAACTCTGTTACTCTCCCATCAGTCAGACAAACCCATGACCTTTCATGCTTCCCTTTTTTTAGGTGTTCAGTGTTCCCTGTTAGTCCTATACAGTATGCGTCCCGCCCACTTGAATTATATCCTAGGACGGGTCACATGAGTTGTCTCCTTTGTAGACAATGAACCAAAGTTTCCTATGCCCTTTACCTGTGGCTGAGACTATGGGATCACTCTGTTTCATATCCCTGAAAATTGTTACACCAGGTATTTGTATATGTTGTGTGATTGTAATTGTAGTTCATTGCTGTTATAGGCTTAAGGACTGTTTATTTTTATTTTGTCACTTGCATGATTTTTTATGCAAAGCACATCATCTTCCATAAGCAAAGCATGTACCTTCAGCTCATATTGATCTACACAGAGCTATTAATTAGTGTGCACCACTATAAGCAGAAAATACAGGATACATTCTGTTTTGTGTGTTTATGAAATCTGATAAAGCTGATTTATTGGGATTGTGCACCACCCAATTTGCAGTGTATACTTTTGGAATATTTAAAGACTAGGAATGTAAGTTTTCCACTGAGGGGTTGTCAGCTATCACTTTAAAACCTTTAAAATCTTCAGAAGTAAAAGCATAAGAAATCACCAATTATTTGTTTAAAATATGTTCCCATAGAACATAATGACTGTAACTATTTTTCCTAATCTGGATTTATTAATCTCAACTATCAAATATTCAAATAATGTTTAACACTTTGTTGTAATATCATTTCCAGATTTCTCACATCCCATGGAGCAAGTAACCAGAGACAATAAATTGGAGTTATCTAATCTTGGTCAGTTTTGTAACTACAGTATAGAAGTGTGTGCATTTACCAACAAAGGTGATGGTGTTAAAAGCCAGCCAATATTTTGTAGGACATTGGAGGATGGTATGGCTTATGTTAGTTTTCACTGCAGTTTTATTTTCACCAAGATAATTTTTTAATTTTTGTAAACAGTTCATGATGCAATTAAAAGAGTTTTCTACATCAGTCATTTATTATACCACTAAGCATTTCAGCTGTTCATACCATCATCAACATGTTGAATGTTATGCAGTTACATTCCTGGCAGTACTCAACAGCAAAACCACATGTGCAGTATGAAATACACATTCAACACATAGCAGTACGCAAAGTTTATTTGAAAATTTTCTTCAGCTAAAAAGAAGAAACATATCCTCTTGTCCACTTAGCCTGCTGCTGTCCTCACTAGCACTAGAGCTATAACTATATAACCTGATAGTTATGGCATTGGCTGTTAAAGTGGATTGTGGTATAATAAATGAGTGATTGACATAGAAAACTGTTTTATTAGTGTTTAATTATTAGTTATAAACCTGATGATGATGTCCTTTATGGGCAGATTAATTATTAGACAGCAATTCTTGCTGTAAATGTAAGATAGCAAAGTGAAGCTTTTAGCCAGGTTGGTAACTTAGGTGTTGGTAATGCAGTAAGAGCATTGGCCATTAAAGACAAGGGTCCCAGTTTGAGTCCCAGTCCAGCAAACATTTTTAATCTATCAGAAAACATCATTTTCTTCCATAAATATTCACATGATATTTCTGTATTTGTAACATAACATAGATGTAAAGCTGGGTGACACATGTGCTCTCCACTTGGAAATCTTATGTATTTGAACAAGAGGCACATGTGCAATACCTAACATGAAAATCAACAGCCAGTAACTTAATGTAATAATGAAAATACCTGTTCATATAATGGATAAAACACTGTATCATTCCAGAGAAGCAGTTATGTTTTCTCGCTTGCTCTTTCTTCATCACTGATTCCATTGCTGACTATTACTCTGGGATGGAACACTTGAAATGAGATGTAATTGTAAGTTGATTTTGATTTTTTCTGACTTCCTTTCATTTTCTCTATTGGATTTGAAAGCTTTAGGGAAGTCAGACTATTGGTGAATCAGAAGACTGAAGCATTGTAGGTTTTTTTCTATAAATAAATAATCAGTATAATAGAAAGAAAAATTCCACGTGGGAAAAATATATATATAAAAAAAAGATGCTGTGACTTACCAAACGAGAAAGCGCTGGTAGATAGACGTAATAAAAAACTCCTTACCCTCTCCCTTAAGACCCACATCCTTTCGTCTTTCCCTCTCCTTCCCTCTTTCCTGATGAAGCAACCTTGGGTTGCGAAAGCTTGAAATTTGTGTGTGTGTTTGTGTTTTTTATTGTGTCTATCTACCAGCACTTTCTCATTTGGTAAGTCACAGCATCTGTGTTTTTTATAAATAATCAGTATTGTTGATAAAAGTGAAACAGTGGTACATAATCAGTAGCTAAATATTATAAATAAAAATGCAACTTTTACCTTTGGAAGTAGTGACTTTTCTATTAATTAAAGTACTTATTGGAAATGGTTTCCTGATTATGTACAATATTATTTATTTAAACTTATTATATACTTAGACTAGTGTTAATGATGTTGTTGTTTTGGTAATAAGCAGAAACTTTGTCATGTGTGCTTCTTTTTGTTATTTAACTTCATGACGCATTTCATACTCTCAAAAGTTCTCTTGTATAATGAAGCCTATGGAGTACATTAGGTTATGAATGAATGAGTGAAAGAATGGACTTATGCTTGTTGAACAAGAAGGTACCACAGGGATTGATACTGGGACTGCGCTTGTTCTTGTTACATATAAATGATCTTCCATCATTTATCCAATAAGCAGAAATAGTTCTCCTTGATGGCAATGTAAGTATTATAATCAAGGCTAGTAGACTAATTTCAACATTTGAAAATGTAAATTAAAACTCACCAAATAGAGGAGGCATGTGAGAGACAGCCCCATATAAAGGTAGACTTAGAGTATGATTCAGCTACAAAATAAAGTCCTTCATCAAATGGATAAAAACACATGCACATTTTTATACATACAATCACACACACACACACACACGTCATCTTTGGTTGTTGTGGCCCCTGTGCTGTGAGTACTAAACTCAGCTAGGTTCAATAGTGGGGGTACAGATGAGGTATGGTGCATAGAGGGCGAGGTTTAACAGCGTATACGGGTGAAGATGCTGTTGGAATTGATACCTGAGCTGAAGCACTTGACATTGCAAGGGGGGACTGCATCATTACCCATGACCATTTAACACCACACCATGCCAAACTTAAAGTTGGTGTCACTAATGAAACAAAAAGTGAAGGTCAGGTTTTTTGCTGGAGGGTTGGGAGACCGACTTGACTGAATACATTGAAGGACCCATTGAATTAGGTAGCACCAAGTTGCTGTAGCAATTTACAGGGAATAATAGGGAACTCATCAAGCAGTTGCTCCAGTTGGCTTTCCAACTGGGAAAAAAGTGTGTGCTGGCTATCAAATTCAGTAAGTTGATCTGTTGTATGATGAACCTGTGCATCTGTGATAGAATGCTGAATGGAAGAAAAATAGTGAATGGATATTGGAAATTTGCCAAATAGAGCACTCCGTTAATGAAGCCTTGGATCCAAACAGTTACAATCAGTTCACGGTTGTTGAAAAGATGAAATTTGTGTAAAAAATAAATAAAAACTCTTGAAATTTATAGACACCAAAATTGATGTTCCTTTTCTGCCTGAATGTAATGCTGCTGATCTGGAGTAAGTGTTTATAGCTTAAATGTGATTGGTTTCTCTGTGCCATCCTTACTTTATGAGAGAACAGCCCCAACACCATGTGAGGTCGTGTGGAGGCCTGATTTTAACTTGTGAAAAGCTCAGTTACACTGTTCGGATTGTTCAGAATGGTGTCCCTTTATATGGAGGTGATTTAGTGGATGGACTATGCAAACGGGATGGGTTGTGAATAGAAATCACACATTGGTGGAGCAAAGGTCCTCTTCTCTTAGTATAAAATGTAAATAACTGATTACTGTGTGAAAGAAGGAAAAGTTACACTTAAGGTCTTTCTGTGCAGAGATTATGGAAACCAATTGGAGACTGAGCAAATGCACCCTAACCATGTCAAAAGGCAACCTATGATTTTTTATAAAGTCAGAATGGCATGTTCAGGACTAATACCTTTTGTGAGTCTTCATCAAGAGGTGACTGGAAATATGCTTCTGCAAATTGATTTTGGAGTATAGTTTACCTCCTGAAAGTTTAGAAAAGAGTTCATCTGAAAAAAGCAACAGATGTGAATCGACATCCACTGTAGCATTACTGGTTTGCTTAAAGTCTCCATACAACCATTGACTGCCCCCAGGTTCCCTGATGGTGACTAACAGTGGAGCCCACTGACTTGAAATGGGGGAAAAACTTGTTGATGTTCTAGTCCATATAGTTCAATGTTAACCCCATCCTTAATGACCAACAGAATCCAGCAAGTGTAAAGTCTAGAACTTGCTGTCCACTTTAAGCCAATGTAGATCTGTAAGTCAATCAGTGGTGCAAATGAAGTGTATCAATAGGAGCACAGGGTACTGACAAGCTGAGGGAATGTATTGCTTGAAATAATGAAAATCCAAAAGTGAAATATGCATTGAGGGCAAATATATTCTTAACTAAAGGATCCACCACAACCGCCACCTCAAGGTGAGTCCATGTCCACGACTTTGAGTGTGCTTTACTGAGCAAGGGAGCACACGCACACATACATGGGCTGATTTATAACTGAGATCAGTGACTTGGTATCAGAAAGAAAGAAAACTAGAATGTCTTACAATGGTGCCTGTAACAAAGTTGTACACAGTGCCAGCATCGGATCACTGCCTGAAATGTTATTAATTTGCATTGGTTGGGGGTGTGCTATCTGATACCTGCTGTGCCACAACATACTTCGTAATGCGACTTCTATGTAAACACTCATAGCACTTATTCTCAAAATTTGGACATTCCAAGGAAAAACAGTTTGGGCAACTTGGTAACAAAGTGAATTGCTGTGAATGATGCCTGGTGCAAGCCTGGGATTGCAGAGAACACAGACAGGTGGCTGCTGCTTGTTTACCACTTAAGAATCTGTGGCTGAAACCCACTGCACTGTATCATGTAGCTCTGGGCCACCTGTGAAATGTTAGGACCATCTGAAGAGAGAAATGTGTCTGTTTGCTGAAATATTATAGAGTACAATTGAACTTTACAACATCAGTTACAATGCTAATTCGGCTATAACCCCATGATTTCTGTGGTACGTCCATATTCCTTGTAAGGAACATACCTACTTCTCATCCTTGCTTAATACGACAAATGTATATGTGTATAGCTCATATGTAATCCCATTTTCAGCCTGAGTTAGCAACAAGATTTTCCAAGAATCAACGTGCTGTACAAGGAAATCTGTTGTTGTAATACAGCAACCTGGCATATTCTTGTATCTGCCCTTCCATCAGCGGTAGGTGTAGTACATGCTCATCACGTCATAAATACCCTAGCGCATTCATACTACAGTAGTAGTGACAGTTGCAGAACTCTTCAACAGTACATGTGATGTCAGTTTCCATAGCAATTTGTTACAAAGCACACAAATTGTAGAACAGCATAGACAGTAAAAGAAAGTTTTAATGGTGGGAGAAAAATTGAAACTGATTAATGAAATCTAGAGTGGAGCTAAAAAGGTTGATGTGTCGCTAATTTGGCCTCCAAATTCCACAGTCTAAACAACTTGGAAGAACAAGGATAAAATTGTTACTGCATGTGAACAAAATGGGTCTAAAATTAAGTTTCTACACAAAGTGGACTGGAATGATGTGCATGAACCTCTGCTTAAGTGGTTTAAGCAACATAGAAGTATCAATGTAACCATTAGTGGACCTCTCCATATGGTGAAAGCAAAAGAATTTGCCTAGAAATTAAAAGATGAGGAATTTGTGTGCAGCAGTAACTGGATTGACAGATTCAAGCAACATCACGGAATTACTCTTGACAAAGTGAGTGGTGAAGCCATTAATGTGAATACTAAAACATTTCAACAATGACTCACCACTGTATGGCATAAAATTCATGAAGGATATGCAGATTGTGATGTCTTAAATTCAGATGAGACTGTCATTTTCATTAAATCAACACATGACAAAACTCTGCAATTTAAGGGTGAAAAATATGTTGAAGGCAAGTTATCTAAAGAATGAATTGCAGTTCTGGTTTGTGCTAGTGCAGATGGAACTGATAAGAAAAAAACTGCTCATGATAGGTAAAAATAAATCCTGGGTGTTTAAAGCATATAAAAATTCAGCCAGTGCACTACAATGATAATAAAAAGTCCTGGATGACCTCTGAACCCTTTATAGCCAAAATAAGGAGCTTAGAATTCAGAAAGGAAAGATACTGTCAACAACTGTCCAGCACATCCTGCACTCTCTGATATGGAGAATATTAAGCTAGGAGTCTGAAATGTCACTATCATAAGCTCATATTACTGAAAATGATCACATCAAGAAAACACATCAAGAAAAACATCAAGAAACACATCAAGAAAAAGGCACCACATTATTTCTGATCAACTCTTATGTCTTACTGGAATTTAATTTCTCACATTAAGAATGGAAAAGTTGATTTTTTTTAACAATATTAATGTGTAGTCATTTTACCATCTATGTTCATCCAATACAATACTCCATTTTCTTTGTCTGACAAGGAAATTTTAGATTTAATTTACATTGCGGAGACTGTCATTAATCAGATCTGAGCCGTGCAGTTAGAGGCACCATGTCACAAATCGTGCAGCCCCTCCCGCCGGAGGTTTGAGGCCTCCCTTGAGCATGGGTGTGTGTGTGATGTTCTTAGAATAAGTTAGTTTAAGTAGTGTGTCAGTCAAGGGACCAATAACCTTTGCCATTTGGTCCCTTGGGAATTCACACACATTTGAATATAATCAGATCTGACACTGTCTCTCACAGATTCTTCATAAGAATAATCATCCTGAGGTTCTTCTCCATTGGTGGATTCAAGTCTGCAATTTTGATTGTTTCAGTCTTCTATAACCATTTGTCTGCAGTACTTAAATATTTGTGTACAAGTTTAACAACCATCTCACTTGTCACATAATATTCACGTATATATCTTGTTCATGGCTTCATTTGGCACCATGCATAGCTCCATAGCAAGTAGCAAAACAGTCAAAGGATTCCCCATAATATGAGTGAGAAAATTAAGTATATAATGGTCGTTAAAAAGCTTCCATTCGAGGGCATTGCTGCAGCATACATGCAGTGTAACACAGTTGAAATGCAGATATAAAAGCACCAACATCTAGACGAAGGATTAGTGTGGCATTCGTGTTTTTCCACATGCATCTTGTAAATGTGGAACTGTGAACTATGGCGATGTTATAGCCAAATGTGTGTAAATGGGACTAATGTGCTATTTTCTTTTCTTGTCTACTGGAGGACAAATACCAGAGACATCCATCAAAGAATGAAGAATATGTGTAGGGCAGTATGTCTGTTGAAAACCATCATTGTGAAAGGGTTCTGTGCTGGTTGTAGTTAGACACAAGATGCCAATTAATCATGGAGGCTAGCTTCATCCATTACATAGAACAACAAGTGGGTAGTTGATGATGCGATTAGGGTGGGCCAACACATAATCACACACGCACTAGCAGAGTCTCGACATCTGCTTCAGTAGTGTGCAACACACAAGCTGTTAGGAGTCAGGTTACTGTAATGTCTGTGGCCTATGGTGGGTACCCCAGGTATTGAATGCCAAACAAAAGGCCCGTGGCCTATTGATTTCGAGAAACCTGGTATCTGCATCACTGGGGAACAGTACTGCACAGTGTTGGAGATATTTCAGTAAGCACTTAAAGTGAAACACCCAGGAAAACTTTGCAATGGGTGCTGCTGCTTCATGATAACCCATGTACCCATATCACAAATAACATAATTCAGATGTTATGCCAACTCAAGTGGGAGAAATCTGAGTACCCACCCTATTGTTCTGGTCTCTTCCCCTGTGGTTATCTTGTATTTGATGCCTTAAGAAAGGCCTTGAAGTGTCAACAGCTCCTGTCGGACGAGGATGTGCAGCGGGTAGGTACAGGCTTCTTCACACAGTAGGACATGCTTTTTTTACCAAAAGGGTATCTTCAACCTGTTACATTGGTGGGATGATTTAATTACCTCCTTGCTCACAGTGATTCTGGGCTGTGCAGCCTCTGGATGGAAACTTTTTGATCGCCTCTGATTCTGACTAATTTTGAGCTATGAATTTTGCTCCTAATAATGTATTTCTAAACATTTACCTGGATGGCAGGGCAACTAGTTGCAGTGTTAGAGCCATGGTGAGTGGGGGAAGCAGAGAAAGGGAAAGGACTGTGCAAGTGTGCTGGGCGGCGGAGGGCCTTACAGAAGATACCGTCGTCGTGTAAGACAGACAATATATAAAACAATTGAAGACATTGAAATGACAACATCCGCTGCTGACAAGAAGAAGAATACTATAAAATCTGTCGCTGCACACTCGCTACTAGATGGACCCGCTGTCTTCTGTGGATGTAGACTGAATTTTAGTATTGATCTGAATGATACATTTTCGCATGGAAATGGCTGGTTAACCGTCGCTGTTGTACGAGGTGTTTGTGACACTGGAGTAGGAGCAGGGGAGGGGATAAAGGAAAGTGGGTGACAACAGAGACTAGCAAAGGTACAGGCCAGGAGAGTTATGGGAATGAATGATGTGTTGCAGGCAGTGTTCACAACAGGGCTGTTCTGAAAAGCTGATGGTGATAGGAAGAATCCAGATGGTATAGGCTGTGAAGTAGTCATTGAAGTCGAGTAGTCCATGCTGATGGGCATGCACAATATCTTGGTGGCTCAGATATCTCTTGGTCACATTTTTTCAGACACAGCATTAGTAGTGTTCTGCCTGACACAGTCATGTCATTTAAATATCTGGGCATAATGTTGCAAAGCACTATGAAATGGTACAAGCATGTGAGGATAGTGGTAGGGAAGATGAATGGTCACCTTTGGTCTATTGGGAGAACTTTAGGAAAGTGTGGTTCAGCTGTAAAGAGGACCACATGTAGGATGCTGGTGAGACCTGTTCTTCAGTACTGCTCAGGTGTTTGGGATCTGCAGCTGGCCAGATTGAAGGAATACATCGAAGCAGTTCAGAGGCAGGCTGCTAGTTTTTTTTACCGATAGCTCCAAATAACATGCACATGGTATGAAGATGCTTCAGGGAAGACAATGTTCTTTCCAAGATACACTATTGAGAAAATTTAAAGAACCCGCATTTGAAGCTGACCGCAGAATGAGCCTACAGCCACCAACATAAATTCTGTATAAGGGCAACAAAGATAGGATACAAGAAACCAGGACTCATATGGAGGCATACAGACAGTTGTTTTCCCACCACTCCATCTGTGAGTGGAATAGGAAAGGAAGTGACTAGTAGCAGTACAGGGTACCCTCTGCCATGTATCATACAGTGGCTTGTGGAGTATGCATGTGTAAACGTAGAAGCTAAGTTGGTGGAATACATGGCTGCCTACACAGGTGGCCCTACCCTGCTATATCCTTCTCCCTTACTGTATCATGTCCCTTCTGTATCCCAAGTACCCATCCCAACCGAAACTCACTGCAGTCAAGCTTCAGTACCAGGAGGCAACAATAGTTACACTTGTGTTAGTTGCGCTTGTGTTAATGTGCATGTGTTTTTCTGAACTGAAGGAGGACTTTATCCCATAGCTTAGTCTACTTTTAAATATATCTACCTGCTGCTCAACACCTTCTCTTTGTTGTGAGTAGCAGTCTACCATAATTAATGTTATGGTTTCATATTAAATACTTTTGGATTAAAGGAGACCACTCTCCAAAAAGCAGGAGTATTCTCTTGTTGATATGCACACGCAAAAGATACAAAACTTCCTAGGTTTCAGAGTTACCTTTTGACAAACTAGGGTAAATCACGCACACACACACACACACACACACACACACACACACACACACACACACACACAGATTTGTTCGCATGCGTGTGCCAGTGTCTCTACATGATGCCAGCATGATGTAGAGGCATAGGTGTGTGTGTGTGTGTGTGTGTGTGTGTGTGTGTGTGTGTGTGTGTGTATGTGGGAGTGTGTGTGTGTGTGTGTGTGTGTTTTACTCTACTTTGTAAAAGGATAACTCCGAAAGCTAACAAAATTTCCTTCCTTTGTGTGATCCTATCGTTAACTCAATGATCTCCTTTAATCCAAAATTAATTACATTATACAAGAGATTTCCTACAATAGGTTTCATATTAAGCATATTTATGCACTAAATAGGCAATTGATAGTATTCTGTGTTAAGTTACATAAATGCTGTATTTGAAGTACTAGATAAAAACAGTAGCTGGGTACTGTAAGATGACAAGTAACAGGATTTTTGAGAGTAGCTGCTATTTTGCTGATATAATAGTAATGAAGTAATTTAGAAGGCATTTTATTCTTCTTCTGTCATGCATTACATCTTGCTTGACCTGTTGCAGCTATGTTTGGTTCTTCCCCTTTTTACTGGTCTTCTGGTGCATCTTTTACTTTGCAGAATGTATTGCAAAAATGTAGTGGTGATCTTGACTTCTCGACATGCAATTGATGGGATATCCATTTTGTTGTTTTCTTCAACCCCTTTGTATACATCAGATATTTTCAGTTCCTTCCTAGTATCTACTTCTCACTGTGGTCTTAAAGGATTTCAATTTTTTGTTCTGTAACCTTATTTTATCTTCTTTTCATTACTCATACTCCCATGTTGGTCCTGACATAAGTTTATAAAATTTAAGATAATTTTCTTGCCTTACAATATTTTGAGCAGATGTAATGGTGCAGTATAGGTAACTGAGCTTCTCAGTTTTGTGGTTTTGATCCAGGTACATTAGCCAGTACTTCAAAATTTAAATCCGTCAGCTTGCTCTGTGATCTTGTTTGCCATTGCTGTTTTTCTCCTTACTGGGTTTTTACCACAGACAGACACAGATTTTGTTTTTTGTTTTGATATTGACATGTTGTATATCTAACACACTTTGTATAGTTCATAGACAGGTCTATGTTGGCAGTTTTCACTGTTCTTCATTAAAATCTGATCATCTACAAGTAGCGTTGTCATTATATAATGTTGTTGGTTTAAATTGGATATGTCATTGTGTTGTTTCTTTTTTCATTGCCATACAATTTAGTTGATGTGTGTGTTAAAGAACATAGACAAAAGACTGCAATGTTGTTGAACTTCTAAGTTAATATTATATATAAAAAACAAAGATGAGGTGACTTACCGAACAAAAGCGCTGGCAGGTCGATAGACACACAAACAAACACAAACATACACACAAAATTCAAGCTTTCGCAACAAACTGTTGCCTCATCAGGAAAGAGGGAAGGAGAGGGGAAGACGAAAGGAAGTGGGTTTTAAGGGAGAGGGTAAGGAGTCATTCCAATCCCGGGAGCGGAAAGACTTACCTTAGGGGGAAAAAAGGACAGGTATACACTCGCACACACGCACATATCCATCCACACATACAGACACAAGCAGACATATTTAAAGACAAAGAGTTTTGGCAGAGATGTCAGTCGAGGCAGAAGTGTAGAGGCAAAGAAGTTGTTGAAAGACAGGTGAGGTATGAGTGGCGGCAACTTGAAATTTAGCGGAGATTGAGGCCTGGCGGATGACGAGAAGAGAGGATATACTGAAGGGCAAGTTCCCATCTCCGGAGTTCGGATAGGTTGGTGTTGGTGGGAAGTATCCAGATAACCCGGACGGTGTAACACTGTGCCAAGATGTGCTGGCTGTGCACCAAGGCATGTTTAGCCACAGGGTGATCCTCATTACCAACAAACACTGTCTGCCTGTGTCCATTCATGTGAATGGACAGTTTGTTGCTGGTCATTCCCACATAGAATGCATCACAGTGTAGGCAGGTCAGTTGGTAAATCACATGGGTGCTTTCACACGTGGCTCTGCCTCTGATCGTGTACACCTTCCGGGTTACAGGACTGGAGTAGGTGGTGGTGGGAGGGTGCATGGGACAGGTTTTGCATCGGGGGCGGTTACAAGGATAGGAGCCAGAGGGTAGGGAAGGTGGTTTGGGGATTTCATAGGGATGAACTAACAGGTTACGAAGGTTAGGTGGACGGCAGAAAGACACTCTTGGCGGAGTGGGGAGGATTTCATGAAGGATGGATCTCATTTCAGGGCAGGATTTGAGGAAGTCGTATCCCTGCTGGAGAGCCACATTCAGAGTCTGGTCCAGTTCCGGAAAGTATCCTGTCACAAGTGGGGCACTTTTGTGGTTCTTCTGTGGGGGTTTCTGGGTTTGAAGGGACGAGGAAGTGGCTCTGGTTATTTGCTTCTGTACCAGGTCGGGAGGGTAGTTGCGGGATGCGAAAGCTGTTTTCAGGTTGTTGGTGTAATGATTCAGGGATTCCGGACTGGAGCAGATTCGTTTGCCACGAAGTCCTAGGCTGTAGGGAAGGGACCGTTTGATGTGGAATGGGTGGCAGCTGTCATAATGGAGGTACTGTTGCTTGTTGGTGGGTTTGATGTGGACAGACGTGTGAAGTTGGCCATTGGACAGGTGGAGGTCAACGTCAAGGAAAGTGGCATGGCATTTGGAGTAGGACCAGGTGAAACTGATGGAACCAAAGAAGTTGAGGTTGGAGAGGAAATTCTGGAGTTCTTCTTCACTGTGAGTCCAGATCATGAAGATTAAAAGGGAACAGCCATGGGCACCAGGATGGCCCCCTCGTACGCCAACCTATTCATGGGTCGCTTAGAGGAAGCCTTCTTGGTTACCCAAGTCTGCCAACCCAAAGTTTGGTACAGATTTATTGATGACATCTTCATGATCTGGACTCACAGTGAAGAAGAACTCCAGAATTTCCTCTCCAACCTCAACTCCTTTGGTTCCATCAGTTTCACCTGGTCCTACTCCAAATGCCATGCCACTTTCCTTGACGTTGACCTCCACCTGTCCAATGGCCAACTTCACACGTCCGTCCACATCAAACCCACCAACAAGCAACAGTACCTCCATTATGACAGCTGCCACCCATTCCACATCAAACGGTCCCTTCCCTACAGCCTAGGACTTCGTGGCAAACGAATCTGCTCCAGTCCGGAATCCCTGAATCATTACACCAACAACCTGAAAACAGCTTTCGCATACCGCAACTACCCTCCCGACCTGGTACAGAAGCAAATAACCAGAGCCACTTCCTCGTCCCCTCAAACCCAGAATCCCCCACAGAAGAACCACAAAAGTGCCCCACTTGTGACAGGATACTTTCCGGGACTGGACCAGACTCTGAATGTGGCTCTCCAGCAGGGATACGACTTCCTCAAATCCTGCCCTGAAATGAGATCCATCCTTCATGAAATCCTCCCCACTCCGCCAAGAGTGTCTTTCCGCCGCCCACCTAACCTTCGTAACCTGTTAGTTTATCCCTATGAAATCCCCAAACCACCTTCCCTACCCTCTGGCTCCTATCCTTGTAACCGCCCCCGATGCAAAACCTGTCCCATGCACCCTCCCACCACCACCTACTCCAGTCCTGTAACCCGGAAGGTGTACACGATCAGAGGCAGAGCCACGTGTGAAAGCACCCATGTGATTTACCAACTGACCTGCCTACACTGTGATGCATTCTATGTGGGAATGACCAGCAACAAACTGTCCATTCGCATGAATGGACACAGGCAGACAGTGTTTGTTGGTAATGAGGATCACCCTGTGGCTAAACATGCCTTGGTGCACAGCCAGCACATCTTGGCACAGTGTTACACCGTTCGGGTTATCTGGATACTTCCCACCAACACCAACCTATCCGAACTCCGGAGATGGGAACTTGCCCTTCAGTATATCCTCTCTTCTCGTCATCCGCCAGGCCTCAATCTCCGCTAATTTCAAGTTGCCGCCACTCATACCTCACCTGTCTTTCAACAACTTCTTTGCCTCTACACTTCTGCCTCGACTGACATCTCTGCCAAAACTCTTTGTCTTTAAATATGTCTGCTTGTGTCTGTATGTGTGGATGGATATGTGCGTGTGTGCGAGTGTATACCTGTCCTTTTTTCCCCCTAAGGTAAGTCTTTCCGCTCCCGGGATTGGAATGACTCCTTACCCTCTCCCTTAAAACCCACTTCCTTTCGTCTTCCCCTCTCCTTCCCTCTTTCCTGATGAGGCAACAGTTTGTTGCGAAAGCTTGAATTTTGTGTGTATGTTTGTGTTTGTTTGTGTGTCTATCGACCTGCCAGCGCTTTTGTTCAGTAAGTCACCTCATCTTTGTTTTTTATATATAATTTTTCCCACGTGGAATGTTTCCTTCCATTATATTAAGTTAATATTATCTTTTTCTTTCTTCTTTTTTTAATTATCACCAGTAATTTGGATTCTTGTATTACACAATATGTTGTGGAAGGAGAAAAGGGGTGGGGGTTGGGGGTGGCTCTAGAGTCATTGCAAAGCTAGGCTTCCTAGGCAGTAAACCCTTACAAGAAAATCAGGCAAGTTGGAAAGCCATAAAGTGGCAGCACCAATGTCCAACTATGCTTCGTAAAATGGGCAGGCAATATCAGAAGTTACTGACAAGCTGCATAAGAGAGTAGGCTACACAGAAGTCCATATAATGAACTGGTACAAGAAAAAGGACAGGAACTTTGGTGTAGCATGATATGTAATCTAGAAGTAATTCTCACAATTAGCAAAGGGAAAAGATTAACATTACTTACAACTATTTATTAATACTTTAAAGAAGTAGCCTGCAGTTATCCTTCTGCTAGTTAATGCATAATTTGACGCAATCTGCAACCCTGAAGAATCTCATTCATGATGGGATTTATGGACCACTGAATGTAGACAGACAAATAAATAGTGATACTACATTATGATGATTTTGAATACTAGTTCAAGGATGACGAACAACAGAACTGGACAGTTTTGAGCCCAGGAGATATTTAGTATTATTAACTTCGTAAGTTATTGAGTATATATATTGAAAACACTAGACTGATACAAGAGACTCCTAAAACCATGGAATATTCCCTGTCAGATGGTGGTAATTGACTCTGAAATCTTGGGTTTGAAAATAAATAAATAACAAATTGAACAATGAAAAGTCCAGAATGGAATAACAACAATATGGAAAGAATAGATTGTTACTCACCACATAGAAGAGGTGTTGTGTCGAAAATAGATACAATGAAAAATTATGCTAGAAATATTTTCAGCTTATGGACAAACTCTTTCGATGTCACTCTTTACACTACCTTGAGTGACACTCACCATTAGCTACAGAAATGTGTGGTTATTGAATTGTTGATCAGTATCTCCATTCACATTCGTTTTCACTCCCTACATACAGCCATAGTGCTAGGTGGTCTGATTCCTTCTTCTGATTTTATGTGATTTTTGTAACTATTCTGTGCAATTCTCAATGGCCCCTGTCCTTCAGTAGCTATGATTGTTCCATTGCATTTCCATATTACAACAATCACATCACCAACAGCCATCTCGAGTAACTTTAGAAGGCTTGAAATATCCCTGATGGTTTTGTTAGGTTATATCCAATGACTGGTCCACAATTGAAGTCACTAAGCTCATCTGACCATCACATTCTGCTATTATTCATTCTCTATTGACAAGACAGCACTCCCCACCTTCTTATATACTGGCAGGTCTGCATTTCATGACTTACAGTAGTCTGTTCTGCATTACATAGGGGTGTATGGATATTTTTGGTCAGATAGTGAACACTGGGAAATTTTTTTTTACATCTACATAGATACTGTACAAACTGCTGTCAGGTGCATGGCAGAGGACATTTGGCATTGTACCACCTGTTAGGGTTTCTCCCATTTCAGTCAGGTATGTGGCATGGTAAGAGGAACAATTAGTGCTTAAATATCTCTGTGAGTTCTGTAATTAGTCTAATGTTGTCTTGGCAGTACCTACAGGAGTGATGCACAAAGTCTGAAGTATATTCCTAGACTCCTCAGATATTAGTAGTATCTGAAGCTTTGTGAGTAGGCTTTTGAGGGATGATTGGCATCTATATTCAAGCATCTGACAGTTCAGGTCTTTCAGCATTTCTGTGATGCTATCCTAAGAGACAGACATACCTGTGACCATTAGTGCTGCCTGTCTTTGAATAATTAAATAACCTGAGCTTGTCCTATTTGATATGGGCCTTACACACTTGAGTAGTATTCTAAAAGGAGATGCACAGGTGTAATATAAGCATTCTCCACTGTAGACTGACTGCATTTACCCACTATCCTACCACTGAACCAAAGTATTTTTTACTGCCAATTGAGCCTATGTGATCATTCCCTTTCATGACCTGTGGGTGAATTGGCAGAAAGTGGTGCACAATGAGAGTGAGGGGATGTGAATTGGAAGAAGGTGCTAGGACAGAGGAGGTGGACACTGTTGGGTGGAGAGTGTGGTGACAGTAGGCTACTGTAGGTTGAGGCTTGGATGATTTCAGGAACCGAGAATATGGTGTGAGGATAACTCTCATCAGCTGGGAAGCAGTCTTTGAAATCAACCACACTATGTTCAGCTGTGTGTTGTGCCACAGTGTTGTCAACTTTGCCCTTGGCCACAATTTATAGATTACCATTCATCCTGGTGGACTGCTGGTTGGTATTCATTCCAATATAAAAAGCTGTGCATTGATTGCAGCAGAGATGGTATATGACATGGCTGCTTTCACAGACATCCTGGCCTCTGATAGGGTCATGTAGCGATAGGGTCAGAAGGATCCATGCCGGTCTGAACCTGTGCTAGGGGACCATCATTGTTTTTTCATTGAGCAAGATATCGAAGATATATGGGTTGAGAGTGGGAAATGGGCTGGAATAGGGCAGTTGTACTGGTGGCCAGATTATGGCATTACACAGCATTACATAGTCACAACCTTACTACGCCTTGTGTTCTAAGGTTTTCGGAGCACTGTGTGTGGTAGATGGTGGCACCTTCAAATTGTGGATGTGGAGCTTCATCTACTGCACTGATACAAGTAGGTCTGCTGGGTTGGGAGTTGGTGTGAGTAGCATAAACTCCACTGGGAGCATAAAGGATTCATTGTACGAGATTTCTGCAAGGGAAGCTCATAGGTTCTTCTTAAATTCCATATGGATGCTGAGGAGCACCCATGGAAATGCCTTCATCCACAGTCCACCATGGCACATGAGAGCAGTCTTCAGAGTATGGTGTCACCACTCTACAAGCTCATTACTCTGTGGGTGGTATGTGGTTGTATGATGGTGGGTAATGCCACAGATGTGGCAGAGTGCATCAAACAGAGAATTTTTACTGGGCCCTTAGTAATGGAGGTAATTATTTCCTTGCAGTCAAAGTGAGACATCCATGCACTAATGAAAGCTCAAGTGGTGGACTCCACTGTTATGTCCTTAAGAGGCATGATCCATCCCAGTATGAGACCCAGTCAGTTATTGCAGATAGTATTTTTAGCCTTCTGATTGTGGTAGGGTGTTGATGAGGTCATGGTGTGCATGCCGAAATCGTGCACATCATATATCAGAGTAACTGAGAGGAAGCTGCATATGGAAACAGACCTTTCTGTATTGGCATGCCAGACAAGCCTGTGACTAAGTACGGCAGTCATATTTTATGTTAGGTCAAATGAATTATTCAGTTACAAACGAACCCCAGGTTGTGAAGCTGGTCAAAGATCAGTTGGTGTAAGTGGACATGAGGATGAGAGTTCAGCTGCTGTTCTGTAAGACATTGCAGAGGATGTGGCCACATGTACCAGGAATCACTCACTGTTCAATGCAAAGAATGGAGGTATCAAATTTTTCCACAGAGCTACAACATCAATGCTTACATCTCTCTTTGAAAGCCATTAATTGATTGAGATAAGTTTGAAATCTTTTCAAATGATGAAAATTGCAACAGCTGTTTCAAAATGATTTAGTAATCACAGCTAATATTATGACATTATAATCACATCTTCTGAAACAAACTGTTGTCCTAAAGAAGTAACAAAAATTGTAATTACAATTATCTTAAAACAGCAACTACTGAATTAATATAATGTCAGTTAACAAGTGAGGTATATGGATCTTTCAAATAATAATATCTTCAAAATCTCTGTAAGGTTAAACAATGGAAGTTCCCTGCCTTCCTTAACTGCCAAGTGATTTGAAAGTTTGAAATCATTCTTCTTATACGTACATTCTCCAAACGATTTGTGAGGATCCTTACACTGTCATGTTGATAATCTCTATAGATTTGTTTGTATTGTTAAGGAAAAATATATAAAATAAATCAAGAAAAATAATCAGTCTTAGAAAATGTAAAATAGTATCAATAAAAATTATCTACATACCTGGTGGAAGCAGGAAAAAAATCTATAAAAGATATGGAAATGCAAAAGTTTTCATGGGCAGTGGCTCCTTATAGCCAAAAGAGTTGAAGGGAAAGGAAGAGGAATGAAAGAAACGATTGGCAACATTTAGGAAATGGAGAGGATTACAGAAAAGTACACACAGTCCCAAGTCAGAGAAGACTTACTGGAAGGATTGGGAGGGAAAGAATGGTTGTTATTGCCTGCACCAGACAAGATATGAAAACCTGAAAACTTAAAGGTGGAAGAAAGGGTCATAAGCAAGACACAGATTACTGGAGGGGAAAAAACAGTGTGCAATAGTCAATAAGAGAGTAATGCTAAGAGCATTATATGTGGTAGACAGGCAAGGGTGGTGAGAAAATTAGGCAGGTTGTAAAATAAACAAAAGATATAGAAAAATAAAGGGGAGTGAAGAAAACGAATATTTACTGAAAGAAATGCTGAGACCATAGAAATTAACATAAATTTTTGCCATATGAGTAGTGAGAACCAAACACATGTTGTAATGCCAGGTGGGTTGTGAGAACCAAGCACATGTTATAATGCCAATTCCCACTGTGGAGTTAAAAGAAACTGCTTTCAGGGGAGAGAAACCAAATAGCATGTGTGGTAAAACAGGTATCAAGGCCATGATTGTAATGTTGTAAAGTGTGCTCTGCAACAGGATTTTGTGTACCAGTATACAACCTCTGTCTGTACCCATTCATCCTAACTGATAACTTGATGGGAGGTCGTTCTAGTGTAGAAGGCCAAACAGTGTTTACATAACAACTGGTACACAACATGTCATTCCATAGGTGACTCTGGCTTTGATAGTATATGTTTTGCCAGTTACAGGCCTGGTATAGTTGATGGTAGGAAGGTGCATCAGCAAGTCTTATGATGGCCACAGGGGTAGGAGCCAGTCAGCCCAGTTCGGAAAGACTTCCCAGGTCATCACATCTAATTCTGGTACTGCTGTAATGATTTCATTTCTTGTCAGTTAGTACTATCCTGATCTTGAATGTATTAATCAGCTGCTTCGACAAGGCTGTGACTTCCTAAAATAATGTCCTGAAATGAGGTCCATTCTGTCGACATTTTGCCCGACCTAGAGTAGTTTGCACAATGGTTTTACGGTAATCTTTGCCTTGCTTATTGCCCTAAATTCCACCTTGGAGTTCTCAAGTATTCAAATCTTCTCCAGTGTAGCCACCAACAATCAGACTTTCCTTCTTAACCTGTCCAGTAAGTCTTCCATGACACAGGGTTCTGGGCAACTTTTCCGTAATTCCCCTCATTTCGTAAACCTTGCCAGTCTTTTCCTTCTGTCTTCTTTTCCCTTCAAGCCTCCAGTCAATATGTAAAATAAATTATGAAAAAGTGGCAGTGTTTTAGTGTTAGTACTGACCATCTTTGCCAAATATGTTACAGTACCCAGTGAACCTGCAGACATAAAGGCTCTTATCATGGATTCAAGAACAGTTTTAGTCTCTTGGAGACCTCCACAATACCCAAATGGCAGAATACAGAAGTACAAAGTATATGTGAGATCACTGGATGGAATAGGTTTGGTTAGTATGGTCACCTGGATTTCACTAGAATATAAACATTTTTGTTGAAATAGCTTATACTGTGAAGACAAAAAATTATCTACCAGGCCTGCTCACATCATTAACATGATGAAGTCAGTTTTGTAGCTATCTGAGTGATGGTCAGAACTTTTCAGATCTAAATTCTGTATCTCTGTTGCAGCTACATTTGCAATTGCATTGTTGTTTAATGCAAAATTATTTTCAGTATTAATTCTTACATTAGAAAACACTATATGCTGACAGAAGAATGTCTTAATGTAACAGAATCAATGTGCTATAGCTGTTGTTCTCTTTATATTTTCATCTCTGAATCCTCTCTCTGCTTCCTTACAGATTACACTGATCAGCAAGGACATCAAGATCACCAACCTAATGGCTAGTATGTCCACCTTTAGCACAAAAAACAATGGTGACACATCGTGGCATGGAAGCAGTGGTACCTTGGTACATCACTGGAAGGAGTTGGCACCTCATCTTCGCACACAAGTCACCTAATTCCCGTAAATTCTGGGAAGCGGGCCAATGAGCTCTAACATCACATTCAATCACGTCCCAGATGTGTTCGATCTGGTTCACATATGGCCTGTTGTGGTGATGGCACATCAGTTGAAACTCACCACTGTGTTCCTTGAACCGCTCCATCACACACCTGGCCTTGTGACATGGTGCATTTTCTTCAAAAATCCCGATGCTGTCGGGAAACGTGATCATCATGAAAGGGTGTGCATGGTCTGCAACCAGTGTATGATACTCCTTGGGCATCGTGGTGCCTCGCATGAGTTCAATTGGACCCACGGAACCCCACATGAATGGTCCCCAGAGCATAATGAAGCTGCCACCAGCTTCCCTCTGTCCTGCAGTACACGTGTCAAGGAGCTGCTCCCCGGGAATACAATGGATTCGTGCCCTCCCGTTGGCACGATGAAGATGGTATTGCGATTCATCAGACCAAGTAACTCTCTGCCACAGTGCCATCATCCAGTGCTAATAGAAAGTATCGGGACTCTTCAGACCGTGCAACAATCTGCCGCTGCACTATTGTCCGGCGTCATTGGTCGTGTGCCCCTTTTAGTCACAGTTGCCATGGCCGATCATTAGAAGTGTTCAGTGCACTGTGTGTTCAGACACACTTTTACTCTGCCTAGCATTAAAGTTTGTGTTAGTTCCACCACAGTTTGCCACCTGTCCTGTTTTACCAGTCTGACCAACCTACAATGTTGGACATCTATAACGATGGGTGGTCTCACAACCCCATGACGTCTGGACGTGGTTTCACATTGGCTTCGCCATGTGTTGAAGACACTCACCACAGCACTCCTTGAACACCCAACAAAAGTTTTGCAGTTTCTGAAATGCTTGTGCTTAGCCTGTGGGCAATCACAAATTGCCCTTGGTAAAACTCAGATAGATCACATGCTTTCCCCACTCTACACACAGACAGCACAACTACATGGATTGTGCTAGCACTAATTCCTCACCATGTGACACTGTTATCGCCTGGATGAGTTTATATCAATAGTAGATCGATGGTCGTAATGTTCTTGCTAATCAGTGTACATTCTGGAACAACTTTTCCAACAAACAGAAATTTTGCATTACCATTTAACATTTGTAACATGGTCAAAGAATCAGTTTATGTTTTACAAGGGTCAGTCAGGAAATAATGCCTCCAACTTTTTAAGTTTTATTCTAAAAGAAAAGTAAAAGCCATATACATAGGACAACAGCTACAACATTCCGGATTCATTTGCCACTTTTGAATATAATCACCATCTTTGTTGACTTTTTTTCCAGCTTGAAACAAATGGGGTGAAAATCATGGCAATAGTTCATGACCTTAAAGGTCAGTCATATTCTTTATCAAAACTTGCAACATCCCCATTATTCTAAGTAGCTTATGCCCACTTATTCCTTGTTGCATGAAAGGAATGTAGTAAATGAGCATGAAACTGAAATGTCCTCCATTCATTGAATCTGCAATCACAACAACAAATATCAGCTGATTCTTCTTGAAATGTCAAGTCCAAAGCAACATCTTAATAACAGATATTTCCTTCTTATCATTTACATCCTTTGACTTTAAGGTCACTAACTATAAAGCACTAATTGAAATAAATTCAAACATAATGAAAAACAAGAAAAGAGAGAGAAAAAGCTCTGTAGCATTTAGAAACAATCATTGTAATTTTAACTTGAAGATATTGTAGGAGCCATAGAAACCTTAAGCCAGAAAAATTGGGACAGGATTTGAACAGTTATACCCATTATTGCAAATGTATTATTGTGCGCATCGCTCATTACAAAGCATTTTAATTATGTTTACAGCATCAATGGGAACCTTAATTCCTCTCCTTTATACACAGTTCTCTGAATATCATAGGTCTTATGAGTATGATATCTATTTTTATTGATTAATATGTAATCTTACACTCTAGGACAAGGACAACTTTGAAATCCCTGCAGAACAGACATTTTACACCATCTCTCATTTGGAGCTGCACCATCGTTATGAATTCTGGGTGTCAGCATTTACAGCAGTAGGAGAAGGTGCTGGATCCAGACATATTGTGCAGGCTCCAGCAAGTCATGTACCTGCACGAATAGCATCTTTCACACAACAGGTGATAGCTGTACTTCATGAAGACTTGCACCTCTCTTGCCACTCTGTTGGAGAACCTGCACCACTTCGCCTCTGGAGAAAGAAGTAAGTATTTGTTTTTGTAAGTAATATATCTTTCATTATATTTGCAATAATGGCTGTCTGCATAACTTTATCCAAGGGAGAGCAAGATTCTAAAATTGCCAGTTTACGTATAACTGATTTGGTGAGTTTCGTACATGTCATGCCTCATAAACTAAATTTAAATGATGTACATAATACTCACTTAATCTCAAATGTTTGTCAGTTATTCATTCAGTGAAATGCCTATTTTACATTTTCATGTGGTCCAGACTTCAAAAATGCAAAATTGAGGAAACATTAAAACCCCAAAAATATGAGCAAAACCATGTAATTGGCATATATGATTAAAAATTGTAATCCTCTTAAATATACACTAAAATGTTTATGCAGTAATTTGTGGTAATGAATTTCAACAGTTCTTAAAAAAATCACAGATGTGTAACAGCAAGTAAAAACACATGAAAAAATTGAAATTGGTACCTGGGTACAAAGTAATTGAGCTTTTCTCAATATGCTGCAACCATAAGCTATACGTTAAAACACATGTGGTGAATTAAACTGAAAACTGTGAAGTACAGAATCTAAAGATGCATTACACTGAGCTTGAAACATGTTTTCAAAACACACAACCATGCGAATACGTTCAACGCAGGCTGTCTCCCAGTTTCTGTGGTTTGTGACTGAGTGAAAGCTGTTTGAGTTGCGGGCAATGGGCAGTTGCAACTAGTTTTGACTGATTGAAGGAAATTATTCTGACTAGCTCCAAAGCCTCAAATAATCCTGCTCCAAAGAGATCAGTGCATGCATGCGCAGACCGTTTTGTGTTCAGGCTTGTAGCATTCTTATTGAAGAAAATAAGCCCTAGGTTCCTTTTATAGAAACTGTATATCTCAAACTTGTGAAAATTTGATACATCCAAGTGTAATTTTATTTCCTTGAGGGACTTTTTGGAGAAATGTGTTACATATACAGGGTGATAGTTATTAAAATTAAACTTTCAAAACACTGTAGGAATAACACCACTGGTCAGAATGACATCAAATTGCAACGTAATAGCATCGGAGAAGGGGAAAACGTATGGCAGCAGAAAAAAAAATAGTGTGAAAATTGATCAGTAGATGGTGATGTATTTGTCAGAATACATAAATTAAAACAATTGTGATGCGTACAACCCATTGAAGTTGGTATAAAACATGCTGGGTACATGGCTTTTCCTTGTTTCACATCTGTGACATTCGCCTTGACTGTCTCAATGCAGGATCACACTCTGCTTGTAAAGCTGTATTACAGGAATTATGACTGTGCACACATCACTCTGCAGATGTTCTGGACACTGACGGGTTCAAAAAAGAGTTGGTCTGATGACTGCCGTGAGTCCGGAGAAAATGATTTGGAAATTCGAAAAGACTGCTTCTTTTGGTGTACCTGGTAGAGGGAGGAAACGAATTGATTTGACATCAGTGGAAGCGGTGGCCACAGCAATGCAGGAGGAGACGAGTGGTGGTGTGCAAATGTGTAGTGCATGGAGAATTGCCCGAACATTGGACACAAATGTGAGCATTGTGTGTAAAAACCTATGAAACATCCTTCTTTGCTATCCATTCAAAATTACCAATGTGCAGGAGTTGCTTCCTGTTGAACTGCCAGCAAGATAGAACTTTTCCTTAGAATTTCTTGCTTTCATGGAAATGGAAGATTTTGTGGACAGACTAAGCCCATTCCATCTGACAGGATATGCCAATACACAGAATTTTCGAATCTGGGCAACGGGAAATCCGTGCACAAATCAACCAGTACCACTTCATCCTGAAAAGGTTACTGTGTGGTGCGGGTTTACAGCTTCATTTATCATAGGGCCATATTTTTTGGAAAAGACAGGTTCTTATGGTTCTGTTACCTGTACAGTAACTGGTAAGTGCTATGATTGTCTTTCAAGCAACCACGGCATTCTAGGTCTCCAACAGTGTGGATGTGTGAATGAGATCATTTTTATGTAAGATGGCGCACCTCTGCACATTGCACATCCAGTTAAGCAGCTGCTGAAGTGCCATTTTGGAAATGGTGGAATTATCAGCCGCCATTTCTCTACAGCCTGGCAGTCCCGTTCACCTGCTCTTAATCCGTGTGACTTTTGGCTGTGGGGCTATCTGAAAGACATTGTGTGCAGTGTTCTGATTGTAAACTTAGCTGCTTTGAAGGCATGCATTGCGCAACACAATCTGAATGTGACTCTGGAAACACTTTGATGAGTTGTGGAACATGCTGCTTCTCGATTTCAGCTTGTTGCAAAAAACAGTGAACAGCATACTGAACTTGTTTTGCTCCAGTCACATGGAAATTAATAATCCAATTTGATTTTGGTTTATGCTTTTTATGCAGTTTTTGGCCTCAGGACAGTTAAAATCTGATTTTTCCCATCCGATATGATATGACCTTACCGTGGCGGATGGGCTTACATAACTAAAAGTATCACACCTATACACCCATGTTGTTTAACATCAAATGTACACCTTAGGCATTGTTGTATGATTCATTTGTTGTTTGTAGTTTTTAAATTATGATGCTTACAGCTCCATCTATTGGTACATTTTGTAACTATTTATTTTTCTTCTGCCATACGTTTTCCCCTTTCTCCAATAATATTTTGTTGCAATTTGGCATCATTCTGAACAGTGGTGTTATTTCTACAGCAGTTTCAAAGTTTAACTTCAATTATAATCACCCTGTATATGTGTGGTATGAAAAGTAAAAGGATCTCACTATCCTCGGTTCTACATCTACATCTACACTGATACTCCGCAATCCACCATATGCTACTTGGCAGAGGGTACCCTGTACTACTACTAATCATTTCCTTTCCTGTTCCCCTGTAAAAGTCACATTTATAATTAATAAATTTTCTCTCTTCTGTGCAAGGATCTGACGACAAGAGCTGATACTTGGGGGTCATGTGCTATACTCATTGATAAAAATTATGCTTGCACATTAAGTTGGCACACTTTAGAGGGGGGATGGCATAGGTAGAAATAAGCATGCTCTGCTATTACACATATATTAGTGAAATTAAGCTGCATACCAGATTCTTAACCAGTGAACCCATTGCAGCACTCCCTACCAACAATAATTTTTCTTCAAATTAGGTAAACTTAGGTAATTTACAGCATTTATTACATTGTTGTTTATCAAAATTGGTACTAATTATCTGCAATGTGTTGCCAATCAGCAACAAAATTTATGTTACCAAAATCAATGAAATAAGCTGATCAAATTTTTTCATCATATGCATATAATCAAGACATGTAAAAGAAAACAAGATGTTGCAAAAGAATGTGGTGTCAAGAACAATTAAGAATGTCTTCAGTTTTAATATTTTGTATAACTGGTTCTCCAAGAAGTGCCAACCACAAGTGGGAAGCAGGAACATTTGACGGAATTTTGTTCATCTTGATCAATGTTTTTGGAAAGCATGCAACTGCCCTTCATTCTTTAAATATGGTATTGGAACACTGTATTACTTATATATTTTTTTGTGTTTTGCATGACATGTTTTGAGAATTTTTCATCATCATGATCAAATATTTACATTTGTATCTTTGTTTTGTGCTGCTTTTCTTGCACTGCAGCTGTCTTTTTGTGGTTATAGGATGCTGTGCTATCTCCATTATGCAGAAAACCAGACATATGCTAATCATTCATACTGTTCGTGAAATTTTAGTGTGTTTGTGCATGTGTTTATCTCTGTAATGTAGAAGGCACAGTACTGTACCATAACCTCAAAAAGATGACACCATACAGTGCAAGAAAGGCACAACACACATGCAAATAGCACATAAAATACTTACATAAATATTTTAACTTGCCAATGAGAATAAATTCTCAAAACATGTAGTGCTAAGCACGAAAAAAATACACTGTTTCATTATATAAATCAGAAACATTTGAACAACACAAAGAGAACAGAGGTCTCAGCTAGCACTACAGATAGATATTTTCTTTATAGGGACCTTGATTAGAGGTTTCTCCCAATTATCTACTTGTCTTTTGTCAAAACAGCATCTCCGTAGGTGTAAAGCCAGTTGAGCTATATGGGAGATCGTTAGCAACTTGCCAGAATGGGGAACGTATTTGATCCACCTTTTGTGTTTGTGAGGGGTGTAAGTTCAGATAAATCTGTTAAATTCTTTAAATATTCCCCAAGGGACTTGCTTGTAGGGAAAACATGGATACAAGTATATGTTTAATGTTATGAGTGTTCATGAATTCTTTCCAACGGTTGCCTGTAAAATACAGTGTGTTCTCCATCAACAGTATTTCCGGCTTTCCTACTCAGGGTAGATAATCCATGATGAATCTGATGATGGTGCTCGCCATCACTGACCACAGAGTGTACAATTTGACAGGCTGTCATATAGTGCTACAACATATCTTACACCTCCTTTCCCTTGTGGATACGGTCCATCTGCATCCAAGGGTCTTTTAGGTAGTGTCAGGTGTAGTTCAATTAGTTTTGACTTATTTGTAAGCTTAGCCTTCTGACACACAACATATTTCTGTATTACGTGCAGAACATTTCATCTTAAATTTGGATAGTAACAATAAGTGCTTATCTTACTAAGGCACTTGGAGATACCACAGTGACTCCAAACATAGTGAGTGTGTAACATGACGTCATTAATGTGATCTTCTGGTAAACAGACACACCACTCTCTCTGTGCTGGGTGGCGCTGGTGAAAAAATAAATCTTAGTAAATCTTAATTTTTTTTAAAACCTGTCATCATTGTTCTGCACCAGTTTTAGCCTTATCTTTCGCCATCTGGGATCCTTCTGCTGTATTTGCACCATGATTTTAGACATCCTAGCATAGTATGGCTGTTGTGTTTTATCTTTCATAACAAAACTCTAATGTCTGAATTGTTCTCCATGAATTCCAACCACAAGCAAAATGCTTTGTAAAGGGAAGCTATTAATTTGAATAGGATACCATGCCTGCAATTTTACACCTTTACACTTACCACCTATAGCTGTTTGTATTTTACAGTTTTGGACTGGAAGCACCGGTTTGTGTCATAATTTCTGTAATTTGTCGAACAGACTCTGTGAAATTATATTCGTGGTAGCTCCGGGCCACATCCATGTTGGCGACATCTTGTGCCTGGCTATCAGGCAATGGACTGGAAACAGTGTGCCTAAGTTGTGTACTCATCTCTCGAGAATTTTACAAAATGGCTAAATAGACAAATACTTTTGAAAATGAAATATTCCATTTGTAATAGTGAAGATACCACTGAAAACCTATTCAGTGGTGCCTCACCAACACATATCAAAATATATTGTTGGCATAGTTCAATTGTATACACACAACTCCATAAAATTAATGTTCTGTTCAAATGTCTACGTATTTTACGAGAATGCTTCAATTTGGGAATTGATTTAAGGAAGGTACTATGATCACTATTGGCAGAAACATTACTAAGCGCAGCCATGCACACAACATGATCATGAATTTTCCTATCTTTCATTGGCTTTTACACTCCTTCCAGAATTAATTCACCAATTGATTATGTTGAATCATTTGCACATAGTGTGATTTCCATCCTCGTTATGATAATATAGTAATTCCATTCATGAATGGAACAGAGAAAGATAACAATTAGTATAACAGAAAATTTACAAAATCACATAATTATTTTAAATTACTACAAACTTGCTACTCTCTCCCAATAGTGGCGCCCTAGTATAGGGCACCAGATATAGTGGTTGGGGAAGAGAGATTCAGAGCTGAAGTAATTATCATTTAGCCACACCAGACTTTGTATGCTCAGAAACATGCACAGGTGTGGATGTGTGCATGTTAAGAAACATTGTGGCAATTCTGGAACATTAATTCAATGTTAATTCCCTTGAGTTTTGGTGTACAGCTTAATATTCAACCTGTCTCCTCGATGTTGTACAACATTGCCAGCATGGCTGTGGCAGCTGGGCTCTCTTTGTTTTGACTTTTTCTCTGAGAAAGTCCATTTAAAAATGCAAGTCCTCATCACATTGGAAGGTGGAGGTTAGGACATAGCTCAGTAGGAAAATGAAAACTTGCAACTTCCACATATAATAACTTTTAAGTAATACAATACTGGGAAAATGCAATTTCATATGTCTTAATCACCCCTGCTCAAAAGACCAACAGACATTGAGATTGGTTGAGGGAAAAAAATGAGGTACATGAAATAACTGATGATAGTTTAGCCTTCAATTTTCTGTTAGCTTACTCAGATAATAATACCTCCCCATCATATCTTTGTCACACAGGGATGGGGTGAATATTTATTTATATGTGCAGGCCATCTTAATAAACTACACAGTACACCATCTGAACTTCGAGCTCATTGCTTTCTGTAGTGAAAACAGCAGGTTTTGTGAAACCATGTTTACCCGCACAAGTTTTCCTTCGCAGGATGTATTTATTTACACAAATGAATATAAAATAAAGTTAAGCCTGCTGTGATTTCAGTGTTTCTCTGTCTGAACATCAGTTATATTTGTAACAATCCGTCTGCCATTACAGTGCATTAAACACCATTGAGTACTGCAACAAAGACAAACAAGTCATTGTACAACTATTCACTGATCACATCCCATTAACAGTGATGCAGCACATAGCAAATAGAGTAGCCTATATTGGCTGCAGTCAATAGAGGCATGATATGTTACAGATTCCATGGACAGGCTTCGTGCAGAGCAGCTGTAAGTAAAATTAGTGCATGGTAGTGAAGGGCATATATGGTATAACCATATACATTAAACCTAAATGGATTCTGTGGGCAATCCACTTGGTGTACACCAATCACATCAGCTGTACTTTGGAATAAGCCGCCAAGTAAGCTTTTGTTTATTACTCCATAAGCTAGAAGCCACTGCATTAATGTGACATTACCTTGCTATACAGTTATTGGATGCAGGTGGAAATCAAGCATTCAAGAAGTAACAAATATCTGAGATGTTGTAATCCAGCAGTTTTCACCATATTTCAAATTTTTCAGTTTATTCCACTATGTAGGCTTTAAATTTTTGCTCTTTTTGAGGTGAGCATAAAATGAAAAAACACTCAAAGAACAGCATGCTTTTAGGTATAATTTTTGGCAGTAGTATGCTGGAAATGCCTCAATTATCTCGTACATCATTCGCAGAAGTGATAGTGTTTTCAGTTATACACTCTACAGCATCACTAGTGGCAAAAATCACTTTTTTCCTAATAGATTTATTAGATGATGTAAAGTTTTGAAATTTCTTTCTTGTGTGTTTATGGATTTGCAATTTGGTATGTCAGTTGATTTTATGAGTGTTCATAAAATTGTTACCTATGAGGAGAAGAGTTTATACTTTATAATCCAGTGCTGTAGGACTTTCAAATGTTTTCTAGGCTGAGGTCTGTAAACTTATCATGTGTGTTAGTGTGGTGAGGTGGCTGTATTGGCTGCTGGGTGATGTAACAAATTGCCAGCTAATAAGAACTCACTAGCCAGAAATGACCAATGTTTCCTTGATCCTGACCAAGTGGATTCTTCGAGTCTCAGTGTTGGAATTTAAAAGGTTGATGATCAATATTGTTGATAAATACATGCAAAAAGATGAGTCTCAGTTACAAGTGGCACAAGAAAAGGTGGCGGTGGGGTCTCTTCATCATGTATTGACTCGGTCCAAAGCACTTCACGTTGACTGTCCTATTCTTCCATTGCTGCCGCAACCTAGCAGTAGTTTTATCATTATTGCATGGTGAAGCTAAATGTTGGAAGTTGTGTTGACAATGCCAATTACGCATTACATCAGCATTTTCTCTCTCAAGTCTCCCCTCTCTGAAATATCCTAAAATATTACCTTAACTTCATCAGCCAGAATCCATGGTGCAAAATGGTATAGACATGCATATTCAAATGCAGAGATATGCAAACAGGCAGAATACGGCACTGCAGTTGGCAACGTCTGTGTAAGACAACAAGTGTTTGATGCAGTTGTTAGATCAGTTACTGTTGCTACAATGGCAGGTTATCAAGATTTAAGATAGTTTGAACGTGGTGTTATATTCGGCACATGAGCGATGGGACACAGCATCTTCGAGGTAGCAATTAAGTGGGGATTTTCCAGTGTGACCATTTCACGAGTATACCATGAATATCAGGAATCCAGTAAAACATCAAATCTTCAACATCATTGCAGCCTGAAAAAGATCCTGCAAGAATGGGACCAATGACAACTGAAAAGAATCATTCAACGTGACAGAAGTACAACCTTTCTGCAGACTGCTGTAGAGTTCAATGCTGGGCCATCAACAAGTGTCAGCGTGTGAACCATTCAACATAACATCATCGATATGGGCTTTCAGAGCCAAAGGCCAATTCATGTACAATTGATGACTACCTGACACAAAATATTACAGCTTGCCTGGGCCCGTCAACACTGACGTTGGACTGTTGATGACTGGAAACATGTTACTTGGTCAGAAGAGTCTCATTTCAGATTGTATTGAGCAGATGGACATGTATGGGTATGGAGACAACCTCATGAATCCATGGATCCTGTATGTCACCAGGGGACTGGTGGAGGCTCTGTAATGGTGTGGGGCATGTGCATTTGGAGTGATATGGGACCCCTGATATGTTTGGAAATGACTCTGACAGGTGACATGTACATAAGCATCCTATCTGATCAGCTACATACATTATGTCCATTATGCATTCCAACAGACTTGGGCAATTCCAGCAGGACAATGTGACACCACATACATGAAGAAATGCTACAGAGTGGCTCTAGGAACACTCTTCTGAATTTAAACACCTCTACTGGCCACCAAACACTCCATACATGAACATTATTGAGCATATATGGGATGCTTTGCAATGTACTGTTCAGAAGAGATCTATACCCCCTCATGCTCTTAGGCATTTATGGTCAGCCCTGCAGGATTCAGTGTCTCAGTTCCCTCCAGCACTACGTCAGAAATTAATCAAGTCCATGCCACATCGTGTTGCAGCACTTCTGCAAGCCCGCAAGGGCTCTACATGATATTAGGCAGGTGTACCAGTTTCTTTGGCTCTTTGGTGTAGAGCGAATTCAGTCACATCAAATGTCAGTAGAAAGAAAACGAGATGAAGACTAGTGAGACAGCAAGTAAGAATATAGAACTGAAGTAAAACTTACTAGGAAGGAATGTAAAATTGAGGGATTTTTAGCACTGATCTTATGGTTTTTTTTACAGGGATTACAAATTTATGGTGTAGAATCATGAGAAACTTAAAAATGGAGAACAGAAAATTCAATTCAGACTGATATGAAAATAGAAATCTGATCTAACCATCTGAAATTACATCCTCGTGTAATTAAATGAAGCATATCTAATGAGTTTACTGAAAAAGGTGATATGCTATCGTAAGTCATACCATGGTTGTTCAAAGCCCATCCAGCTATCGAGATTTAGTTTTCTGTGAGTTCTCAAAATTGAATGGTGTAAATGTTGGTCATTTCCTTTGAAAAGACATGGCCAATTTCAGTCCCCATGCCTTCCCAATTGGAACTTGTATTCTGTTTCCAATGAAACTGTCATTGACAAGATGTTAAACCTTGATTAACCCCCCAATGAGTTAGGAACTAAAGCTAGAAAAGATTCACAATATTATTCATTTACAAATAACATTTGATTGAGACTGGGAACTAAACATCTGAAATAGACATAAAAATCAAATTCGTTCAGAAAATCTTGTTGGGCATCAGCAATAATAACTAGTGATAAATGTCACAGATTAATACTCATCAAAGTGGAGGAGGAGGATTACATGTTAAAAAATAAAAATGTTTATTTAACTCTGATGTCAAGTACAACATTTTTATTGGTTACAAAACTTAATATCTGATGTTAATTAATTAAATGCATTATTTGAATGACTTTCATTTTTTAATGCTGGTGGGTATAATAGAATTTGAGCAGAATATGTTTTGGAAGCTACATTTACAAGGGTAACCCAGGCTTAAATTTGACAACTTATGCAGCACATTCCAAAACAGGCATCAAATTGGCTTTTAGAACAGACTCTTAACAGCCTGTCACTGCACATTATTTTGCATCCTTGACAACTGGACTGCAGAAGTCATAACTCAGTTGCTGCATGTTGCTCTGTGTTGCAAAACATACAGTTTGAGAAGGTTACAACTCCAGGAGGAGATATTTTTTAACCTTGAAATTCTTACCTTTTTTTGTATTCTAGTGCAGAAGATGGCATTTCTTCGTTTCATTGGTGCATTTGTGTCAACAGATGAAACATGAATGAACACATTGAAAATAAATAGAGTGGTCATTTTCTTCAGAATCTTATAAAAAGTAATCTCAGCAAACTTATTCTCAGACAAATGTTAAGCTACTTGGTGACAGAGTTGTACAGCATAGGAAATTGCTATCCTTCTGAGAATTTGGGGTTGGATGTCAGACAGGTATACTGTAACTATTTTTACTTTGTGTTGGCTGTTGAAACTGCACATTGACAATGACTTTGCAAGGAAGGGACAGAGAACAGGTGAGGACTTAACCTAAGAAATGGTGTAATCTCCCATGAACAGCCTGACAATCAAACAAAGCCAAGCTTTGTAATGCCTACTAAACCCACAATGTTTTCTGTTGTGTTCACTAGTGGTGAATCTGCACTTTAAACTGTTATTTTTAGAAATGAATAAGAATTTTTTAAACATTAAAAGGTCTGTACTCTAGAAACTGGAAGGGCCAAGTCTACCCTCTTTCCCCCATTGCAGATGCTCATTGCTGTAGTATAGATTATTAACTAGCTGTCAGACTAAAACATTTTCCCCAATAATGCCCTGATATATTTATAGACCGGCCACATGATTATACTAATTTTGTCCTGCTAGTTGCAATTGTTCATGGTCAAGACCACACTTTGCTTTCGTTAGTAGAATAATGAATAAATAAACAAAAGATCCAAGTAGTAGAAAGTGAGAGCAAAACTCTACTGCCTAGTTTGTCATTTGTTTCAAGTTTTGACTGTTTAACATCAGATTAATTATTTTGTTGGGGTAAGGAAACCCCTCTGTTTTACAAATCACATTTCTAGTTCGTTGCGTGGGGGTAGACGTGTGGTCTGAGGTTATGGTTTGGGCGGCTTCCCCCTTTGGAGGTTCGAGTCCTGCCTTGGGCATGGGTGTGTGTGTTGTCTGTCCTTAGCATAAGTTACTTTAAGTTAAATTAAGTAGTGAGTAAGCCTAGAGATTGATGACCTCAGCAGTTTGCTCCCATAGTCCTTACCACAAATTTCAAAAAAATTTCTAGTTCTGAATTTACATGTATACTTGTTTTCCAAGTATCTATTTGAGGTTTTTGAGTGCTAATAGGTATATGTGGTGTTATTGTTCCATGTTTATTGCTCGTATTTAAACATGCAGGGATCCAGATCACGCCAAATGCATCCATTCTTTGGAAAGAGCTATATCAACCTCAGAAATAAATGCGAATTCCTGTAGCAACAAAGAGTGATTAAATTTATAATAGTAAGCTAGGTATTGGATCTATCTTGGATGTGTTTTACCTGTTTCGCTGCAGATTTTATTAGTTTCTGTTTTTGTAAGTTTTACATCTATTTCAATAAGTTTTCAGTAATAGGTCCTTATGATGAGGCACATCACAGACTGTGAACTTCAAGCAGAAAGAAGGTCTTGTAAATAATAGATTTCTGCTATCAGTCGTCCTTTTTATATTTTATTGGCAGATCTAGATTTCAGCTAGAAACTAGCCACTCTCAATGCACTATCATTTTTGATCAATGCATGCAATGCCTGTTGGTCGGGCTTCATCTACCGTTCATTGAGTACTGTATTCAATGAACTGTGGATGAAGCCTGACCAACAGGCATTACATGCATTGATCAAAAATGATAGTGCATTTAGAATGGCTAGTTTCTAGCTGAAATCTAGATCTTCCAATAAAATTTAGAAAGGACGACTGATAGCTGAAATCTATTATTTGCAAGTCAATATAACAGTCGCTCCGTGCAACAACCTTCTGAATGGAAGGTAACGTGAGAAAGAAGACCATTAGGAACATATTGTGGCTATAGAGTTACTTTTTTAACTATAAATTCAAAACAGTAATTTACATTGTCATGTAAGACAAAGACTATATTATGAGACTTTGTATCTATTTTAAGAACATTACCGCTAACTGATAAAATACAATTTTCTGCCAAACAGTGAAAAACCAGTACAAGGCAGCAGTGTGAAAATTAATGACGAATGGCAGCTTTACATCAGTCCAGTTACAGCTTTACATGCTGGGAATTACACATGCTCTGTGGAAAACATATTTGGGAAAGATGAGATTACATATTATGTGACAGTTCAAGGTAACTTAAGAAATATATATCTACTTTTTGGATGTGTTGAAAATTTTCTATTTGTTTTAATAATGATGTATCTTGGTGTCTTTTTCATGCACCATCAGGAAACAGAAATAAGGGAAGTAAGTATTTTCCATTTTGCATTAACCTTCAGTTTTTTAATTGCTAACTACCAGCTGTACTGCTTGCTCTGCATCATTACTTACAGGTAATACCTCATTTAAAATCTCCAGGGCTCATCAGTACTATTAACATAAGCAAATAATGATCATTTGTTAGGGACTTGACTAGGAAGCACTGGCAACTTTGAGGTTCATCAGTTTCTTCTGGCATATTAGTTGGTTGAACAATGCGTGTGTGTCCTGTCTGTTCATAGTGTCAAATGGACCTCAGATTTTGGTCTTCAGAAGGCTAGAGCATACAAGGTTCTGTGCTATTGTGGCAAAACATTTGTTGAACAAACAGTTTGCACCATTGAAGGTAACTGATAGCATACTAGTAGCACACTCAACTGATGTGTCCTGACAAGTTGGCAGTCACAAAGCACTGTTTGTCTGGGACTCACATGATTACAGCATCACGATTTTAGCACAGATGTCAAAATACTGGTACACTGTCATTACAGGTACACACCAGAGGAGTTTCACAACTGGAACTGCAGCTGTAGTCCCAGCAAGGCTTGATTACCAGCAATGAGTTCAATTAAGAAGGAATTCAATAAACACAGCATTCAATAAACACAGCAAGCTGGTGGCCGGGGCAGATGGAGTGCCTACATACATGCCTCCGTAGCCAGGGCCCCACACTAGGTGTTCCCAGTCACAGTCACCAACACAATCACCTCTTTGGCATTGAATGTGAGCCTTTGGATGTAGATTACATAGGGAGTGCTCAGTGGAGGGAGGGGATGTAATGTAAGTTGACCATGCTATCCCAGGTCATTTTGTCAGCTTACCTAATTATGGCAACATGGCTCTTCATCAAAATATTGTACAGCCCAGTGAACCAGTAGTAAAACTGGCGTGTTTTGATCTGCTAGCAACAATAGTTACGATGACATGGCTTTCACCTTTTCTGGTAAATCAAGCTGAAATTTCTGGGCATTGTGCAGCATATGAGAACTTACACAATTGGATGATGATGTTATTTATGAGGTTCTCAGGGTCATAGAGATGCCTAAAGTATCACTAGTAACCTTTCCTCCCAGTGAGATGAACTCCTAAACAGTTACACAGACTGTTTACCAGATAATGAATATTCAGTAATCTTTTTTGAAAAGTGATCTCTTCATAACACACTGAGTATGGAAAAGAACAGATATAGTCACACTGTTTTGATTACAATAATGATGGAGAAAAAGAGTATTGTGTAGCACAACTTTATCATACAGAAAGAGGACGCGTACATTTAGTACATTTAGGAGAAAAAAAACTGGATTAAATTTTATTATTGGAAACTGATGTTGCCCTCAGAAGTGGTTTATCCACAGCTGCAGATCAAGATTTAGGTTTTCCTAAAGCTCGAAAGCTGAATACTGAAATTCCGGTTGAGAAAAGACAGAGAGAAAATTCCTATCCTGAGCTTGCATTCCACACCTAATAGCATCTTTCTCAATCGACTGTTATACCCTAATCTTTCTTCGTACCATCATTTGGAAACAGAAGTAGTTGTTGCATGTTATAGAAATAAGTAAGTGTTCACATCAGTGATAATCAACTACAAAAAGTTAACCTTATGACCAGCTCCTTACAAACTTATAGCATTTGACTGTGATGATGTCCATGCAAAAAAAAAAAAAAAAGTATGTAAACCATTACTGTTTTAGGATGTTTGTTTGCTAGAAGATGGTCATTTGACTGAAACTAGTCCATTAATAAAATACTACTTAACGGTTTTTGGTTGAAAATGTCATTCATCGACTGTATCAGGGCTTCATAAGGACTGTTGGCCCTTAGGTCGTCTATTGCTGACCTTCCATGTTGGCAGACTGCTGTACAGTTACAATCACCTCTTATATTTTTCTCTTATTGGGAAGTAACTGAGTAGTTAGTATGTGAGTTTCTCAAAGCTGTATAGTTTTTCTGCACTCATTATCATGTTCTTCATTAACTTACTGCTCAGACTTGCAGCTGTCTTTGTAGACTCCAAGCATGTGCAGCATGCCAATCACACTCTGTGTGTGGCTTGTCACATCTGTGATTTTGTTGCTGCTTTTGTTGGTTACGTAAGCCTTTGAACACACAATACAGATGCTAAGTGGCAACCTTAAAAAATACGTCACTCTGAACAGACACACTTGATATGCAGTTATTGTTATATTGAGATTCACAAAAAGAGGAATGATTATTATGTAATATGGGAACAAAGACTGCATGAGTAAAATTTTGCTGGTTTATCAGATGGATAACAACGTAAACGTACACGAATTGGAAGATATACAATGATAGCACTTGGACTTGAAGCTTATCTATTCCCACTACTGTTATTGTCATCTACATCTATGTATATACTCTGCAAACCACTGTGAAGCACATGGCAGAGATTACTTAGCGTTGTGCAACATGTTTATGTACCATCCCAATCCAACTGAATATGGAACATGGAAAGAATAACTGCTTAAATGCCACTGTTTGTGAAGTAATTGGTCCAACCTTATCTTCACAGTCCTTAAGAGAATGATATGTAGAGGGCTGTAAATATTCTTTCAGTTCTTCACTTAATAACAGCTGTAATTTGCATAAATACACTGTGAGATAGTGTGGCAATTGATTGCACTAAAACACTTTTATATGTCTTGACCACAGTATTTATTCATGTACACATTGTGGCTTTCTCCATTTCCAAAGGCTACAGTAAGTCATCAGTGAGAAAAGATTAAGGTAATACTAAAAGATGAACATTACACAGTGAAATAAAGCACTCACCAGAAATATATAATATCATTTGTGCATATGAAGTCAACCTTAAGTAGTGACGAGCAAGTACAAATTGATTTTACAGTACAGTGATAGTGTAAAGTGAAGAAAGCTACTAGGTGGCATTGCAGTCATAATGATTATGATGCATCACAATTTTTCAAATATAAAAATATTCTGCAATTAATGAAAATAATAAGCATTAACAGCTATATTTCTTTTGTCTGTCTATTACATAATATAGTTAATTTTACATTATATAAGTCAATGTAGGAATTCAGTGCATTTAACCAAAACTAGTTAATGCTAGTGTATAACAGTGGGTGACGTAATGGAAAATTGTTACAAAATTGTAGACTGTGAATGATATGCAAACCAGCATCTATGGAAGAAGTTACACAAGGCCAAAATCATTGATAAGAAAATGTACATAAATATAAAACAAATTATGATGTTATACACAAGTCAGAAAGTAGCAGGTATTTAAAAATGTGTAAAAAATTTAAAAAATTATAGAAATATATACAATAAAACCTAATCAGCAACCAATGTAAAACAATCAATCAATCAATAAATCTATTTATTCATCTGTTAACAATATACATCGTATGGATGTAGTCAATTACAATATAGTTTCTTATCTTTAATTTGTTTCAAAAACCTGGATAATAAATACAAATATTTTATATCAGTATATATAAATAATATTACTTTTACATATTCAGATATTCTTCAATGCTATAAAAACTGTGTGTTAGTAAAAATTGTTTAAGATCTACCTTGAATTTATGAAATTCTTTAATTTTCTTTATTGTAGAAGGCAATGCACTAAAAAGTATTTTGGGCTGTTAGTTTACACTTTTTTGGTAGAGTGCTCTTTTGTGGGTGTCTCTGTGAAAATCATCCCTGTTCTCTGTTTCATGGTTATGAACCTGATTATTTAATGTTGAAAATTCCTGGTGAGTTTTCAGAAAGCATACACATTCATAGATGTATAAGCTAGGAAGAGTCATTATTTTAAATTCTTTAAATATTTCCCTGCATGACACTCTGCAAGGAACCCCTTTCATTATTCTAATAACCCTTTTTTGAAGTTTGAAAGCTTGTTTTGGCATACCTGTATTTCCCCAGAAGATCACACCATATCTAAGCAAACTGTTCATGTAAGCGTAATAGGCACACAGCAATGATTCAGTGTTGCAGCATTCCTGAAGCATTCTTAGCACATAGCAGCATTTACTTAATTTTTTACTCAAAACTTCTAGATACTTTTCCCATCTCAAGTGCTCATCGACCCATATACTGAGGAATTTCATGTATTGAGCTTGTGCAATAACATAGTTCTCTAACTCAGCTTTTACTCTTCTTCTAGCTTTAATTTTAATATTAATGAAATTGATCAGTACCGTTTTATCCTTATTTATGATCAAATAATAATCACTAAACCATTTTCCTGTCTCATTTATTATCCTAGAGGCACTCTGCCGTTGATCATCCTCAGTGTATCCTTTAATATAATGGAAGGAAACATTCCACGTGGGAAAAACTATATATAAAAACAAAGATGAGGTGACTTACCGAACAAAAGCGCTGGCAGGTCGATAGACACACAAACAAACACAAACATACACACAAAATTCAAGCTTTCGCAACAAACTGTTGCCTCATCAGGAAAGAGGGAAGGAGAGGGGAAGACGAAAGGAAGTGGGTTTTAAGGGAGAGGGTATGGAGTCATTCCAATCCCGGGAGCGGAAAGACTTACCTTAGGGGGAAAAAAGGACAGGTATACACTCGCACACACGCACACACGCACATGTCCATCCACACATACAGACACAAGCAGACATATTTAAAGACCGTCTTTAAATATGTCTGCTTGTGTCTGTATGTGTGGATGGACATGTGCGTGTGTGCGAGTGTATACCTGTCCTTTTTTCCCCCTAAGGTAAGTCTTTCCGCTTCCGGGATTGGAATGACTCCTTACCCTCTCCCTTAAAACCCACTTCCTTTCGTCTTCCCCTCTCCTTCCCTCTTTCCTGATGAGGCAACAGTTTGTTGCGAAAGCTTGAATTTTGTGTGTATGTTTGTGTTTGTTTGTGTGTCTATCGACCTGCCAGCGCTTTTGTTCGGTAAGTCACCTCATCTTTGTCAGTGTATACTTTTATAAATATGCTAGGGTCATCAGTGAGCATCACCGTTTCTGCAATTGTCAGATGGTTTGGCAGATCGTTTATGTACACCAAGAACAACAAAGGGCAAAATACCAAAGTTCAAGGATGGGGATAGAAAATTCTTGGAAATACATTTATTATATATTCATTTCTGCTCAGAATTTGCAGTGAAAATAAGTTTCAATGCCAAAACACTGAATTTCAGAAATTTTCATTTTTTATACAACTGGAAAAATCCTTGAACATTTGTTCCTGATTAAAGATCAAAGTGATATTTTTTATTAAAAATTAAAAAAATAATGAAATGATCTATTTAGTCTTTAATTGTGAATAAATGTTTGAGCAGTTTTTTTTCAGTTGTCTAAGAAATGAAGTTTTATGAAATTCAGTATTTTGGCATAGATGCTTAATTTCTTTATTGTTTGCGAGCAGGAATGAATATGTACATACATATGCTTCCAAGAGTTTTATATCCTCAGCCTTTAATTTTCTGTTATTTTATCATTGTTTTACAACATGTTGCTAATTGGGTTTTATTGCATATATTTGTCTTTTATTTTTTATATTTTTATGTATTTTTTGAAATATTTGTATGTTTCGTGATTTGTGGAAAACATCATAAAACAAATTATATTTATTTATATTTCTCATCCTATAGTTTTGACCGTATGCACTGAACTCCCACACTTGGTTCATATAATGTAAAATTATATATATTATTTGAATATAATAGAGGGAAACATTCCACGTGAGAAAAATATATCTAAAAACAAAGATGATGTAACTTACCAAACAAAAGCACTGGCATGTTGATAGACACACAAACAAACACAAACATACACACAAAATTCAAGCTTTCGCAACCAACGGTTACTTCATCAGGAAAGAGGGAAGGAGAGGGAAAGATGAAATGATGTGGGTTTTAAGGGAGTGGGTAAGGAGTCATTCCAATCCCGGGAGTGGAAAGACTTACCTTAGAGGGAAAAAAGGACAGGTATACACTTGCACACACACACATATCCATCCACACATACACAGACACAAGCAGACATTTGTAAAGGCAAAGAGTTTGGGCAGAGATGTCAGTCGAGGCGGAAGTACAGAGGCAAAAATGTTGTTGAATGGCAGGTGAGGTATGAGCGGCGGCAACTTGAAATTAGCGGAGGTTGAGGCCTGGTGGGTAACGGAACGAGAGGATATACTGAAGGCCAAGTTCCCATCTCCAGAGTTCTGACAGGTTGGTGTTAGTGGGAAGTATCCAGATAACCCGGACAGTGTAACAGTGTGCCAAGATGTGCTGGCCGTGCACCAAGTCATGTTTAGCCACAGGGTGATCCTCATTACCAACAAACACTGTCTGCCTGTGTCCATTCATGCGAATGGACAGTTTGTTGCTGGTCATTCCCACGTAGAAAGCTTCACAGTGTAGGCAGGTCAGTTGGTAAATCACGTGGGTGCTTTCACACGTGGCTCAGCCTTTGACTGTGTACACCTTCCGGGTTACAGGACTGGAGTAGGTGGTGGTCGGAGGGTGCATGGGACAGGTTTTACACTGGGGGCAGTTACAAGGGTAGGAGGCAGAGGATAGGTAAGGTGGTTTGGGGATTTCATAGGGATGAACTAAGAGGCTACGAAGGTTAGGTGGATGACGGAAAGACACTCTTGGTGGAGTGGGGAGGATTTCATGAAGGATGGATATCATTTCAGGGCAGGATTTGAGGAAGTCATATCCCTGCTGGAGAGCCACATTCAGAGTCTGATCCAGTCCCAGAAAGTATCCTGTCACAAGTGGGGCACTTTTGGGGTTCTTCTGTGGGAGGTTCTGGGTTTGAGGGGATGAGGAAGTGGCTCTGGTTATTTGCTTCTGTATCAGGTCGGGAGGGTATTTGCGGGATGCAAAAGCTGTTTTCAGGTTGTTGGTGTAATGGTTCAAGGCTTCCGGACTGGAGCAGATTCATTTGCCACGAAGACCTAGGCTGTAGGGAAGGGACCGTTTGATGTGGAATGGGTGGCAGCTGTCATAATGGAGGTACTGTTCCTTGCTGGTCGGTTTGATGTGGACAGATGTGTGAAGCTGGCCATTGGACAGATGGAGGTCAATGTCAAGGAAAGTGGCATGGGATTTGGAGTAGGACCAGGTGAATCTAATGGAACCAAAGGAGTTGAGGTTGGAGAGGAAACTCTAGAGTTCTTCTTCACTGTGAGTCCAGATCATGAAGATGTCATCAATAAATCTGCATCAAACTTTGGGTTGGCAGGCCTGTGTAACCAGGAAGGCTTCCTCTAAGCGATCCATAAATAGGTTGGCATACGAGGGGCCATCCTGGTACCCATGGCTGTTCCCTTTAATTGTTGGTATGTCTGGCCTTCGAAAGTGAAGAAGGTGTGAGCCAGGATGAAGCTTTCTAAGGTAATGAGGAAAGAGGTTTTAGGTAGTGTGGCCGGTGATCGGCGTGGAAGGAAGTGCTCCATCGCAGCGAGGCCCTGGACGTGTGGAATATTTGTGTATAAGGAAGTGGTATCAATGGCTACAAGGATGGTTTCTGGGGGTAACAGATTGGGTAAGGATTCCAGGCGTTCGAGAAAGTGGTTGGTGTCTTTGATGAAGGATGGGAGACTGCATGTAATGGGTTGAATGTGTTGATCTACGTAGGCAGAGATACGTTCTGTGGGGGCTTGGTAACCAGCTACAATGGGGTGGCCGGGATGATTGGGTTTGTGAATTTTAGGAAGTAGGTAGAAGGCTGGGGTGCGGGGTGTCGGTGGGGTCAAGAGGTTGATGGAGTCAGGTGAAAGGTTTTGTAGGGGGCCTAAGGTTCTGAGGATTCCTTGAAGCTCCGCCTCGACATCAGGAATGGGATTACCTTAGCAAACTGACGCAGACCCTCAGCCACATACTCCCAACGATCAAGTACCACAGTTGTGGAACCCTTGTCTGCCGGAAGAATGATGATGGATTGGTCAGCTTTCAGATCACGGATAGCCTGAGCTTCAGCAGTGGTGATGTTGTGAGTAGGATTAAGGTTTTTTAAGAAGGATTGAGAGGCAAGGCTGGAAGTGAGAAATTCCTGGAAGGTTTGGAGAGGGTGATTTTGAGGAAGAGGAGGTGGGTCCCGCTGTGATGGAGGACGGAACTGTTCCAGGCAGGGTTCAATTTGGATAGTGTCTTGGGGAGTTGGATCATTAGGAGTAGGATTAGGATCATTTTTCTTTGTGGCAAAGTGATATTTCCAGTAGAGAGTACGAGTGTAGGACAGTAAATCTTTGACGAGGGCTGTTTGGTTGAATCTGGGAGTAGGGCTGAAGGTGAGGCCTTTGGATAGGACAGAGGTTTCTGATTCTAATCAACACAATCTGGAACCACAACACCCCAATTCAGTTGTTAACCTTTCCTCCAAACCTCTCTCCCAATCAGAATATTTGAAGTAGCCGGTATGGTAATACACGCACAAAAGATTGTAATTGTGTCAGTGTATCGAACTCCAAGTTCTGATGAAATAATATTTACAGAAAAAATTAACACATTAATTTTGCAGTTGTCCAAATACAAACAACATAAAATTATAATTGTAGGTGATATTAACATAGATATAAGAGCAAAGAAGAAAAATGTTATCTATATGGTTAATTCTTTGAAGTCATCAAACTATTATCATCTTAATGAAAAGCCTACCAGACAGAATGCATGTCTTGATAACATAATTAGTAATGTATATAAAGATACTGTTGAATTTGACGTAATAGAATTAGGAATATCAGATCATGCACGACTATGGCTTCGAATAGAAAATTCAAAACTCAACACTAAAGAAAGACAAGTGACATATAGACTTCTAGGAGAATCCAACGTAAACAACATGATTAATGAGTTACAGGAAATTGATTGGTCTCATAAAATTAATAATAATAAGGCAATTGATAAATGCTTTACTATTTTCCTCACAGAAATTAAGCACAGTGTAGAAAAGACATGCCCCACTGTAACCAAAAGACAACATCTTAATAATGCAAATAAGCAATGTCGTACTAACAAGTGGTACACTCCAAAACTTAAGATACTACTTCTAATTCTGAAGAATAAGTCTAATAAAAGTGATCAATACAAGGCAAATTACCTAAATATGAGAAAACTTTACAAATTAGAAATAAAAGGGGCTCAGTGCAGTGCAAATGATGAATACATTTTGAATTCCAAAAATAAATGTAAAGCAGCCTGGAATGCCATAGGCTAAAACAGGAAATTAATAACATCAATAACGAAAACAACTTCCCTATAGACTGTGATACACTCAATGATTATTTTGTAAATAGTGCCACTACCACTCCACTCAATAATTCTACCATAGATGCAGAAGCACTACTCATCCATACAAAACAGGCTAGTGAGAAATTTACTTGGACCCCTATGACCCTAAATGACATTTATAAATTGATAAACAAACTAACCAATTCCAAAACAGAAGACTATTATGGACTCAGTAATTTCATCATAAAGTGTATAGCAAAGGAAATCAAAATGCCACTTCTCTCACTGTCAAACAGAGTACTAGATGAAGCAATTTTTCCAGAATGTCTTAGGCTCACAGTTACACTGCCTATGTATAAAAAAGGTGATAAAAACCTCCTAAACAGATACAGACCCATATCAAGAGTACCAATCATATCCAAAATAATAGAAAATTGCATGCATATGCAGCTATACAGCTATTTTGAAAGCAACAGACTATTAAATGAACAGCAGTTTGGATTCAGGCCTCACCTATCAACTGTAAAAGCAACTGAAGCTTTGGTGAACAATGTATATGAAGCATATGAAAAGAGGCTGCATATATCTGGAACACTTATTGATTTAAGCAAAGCATTTGATTCAGTGTCTCATGACATGATCATTAAAAAGTTAGAATACTATGGCATTGAAGATATACCACTCACCTTACTCAATTCTTATGTAAGCCATAGGTTACAGCTTGTATATGCAAATAAACAGAGATCAGCAATACTCCCTATAAAAAGACGAATACCCCAAGGCTTGATTCTTGGGCCTTTCCTGTTCATTGTCTATATTAACGATTTCTCGAATTGTATATCATATAAGAATATACTGTGCACTGATGATATAGCACTAATAATCTTGGGTGACAATTTACAAACTGTGCTGGATAACAAAATAGAAATAATGCAAATGACTGGTCACTGGTGTCAGGCCAATCAACTGTGCATAAACAATACAAAAACAGAAGAAATAATTTTTAATCTAAAAGCTACAAAAAGTAAAAATAATGCAGTGAAACTACTTGGATTGCACATAGACCAAAAACTCTCCTGGGAAGACTACACCAATCACCTGTGCAGCAAACTAGCCTGTGTATTTTTTTTACTGTACAAATTGAGAAACAGTGTGAGCAAACAGCTATTACTCCACTCATATTTTGCTTTCTTCCATTCCCATCTGGAGTATGGAATTTTGCTCTGGGGTAATTCCTCGGGGGCTAAATGTATTTTCAGATGGCAAAAGAAGGCCATCAGATGTATACTAGGATTAGCACCCAGAGATTCCTTTAGAAACCACTTTAAATATCTCGGTGTAATGACAGTACCTAGCATGTACATATATAACTGTTTAATGTATGCTACAGAAAATCTGGACAAATTCAGCACGAGATGTGATGTACACACACACAATACCAGAAATAGTCACTTGTTGTATTTTCCTTTCTCGAGGCTAGCTGTTGTCCATAATAACTATAAACATTTGGGCATAAATTTTTTAATTAGTTACTATAATCAGCTCGTACAGCCCCATTTAATAAATTCAAGAGTGTGTTGCAAAACTGGTTAAAAAGCAGTGAATTCTATACAATTGAAGAATTCCTAGGAAATACTCATTATAAGTTTTTAATAAGTGATAAAGAAATGTTTTCAATTCTTAAAAAAGCTAAATACTTCTGTGTATGTAAGTGTTTATTGTGCTTAACTGTACTCCATTGTAAACTTTCATGAAGCCAATTGTTTGAAAAATACTATAAGGCGAATAAAAAAAAAAATCATTGTTTTCCTGTCTCAAAAATGATGATGTATCCTAATCCCCACACCTGGAATACCACCTAGTGACTTTCTCCACTTTACTCTAACACTGTAGTGTAAAATCAATACACACTTGCTTGTCACAACTTAAGGTTGACTAGATACTTTGTATTCATATTGGACAAATCTCTTTGGCTTATTATGGATGGGTGATATTATGTGTTCCTGGTGAGTGCTTTATTTTGCTGTGCACTTTACACTTTATGGTATTACCATGATGTTCCTTCACTGATACCAGTTTATGTATTTTTGCAGCTTTTGAAAGTGGCAAAAGCCAAAATGTGTAAGGTGCAGTAAATAAGCCAGGAAAATTTTAGCAATTAAATTCACTCAGAAATATGTGATCAAGACATATAAAAGTGTTTGAGTCTTCACTTAGTACTGGTTCTTGAAACATTGTAAGTAGGCTTCAGGGGTTACTGGCAGTTGGCACGAAGTTTTGTCTACTGAGCCAATATATGACGAAGGGGCTCAGCCACCGTCTTTTCTTGTGCCACTTATAACTACCTCTTATATTTTTGCATGTATTGCCGATGTACTATATTCAGGAACTGTATCAATCATCAACCTTTGAAATTCAAACACTGAGTCTCAATGATTATGCTCGGTCATAATTGCAGAAACATCACCCCTTTCCTGCTAGTGAAGTCTTGTTGGTTGGTGACTTGCTAAGTCACCCAATAGCCGTTGCAGCCACCACCCCACACAAAGACATGTAAAATGAGCTCACCTACTGGATGTGTGGAGAGGGGAAGCGACCCTTTAGCGATAGGAGTGCAGGTAGGGGTGAAACCATTTTGTAAAATGCTGAAAACGCCGTTCTTTTTGTGCAGATCATGTGCTATGACAGAAATGTCACACAGAAGCAGAATTAAGGTTTTGCAACAGCACATTTTAAAGACTTTCAAGTTCACATATGACATGATACAGTTGCAAGACCTACATACACTACTCATGTATATACTGGGCATCACACATTGTAGATTGTAAAGATTGGCAACAGTGATAGAGTCGCATGAAGCAAAACTGTAGCACCCAAGCTTTCCTACAAATTTACATTTTACACAATGTACAGAAATTCACTGGGATGACTTCTGATCAGCTTGTAATGTCAATTGGGGGAGTAAACTCATTTTTTCAAGTCTCTGTTTCTCTCATCAAGCCTAAATTCTCTCATCAAGCCTAAAATAACACTTTAATTGTGGTGAGCATATGAAGTGTGACTTACAAGAAAAGCATTAAACAATAACAGCAATGGTGACAAAGTATGTTATTAAGCAGATTTCCGCATTTATTCTTATGGTTTAACCTCTTAGCTGCTGTGAAGTTTTTGGTTTAATTTAACATGTTCATCAATTTTTGTTTTTTTTTCTGGGTGACATAAAGGATGATCGCTCAAAAACACGTGTTTTGAATGTATAATTTGTAGTCATAGCATGTTGGAAAACAGCTCCATTACCTTGTACTTAGGTATGAATTTCAATTTTTTGATAAGTTTTTACTTTCTGTTACACACCTTTGATTTTTTAAGAACTAATGAAATTCATTACCGTAAATTATTGTGTAAACATTGTATTGTACATCTGATTTCCTTCACTTAGACAGGTTTTACACAAAGTATTGGAGAGGATTGTGTTTTTTAATCATATATGTCAATTACATGTTATTTTGCTCATATTTTGTGGGGTTTTAACATTTTCGTCAATTGTGTGTTTCTTAAGTCTGGACTGCACAAAAACGTAAAATCGGGGTTTCATTGTAATTTTATTTTCCAATTATCCTTCTAATGAAAAGAAAGTGTGCCACCCACTTTACCTGTGGTTGAGTGTATATGATCATGTCTTTCCATCTCTCTACAAAGTGTTAAACCAAGGTATTTGTATGACATGACTGCTTCCATTTACTCTCTGATACTATACTCAACGATACCACCTATCTGCATAGTGTGATGTTGTCATGTCCTGGTGTGTTTTTTGCATGGGATTGAGCAACAGAGGTTTTTGGTACAGGGAATTCATTCAGTTGACCAAACTGAGGAGGGGACTTGATTGTCTGATGTAAATTCCCTGATGCGGATGTAGAAGATGGGAGGATGATGAGGAGTATAAGCACTCAAAAGAAATAATTAACATTGAAATTTATTCTGCCTATCACTGTTCCATCTATCCTAACTGAAACCCTTGTCTCAATACATGATCAAGAGAGCCTTGCAGCTGTCTAATTCCAGCCCAGCAACAACAGACTGGCACTCTTTCTGCCTCTGCCCATTCCTATTTCTGATGACGCTGTCTCGTCCTTTCTGTTACTGTCTGCTACGAATCTCTCACTGGACCCCTAGTCCTAGAATTTTTTTTACCCTTCCCCATAGACCCCGCCAGTCCCTGACTTGATGTAGCATCGAAGGCTTCATTGGTTATATTACTTTCTTATTCTTTCATTATCTTTCAGAGGCTGTGTGAAGGAGATAGAAAGCTTTTCTCTATGGGGCCACCAAATTCATCCTAATCCTTCCATTGGGTTTTCATGGCATATAGTTGCCTCCACCACAAGCTCCTTTCTCTTTTTCTGTCACAGCTTAGTTCACCGACTTGCAATTATTGCTTAAGACGCTTGGTTCATTAATTCTGTCATCTAATTTATCTTAACTGTCAAAGGTCTTTGCTCACTAATGCTGTTAAATAACTTACCTCTTATGTCTACAGGCCTCTTGAGTCTCTCTTGTGGCTCCTGTAGCCCAACTGCTTGACATTTTCACAGTTGTCCAACATGTGCAGCACTTGTGGCTCCTCCTGCCACTCTCATAGTTCCATCAGTATTCTTACTAATTTTTAATATTATTCACAGGACTCTTTTCAGCTAAGGATATGACAGTGTGCAGAGCTATACATGTTTCAACATTTAAAATAGGTTTCCAACCTTTGCACTACTTTCAAATCTTGCCTAGCTCAAACTGGACAGCTGTGCAACATTTTCAGGTAGCATTTCATTATAGGCAACTGCATCATCTTAAAACTGAGGCAGTTACTATTAAAACTGTCTGCCAGATCAGTGCTATATGACATGAACAACAAGGGTCCAATCCATTGTGTCTGGCACGCTTGAGGTTCTGTCTGCTGCTGTCGATGACATGATATGTCCTCCCTGCCAAGAAATCCCCACTTCATTCACAAATTTAGTTTGGCACCCGATATAATCATACTTTTTTAATAAATCTTGTTTAGGTACACAGTAAAACACTTTTTGTAAGTCAGAAGTAAGTGAGAAAAGTGTGAGCTGGGTTTCATATTTTGGAATTCATGCTGGCTGACATGGAGGGCATTCTGTTCGAGATACTTCAACTGTTTGATGTCAGAATATATTCTGGGATTCTGCAATAGTTGAGATTGGAAGGTAGCTTTGTTAATCACTTTTGCTGTCCTTGTTGTAGACTAATATGACCTGTGCTTGCTTTCCGTCACTAGGCACAGATTTTTATTCAAGAAATCTGTTGTATACTGTTGTTAAAATGAGAGCTAAGTCAGCTGAAAAATTATGTGCAGAATTGGATTCCATCATAAACTGGAGCATAGTTTAATTTCAGCATTTTTAGCTATTTGTAACCACTAATATCTTCATCAGTCATTTTTTTAGTGGCAGTAACCTGCAACTTCATCAATAAAGGATGTTTTGGAAATGGAGTTCAGTATTTATGCTTTCTGAAAGATTCCATGATGCCTTCAGCTAGCATTCTCTTTATTTTATGTACAATTGTACAATTTCGGCCTTAGGCCATTTTCAAATATTTTATGGATAAGTTTGTAGTAGTAAGTTATGCCACGTATGTCATTGCTCTTATGATGAGATGTTTTATGCTATTTTAGGAGCATGTACTCCTAAAAAAGCGTAAAACATTTCAGATTTATTTTATGAGCATAACATGGAGTCATAGGGGCAACAACATACATGGCATAATTTAATACTGAAAAATCATCCATAAAACACTTGAAAATGTCCTAAGGCTGAAATTGTACAATTGTTCATGAAATAAAGAGAATGGCAGCTGAAGCCATCATGAAATATTTAAAAAAATTCATCGCAGCTGGAGACCCTATCACATTGAACATTTATGCTTTCACTTTGCCACCCATGTCCTTAGTTCTCATTTCAATCTGTGAGTGTCTGGACACCAACCTCTGAGCCACAGACAGACTGTAGAAATGACCAGAATTTCTTCAGGTTTCATGAGAGGTCTTTTGATAAGATACTGCCAGTGTAGTTATAATAGCTTCACATCTTTCTTTTTTAAGAGCCAACAGTGTTTCATTTAGCATTTCTTTGCCTGTAACCATATGCTTTGTTGTATACTTGTGCTGTAATCACAATGACTGTATGCCATGGAGCGTCACACACATTATGAATAGTTCTACTACTTACATGTTGTCCAGTGCTTGTCTCCTAAATTTGAGCCTCAATTCCTGAACAGTTATACTACTCCCATGTCTGCCCAGTGCATGGTCAGCTATTCTTCTAAATTTGAGCCTCAGTTCCTCTACATGTCCCTGTCCTGAGGGAAATATTTTGTCTTCTTCTTTAAGTTATGACATGACTGGCTCTGTATCTAACTTACTGAACATGTTATTCTTCCTACTTGTTTTTTGCTACCTTTCATACTTTAGTAATAATTGTTGCTACAGTTGCCTCATGGTTGCAGCACGGGATAGCCAAGCCGTCTGAGGCATCTTGCCTCGGTTCACGCGGCTCCCCCTGTTGGTAGTTCGACACATCCCTCGGGCATGGGTGTGTGTTGTTCTTAGCATAAGTTGTATTAAGTAGTGTGTGAGCCTAGGGATTGATGACCTGAAGTTTGGTCCCATAGGAACTTACCACAAATTTCCAAAATATTTCCCCATGGTCACTGATACCAGTTTCAGTCTGGATAATCTGGAGAAATCAGATCTGTTTTTGTATCCTTTATGTGTAAAATATTTCCATCATGAACAGATTTATGATCAACATTCTAGGTAGTTTTCAGAAGGCATTTATTAATGTTTTGGAGGTCATCCTGCCATGACCAGCATTTACAGTATTGTAATTATACCCATGAATCATTGGATGATTAAAATCATCAATGATGAGAGTGTCATTGGAGAACATAAATACCAGCAAACTAAGTTTTTTCTAAAATTTGCAGTAACATCTGGGGTGACTCTGGTGGTTTCACAAGAAGATCCAGTTACAAGTTTTCACCCAACCATGATACTCAGTTTTGCACATACAAGCTCATGTGCATCATCAGTTTCTATCTCTGTAGATCTCAGTTTTTTCTCTGCTGCAACAAATGCACCACTTTCATTTTCCATTATTATATCTGTTCCATATACACTTTGATTTGTCCCAAACATCAAAGTGGTGGCAATTTAGCCAGCTTTCTATGTCCAGTATCATAAGCTCTGCTGCTTTCTAGGCACACTTCAAACTTAGGCACTTCACTGTGAATGCTTCAGCAATTAACTACTAAAATTTTAATACTCTTGCCTATGGAGAGCATTACATTAGATCTATCAGTGATACTTCTGGGTGTTTTACAGCTATCATTATCTGGAGTGATTGAAGAGTTAACTAATCTATAAAGCACTTGTGTGCACCCCAATCACAGTCAGCTACACTGCTGATGTGTAGTTCAACACTCATCTGTTTAGAAAAATGCTACAGTTTTTAACTCTACAGTTTCCAGCCCTACATTGCAAGTCTAGAACATTGAAGAATAGCTTCTCATAGAACTTTCAAAGTCTCTGGTTCATACATTCAACTCTGCTCAGAACCTGGGTGCCCCAATAAATTCTGGGGAATTTGCTGCAGATAGTGAGCTACCATGAAATTCTGTGAGGATTTGGCCAAAGCCTTCTTCAGAAAAGGAAACAAACACACATTCATTCACACGAGCAAGCACACTTAATGCACACATAACCACCATCTTCAAAAGCTCAGGCAGGAACATGCAACTGTCATGGAGAATGGAAACAGGAGTCTGGAGGGGGTGGGGAAGATAATAGCAGGGTATGGGTTGGGGGGAGGATTTTGGAAGTGGAGGATGTGTTGTAAGGAAAACTTCCAGCTGCGCAGTTTAGAAAAGTTGGTGGTGGAGGGGAGGATTCAAATGGCTCAGGTTATGAAGTAGGCACTGTGATCAAGCATGGTATGTTCACACCCTCTTTGTGCACTGCCCTCTGGAAGCTGTTGAGTAGAGGGAATGGGGATGGTAGGTTACTGTGGATTGGGGCTGGGATAATTTTGAGAGTGGAGAATGTTTTATATGCACAGTTCAGAAAAGTTGATGATGGAGGGAAGGATCCAGATGGCCTGGGTAGTGAAGTAGACACTGAAATCAAATATGTTATGTTCACATCCTCTTTATGTGCTTCCCTCTGCCACAACACCCCATGTCTTTTCCCTTCACTGTTCCTCTCCTTTTTACTCCCTGTTCTCCCACCCCCCTCCCCGCCTCCCTGCCCCACAGCATCCCCCCCCCCCCCCCAGAGGGTCCACAACTCTTTTGTGGATACGTGCGTGGCGAGCACAGGGCCCCGAGCTATTGCAGCCTTCCTTCTTTCCAGGGCTGCATTTCCTTCCCCTTCCCCTCCTTTCCTCTCTTTGCTTCTTCCCCCTCACCCTCTCCTCTCCCTCTCTTCGTGTCCTTGGTTATGTTGGCCCCCAGTATCCTCCTGGTTATGGTGGTTTTGCAATTTAGCTTTGTTGCGAAATCACCTCCTCCTTTTGGCACTCCCTGATCCCCCTCTGTGGTTTGACCTCCATTACTAAATTTCTCTTCCATACTGTGAGCCATTTGAGGAAGAGCACCTTACCTAGTGTCTCCGACGTGTGCCCTCCTAGTTCATTCCACCTTTCCTTTCACGTCGTTGTCTGATGCTAGGGTGCATAGCCAGCACGGTAGCCAGCCCGTGTGGTGTGGTCGCTATGTACCCTTTTGGTTGAGCCCTCCTGAACACACAGGGATCACACTTCTGATACCTCAGCTGTGACCTCCTCATGCAAGCCATGGAGTGGTCATCCTGGAGCATGAGAACTCCCGTCAATGGCTGCCGTGCCAGACGGCCCTTGCTGTGGCTGGGTGGCACCCGTTAGGAGAGCCCCTGATCGGAGTGGGTGGTATCAGGACGGACGCTACACAAATGAAACGCATACGGGACGAGAACTCTCGCCATTCTTCTGCGGCTGCCTCTCTGCGTGGGACTGATTCTTCTAGTGCTGCTTCTCCTGCCCCTTCAGCCTTCCCTTCCGTGGCAACCCCCTGGGAAAAGGGTCAGGCCCGTCGGCTAGGGGCAAAACCTTTCCTCGTTATCTGGTTTGCACCAGGACTGATGGGGATACTTTCACCAATACCAAACCTGTATTCTTTATGGAACACATTGAAGACAAGTTTGGCGAAGTGGACTCCCTGAGCAAGATGCGGTCAGGTTCGTTGCTGATCAAAACTGCTTCAGCTGCCCAGTCTGCAGCCCTTCGTGCCTGTACCCGTCTTGACACAATTCCTGTGTCCATTACCCCCCACCAATCTCTAAATATGGTTCAAGGTGTGATTTTTCACAGGGACCTCGTCCTTCAAACTGATGAGGAACTTCAGGACAATCTCAGACGGAGGGGTGTTCACTTTGTTTGGCGTGTTCAAAAGGGTCCTAAGGACAATCGCATTGATACTGGTGCCTTTATCCTGGCCTTTGAAGGGGATACCCTCCCTGAGAAAGTAAAGATAATGGTTTATCGATGTGATGTGAAGCCGTACACCCCACCTCCTATGAGGTGTTTTAAGTGCTTGCATTTTGGACACATGTCCTCCCGCTGTTCGCAGGCCCCTCTCTGTGGTGACTGTGGACGTCCACTCCATGAGAGGAGTCCCTGTGTTCCCCCTAATGTGTGTGTTAATTGTCATGGCAATCATTCTCCACGTCCACCAGATTGCCCAGTATATAAGAAGGAAAACAAGATCCAGGAGTAAAATTCTCTTGATTGTTTAACCTACACAGACACTCGTAAGAAGTATACACGTTTTCACCCAGTGGCCATGACGTCTAGTTATGCTTTAGTTACATCTTCACCCCTTCCTACCCTTCCTTACCCCAGTCCCGGACCCCTCTCCTCCCCCCACCCCTGCGGCTCCCACACCTTCTCCTCTGGGCACTGCTCCCCCTCCCCAGCTGGAGAAGTGTCCCACTCCTTCGGCGTCTGCCGGTCAAGGGCGCCCCTCCCGGGATGCCCCTTCCAGGCCCAAGCTCTGTTGCCACACGATGATCGCGAGAACCGCGGTCTGTCGGCCCCCAGGTCGCCCAATCTCTTTCTGTTCCCAATCTTGCTGCAGCTGGCTCCTTTATGCCACACAGCCCTCCTCGATCTCAACCAGAAAAGAAGAAGAAACAAAAGTCCTGGGACAAAGAGCCTCTGGTGTCACCAGAGGTCCCATCCCCGGCTTCACCAACAGGTTCTGACCTGTCGTTCATGCATGTCCCCCCTCCTTGTCGGTGACGGGTGGTGACCCGGCGGTATGACTAGCTTTAGCCTGTTCAACCACCATTTAAATCATCGTTTTGTGGTTATCCAATGGAATTGTAATGGATACTACCGTCACCTTCCAGAATTAAAATCCTTTATTTCGTCTTACTCTGCAGCTTGTGTGGTTCTGCAGGAATCTCATTTTACTGATGCTCACTCACCGACCCCCTGTGGGTTCTGTGTTTTCTGTCGAAATTGGGTCAGATCCCTGCGGGCTTCTGGTGGCGTTTGTATGTTGGTCCGTACAGATATTGCAAGCATGTGGATTCTTCAAACCACATTGGAAGCGGTTGCTGTTAGGGTCCACCTGGACTCTGAGGTCACGGTTTGCAATCTTTATCTTCCTCCTGACAGGACTCTTACACCTGCTGCCATAACTGCCCTTCTTCAGCAGCTTCCTCCTCCCTTCCCTTTAATGCTCATCATCCCTTGTGGGGCAGTGCATTTCCATCTAGACGAGGTCTTCTCTTACATCAGTTTATTACAGATGACGACTTGTGCCTTCTTAATGATAGCTCCCCTACTCATTTCAGTGTTGGTCATGGCACCTTTTCTGCCATTGATCTTTCTCTTTCTTCTCCCTCTCTCCTCCCTTCATTACACTTGTTGCCACATGACGACCTTTGTGATAGTGACCATTTCCCGTTGATTCTCTCTCACTCCCTTCCTGCTATCCGATGGACAAGTTACCTCTTTGGTCTTTCCAACTTGCCGATTGGCCCCTACACACTGCACAGGTCATGTTTTCTCCCTCTTTGTTGGGTTGTATTGATGACGTCCTACGTGACGTGTCTGACGTGATTGTTCATGTTGCTAGCCTTGCTGTACCATGCTCATCTGGACCATTTCGTCGCCGGCAAGTCCGGTGGAGTACGGCCATTGCCATTGTCATCTGTGCTCGCCGTCAAGCTTTGCAAAACCTTAAGAGGCACCCATCCATTGCCAGCCTTACTACCTTTAAGCGCCTTCGCGCTAAAGCCCGTTATTTAATCAAACAGAGCAAACAGATGTGTTGGGAACGATTTGTTTCTTCCCTCGGTTCTACTGTCCCCATGTCACGAGTATGGGCTACACTTCACTCTCTCCAAGGTTGTCATCGGCAGTCCACGCTCCCAGGCCTTCACCTCCCAGATGGCCTTTGTACGGATCCCAGATGGCCTTTGTACGGACCCGTTGAGTCTCACGGAACATCTTGCGACCCATTTTGCAATGGCATCAGCATCAGCCTCCTATCCGGCTGCTTTCCTCCACTGGAAACAGCGGGCCAAAGCTTCCGCCTTATGTTTTACCCCTTGTCAGTCAGAATGTTACAACGAACCTTTTACTGAATGGGAATTTCTTTCCGCATCTTCTTCTTCTCATGATACGGCCCCTGGCTCAGACTCCATTCATAACCAACTGCTTCAACATCTCAGCGCTCCACAACGGCAACATCTTCTCCGGGTGTTTAACCGTATCTGGCTCCAGGGTGACTTCCCTTCTCAGTGGAGGGATAGCATCATGGTTCCTGTCCTTAAGCCTGGTAAGAACCCCCTATTTGTTGACAGCTATCAGCCAATTAGTCTGACTAATGTTGTTTGTAAGTTACTTGAACGGATGGTAGCCCGTTGGCTCAATTGGGTCCTCGAATCTCGGGATCTATTGTCCCCTTACCAGTGTGGCTTCCAAGAGGGACAGTGTCAAATCGATCATTTACTTCGCTTGGAATCTGCAGTTTGGCAGGCTTTTTCCAAGCGCCGCCATTTGGTTGCAGTATTTTTTGACCTTAGCAAGGCCTATGACACGGCCTGGCGCCATCACATCTTACTTATCCTTCATCAGTGGGGTCCTCAGGGCCCACTCCCGATTTTTATCTGCCAGTTCCTGTTCCATTGGTCATTCAGGGTTCGGGTTGGTACTGTTTTTAGTTCTCCATGGACCCAGGAGATGGGCATCCCACAGGGTTCAGTCTTGAGTGTATTTCTTTTCCTCATTGCTATCGATGGACTTGGGGCCTCTGGCAGTCCTTTGGTCGCCCCTGTCCTGTATGTGGATGATTTCTGCATTTGGGTTAGTTCCTCTTTGATGGCCTCTGCAGAGCGGCAGCTCCAGGGAGCTATACGGCATGCCTCTGCATGGACGCTCTCACACAGGTTTCAATTCTCTCCTTTAAAATCGCGGGTGGTCCACTTCTGTCGCTGTACTACGGTCCACCCTGATCCAGAGCTCTATCTTGATGCACAACGATTGCCTGTGGTCCCACAGTTTCGTTTCCCTGGGTCTTCTTTTCGAAAACAAGCTCACTTGGCTGCAACATATCAGACTTGTGAAGGTAGGATGTTTCCGTAAACTCAATGTCCTTCGCTTCCTTGCCCTCTCCTCTTGGGGTGCGGACCGCTCCTCGTCTTTATTGTGCTCTAGTTCTGTCTCGCTTGAACTATAGTTGTCAAGTTTATGGTTCAGCTGCTCCTTCCACACTGCACATACTGGATCCAGTCCACCATCGTGGTATCCGTTTGGCCACTGGTGCTTTCCCTACTAGCCCTGTTGATAGTCTCCTGGTTGAACCTGGGATCCCCCCCCCCCCTTTCTGTTTGGCAGTCCCAGCTTCTGGTGTCTTGTGCACTCGCTGTCCATTCCTCTCCCACTCATCCTTCCTATTCTATCCTGTTCCCAGACCATGGACGTCGCCCACCCAATTCCCGTCCTCGGGCTGGTTTACAGGTTGGGCTCCGCCTTGCGTCTCTTTGCCGTGATTTTCAGTTTCCTTCTTTGTCCTGTCTTCCTCACTCCCTCCCCTCCCCCCCCCCCCCAACCCCCTCGCCCTTGGTTAGTTCCTTGGCCTCGATTTCGGATGGATCTCCGCCAAGGTCCGAAAGATTCCATCCCTCCAATGGTGTTCCATTCCTTTTTCCACTGAATTTTATGGGCTTTTTGGAATGCTGTTGTTTTTTACACTGATGGCTGTAAATATGCTGATCATGTGGGGTATGCCTTCACGTCCTCTGTTGGAACGGAAAACCATCTGCTGCCACCTACATGTGGGGTGTTTACTGCAGAATTGATGGCAATTTCCCAGGCCCTCTCCTTTATTAAACAGTCCCAACACAACTGCGTTTTGTTATGTGCGGACTCAATGAGTGGCTTTCTGGCTATTGACTGGTGTTTTTTGCGCCATCCCTTGGTCTCTGCCATCCATGACCATCTCGCTGATATTCACTGTGCTGCTTGTTCCGTTGACTTCCTTTGGGTCCCTGGCCATGTGGGTATCCCAGGTAATGAGCTCGCTGATCATTTGGCTGGGGGAGCAGTCACTTCTGTTTTCTGTAACCCCTCCTGCAGTGGATTTACGGCTTAACATCAAATCCCACTTCGCACAATCATGGGCCAACTCTTGGGAGGCTACTCCCCCATCTAATAGGGTGACACCAGGCCTGTGACGTTCTTCCTTTCGCCTCTCCCGATAGGACTCGACCACACTGTGTTGTCTCCGCATTGGCCATACCAGGCTGACCCATGGTTTTCTTTTGCGTGATGAGCCACCCCCACTTTGTGGTTGTGGAGCCTTCCAGTCAGTAGCCCACATTTTGGTTGAATGCTCCCTTCTTTTGGCTCTGTGTGCTAAGTACAGACTCCCCCGCACTTTACCTTTGATGTTGGCTGACGATTCCCGGATGGTCTCCCTGGTTCTTGGTTTCCTCCGGGGAAGTGGTTTTTATTCTCAGTTTTAAGGTTTTTAATCTCTCTCTGGTATCCTCTTTTCTTCCCCTTTTACTCTGTTTTTATCTTTTTTTTAGGATTGGGTAGTCTTCTTTTCCCATACGTATTTCTACATTCTAGCGGTTGCACCTTTTAAGTCGCAGGTGGTCTTACCTCTGCTGCTTCAGCATAGCGTTGGGTTCGTTCTCTTGCTGACTTCCCTCATTTTGTTTTTACCATTGACAACATGACAGCCCTTTTACATTTTTAGCCTTTCCCCTTTTATTGTTCTGACTTTTCTGAGATGTCACACTAGCGGAATGGACCACATTTGAAACAGAGACTGATGACCTTGCTGTTTGGTCCCTTAAACCTCTAACAACCAACCAACTAACCAACCCACAGCATCTCAATTACCAGACAGCATTCTTCTGTCCCCCCCATCTGTACCCTGCTATCCCTTCCCTGCCTTCTCCATATTGGTGCTTCCATTCTACATGACAGTTGCATTCTGGTTCGAGGTGTCAGAGATTGTGGTCTCGTGTGTGTGAGATGTGCTTGCCTGTGTGAATGAGTGTGTGTATGTTTCCTTTTCTGAATAGGGTTTTGGCCAAAAGGTAGTGTGTAAGCATCAAGGGTCTTTTTATTGTGCATGTCTGCAACTCACCATATCAGGTGGGTAGCAATCTATCTTTTACTTACATTGTTAAAGTATTACTTCAGAACCAAGATGACTGGCATCACTTGCTTCAATGGGCACTACAATCTGAAGTTGATGGCACCCTGGTCCCCAATGGCTGCTGGAGCAGTCTCTTCAACAAGTTCAATTTGGCTTCCATTCATGCACAATGAGTGCAAATGTTTAACCTTCTCACTCCATGCTTCAGTTTTTTCTTAGGGCATACCATTATTCACTGTAAATTTCAACTACTTTTGATTAACAGACCTCTGCACATTTGTGCTTGCCTTTTCATGGCACAGGACACGACAGGCTTCTCAATAGGTGAAATGTGTTTCACTGGCTCTTTTTAAGTTTCTGTTGCAGACAGTACCTTGAACTTGTTGGTTACACCCTGGTCCCTGCCTCCCCCATACAGAGCCACTAGACCTGCCATCAGCACATCACTCACAGTCAAGTGGAAATACACTGATAGATTATTTATACACTGCAGAGGACACGTCACCTTGAAGAAGGTAGGACTTGAAATATCTTTGATAGCTCTGGTACACAATCCTCGGCAGCTCGCTCAACACACCAATATGAAGCAGCAGCCACTTGCTTGAAAGCAGCTAGAGGAATTTTCAGCTGCTTGTGAAAAGCAACCAACTCATCCTACGCCCAAGTGGCTGCATTTTGACTAGTGCAGGTTTTATCTGAACACTAAATAAAATAACTTTAAATTAGCCTCACTGGGATTGTTTTAATTTCAGGATCCGTAGTGCTACATGGATTGCAACTTCTTTCTAACACTTGGGACAAAGAACACCCAATGATTTGGTTTGTGTAAATAACCAGAGAAAACCAAAACAGAACAGAAAGCAAAACAGAACAGAAACCAAAACATTGCATTAAAACAAGCGTTCAGTGCATAGTGCTGTGGAATGTGGGAAAAACTGCAAATTGGAGTTCATAAGAAGAAGAACAACACCAAAAATGCAACAGGAGCGTAATATGTAAGAAATTGTCCACGCAACCTGCCACTGATGATGCCTTGCAGAAAATAAAGGCGAAACGCACATGGCACTAAAATTGTGTTTTATTCAGTTGCTGTCAGACGGTCCATAAGTAAAAATTATCAATATACTGTAACAAGAGAAAAACCTGGCATAAATTTCACACAATCCTTAATGATAACTGTATGTTGCACTTTTTTTGTAGTTATATTCAGTAACAGAGTTGTGTAACAATTGGTAACAATGTTGATGAAGACAAATGTTGTCAATATGCACTATTGTATAAGGGGAGACTAAATGAAACATACCACAGTTACAGTAAGTACAAAGCACAATACTAACCTGCAGCAGTTGAATTCAAATGACATAAAATGTCAAACACTTACTTAGAAGAATCAGGTAAATGAGAAGAAAAAGTGGAAATATTGTAGTAATCACATAATTAAGTACACTGCTGTAAGATGAGTTGATGTCTTGAACATGTATTGCTGACGAAATTTTCTGAATACAAAACTGTAGCTCTCAATATGCCGTGAAATATGTTAAACACAACACTTGTGTCTGAAAGTTTTCAAAAAGGTTGAAGTTGGCATGTATATAGAAGTGAATATGTAAAGAAATGTGTGAAGTGCACAGATTTATACTTAGCTCAATTGGTGTCACCTTCTACACTAGCGTGCCATTGATTAACACTGTAGTGTCTCTTTATAATCCTCAAAATAGTGAAGATCTTGGAGTACCAACAAATTATAATACATACTTGGAGTAGCTAATAATGCAATTCTGCTGCTTGAGATAAAGGTACACAATTTACCTGCCCAATACTCTGATGCTCCATTAGGGGCGAAGGGCACAGCCCAGAATCTTTAAAACATGGGTTCCTGTAGGATGTTGACATTTTGCCACAATAAGTTTAGTAAGGAACGTCTGAAAAATGTAACTCCAAGAAGCTAAGTCTTTTTTTCTCCAATTCTCACATTCGAGGTCTGTTCAAAAAATTCTGGAACTTCGTACAAAAATTTTTTCTACACTTAGCTTTCAATTATTATACATTGTCCCCTTCGAAATGCTCGCCTCCATAGTTGATACACTGCTCTCAACACCATTTCCACTTCTGGAAGCAGTTTTTGTATGCCTGTTGGTGGATCACATGAAGCACTGTCTTCAAATTTTCTTTTATCTCATCCATCGTTGCAAATCTTCATCCTTTCAGTGGGGTTTTCAACTTGAGTTCTGGTTTTCTTAAAGAACATCTTGTTCTTATGTGCACGATACGAAAGCTCTTCACAGATTGCAGGGTGAAGGTCTTTCTAGCCCTGTCTCATGAACCATGGGGAAAATTTTGCGGTAAAATGAGTGTCATCAGTACCTGTTGAAGGGTGTCCTGAACAAGGGTCATCTTTGACTTTCATCTGGCCATTTGTAAACCATGTGAACCATTCATAATATCAAGTATGGATTAAACACCCATAGGTTTCCTACAGCACATTGTGTGTCTCAGTAAAGGCTTTCATAAGTTTCATGCAGAATTTAATGCAGATGCATTGCTCCTCTAACTCTGCCATCTTGAAACTCGCAAATTTCGTGACACAACATTCTACTCATTAAAACACTGAATGATAACTAACAGAGATACAACAGTGAAACTTCTGGTAGCTACACATTAAACATAGGTATGTGCAGGGATGCCAACAGCATTTTGCTCCAACACACCATTGGTGCGAAATTATGAATGTTCCAGAATTTTTTGAAGTTACAGAATTTTTTGAACAGACCTCATACAGTGGACATATTGCTCCTTAAACATGTGGGGTATGACTGATCATCAACCTATTTCCTTACAATCCTCAAGAAAACACTGTTGAAGATTTGTGGACTTGCATACAAATTGTGTAGATTGTTATATCCCAGGTCTTTCTAATTTAAGATCACTACATCAACAACATTTGACTGAAATGGCTGGTAGCTTCACTCCACACTAAACCTGCAGTCAGATGTCATGTACAGTGCTGTGTACTATCATGTACATTATGTAGTATGTAGTTAAGTGCAGTCATATGAATCTTTCTTGGTGTTCCAATTACTTTCTTTTCCAGGAACATTGTAAGCTTAGTTTTTCAAACTCATTTCAGTTTACCAAATGTTAGTGGTCTATTTATTTCTTTTGCTGACCATCCTGTCATGGGCTCCAACTGCGCTAAATAATAGAAATCATCAAGTCATCCTACAAGTTCATTGTTAATCTTGAAATGGTGTTCAAAAATCTCAAATGAAATCAGCAAGAGCTGTCATACTACATGTGAGGTTAGCACAACAGAATCCAAATTTGCAGAGAAAACCAAGTGATTTTAATACGATTTATTTATCTTGAGTAACAGTGCTCTTGTAGATGTCAAAACTGGATAGTTCATTGCTCCAGGATCATATTCTGTTTTCTTCAGTTCTGTTATATGGGGTTCTTACGATATTAAAAATAATAACAATGGCCATATAATTATTTAATGATTTATATTTAATTTTACAAGCATACTCAGTTTGACTCAATGTATCAATGCCTTTCACAACAGACACCCCACATGCACAATTCTTTGACATAGACAGGATCTACAGAAGCACATGTGCTTCTGTTAACATAAAGAAACCACCTCTCACTTAGTAAAAAAAGCTTCCAATATGGTGGACTTACCGCAAAGATCAAATGAGTAATTACATTTTAGTCTACTTATGCAGAAAACTAATAGAAAATGGTGTTTATGATAAAAATAGAACAGATGCTGATGATTTTCATATCTTGTTCTGTATTTATGTAATGACCATTAATTATAAGGGGTGATTGAAAAGTTTCCATCTGAGGGCTTTTCTGCAGCATTCGTGGAACACAGCATGACTCTGTTGGGGGTATATAAGCTCCAACATGTAGGCAACAGATTAGTGTGGGATTTATGTCTTTTTGATGTGCATGCAGTAAATGCAGAAATTTTGACAATGGCAACGTTATTACCATGTGTGTCCAGACATGACTAGTGTGCTGTTATTCTTCCCTTGGCTGGCAAGAAAAAAACACTGCTGGACAGCATGTCTTTCATAAACCACCATTGGGGAATAGTGTGCTAAATTCTGTGCTGGTCGTGATTTGACACAAGATGCAGGTCGATCTGGAAGGCCAGCATCATCATTTACTCAAGTGGGAGACACTCAAGCACCCACCCTATAGATCTGATCTCTCCCCCATGTAATTACAGCCCCTTTGGTCCCCTAAGAAAGGCCTTTAAGGGTTGTTGACTCCTGTTGGACTAGGATGTGCAGCAGGCAGTTATCGACTTCTTGATGCAGCAGAACACTGTGTTTTAACAAACGGTAAATTCAACCAGGTGCATTGGTGTGATATTTTCCTCAATGCTCATGGCAGTTTTGTTTGATTCTGGTCTGCATGGCCTCCAAAAACAAATTGTTTGGTCACCCCTTACATCTTAAATTCACATTTTAAAGTTTTTTTTTGTCTAAACATGATCTATTAAGTGTTGGTATTATATTAACAGTTTAAAAATCCCAACAGATTTGTCGTGTCAACAGTTTTACAAATTCTGAATAATACAATTACACAATTTAGTATTTCAAAAACAACATAATCCAGCAAGTTTGACAAGATATAAAATGCATTCTGCATATTCAGTCTCCTAAACTTCTTGATGAGCTATAAATTCAAAGAAGGTAGTTACTTTTTGTAAATAAGTAAATTCATAATTTATTTATTTCATTAAATTACATTACATTTCATTAATATCCTGAAAATCTAATGTGTCTTTTTAGGTTTCATTAGGAAGTTGTGGCCATTATCAAAGTATATTGGATACTGTTCATATTTAAATTGCTTTGCAGTATATTAGTTTTGAATATTTGCATACGGTAAACTTGGTCATAATTATAGTTTGCTAAAAACATTTCTTTTCTTTGTTAACAGTAAGAACATAAGTCAAATATTATGATATTGTGCAAGTATAGGCAATGAGAGTATTCAAAATATGAATTTTATATGCTGCCAACTGATCAAGGAAAATGTTGATAAACAACCTGATTCACGTTGGGTGACAGCTGACCAGACACCGTATTGAAATGATCAGTACCTTGCCTAAAATGTTATAATCACTACAGTTCAGTTTTGGTATGTAGGTATTTATTTATTTATGTCTAAAGCATCAAACTTCAACATACAAGATACATACAAATACGAATACAACACTTTGTAGAGATGTGAAATGATATGATCGCATTGGTTTATTGGCACAGTGCTAGAGAAATGTAGTGAGTCTAAAAAGGAGAAGACTTACAAATCACTCAGGGGGATGGTAGCAAATAGGAGTAAAGGGGATATCGAATTTATACAGAGAAGGGCAACACGAATGGTCACAGGTTTCGATGGAAAGTATCCTGCGAAAGCCTAATTCCAAAGTTTCAAGAAGCTTAAATGATGACTCCATGAATATACTTACCCCCTATGTATCATTCCTGTAGGGTTCATGAGGACAAGACTAGGTTAATTACAGTGCCCTCTGAGGAATTTAAACTGTCATTCTTCCCATGCTTTTTAGGGAGAAGCCTTAATAATTGTTACAGTGGAAAATACACTGTGCCATGTACTTTACAGTGTTTCACAGAATGTGGCCATAGATGTAGAAATAGCACTTGTAGACTAATTGCTAATTTAAAATTTGATACAGTGGTACATCTTACAGGACATAGTCTTCACTGGTATGGTTTGTTGTACTCCAGTTATGATCTCTTATAAAGTATTGCAAATTTTAACTTTGAAGAATACATCAAATTAAAAGCTGATGATGACTATCTAAGCAACTTTAGCCCAGTTTATAGCAATCACTGTGCCTTTAGAGCTTGCAGACATCAAATCAACAATGACACTTCTTGTAGGACGCTGTCTACATTGCTGTAAGTGCTCCATAGTTTGTTGAACTCCTCAAGTACAAAGGGCTGATGATACGAAATAACCTCATTCCTGGAAATTGTTTTTTGACCTTGCAAACCCTGTCTGAACTTATTCAGTTTTCCACAAGGGACATTCATCAGAAAAACCAGCAGCTGTATTTCCAAAGGATTTATCCAGTGTTGTTGAGACATCATCTTCTTCATAGATTATTGATAACACATCTTTTGGCCAGTGTTATCTGATGCCCTTATGAAACTTTTTCTGGATGTCAGTTTTTAAGGAGCAGGATGATTGCTGTATGATGGCTGTTTATCAAAGGCTGATATTGTATACCTTTCTCTGCATACAGCTACCTCAATCAGACAATTGGAGTGAAAATTCTAGCTAAATGGTACAGTTTATCCTATGTGTAGGATTCAGACATCCAGTAATAAGCCTACATGACTCATTGAGAGTGATATCCTCTTGTTTAACATAGCCAGAATTGTATCTGCAGTATCCCTGCCACCAGACACCCCAATGGAGCCAGATAAGGTGGTGTGAATGGTGCTGTGGAATAGTGCAGAAACTTATTGTAGATGGTGCATGTTGTCCACCATATGGGCAGACCCGCTGACGCAGGTGTTTACCTGTGTGGGTCAGTAAGCCGAACAGGGTAGTGGTTACACAGAGTTCAACTACTGCAGACTGCACCTTCTGTATCATCCCAAGCGTTGTTGCTGAGAGCTCAGTCAACAGCTGCTGGTGCCAGCTGTGTGCTGAGTTAACCACGTGCATATCTCTACGAGGATTAAGACTTTCTGCTTTTTCATAGATTGACTCACAAGCTGAGTTGTTTCCTTTCACGAGGTTTGATTCTCTGTTTATTATTAAACCATCATTGGCCAATGAAGTCCCCATGCCAAAAGTGTAATGTAGCAGCAGTGTCACACCAGTGCAGATCTTAAAAGTACCTAACAGGACTCGCATATTCATCTGCTGTGGGGCACAAAGCTGAAGCTGTAATTTTAACTGTTTTTGCTGCTGCACCACAGGATTATCACACAATTTAATGCAGTATATTGTTTCTTGCAGATAATTTTTGTTTTTCATTAAGACACTGAAGTTTGAAGGTCAATGTGTGGTTAGTAGTGACCCATGATGTGTGAGTGAGAAACTGTGTTCCAGCCGCACTCATCTCCAAGTCACGCATAGATTTCTGAGGACATATGTTACTCAGATGCAACATGAACACTTATGTTTTGCTTGGATTTGGCTTTAATAGATTCTTACACTAGTATTTATCTCACTCCTCCAAAGCAGTTTTAAGATTTATTTTCAACTGTTTAAAGGTCTCACTGTGAGAAGAGAGGGCAAGCTTATCAGCATGGATGAACCTTCATTTGTTATTATGCAGGGGTTGATCATTGGTATAAATATTAAATAACAGATGAGTCAAAACATTGCCCTATGGTAACCTCTTCTTTTTGACCCTCCACTGACTGTGATGATCTTGAATCATTTTTGTAAAATGGTAAGCTTTAGTTATTCCATGCATTTTTTGAAGGTGTGTTTGATGGTTTATTGTGTCATAAGGTGCTGTTAGGTCAATAAATGTTATTCCAGTGACCTTTCTTGTCTCAAAGCCATTTCAGTATGCTGGGTTAGATTTAATACTTGTGCTTTAGTGTCCTTACCCAGTCTAAATCCAGCTTGCTGTGGGATTAAGAGGGTTTCAACTGCTTCTAAGAGTCTGTTATGGTTCATTTGTTCAAAAGTCTTGCAGATATGAAATAGAAGAGCCATTAGTCTGTAACTGCTTGGTTTGTCAACTTGCTTGCCTGGTTTCAGAAAGGCAGCTACATGAAACTTGCATAATTGAGACAATTGTTGAAGAAACATAGGAGCTAGTTTTTGGACCAAAATGTTTTATTTGTTTGACTATTGTATAATGTAAGCCAGCAGCTTTACCAATTTTGGCACTGGTATTGCTCTCTCCAGTTTTTCTTGGACAAATGGTTGAGAAAGGTGACTCAGTTCCTCTTCCAGAGACCTGAATATTTTAGTTGGAGACTTATGTGTATGACTCTCATTTACCATTTTAAGCATGGTAATAGCTATCTGATCATCAGAAATGTTGCTCATACATATCTCTTAGCCAGATCATTATTTAATCTCTTCAGCAGTCTCTATATATCTTCTGCCCCCCCCCCCCATTCTTCTGGATATCTCTAGTTCTTTAATAAGTTCTACCCACTGCTCTCTTTTGACTTTACTGATAAAGTTGTTAAGGTGTTTGCAGCTACAGTTGTTTCCATGAAAGGTTTAAGATACGTATTAAGCTATTGCATTGTGCTTGGGATAAGTTCATATACATAGCTGATTCAAGAAATAGTCATCCATGGGTGTTTTCTGTACAATTTCTGCAATTTAATCATGGACTCAGTTGTAGGGACTACTTCGATTATCTTCTATGACTTTCAGTTTCTCCCAATTAGCCTTTAAGAAGTTAACCTTAGATGGAGTGGTACTACCTGTGGTCTTATTGCCAACATACGTGCACATATTATTGCCTGATGTTGGGTATTTGGGATGGGTGTGCATCCATATGGACTTTGCGCATTGTTCAGCAGTGTTATCAGCAACAAAAAAAAAAGGTCAGGATTGTAGCCACACATGTATCTGCAACAGTTTAACAATGCAGGTTTTTTGTTGTTATGAAATAGTGTTAACTTATAAGTGCCTGCCTAATGGAGAACATTTTCACAGTTTTTGTTATCATCATTATAACCCCATACAATATTATTACTGCAGAAATCTTCAATTAAGAACTTAATTTTTCCTGTATGAAAGTTCTCAAGCTCATCAAAATCAAATTTGTTACCTGGAGGTTTGTATAAAGGCGAAATACTCAATCATAAAGTTCTCTAGTGTTACTCTCTAAGTTGTTTCCTTCTCTAGACATCAGTGAATATTATCTTAACATCCAGTTGTTCAAACATTGAAATCCTGCACTGTTGATGGGACCTTTCAGCAATGAGAGACAAACTAAGGATCCTGGAGCACAGTTACAGTTGTCTTTGTGTGTTTCTTGGATACATGTGACATCATATTTCTGTTCGAAGCATAGCTGCTTCAGCAAATCTATGTTGCTTAGAGGTAAGCCTTCTATGATGATATAAATTATTGTCATTTTGGATCTGACAAAGGCTGAATTTTAACTGGAAGATTATGTTTCATTTCTATGAATGCTTTTGTATTGAAAGAGTCAATTGGTAATTACACAGTACTTTGACAGATGTACAGGTGGTGCCCAATTGCAAGTAAATACTACTGCCTCTTGGGGCATTCTATTTGTGCCCTCTGCTATGTTGGTTATAAATTATTTTATTATTGTTATAATTGATTTTCATGTCTACATTCAAACTTGTTTTTTCAATTCTTTCCATTAAGTTTTCCCAGCAGGAGCAGTCTTCAGCAAGATGAAGGTTCAGGCATATTCAATTAAATCAATTGGCATCTTCAACTTCCCAGTTCAGGGAACCAAAAACTTCCTGTAGCGTTACTGAGAATGGTTTTGGTGACATTGACTTTCCTTGTCCAATTCCTTTTTCAATTTTGAATTTAATACTATTCTGATAAATGTCTGTTGCAAGTGATAGTAATCATATCTATATTTTTAGTGTGCTAATGTAGATTGAATCAGTGCCTGTTTTTCTCAAAAACTGTTACTGCAGATTATGTTGAATTTGAGTCTAAGGCTTTCTCAAACTCCCTGAATCCCCAGAAAAATGGTAATTCATACTCATCACTATTTTTTTGAAACTTTATTTAATAGTTGATCTTTGTGATAATCTGACGAAAAAGGAACCATAATGTACAGGAAAGCTCAGGAAAGAACCACTCTCTGAAAGAATGTGAATGCAATCATCATGTCAGGAGGTGGCTCACAAAGTATTTGCTGTAATAGAAAGAATCAGTTATTTGCTCTCAAGCTAATAGCTTTCAGACAAAGTGTGTGTAATATGAGAAAATCTGAATTGTTAGACATTGTACAAGTTATGTGAATAATGAATCAATTGTTTGTAATCAAACTAAAGATTCAAATTTCTCTCTTTCCATAATATATTCTTGCTTCACAATTACAATCTCTAATATTTGTCATAAGGATCTTTACATGGGAAGCTGTCAGTAAGCATGATGTGTTTTTCTCAGTTCCTCCCACACCAGGTGATCTGCAAGTTACTTCCGCAAGCATTTCAAGCATTCTGCTTCAGTGGAACATCTCTTTGGCAATTAATAACGTTATTCAAGGTAAGTATAATCACACAAATTTATTAAAATGTGTCTAAACTAGCAGTACATATAATGACAACAATGCAAATAGTCAGTTTTTAACAATGTAATGTAACTGAAAAGATAAAAAAGATCTACTCACCAAGTAGCAGCAGGACAACACACATATAAAAAAAGGTTTCACTTAAACAAGCTTTTGGGGCCGGTAGCTCCTTCTTCCAGCAGAAGGGATGCAGGGGAAGAAAGAGGGGTGAACAGAAAGAAACTCTGACACTGGGTTCTGGGGACTTTTCCAAACTCTACCCCTTTTCCTAAACCTCTCCTGTTCCTTTCCATTCACTCCTCTTCCTTCCTTTCACACTTTCTGCTAGAAGAAGGAGCCACTGGCTGCTTACTGCATAAGTAAAATGTTTTCTTATATGTGTGTTGTCCTGCTGCTGCTTAGTGAGTAGATTGTTTATCTATCCAAGTACTTATAACTAGTTTCTGCAATGATAATTTTTTCTATGACACACAACTAAGAAACTTAAAGCAGAGAAAAAGACATGTTACATATTGGATAAGTTATGATAAGTACTACACTGCTCTTTACTTATGAAAACATAGACCACTAATTTTTTACAAAGCATACAACTTTGGTAAAGATGTTACAGTTAAAAGATGTGTTGTAAGAAGTTGCAGAATAAAGAACACTTACTATAGCGCTGATGAGTTATACTGAAAATATCAAAACAAAGTGGTAAATGAACATAAAGGGAGAGTGATGGTGAGAGGTGTCACAAGTTGCACCAAACTAAATTACACCTAAAAATGTTGCTACAGTTAAATTCAAAATTGTAACAAAAGAATTATTTGCTCCTATAATTTACAAATAATGAGACATGTTTCTACAGAATGACCTACAGGAAACAGTGTTTTTTTTAGATTGGCCAGCGCACTATTGTCAGTGGTGGGATGGAGATAGCATGTATGTAATTCATGTCGGGACTGATTGCCAATTCAGTAGCAACAGAAAGTGGACTATAGAGTGTTGCACATTCACATATAATTCCTTCATCATAAGTGTTGATTCAACATGGCAGATGTTTCATCTTCATTTTAATTACACAGCTCTCAATCACAATATGATCTCAACGATGGGTTACAGCTTCCAGACCTACAGGGTAGATTCTTAAAAAGAAGGTGGAATGTCCTGTTAAAGTGGCAGGGGGTATATAGCATTGCCATTGTGAGAGAGACAATCATCAAATGTCTGAGATGGTCCACAATAAACATATGCACTGTGTATAGATGAACATTGAGTCTGTGAGAAAAAAACTATGTTAGTATGTTAGGATTTATACACTGATGTGACAAAAGTCATGGGATATCTGCCAATAACATGAAGGGCTCCTTTTGTCCAGCATAGTGCAGCAACTCAACATAGCATGGACTTAATAAGTCATTGAAAGTCCCCAGCAGAAATATACAGCCATGCTACTTCTACAGCTGTCCGCCATTGTGAAAGTGCTGCCTATGCAGGATTTTGTGCACAAACTTATGTCTTGATTCAGCCCCATAAATGTTCAATGGGATTCGATTCATGGGTTGATCTGACTGACCAAATCTTTTGCTCGGAGTGTCCAAAATGTTCAATCCAATCTAAAAAAATTGAGGCTTATGAGATGGCGCATTGTCACCCATAGAAATTCCACCATTGTTTCAGAACATGAAGTCAATGAATGGCTGCAGATTGTCTCCAAGTAGTCAAACATAACAATTTCCAGTCGATGGTAGTTTAGTTGGCCCAGAAGACCCAGTTCATTCCATGTAAACAGAGTCCACACCATTATGGAGCCACCACCCGCTTAAACAGTGCCTTGTTGTCAACTTGGGTCCATGACTTCACCTTGTCTGCACTACACTTGAACCCTAGCATCAGCCCATACCAAATGAAATTGTGACTCATCTGAGCAGTTGCATAGGGTCCAGCCGATAGGTCAGGAGCTCAGGCAAACTCGTACTATTAGCAAAGGTACTCACATTGATCATCTGCTGTCACAGTCCATTAATGCCAAATTTTGCTGCACTGTCCTAACAGATACATTTATCGTACATCCCACATTGATTTTTGCAGTTATTTCATGCAGGGTTGGATGTATGTTAATAATGACAACTCTACGCAGATTTTGCAGCCCTCAGTCATCAAGTGAGGTCGTTGGCCACTCTGTTGCCCATGGTAAGAGGTGATGGCTTAAATTTGGTGTTCTCAGGATACTCTTGACACTGTGGGCCTTGGAATACTGAATTCCCCAATGATTTCTGAAATGGATTGTCCCATGTATCTGGCTCCAACTGCCATTCCATATTCAAAGTTAGTTAATTCCTGTCATGCTGCCATAATCATCTTTCACATCTTTTCACATGAATCACATGAGAGAAAATGACAGCTCTGCCAATGCACTGCCCATTTATACCTTGCATATTCATTGCTACTGCCATTTGCATATGGGTGTATCACTATACCATGACTTTTGTCAGCTCAGTGTAATTCCATACTTATAAAATGCTGGAGATTCACTAAATTAAAGGCAGGGATGTTGTTAGCTGCATATCATATACAGGGTGTTACAAAAAGGTACGGCCAAACTTTCAGGAAACATTCCTCACACACAAAGAAAGAAAATATGTTATGTGGACGTGTGTCTGGAAACGCTTACTTTCCATGTTAGAGCTCATTTTATTACTTCTCTTCAAATCACATTAATCATGGAATGGAAACACACAGCAACAGATCGTACCAGCGTGACTTCAAACACTTTGTTGCAGGAAATGTTCAAAATGTCCTCCCTGATGCAGCCCTGGAGAATGGCGTATTGTATCACAGCCGTCCACAATACGAGCACGAAGAGTCTCGACATTTGGTACCGGGGTTGCGTAGACAAGAGCTTTCAAATGCCCCCATAAATGAAAGTCAAGAGGGTTGAGGTCAGGAGAGCATGGAGGCCACAGAACTGGTCCACCTCTACCAATCCATCAGTCACCGAATCTGTTGTTGAGAAGCGTATGAACACTTCGACTGAAATGTGCAGGAGCTCCATCGTGCATGAACCACATGTTATGTCGTACTTGTAAAGGCACATGTTCTAGCAGCACAGGTAGAGTATCCCGTATGAAATCATGATAATGTGCTCCATTGAGTGTAGGTGGAAGAACATGGGGCCCAATCAAGACATCACCAACAATGCCTCTCCAAACGTTCACAGAAAATCTGTGTTGATGACGTGATTGCATAATTGCGTGCGGATTCTCGTCAGCCCACACATGTAGATTGTGAAAATTTACAATTTGAACACGTTGGAATGAAGCCTCATCCGTAAAGAGAACATTTGCACTGAAATGAGGATTGACACATTGTTGGATGAACCATTCACAAGAGTGTACCCGTGGAGGCCAATCAGCTGCTGATAGTGCCTGCACATGCTATACGTGGTACAGAAACAACTGATTCTCCCGTAGCACTCTCCATACAGTGACATGGTCAACGTTACCTTCTACAGCAGCAACTTCTCTGACGCTGACATTAGGGTTATCGGCAACTGCACGAAGAATTGCCTTTTCCATTGCAGGTGTCCTCGTCGTTCTAGGTCTTCCCCAGTCATGAGTCATAGGCTGGAATGTTCCGTGCTCCCTTGGACGCCGATCAATTGCTTCGAATGTCTTCTTGTCGGGACACCTTTGTTCTGGAAATCTGTCTCGATACAAGCGTACAGCGCCACAGCTATTGCTCCGTGCTAATCTATACATCAAATGGGCATCTGCCAACTCCGCATTTGTAAACATTGCACTGACTGCAAAACCACGTTCGTGATGAACACTAACCTGTTGATGCTACGTACTGATGTGCTTGATGCTACTACTGTAGAGCAATGCGTCGCATGTCAACAGAAGCACCGAAGTCAACATTACCTTCCTTCAATTTGGCCAACTGGCGGTGAATCGAGGAAGTACAGTACATACTGACGAAACTAAAATGAGTTCTAACATGGAAATTAAGCGTTTCCGGACACATTTCCACATAACATCTTTTCTTTATTTGTGTGTGAGGAATTTTTCCTGAAAGTTTGGCTGTACCTTGTTGTAACACCCTGTATACTGATAATCCACTGTAACATTGCATTTCTTTCCTTGGTTCACATGTGGCAGCAGTAACTGTGAAAAGACAGAAATTTAATTATGTGGTAAAAGGAAATTATTGATAGTTCATGTACTTGTGTGCAGTGTAATAGTGCAAACAATACATTCAGTGCAAATATTAATCTGATTTCTGTATGTTATAATATTTCCATACTTCTGTTGTGCCATATTCACTGAACTGCGAACATCATGGTTATGTACACGAAAGAACAATCAGTAGACTAGTGTGATTTTGACTGCCGAAGTGATTAAGATTTATATATGAGAACAGCTTGTGAACAGTTCAGGCAAATTTAAGAAAAGATTGATTTTTACCAAAACTGTGTTACCTTAGTACAATAGCACCCATTCATTCCCACCTTGTCAAACTTTCTATTTTACTGAAACATTTGAGTATATCTACAGACAGCAGTGCCATGGACAAAGGTCATCCTGTGCATAAGCTTTGTGTAGGTGGTACAGGCTACCAAATGTACCATTATATCACCTGGGGTGCTTACAGTGTCAGTTTCTTAGATCACTCTGTATAAATGAATAGAGTCCCACATTACTGCATGGTAGACACACACATGAAGAGTGCAAATGTGAAATGTTCTAAGGGCCAAATTCCACATTTGTCAGGATAGTGAGGAAACAATCTATCCCTTTTTCAAAATAATATTTGTATCCAAAAAACTGAGAAAGTATTATGATACCACAGAATTGTGCTGCTGAACACTTCATGACAAAAAGTAAAGAGACACATTAGAAAACAAGTTATTAACAGCATTCTAGGTAACATATCAGGGAACTGACTGATTTTAAGTGTCAATAAAAAAGTTTTTGTTCCAAGTGCCATTAACACTGAGGCGCTACTTTTTTTTTGATGATACAAGTGCAGAAATACAGCAGCTATGTCTTAACTAGTAAAACTGTAGTCAATAACAGTCATTTCAAATTTTTGTGTAAGATAATAACAAAATTAAATTAAGGAAAAAATAGTTCAGTATTGTCTTTTACTGCTTACACATTTTCATTCTTGGGATGAGATGTTCCAAAGTTTTAACAGTAGACTCCCTGTGTTGTTGAGGAAGAAATTACTTTGTCTGTTCACTTCTCTAATGTATTACTATTTCTGAAACCAAAATAAGATGTTTTATTGATAAAAGCAAAATATTAAATGCACTCTGATTTCCACACAAACTGTGCATCAACTAAACGGAGGAGAATCTGTTGCTTGACACTTGGATATCCAAATTTAAGCACTGTTTGGCACAAAAATCATGCACCACCTAGTAACGAATGTTTTAAATATTTCCCCCCTTATTTATTACTTGGGATAAGTCCAGGAACATGCAACAGAGAACCAAGAACACAATAACATTTGAAACACATTTTAAACAATGAAAATCACCAAACAGCTGTGTGATTTGAGAAGTTATTTTATTTTATTTTGACAACCATTTTCAGCAATTCAGTATTCCATCCTCAATCCCCATGTGCACTTCATGTATTCAATGCTACTGATACTGGAGCCATCAGTATCTGGATACTGTGAGTTTGTATTTGGAGTGCTTCCTTCGAAGACGTGATGAGTTGTTGTCAAGTTTTCAAAGAAAGCACTCGAAATATGAATTAATGGTATCCAGATACTGTAGGCTCCAGTATGCCAATAGCGATACAGTTGAATGTCTATATGTGAAGTGCATATGAGGCCAGAAAATGACATATTGATTTGCCAAACTGATAGTCAAAATAAAATAACTTCCCAAAATGCTGGGCTGTTTGATGATTTTCATTGTTAAATACTTGACCAGTTGCTGTCCTGTGTCCACAGTGGTTTGACAGAAAACATGTTGTGTGAAAAAATAGTACTTGGGACATCTGACATTTCCACTCTTCATATGGCAAAAGAGCAAATCATTTAGAAATTTGAAATATATTAAAAATTCAAAATTATAAAAAAGGGGATGAATGGAATGGAGTAACAAGGGAAGTTTGGAGAAATAAGGATTTTTTACACAATAATGATAACAGTTTCAGCTGTGTGTATTAGTATTTATTTGTCTGTGACAGGTTTTGGTGATACAGTCCACCATATTCAAGTCCCTGGATACAGCAAAAGTATCATTTATCATTATTGCTCATAAATAAAACACATGTTGTCCCACTACCCATCAGAAGATGGATGTATGGAAAAAAGATTAGATGAAATTTAGGTAAGGAGAAGTACTAAGCGAAGTTCAGTTGTTTAAAATAAAATTCATACTGTGTGCCAAGTATTTATTGATCTCAAGGGCTTTCAAAAGAACTTTTATCCTTTATTTGTTCAGTGGAGAACATATGACTATACCTGGCAGCTATGACCTTCATCAGTAGTTGCTCATCAAATGTGGAGTCATACTTTTGGAATCTCCAGCCACATCCGAATTCAGCCACTATATCTCTGCTTGATAGACCACTATAAAACAGTGAAGACCATACATCATTACTAGATAACACTGCCATCTGTATAGTCACTCATTTCTACTGTGGTAACTATTGTGTTAGTTTATCATGCAGAGCTATAGGTGATGGTTTGGCTAAATGGAGCATAGCTTTTGACTATAGAAGGCTAACTATCAGATGAAGTTCCATGTCCTGTAGTCCCAGATTTCCTTACCATTTTAACTGTGAGGATGATTTACTGTAAAAAAAGAGGCAATTACTTCACTGTCAAAGTAGGGAAGAAATGACTAATACAGAAAAAAAAAGAGAGGTAACAAAAGATACCATACACGTAAAGAAAAAAAAATCTGCTGTTTAAATCTGATATTATATTGATATGTAGCTTTTCAAAAAAATCTTGTAAATATTCATTATTTGTATTTAACATTGGAGTGCTTTTACGTATAAGGGGCAGTCAGATGAAAGCGAGGCAGATGCAAATAAAGTAAGTAAACTGTCTATCTTTTTAAAAAAGCAGTCATCAAAACTGTTAATACACAAATCTCTCCACTGTCTGACTTTTCTAAAATACGAGAAGAATTATTTTATAAGTAGCTGATTCATTTTATAGAAGAAAATAACCTCTTTTCAAAATCACAGCACAGTTTATGTAAATGTAGGGCCACAGAAACTGCCATCTTTGATTTTATAAATGAAGCCCTGACCTCAGCAGACCATAAACAACACTTATCTCCTATATTTCCAGACCTCAACCTCACCAATGCTTTTGTTATCATTAACCACAAACTTACTACTCCCAAAATTGGAACATGTACGAGTCAGGGGACTGGAACACAAATGGAAACAATCATACTTGACCAAAAGGTGACAAATAGTGGACCTATCAAGAAGGAAACAATATACATATATACCAGTCAGGGAAGCAAAATGTTAAATACAGTGTGCCCCAAGTTTCCACTCTAGGTCCAGTCTTGTTACTGTTGGTTATAAATGATAATCAGCAACGTCGTCCAAGACATGTATAAAATTTGTAGACAACACCTGGGTGTTGTGTGATGTCCTTAGGTTAGTTAGGTTTAAGTAGTTCTAAGTTCTAGGGGACTGATGACCATAGATGTTAAGTCCCAAAGTGCTCAGAGCCATTTGAACCTTATTATTATTATTATTATTATTATTATTTTTTTTTTTTTTTTTTATTTTTTTATTTTTTTGAGGAAGACTGTAGATGAACTGGAGAATGAAATCAAAGTATGCACATCACGTTACACACAACTGATAGGTTCTAAAGAAACAGCCTTATCATAAATGCAGAAAAGACATTAACTCCGCATTTACATACAACACAAAGGATACACCTGTCAAGCCCTGTCATAATGTTATCTGGCAAACAATTAGAAACTGTAAAGAGCACTAAATTCTGTGGAATATGGATCTAAAAAAACCTAAAGTGTGGCAAACATGTAAGCTTCATCAATAAAAAATTGAGTACCACCTGCTATTGCATGAAAATTCTTACTGGCTGCATGACACAACAAATTTTTTATATATATATATATATATATATATATATATATATATATATATATATAAAAAAAACAAAGATGAGGTGACTTACCGAATAAAAGCGCTGGCAGGTCGATAGACACACAAACAAACACAAACATACACACAAAATTCAAGCTTTCGCAACAAACTGTTGCCTCATCAGGAAAGAGGGAAGGAGAGGGGAAGACGAAAGGAAGTGGGTTTTAAAGGAGAGGGTAAGGAGTCATTCCAATCCCGGGAGCGGAAAGACTTACCTTAGGGGGAAAAAAGGACAGGTATACACTCGCACACACGCACATATCCATCCACACATACAGACACAAGCAGACATGTCTGCTTGTGTCTGTATGTGTGGATGGATATCATGACATGTCTGCTTGTGTCTGTATGTGTGGATGGATATGTGCGTGTGTGCGAGTGTATACCTGTCCTTTTTTCCCCCTAAGGTAAGTCTTTCCGCTCCCGGGATTGGAATGACTCCTTACCCTCTCCTTTAAAACCCACTTCCTTTCGTCTTCCCCTCTCCTTCCCTCTTTCCTGATGAGGCAACAGTTTGTTGCGAAAGCTTGAATTTTGTGTGTATGTTTGTGTTTGTTTGTGTGTCTATCGACCTGCCAGCGCTTTTGTTCGGTAAGTCTCCTCATCTTTGTTTTTATATATAATTTTTCCCACGTGGAATGTTTCCTTCCATTATATATATATATATATATATATATATATATATACACACACACACTCCTGGAAATGGAAAAAAGAACACATTGACACCGGTGTGTCAGACCCACCATACTTGCTCCGGACACTGCGAGAGGGCTGTACAAGCAATGATCACACGCACGGCACAGCGGACACACCAGGAACCGCGGTTTTGGCCGTCGAATGGCACTAGCTGCACAGCATTTGTGCACCGCCGCCGTCAGTGTCAGCCAGTTTGCCGTGGCATACGGAGCTCCATCGCAGTCTTTAACACTGGTAGCATGCCGCGACAGCGTGGACGTGAACCGTATGTGCAGTTGACGGACTTTGAGCGAGGGACGGACTTTGAGCGAGGGCGTATAGTGGGCATGCGGGAGGCCGGGTGGACGTACCGCCGAATTGCTCAACACGTGGGGCGTGAGGTCTCCACAGTACATCGATGTTGTTGCCAGTGGTCGGCGGAAGGTGCACGTGCCCGTCGACCTGGGACCGGACCGCAGCGACGCACGGATGCATGCCAAGACCGTAGGATCCTACGCAGTGCCGTAGGGAACCGCACCGCCACTTCCCAGCAAATTAGGGACACTGTTGCTCCTGGGGTATCGGCGAGGACCATTCGCAACCGTCTCCATGACGCTGGGCTACGGTCCCGCACACCGTTAGGCCGTCTTCCGCTCACGCCCCAACATAGTGCAGCCCGCCTCCAGTGGTGTCACGACAGGCGTGAATGGAGGGACGAATGGAGACGTGTCGTCTTCAGCGATGAGAGTCGCTTCTGCCTTGGTGCCAATGATGGTCGTATGCGTGTTTGATGCCGTGCAGGTGAGCGCCACAATCAGGACTGCATACGACCGAGGCACACAGGGCCAACACCCGGCATCATTGTGTGGGGAGCGATCTCCTACCCTGGCCGTACACCACTGGTGATCGTCGAGGGGACACTGAATAGTGCACGGTACATCCAAACCGTCATCGAACCCATCGTTCTACCATTCCTAGACCGGCAAGGGAACTTGCTGTTCCAACAGGACAATGCACGTCCGCATGTATCCCGTGCCACCCAACGTGCTCTAGAAGGTGTAAGTCAACTACCCTGGCCAGCAAGATCTCCGGATCTGTCCCCCATTGAGCATGTTTGGGACTGGATGAAGCGTCGTCTCACGCGGTCTGCACGTCCAGCACAAACGCTGGTCCAACTGAGGCGCCAGGTGGAAATGGCATGGCAAGCCGTTCCACAGGACTACATCCAGCATCTCTATGATCGTGTCCATGGGAGAATAGCAGCCTGCATTGCTGCGAAAGGTGGATATACACTGTACTAGTGCCGACATTATGCATGCTCTGTTGCCTGTGTCTATGTGCCTGTGGTTCTGTCAGTGTGATCATGTGATGTATCTGACCCCAGGAATGTGTCAATAAAGTTTCCCCTTCCTGGGACAATGAATTCACGGTGTTCTTATTTCAAATTCCAGGAGTATATATATAAAAAAACAAAGATGATGTGACTTACCAAATGAAAGTGCTGGCAGGTCGACAGACACACAAACAAACACAAACATACACACAAAATTCAAGCTTTCGCAACAAACTGTTGCCTCATCAGGAAAGAGGGAAGGAGAGGGAAAGACGAAAGGATGTGGGTTTTAAGGGAGAGGGTAAGGAGTCATTCCAATCCCGGGAGCGGAAAGACTTACCTTAGGGGGAAAAAAGGACGGGTATACACTCGCACACACACACACATATCCATCCACACATATACAGACCCAAGCAGACATATGGTTGCTTCATCAGGAAAGAGGGAAGGAGAGGGAAAGACAAAAGGATGTGGGTTTTAAGGGAGAGGGTAAGGAGTCATTCCAATCCCGGGAGCGGAAAGACTTACCTTAGGGGGAAAAAAGGACAGGTATACACTCGCGCGCACACACACGCATATCCATCCGCACATACACAGACACAAGCCTTTTTTGCTGGAAAGGTTGTGAAGGGTGAGTGAGTTGCCTTTCCGGAGGTGGGAAACCAGGAGATTGGATAATTTTTTGAGGTGGAGAGTGGAATGCTGTTCTAATTTGCGGCTGGCCTGTAGGAGGATGCTTTGAACAGCCAGTGTGGATGCGGGAGAGGAAAGATTGAGGACTTTTATTAAGGATAGGAGTTGACGGGTGTGTTCATTGGCTGAGTTGATGTGTAGGTGAAGGATTAGGTGGGTGAGGGCAATAGATTGCTCAGTTTGCAACTGGTATAGGGACTGATGGAAAGAAGGGTTGCAGCCAGAGACGGGAACTTTAAGTGTGAGACCTTTTGGGGTAATGCCAAATGTCAGACAAGCCTGAGAAAATAAAATATGGGAGCGTAATCTGGCTAGGGCGAAGGCATGTTTGCGGAGGGAATGTAAATAAAACTTAATGGGGTCATTGTGGGGGTGTTGTGAGGGTGACATGGTATTAGAAGGTGGAAAGTGTAACATGAGGCTGAAATGAAAAATATATATATATATATATATATATATATATATATATATATATATATATATATATGGGGAGAGATAAAGGTGAACTAGAAAACAACTGGAGATCTGGTGTGAAAAAAGGCGAAAAAGTGTTGGTTAAAGCTGGGCTGTGTTGATCCTGTGGTGAACTTGGGTTGGTAGACAACGATATGCATAAAGGTTAGGTGGTTGTGTTGCCGCCAAAACACGTTGAAGGGTGGAGAAATTCGGGAAAATTTCGAAAAAACTACGTGTAAATGTATTAAAAGGAGTGGTTTTGTGGTGGCAGATTATGAGAATGAGGCTAACAATTGTCTGACAAAGAAATAATGACGTTAAAACCTGTGGGAAGCGGCTAAAAATGATCAATGATGTGTAATAAAACGGAAATGGAAATAAAGCGAAAGTTATTAGAACTAGCCTCTTCCTCAAAATCACCCTCTCCAAACCTTCCAGGAATTTCTCACTTCCAGCCTTGCCTCTCAATCCTTCTTAACAACCTTAATCCTACTCCCAACATCACCACTGCTGAAGCCCCGGCTAACCGTGATCTGAAGGCTGACCATTCCATCGTCATTCTTCCGGCGGACAAGGGATCCACGACCATGGTACTTGATCATCAGGAGTATGTGGCTGAGGGACTGCGTCAGCTTTCAGACAACACCACATACAAAGTTTGCCAAGGTTATCCCTTTCCTGATGTCCAGGCCGAGCTTCAAGGATTCCTCAGAGCCTTAGGCCCCCTGCAAAACCTTTCACCTGAGTCCATCAACCTCCTGACCCCACCAACACCCCACACCCCTACCTTCTACTTACTTCCTAAAGTTCACAAACCCAATAATCCCGGCCGCCCCATTGTAGCTGGTTACCAAGCCCCCACAGAATGTATCTCTGCCTACATAGATCAACACCTTCAACCCATTACATGCAGCCTCCCATCCTTCATCAAAGACACCAACCACTTTCTCGAACGCCTGTAATCCTTAGCCAATCTGTTACCCCCGGAAACCATCCTTGTAACCATTGATGCCACTTCCTTATACACAAATATTCCGCACATCCAGGGCCTCGTTGCGATGGAGCACTTCCTTTCATGCCGATCACATGAAACCCTACCTAAAACCTCTTTCCTCATTACCTTAGCCAACTTCATCCTAACTCACAACTTCTTCACTTTCAAAGGTCAGATATACCAACAATTAAAGGGAACAGCCATGGGTACCAGGATGGCCCCCTCGTATGCCAACCTATTTATGGGTCAATTAGAGGAAGCCTTCTTGGTTACCCAGGCGTGCCAACCCAAAGTTTGGTACAGATTTATTGATGACATCTTCATGATCTGGGCTCACAGTGAAGAAGAACTCCAGAATTTCCTCTCTAACCTCAACTCCTTTGGTTCCATCAGATTCACCTGGTCCTACTCTAAAGCCCATGCCACTTTCCTTGGCGTTGACCTCCATCTGTCCAATGGCCAGCTTCACACATCTGTCCACATCAAACCCACCAACAAGCAACAGTACCTCCATTATGACAGCTGCCCCCCATTCCACATCAAACGGTCCCTTCCCTACAGCCTAGGTCTTCGTGGCAAACAAATCTGCTCCAGTCCGGAATCCCTGAACCATTACACCAACAACCTGAAAACAGCTTTCGCATCCCGCAACTACCCTCCCAACCTGGTACAGAAGCAAATTACCAGAGCCACTTCCTCATCCTCTCAAACCCAGAACCTCCCACAGAATAACTCCAAAAGTGCCCCGCTTGTGACAAGATACTTTCCGGGACTGGATCAGACTCTTAATGTGGCTCTCCAGCAGGGATATGATTTCCTCAAATCCTCCCCTGAAATGAGATCCATCCTTCATGAAATCCTCCCCACTCCACCAAGAGTGTCTTTCCGCCATCCATCTAACCTTCGCAACCTTTTGATTCATCCCTATGAAATCCCCAAACCACTTTCCCTACCCTCTGGCTCCTACCCTTGTAACCACCCCAGGTGTAAAACCTGTCCCATGCACTCTCTCACCACCACCTACTCCAGTCCTGTAACCCAGAAGGTGTACACGATCAAAGGCAGAGCCACATGTGAAAGCACCCACGTGATTTGCCAACTGACCTGCCTACACTGTGAAGCTTTCTATGTGGGAATGACCAGCAACAAACTGTCCATTCGCATGAATGGACACAGGAAGACAGTGTTTGTTGGTAATGAGTGTGTGTATATATATATATATATATATATATATATATATATATATATATATATATATATATATATATATATATATATATATATATATATATATATATATATATTTGTTGGAATCACTGTTGAAAATGGCATAATTTTTTGGGGCAACTCACCTGCCGGCAGAAGTTGCATTACTGTCCAAAAAAGAATTGTGAGTATCATAGGAAATGCAACTACTAAAGTTCATGCAAGCCACTATTTAAGAACCTACAAGTTCTTTCATTACCGTGTTTATACATTTTGGAAGTTACATGTTTTGTTAATAACATAATGTACAAAGAAGACCAACTAGTACAATACTTAACACAAAAAGGAACTATACATAGACGAGATGAGTCCCGACTAGCAGGGAAATTTTTTTTACAAATTACTAGACCATATTAAGACACATAAAAAATTAAGGAATTTTCTTAAACTATACAGAAACTAGTTAAGCTACCTGCTTTCTAAAATCTGGGTGAGTTCCTGTAGAATACTTCAGTAAAATAATCAGTGTGAGTGTGTGTCATGTGAATTGTAAATATTTTCTAATCTTCAAATTTGTGCAAATTGTACAAATGCAAAAGCTGCAAACTATAGTCATGGGGATACCACAAAAACTATAAATATTACTCTACTTTTATAATTATTTAGAGTGATTATTGCTAATTCATAAGAAAAGTGCCATGATGTAATGTAAATTTGTTTACTTATGCAAAAAAAAAAAATAAATAAATAAAATTAAAAAAAAAGGTAACATATGGTCGACACACACTGATGTAAACATCCTCTTGCTTTTTAACTATAAAACTAATATAAGTTCTTGTGAAGAGCATTTAGACATTAACCTGTATGCATTTACTTACAATTATGTAAACTTATTCATGTTGTAGTAGATAAGAAATCTGTAATCATCACATAAATTCACACCATCTCACCTCATCATCTCACAAAAATTGACTTGTCCAATATCAGTTTGTAACTACACACATCAAATAAAGTTTTGCGTTACCCCAGTTATCAGAACTCCTGAAGATAGACGTTGACTGTAGATATTGTTTCACAGACCCAGTCCCTTTGACTGTTCAGAGATGTCACTAAACCCACCCAAAGATGTTAACAACCATGCATGATCAGCATCTATTAGATGGAGGGGATCCAGCAGCTGATCAGTTCCAGTCATTCCACCAGGAAGGAGGTACATTGCTTGTGTTGTCTGTTATTCAACCATACTTAGACAGTCAATACCATGGTTCGATCATGTCCACATTGTAACTTTGTGCCAGGAAGGGCTCTCAACAAGGGAAGTGTCCAGGTGTCTCGGAGTGAACGAAAGCATTGTTGCTCAGACATGGAGGAGGTACAGAGAGACAGGAACTGTCAATGACATGCCTTGCTGAGGCCACCCAAGAGCTACTACCGCAATGAATGACCACTACCTATGGATTATGGCTCAGAGGAACCCTGACGGCAACACCACCGTGTTGAATAATGCTTTTCGTGCAGCCATAGGACGTCATGTTATGACTCAAACTGTGCGTAATAGACTGCATGATGGGCAACTCCACTCCCGACCCATGGTGAGGTCTATCTTTGCAACTATGACACCACACAGTGTGGTACAGATAGGCCCAACAACAGGCCGAGTGGACCACTCAGGGTTGGCATCACATTGGCTTCACCGATGAGTGTTGCATATGCCTTCAACCAGACAATCATCAGAGGCATGTTTGGAGGCAACCCGGTCAGGCTGAACTCCTTAGACACACTTTCCAGCAAGGTGGAGGTTCCCTGTTGTTTTGGGTGGCATTATGGGGGCCAACGTGTGCCGCTGATGGTCATGGAAGGCGGCGTAATGGCTGTACGATACGTGAATTCCATCCTCCAACCGATAGTGCAAGCATATCAGCAGCATACCGGTGAGGCATTCATCTTCATGGATGACAATTCACACCCCCATCATGCAAATCTTGTGACTGTCTTCCTTCAGGATAACGACATTGCTCGACTAGAGTGGCCAGCATGTTCTCCAGACATGAACCCTATCGAACATGCCTGGAATAGATTGAAAAGGGCTGTTTGTGGAAGACATGACCCACTAACCTCTCTGAGGGATCTACGCCGAATCGCTGTTGAGAAGTGGGATAATCTGGACCAACAATGACTTGATGTGGATAATATGCCATGATGAATGCAGGCATGCATCAGTGCAAGAGGATGTGCTACTGGGTATCAGAGGTACCGGTGTGTACAGCAATCTTGACCACCACCTCTGAAGGTCTTGCAGTATGGTGGTATAACATGTAATGTGTCGTTTTCACAAGCAGTAAAAAGGGCAGAAATGATGATTACGTTGATTTCTTTTCCAATTTTCTGTACAGGTTCCAGAACTCTTGGAACCGAGGTGATGCAAAACTGTTTTTGATGTTTCTATGGTACAAAAATGATGAAACAGAACAACAAATTAATGAGTCAATCATTTATACCACTGTGGGACATGATGGTCACTGTGTTCATGGAAAAATGTTTGTGGTTGCCTACATAACCATGATTATACCCAGGTATGCAGCTCTTCATCTAAAGCAAATTGAAAACCACAAATGTCTTTCTTCAGAGCTCTACAAATATGGAAATCACTTGGGGAGATATCAGGACTATGTGAAGGATGTGTAAGGACTTCCCAGCAAAACCCCTGCAGCATTGTCAAAAGAATCTTGGCAATATATGGATGGGCATTATCCCACAACAGAACAATGCCATCCATCAGTATTCCTGAGCATTTGGACTTGATGGAGTGTTTCAATTTTGGCAAAGTGTTCATGTACGATTGTGCGTTAATTGTGGCATGGTGTTCCACAAAGTCAACAAGCAGTGGGCACTTGGAGCCAAAGAAAAAGGTCATTATGACTTTCTTGAAACTGGCATGCCTGTTGTTTCAACTGCATTGTAGCAGTTCTACTAAGAGTCTTTATGCATTCTTCATACTGTCCTGATCTCTCTCCATATTTTTGGAGCCTTGAAGAAAGATATTCATGGCCACACATTTGCTTTGGGTAAACATGACTGGGTACAATCATATTTCCTTAGGCAACCGTCAGAATTTTTTCATGAACACATTGATAGTCATTTATTTATTTATTATCTGCTCAGAACACATAATTTTAAATGTATGGCATTGTTAACAATGTATCAGTTTTTGACATTTACAAAGTATAAATATTTTACAATATGCTACACTTACTTAACTTATTTCTAGTACAGGACTATTTCTTATGTTGTTGTTCATATTAAATCTGAGTTATATGGGCAGGTTTTAATAAGCCACTGCTTGAGTCACATTATAAAAGTATTTCTGACACACGTTAACTTCATTTGCTAACAAATTATGAGAGACAACTCCTTTGACATAAGGGCTTTTTGCTGTTAAAGTTAATCTTCTGTTAATCATGTGAGACTCTTTTTTGTATCGTGGTTGTGAATTTCCATGTTCCTCTTGGTGACCTAAGTATCATCTTTCACTAGCATAATGATTTACAGCATACAGATAGCATTGTGGTTGTTGTGGTCTTCAATCTGAACACTGGTTTGATGCATCTCTCCATGCTACTCTATCCTGTGCAAGCCTATTCATCTCCAAATAACTATTACAACTTACGTCATTCTGAATCTGCTTATCGTATTCATCTCTTGGTCACCCCCCAATGACTTTTGTGTCCCCCCCCCCCCACCACCACACTTCCTTCCAGTACTAAATTGGTAATCCCTTGATGTCTCAGAATGTGCCCTATCAACCAATCTCTTCTTCTAGTCAGGTTGTGCCACAAATTTCTTTTGTTCCTAATTATATTCAGTGCCTCCTCATTAGTTATATGGCGTAAGTTGTGAGAGTATTGAATCTAGTGAATACCAGTAGACTTTTGCAAGATGTTCCTTGTTTTACTTTTGCTATGATCTTCAGACCCTCTTTTGCATTATGAAAACCCTTTTCATATTAGTGTGGCAAGTCCCATGCCAAAGTACTATTCCATAAAACAAGAAAGGGCATACTAATCCAAAATATACAGTACTTTCTGAACCAATTTTTGACAGAATTTCATCAATCACAATATTTTGCCTATTTGGACCACACGTTTTAAAGTGTGTAATGTTTATTACACACCATGGACCTTGCCGTTGGTGGGGAGGCTTGCGTGCCTCAGTGATACAGATGGCCGTACCGTAGGTGCAACCACAACGGAGGGGTATCTGTTGAGGGGCCAGACAAACGTGTGGTTCCTGAAGAGGGGCAGCAGCCTTTTCAGTAGTTGCAGGGGCAACAGTCTGGGTGACTGACTGATCTGGCCTTGTAACACTAACCAAAACGGCCTTGTTGTGCTGGTACTGCAAACAGCTGAAAGCAAGGGGAAACTACAGCCGTAATTTTTCCAGAAGGCATGCAGCTTTACTGTATGGTTAAATGATGATGGCGTCCTCTTGGGTAAAATATTCCGGAGGTAAAATAGTCCCCCATTCGGATCTCCGGGCAGGGACTACTCAAGAGGACGTTGTTATCAGGAGAAAGAAAACTGGCGTTCTACAGATCGGAGTGCGGAATGTCAAATCCCTTAATCGAGCAGGTAGGTTAGAAAGTTTAAAAAGGGAAATGGATAGGTTAAAGTTAGATATAGTGGGAATTAGTGAAGTTCAGTGGCAGGAGAAACAAGACTTTTGGTGAGGTGAATACAGGGTTATAAATACAAAATCAAATAGAGGTAATGCAGGAGTAGGTTTAATAATGAATAAAAAAATAGGCATGCGGGTAAGCTACTACAAACAGCATAGTGAACACGTTATTGTGGCCAAGATAGACACAAAGCCCACGCCTACTACAGTAGTACAAGTTTATATGCCAACTAGCTCTGCAGATGATGAAGAAATTGATGAAATGTATGATGAGATAAAAGAAAGTATTCAGACAGTGAAGGGAGACGAAAATTTAATAGTCATGGGTGACTGGAATTCGAGTGTAGGAAAAAGGAGAGAAGGAAACATAGTAGGTGAATATGGATTGGGGGTAAGAAATGAAAGAGGAAGCCGTCTGGTAGAATTTTGCACAGAGCATAACTTAATCATAGCTAACACTTGGTTCAAGAATCATAAAAGGAGGTTGTATATATGGAAGAATCCCGGAGGTACTAAAAGGTATCAGATAGATTATATAATGGTAAGACAGAGATTTAGGAACCAGGTTTTAAATTGTAAGGCATTTCCAGGGGCAGATGAGGACTCTGACCACAATCTATTGGTTATGAATTGCAGATTAAAATTGAAGAAACTACAAAAAGGTGGGAATTTAAGGAGATGGGACCTGGATAAACTGAAAGAACCAGAGGTTGTACAGAGTTTCAGGGAGAACATAAGGGAACAATTGACAGCAGTGGGGGAAAGAAGTACAGTAGAAGAAGAATGGGTAGCTCTGAGGGATGAAGTAGTGAAGGCAGCAGAGGATCAAGTAGGTAAAACGACGAGAGCTAGTAGAAATCTTTGGGTAACAGAAGAAATATTGAATTTAATTGATGAAAGGAGAAAATATAAAAATTCAGTAAATGAAGCAGGCAAAAAGGAATACAAACGTCTCAAAAATGAGATCAACAGGAAGTGCAAACTGGCTAAGCAGGGATGACTAGAGGACAAATGTAAGGATGTAGAGGCTTATCTCACTAGGGGTAAGATAGATACTGCCTACAGGAAAATTAAAGAGACCTTTGGAGAAAAGAGAACCACTTGTATGAATATCAAGAGCTCAGGTGGAAACCCAGTTCTAACCAAAGAAAGGAAAGCAGAAAGATGGAAGGAGTATATAGAGGTTCTATACAAGGGCGATGTACTTGAGGACAATATTATAGAAATGGAAGAGAATGTAGATGAAGAGGAAATGGGAGATACGATACTGCTTGAAGAGTTTGACAGAGCACTGAAAGACCTGAGCCTAAACAAGGCCGCGAGAGTAGACAACATTCCATTAGAACTACTGACGGCCTTGGGAGAGCCAGTCCTGACAAAACTCTACCATCTGGTGAGCAAGATGTATGAGACAGGCGAAGTACCCTCAGACTTCAAGAAGAATATAATAATTCCAATCCCAAAGAAAGCAGGTGTTGACAGATGTGAAAATTACCGAACTATCAGTTTAATAAGTCACAGCTGCAAAATACTAACACGAATTCTTTACAGACAAATGGAAAAACTGGTAGAAGCCGACATCGGGGAAGATCAGTTTGGATTCCGTAGAAATATTAGAACACGTTAGGCAATACTGACCTTACAACTTATCTTAGAAGAAAGATTAAGGAAAGGCAAACCTATGTTTCTAGCATTTGTAGACTTAGAGAAAGCTTTTGACAATGTTGACTGGAACACTCTCTTTCAAATTCTAAAGGTGGCAGGGGTAAAATACACGGAGCAAAAGGCTATTTACAATTTGTACAGAAACCAGATGGCAGTTATAAGAGTCGAGGGGAAAGAAAGGGAAGCAGTGGTTGGGAAGGGAGTGAGACAGGGTTATAGCCTCTCCCCAATGTTATTCAATCTGTATATTGAGCAAGCAGTAAAGGAAACAAAAGAAAAATTTGGAGTAGGTATTAAAATCCATGGAGAAGAAATAAGAACTTTGAGGTTTGCGGATGACATTGTAATTCTGTCAGAGACAGCAAAGGACTTGGAAGAGCAGTTGAACGGAATGGACATTGTCTTTAAAGGAGGATATAAGATGAACATCAGCAAAAGCAAAACGAGGATAATGGAATGTAGTCGAATTAAGTCGGGTGATGCTGAGGGAATTAGAATAGGAAATGAGACACTTAAAGTAGTAAAGGAGTTTTGCTATTTGGGGAGCAAAATAACTGATGATGGTCGAACTAGAGAAGATATAAAATGTAGACTGGCAATGGCAACGAAAGCGTTTCTGAAGAAGAGAAATTTGTTAACATTGAGTATAGATTTAAGTGTCAGGAAGTCGTTTCTGAAAGTATTTGTGTGGAGTGTAGCCATGTATGGAAGTGAAACATGGACGATAAATAGTGTGGACAGGAAGAGAATAGAAGCTTTCGAAATGTGGTGCTACAGAAGAATGCTGAAGTTTAGATGAGTAGATCACATAACTAATGAGGAGGTATTGAATAGTATTGGGGAGAAGAGGAGTTTGTGGCACAACTTGACGAGAAGAAGAGACCGGTTGGTAGGACATGTTCTGAGGCCTCAAGGGATCACAAATTTAGTATTGGAGGGCAGCGTGGAGGGTAAAAATCATAGACGGAGACCAAGAGATGAATACACTAAGCAGATTCAGAAGGATGTAGGTTGCAGTAGGTACTGGGAGATGAAGAAACTTGCACAGGATAGGATAGCATGGAGAGCTGCATCAAACCAGTCTCAGGAGTGAAGACCACAACAACAACAACAACAACATGTTTACTTTTAAGTTGTCTCTTTAAAAGTGAGTTCTAGCTCTTTCAGTGAAGTTTTGAAGGCTAAGCTTGCTGGCTGCACAACATAGTATTCATCTTCTTCAATTTGGCTAAGCTCACTAGTTGCACAACAGACGCCAGATGTGGCACTGGTATATATAATGATCAAATGTTTGCTATCTAGAGAACTTTGGATATAATTTACATAACATGTAAATAAGAGTAGAACTCAAATGGAGCCAAAATGTATATTTCATATTCTTGACTGTCTTCCCTCCAGTATTTCTCCATTACCATGTATGATTTTTGTACACCTTTGTATAACTTTTAAAAATATTTCCAGCAACTGCACGAGTTTTCCAGTGGCACTACTCATCACAAATTTTGATAAGAGCATGTTGTGATTTACTTATCAAAATCTTTTGAGAGGTCCAAGATCATGCTGCACAATGGGATAAATGTGTGGTGTTGATAGGTCATATTGACCACAATTAACACCATCTTTGTACTCTTATTGCTCTGCCGAGCCTCCGTGTTACTTTTTAGTTCTGTTCTGTATCCCAAGCTGTGTACACCTTTATGACTAACTACGAAATATATCTCTATGTGGAATTTAATGGGGATAGTTATTCCATTCGACCGATAATCATATCCCTTTCCTATACTGGTGACCCTGCGTCTTCTGCGCTGGGTGTTGTAAATCAACAGGTTATGCGCATGATGCCATGGCTACCTCACCCAATGCTTTGTTTGAAGATTTGAAGGCCCAACTACAACAACCAGGCCACTCCAATCCTTCACCAATGGCCAGCTGTCCACTAATCAACAGTGATTCGTGATCTCCAACCAAGCTAAACTCAAACTTTGTTGTTCTACAATGGTCGAGTGCTACACTGTTCACTCAAACAGTGGAGGCAGGTTTCATGTCGCTGAATGCTTATTTTGCCAACCGCACTCAACACTTGCTCCCACATTCTGTTCAGGGTTGATTCTGTTAGACAACCTCTGCAATCACCCTACGTCGGCCCCTTTAAAGTACTCCAGTGGGGTGAGACAACGTTCAACATTATGGTTAAAGATTGTCCTCAAACTGTTTCATTGCACTGGCTCAAACCTGCTTTCGTGGTCTCCAACGCCCCTCTGCCGCCTCAGCCGGACCCTCCTGACGACTTTTCCGCTGTGGAGCCTGAAAATACTTTGTCTCATCCCACGGTGGTGTTTTCTCCAACCCATGATTCATCGTCACCATTTGCAGGTTTTCCAGCCACGTTGCCATCCACCCCATGTGTGGGTTTTGCCGCCACTCCACTGACTGCGGAGACTCGCTCTCCCACATTCAAACTGTGCTGCAACATGCCACCACACCGCGTGGATGACGTGTCGATCATCACATTCGATGACCGTGTGCTCGTGCTCCTAACAGACACCACAGCCTCGCCCTCCAACAGGCAGTTAAATGTCAGTGTAGTGCATAGCCTGTCCCTCCCCCGCGAGTGTGACCCATCAGAAATTCGAGCGTTCATCTCCTCGGATGGCTTGATCTGCATTCTGGGCGGGCCTACACCATGCTGCAGGCCATTCCAAACACCTGCTCTCAGGCTGGCCGACTCACTGTCCGCCCCCACCAGTTGACTGACTATGAGGTGGACCTGCCACCAATCACTCCACCTCCGCAATCCGCCTCGACCGAGATGGAAATCCCAGTCGTGAGCCTACCACCTCGCATGGCTACTACCGATGCTGACACACACATGACCTCCACTAAAGCCTCACAACAGGAGGGTGGGGGTGGGGGTGGGGGGGGGGTGGGGGCGTTGATAGGTCATATTGACCACGATTAACACCATCTTTGGACTCTTATTGCTCTGCTGAGCCTCCATGTTAGTTTTTAGTTTTGTTTTGTATCCCAAGCTGTGTACACGTTTATGACTAACTGTGAAATATATCTCTATGTGGAATTTAATAGGAATAGTTATTGCATTTGACTGATAATTGTATCCCGTTTCCATAAATGCATTAACACTAATGGCAATTACTTTTGAAAATATAACAGTTCATTAACTTTTTTCCATCTGTCTTGTTTCATTTGATTGTCCATTATGTTTTTCTTCATGAATGCACTTGTGATTTTGGAACATGATATATTCATTTAAATGGGTGCAGTTAGTCTTAAAAATATATTTTGTTACTTGATAAAATTTTAGTCTTTTAACTTCAAAATGTGTCTTCATCATCTACAAATAAAAATGAAACATCCTAGAAGTACCATTACCAAATGTATGTGAATATTTCCTCTCTAGGGTTTTATTTGCATCTCAAAAGGGAATTTGGAGAATGGGAAAAAATAGTATTAACAGCAGATGATATGAGTTATTTATTGAGTAATCTTCAATGTGGGACCAGATACTATTTGTATTTGCAAACCTTCAACCAACTGGGGCAAAGTTCACCTACACCCACAATCGTGACACGCACTCAAGGCTCAGGTAAAGTATCGTGCTGTGCTATTTATGTTTGTTATTGATAAGTCATAATTTTAAGTATTCCTTATTTTCTAAGAAGTGAAATGTATAAGTGCATTGACAATAGTTTCATTGTGTTTTTTGTCCTTGAGTGTGATCTTCAAAGTTACAGAAACAATGTGCTTCAGTGGAAGGATTGCACTATATTACAAGCAGTGTGCTGTAATGGATACACTGTATAATGCTGAAAGTGGTTCGTATCACATTCACAGAGCAGTGAACATTATTGGTTGTCAGTTTTGGCAATTGTAATTTCTCCAAGGTTCTCTTAATGTTATTTCTACTTACTCTAACAATGATCCTTAAAGTGAAAGTGTATGTAATGCAGATGAAGAAAATCTGCTCACCAAGCATGAGCAAAAGTTGGTGAATGGGCATAGCAGAGAATATATACTGGCAAAATGCATTACCCTAATGCAGAGCATCCAATGCAAGGTACTAGGGTCTATTTTACCACACTAGCTGCCATGATTCTCCCTCCTAATATATGCTCCCCAAAATCTTGTCAGTGGGGAATCATTCCACAACATGTACATAGCCTCAGTTATGCCAATGTTTTCAGTAATCATTTTCCTTCTTTTATCATTTACTTACATTTTTCTTTCTATCTATTTGGTTATTTTGTCTTCCCTCCCCATCTGCATTTTTCCCTTTGCTTACTCCTCTCTTTCAGGCTCATACATGACATATTTTATTTCTGCTAACCTCCAACTTTTATACTACCCTCTCTGCCACTTTCAAGTCCTTTACTCTGTAAATCTTATTTGGTATGAATAATCCAATTATTATGTTTCCCAAGTAGTTTTTGTATGGATAGAAGAGTGGATGAGATGTAGTAGTGTCACAGTATACTTTCCTAGGTAGTGAAGGTGATGATATGTGTGACTCTTACTTCATTTTCCAACTTTCTATCACAATTAGGCACTAAGTCCACTTTCATCAGTACCCGCATAAACAGTGTATCTGTTTTCAGAAACTTTCACTTTTTGATAATTAAACATTTACCTGCGGTATAAGATGTACCTGGGATCAGTTAATCCAATAACAGAGTGCATACTACGAGTGTGATACAGACTGATACGACTGCCTACAGCAAGACTACCTAGAGGAAGATTCTGTTCCAGTGTATGAAAAAGAGCTTACCATTCCATACAAATTTTGAGGCGTATGTTAATTTAAATAAAGGAGATTAAAATTTTCTTAAGAGATGAAGCTATAATCAGAGAAGCAAATCCAGATTAAAGAGTATGCACTGTTTTTGTTTCACTCTGTATAAAGATGTGTATGTGTGAGATGCGTTTCCATGTGTGTGTGTCTGTCTATATTTTCTAATGAGGAAGAAGTTCTTTTGGCTGAAAGTTTTATTTGCTTAACAGTCTTTTTGTTGTGCCTATCTGTGACTCAAGATCTCTGCCATATGATGAGCAGCAATCCATCTTTTTCATAATATTGTCGAAAGATGATTAATGGTAGGGAGTAACATTTGTCTGCTACTGTTGCATTCACGTGCTTAGGCAGATCATTAGTCAAGAGGTCAATCATGAAGCCCTTCTTCTTATCATGGACACAATACAAGCTTAATCTCAAGTTTGCAGCATTGCATTCTCTAGAAATATTGCCATTGACCTGACTATGCAATTTAATATTTTTATATTTTATTAAATTATTGAAGCCTTGATGTTACTAGAAAACTGATAGAGGGGAGCTTGTATTCCATTACTGCTTTAAACATATGAGGAAAATACAACCTTGTCTTTCCACAGGCTCTTTATTACAATTTACTGTATGCGTCATGTAATTTGTTTTTGAAACTGTTCAAAAAGTCTTGGTGTTTCTCTAATTATGCAAATTCCTTATGAAGGAAAATTGCTAAAATATATATAATTAAAAAGGAAGTTAAAACATACTTCATAAGTCCATACTACAAAATTAAACATCCCTTGCTGTTTGGCCATGATATGAATACCCCTCATGTGGTTGCTACTGGGAAGACTAGGAGGCATGCCCTGCCGATGCATTAGGACAATCACTAAGAAAGGAGCACTGAGGGAAGAAGAGTACCGACACCTTCCTGCAGTGCAGGCACCATTACCTATATTTTACACTTATATGAAAGCAGAGGTAACACACACAAAAATATAATTACCACTTGGAGACAAATATCTTCTAACCAATGTCAACATTGTCCAGCACTGACACCACTAGTAGAAAGTCTCTTTCTGTTGTGGACCAATAGTAGAGGCCTCTTAGAGTATGGGTTCATAATGGAAGAGGACAGCTACAACACCCCACCACATTACAATACCTGATCACATTGTAACTCTTTTTATAAGAAAATCATGTGCTGAAGATCTATAGGGCATAATATTAATACATTGTCATTCCCCTGAGTTCGACATCTCACTCACTGTATTGGCGAAATAGGGTGCTGAGTCAGTTCTCTAAATGGATAAGGAGAACGGCATGCGGCATAATAACAAGTTTATGACCTTGGAACCACTTTTTCAGACATACTGAAGAGAGTGCAAGAAGCATAGCACAGTGAAATCTTCTTGGCTTACACCCATGTGGCCGCGTTCAAATTCCATGAAGTTTTGAGGAGTATCATTCTCGTCAACTTTGCCAGAAGATGATCAGGTTGACACTCATTAAAACATCATGGAATTTTAAAGAAGCCACCAAAATGTAAGCCTGAGAAGATTTCGTCAGCAGTACACGCTGGGATAGCCTACATGCAGACATAGCAGCATGTTTGTTGTCCTGCAGTTATCGATAGGTATCCATAGTGTGTGCAGTGATAGTGTATAGAGATGTGAAGAAACAGATAAAGATTTACATTGTAAGTTAATCTGTGCAAATTATATAGGAACAAAAGTACATTGTATGGTAGAGATCAACCAAATGAGTCAATGCAGTTGGTAAGACACTGACTTCTTGTTTGAAAGAATTGAATTTGCTCTCTCTGGCCACCCTGATTAGCTTTTCGTAAATCATTTCAGGCAATTGCAGGTATAGTCCATAGTTCCTATATCAAGACGACAGCCAACCACCTGTCCTATCCTCATAAGAATATCCTTACATATTCATTTTATTTGTATGTTTGAAACTAGTTCTTTTCCTTGTATTTTGTTGACAAATCCTGTAACATTGTCAGATGATCTCTGGATTAGTTAATGATTAAATAATTTTCAGCTCCAGTGGCTCCAAGCAGTGCAGATTTGATAAAAGTAAACTCTACCTCAATATCTTTGAACTTGAGTTCTTGGAGTGATGGTGGATGTCCAATAACATCACTTGTTGTGGAGTATAAACAAAAGAAAGCAATAGCATGGACACTTGTTTCAAACAATATCAAAGTAGGAAAACCAGAATTCTTGGTGCTGGACCTGGATCCAGAAACCTGGTATACATTACGCATTACAGCTCATAATAGTGCTGGATCAACTGCAAAGGAATATAACTTTGTAACACTTACATATGGAGGAGGTATGTAGACATTTAGTTCTCGCATACATGTTAGCTTCTGTGTTAAGTGTTCACATGAATTATAAATGAATGTGGCAGCAATGTGTGTGTATATGTAACCAGTAGCATTAAAACATGTATTATATGTTGAAAAACAATACCTAAATTTACAATGTAGTATTAAAACATTTATTGTATGTTGAAAAACAATACCTAAATTTACAATGTAGCATTAAAACATTTATCATATGTTGAGAAACAATTCCTAAATTTACAATGTGATGTTGCTACTCCAGTTGTTACATATTTTGCACACGAGCTATAAAATTTAGCCTGCAGTCAAGAACAAAGCTGCAGGAGAAAACACACACACATTTAGTATATATGAACGTAGCAGGAAAATATAGATAATGACTCCAAAGCTTTCCAACACAGAAATTTCATCTTTGATAGCAAAAATCAATTTTACTAAATCTGGTGTTCTTTCCTGCTGAACTGTTGCTGCTGAACATAAAAAAAGAGAAATAATTTGACTAATTTACTTCATATTTTTATGTGATGCTTTAATAAATGTTTGGATGCACATAGGCTACATATTTTTAAATATGTATGGTGTATGTAATACATAAATTGGAAACATCATTAGTAAAAATCTTAAAAAGTTCTTGACTGATTGACTTCACATTTTTGCAAAGTACTCTCATAAATATTTACATGGAAATAGGTTATATATTTTCCCATGTGCTGGACAGTCATATGACTGGATTTACAGTGATGTGCCAACCACAGCCAGCACCTGTGGCTGAAAACGAGGAAGTGCCCCTTCAGAAGTGCCCCTTCAGTTTTGTAAAGGAGTGAGTCAGTTTACTACCATTTGGTAAAGATGACAAAAAGAAAACCCATGTTACGTCACAATTATTTATTATGTATCTGCTCTTATATGGGGCTTTTTTCACCATAATTTTTCGTGATGTTGCATATTAATTTATAGGATGATGACAAATATAACATCTATTAACTGTTTTTTAACATAAAATAATAAAAATGTTATCTTCTTATTTGTAAATAGCAAAATGCTTCTTGGTATTTTTTTCATGTTTTTACTGTAGTGTGTTTGCCATGTATCTAGATCTTAAAAATATTTAACATCAGTAAAAAATAATATTGAAAAAAGCTAATGCTGTTAGAAAATCTGAACACAATTATACAATATCAACTATTCTAGCTTTTCTGTTGGCAGAGTCGTTAGTGATGTTGTGAGTAGTATCCTACCGATATTATGGCCAAGTTGAGCACAAATGATTTTTACTATTTTTAATTTGAACAGGATCTTTCCGTGCTTGCTACTGTGACTGGCATCATTATTAAAATTTGTAATGAAATTATGATACTAGGGTATATGGCTGTTAAATTGTTTAAAAATATAAATTTCTGAATTTTTGTCACATTACTGTCTAAATGTTTAAAAAGGAAATGAAATGACATAATTTATGTTCAAAAATCTTCAGCAACTCTATCTGACAAACTATCAGTCACAGAAAGGCTTTACTTTAAATGATAACATTTAATCATAAGCTGGCTTTTATCTTGAGTTTCAACAAAAGACTAAATACATTGTTGTAAATAAATAACAAATGAAATCTTTCTTTTACTAACATTAGAGCTTCGTCTAAAATGTAAAAGTAGACATTAACCTTGGTTGGTTGGTTTTGGGAGTGGGACGAAACAGTTAGGTCATCAGGCACATTGAATGAGGGAAGGATGGGGAAGGAAGTTGGCCATCCCCTTTCAAAGGAACTAGCCCAAGATTTGCCTAACGCGATTTAGGGAAATCACAGAAAACCTAAATCAGGATGGCCAGACATGGGTTTGAACCATCATCCTCCTGAGTGTGAGTCCAGTGTGCTAACCACCACACTACCTCACTCGGTCAATAACCTTGAAAGAGGTTTTTGAGTCCGTTCGAGGGACCTGGTCTCCATGTTCATAGTAAAAAGTTTTCAGAGTTTTACAGTGTATTAGGGGTCTGTAAGTTTCAAATTCAGTTTCTATTTCTAATTTTGCAGCAGTTTCTCTGCATTATTTACAGCTATTTCAAATTTTTCGTCAGTTCAATACTTTTTTAAATCTGCTATACATCTAAAGCGACCTGCATATTCACATTAATAGACTGAAAAATTTTACTAACAAATTTTGCTTTTGTCAGTACATCGTGCTGTACATATATTCAACAAGTAAATGAAAATGTACATATTTTATCTGTTGGAGTTCTTACATAATATTTTACCTTTTGGTCAAAAGAAAAAGTGTTGTTTATTTCATATAAAGCATTGTAAATCTCTGGGAAATTATTATGGAACAGTCTTACGGCAATTATTCTATTTGTCAGCTTGTTCCAGACAATGGTTTTGAAGTTAAAATAGTAGTGTGTGTGTTTTTTAATATATCCAATTTTTTGTAGACAATGAAAAGTAATTGTACAGCTCTTGCACTATACTGGAAAAACCAGTAGTGTAGTAATTTAATTAGCTGCATTGTTAACAATTAAATTTAAACTATGGGCAGTGCATGGTATCTAATAAGCTTGCAGATTTATCTCCAACAATTGCTTTTGCAAAACCATTGATTTTGCCACACATGTTCAAACCATTGTCATAGCCATGCTCCCGTAAATTATTTATATCCAAATTATGTTTTGGTAGCTGTTCTTTAGTAAAAGAAGACAAACTGGTGCCAGTAGCATCAAAAATTGAACAAAAAGGTAAGGAGTGTTGTCTTGTTTCCAACTTGTTAAGTGTTCATTAAAATTAATCAGTCTGATAATAACACTAATTTGTTCCACATGTGAATAATCAGGAGTACAGTCAAGAGTAAATGAAAAATATTATTAGTTCAGCATAGATTTAAAATGTGGCTTTGGACTTGGGTTGCAAGTACAGAGATTATTTCATTCTGAATTTTGTCTCCAAGATGTGTCAGCATATCCATGAGACTTTTATCGTTCATCCCATGTCTTATGTGTTCAGTAATACTTGGATCAAATTTTCCATTTCAGTGCATTTTAGAAAATAACCACTATTCCGGTCATTTAATTTTCTGCTCTTCCTATGAAACGCCATGTTTTGTGAACTCAAAAATTTAATCACATAATCCTTTTAATAACAGTGTCCCAGCTCTCTTTCTCAGTGTCTACAAGTTTTTGATATACACACTGTAACAGTTATTTTGTTTTTTAAGGACTTATCTATTTCGATACATTTCTTATAATTACCGAAATGTGGAGAACTGTTCTTGTGTCTGTTTAAATCTAAAGCTAAATCCTGCTAGTCACTCCTTCCTTCACAAAATTTGTTATGTTTTGTTTTGAAAAGCTTATAACATAAGCAGAAAACAGCATGTTTTTGAAACTGAATAAAGTAGCCATTCTCTGTGATACTTCTCACCATTTCCTAAAGGCCTTTCATGATAATAAGTTGAAAACATTCGATTGAAAGTGTCACATGGATAATCATGCTTTCTCACTTGTCTGAGTGGTTTTTTTTATCAAACACTGCACCACTTCAGAATTTAAAACTGCAGGCTAAAGTCCAGTGTCATTTTCAGAGATACTTGATATCGATCTTGATATCCGTGGAGACAGTGGTCTTCGTGGTGTTGTTTGTGTACAAGCTGCAGACATAATTTCAGCAGCATCAACTTTTAACTTATCTTTGTCAGGTAACCTCCTATACTAGAAAACAATTTTTTGCTTTACTTTTTAAATAATGCCGTACATAGAAATTGATAGGACAAAAAAAGCGTGGCCCAATACCGAATGGCACAAAAGATGGTACAGTTTATGAAAAAACTGCAATAGCTCTTATTTAAAATTTGTACATTGATATAAAATAAGTTTTATATGTTTTATCACTGAACATTGTAAGAAAGACAAAGAGAATTGAATGTTGTGACTGCACTCATACATGTATGTGAGAACAGACAAGGTTGGTATAGTGGCAAAGGGGCTTGACTCACCTTTGAGGGACCCAGGTTCAATCCATGGGCCAGCTACCAAATTTGGGTCTACTGTTGGTTTCTCTACCATTTTATGCAAATATCAGAATGAGTCACTGAAACGGCTATGCACACACCCTTCTCTTCCACTGTTTCTAACAACCTTAGCTGTCAAGTGGATGTAAAACTTACTTCCTTCTGTCAGTATTCATTCACTGGACAGTCTCCATTATATTCCATTACAGATTTTACCACTTCAGCTGTAAGAAATTAGCTCTCAGCATTAAACAGTGCATTTTTTACTTTCTAAAATCACGTTGCACACTTAAGGGAACCGGTTAGGTTATACGAGCTCACATTTGCAGTTCTGAACAAAAATCATTATCCCTACTGAAGTTATTAGTGAATTTTAATGAATATTTTATTGTACATGGTATATATCTTTGGTGTAAATTTTCATTGCTTATGGGTTTCAAATTCAAAATATAGAGATTAAATAGTTAATATAATTAGTTAATATCAAATACAAAAATCTACTCTTCTTTAGGTGCCACTTTCTCAAAAAGTATAAAAGTTATTATTATGAAACTCTTCATGTGGTTTTTATGGTACACTCCTGAGTAGTGTGGCATAAATTGTGTGTTTAGATCAAATAGTTCATCTGTTATAATATTTATTATTTGCTACAGAAGTTACTTGAAAATTTTGTACTGTGTTTCTCTCACTAATGCCTTATAATACCCAAATTATAAATTTGGTATTGGGCATTAGAATACGTAGTACAGCATATAGGGTAATTTCTATGTTATAAAGTGTCTTACTAACTCTTTAAATTCAGTTTTAAAGCTTTTAGGCCTAGAGCTTTTTAGATGACTTGAATAATTTAAGGAATTAAAACACTATTGTACACAAAGGAAGAATGGTTTAAGGCTTTAATCATAAAGTACACAAATGTAAACAGATGTAAGAAGCAGATTTATCCCCCAACATGTACTGTAAGCATGTAAAAAGTTGGCCAGTTACATTACGGGAGAGGCGGGATTGAAAAGGGCAGTAGCTAAGCTGCTAGAGGGAAAGAGACTGTCAAAGCACAAATTATTAGTTGTTTCTTGCTGAGTGCTGCCCTGCTGCCCACTAATAGGTGAGCACTGCAGATAAACTGCTATGATATAAATTTCATTGGTAACGTAGATTTATAAATGTCCATTGTAGAACTGACCAGCTTCAAGTGTGGTTCCCATTTGTAGCGAAGAATGTAAAATTAAGTCTGTTGCACAATGCAATAATTAGGAAAAAAGTGGCCACTCATGATCACTGAGGCCGGTGACAATTGTAAACAGAAGATATTCAACTTGAAATGCTCCAAAGGGGACTGACATGTGGAGCCAGCTCGAGCAGATTTTGCAGTCCTTTGCAATAATTTCAAGCACCTCTTCTTCTTTCCTTACACACAAAGACACAAAATTATAATATTTTATTAGCATTATCATTCATTAAGAATTGTCTTATTTTCATGTATCCTGTTGTTTAATTCTGATGGTTTTTTATGTGAATATGCTACAATACATGAAACGGAAGTGAAATGTTTGTAGTGTAATGCATTTAGAGTTATCTGAAATTATTATATGCACCAAGATACAGCAATATTGCCTGCCAAGTGTATACAGGCAAGACACTGAAATGACCTCTAACAATGGATTTGCAGAGGGAAATGGATGTTATATAATGGTGAATTTCATCATCTCATTTCGTTCTTGATAAATTTGAAAAAGAGTGTTTCAAAAATGTTGAGAATGCTTTTTATAATGCACTTGACAAAATTTTCAATTTATACATTAAATAAGGATTTCAGCTTGTTGAAATCTCCAGTGGACACAATAGCACAAAAGTCTGACACAGCACCATCATTGTAATAATTGTAGCAGATTTTCCAGTTATTTCTAAAGAAATATACAGACTTGAAGTAGTGCACTTCATATGAGCAATATGAAGATAAAACTGCATTAGAAAAAAAAAAAAAATGAATTTTAGATGTTACGATGTGACAAATACTTTGAATTTTATGGAACCACAGTTGCTACGATGATTCAATTTGGAACTCTCTCCAACTACATTCAAGATACCAGCCACTACAATTATCATAGCTGAAATGTTGAACATGTGAAAATACTAGTTGTTCAGTGGTGGAGTGAATGAGTGGAACTTCGGTGAGGAAGAATGCATTCCTAAAAGCATCATGCTATCATGAACTATAGGAAGTCGATATGGGGAATGATTTGTCCAAGGTTACTGCATATGTTTTGTTGGGCTTTCACACAATGCTGCCATAAGGCGCAGTGGACCAGCAAGTGTAGGTAAATTGCACACAATGTAACAATATTTTGTGAAAACACTTTATAGATCATGAGCATTCAGTTGTTTTACTTATATGCTATTAATTATTTCTCAGTTGACACATACACAACACAACAAGACTTGATCATATGTTATGAAGCCGCAACTGTAAGATCTCTTAAGTTGCTACCAGTTAGAAATATAAGACAGTATACTAATTATATATAAAAACAAAGATGAGGTGACTTACCGAACGAAAGCGCTGGCAGGTCGATAGACACACAAACAAACACAAACATACACACAAAATTCAAGCTTTCGCAACAAACTGTTGCCTCATCAGGAAAGAGGGAAGGAGAGGGGAAGACGAAAGGAAGTGGGTTTTAAGGGAGAGGGTAAGGAGTCAAACCAATCCCGGGAGCGGAAAGACTTAACTTAGGGGGAAAAAAAAGGACAGGTATACACTCGCACACACACACATATCCATCCACACATACAGACACAAGCAGACATATTTAAAGACAAAGCGTTTGGGCAGAGATGTCAGTCGAGGCAGAAGTGTAGAGGCAAAGAAGTTGTTGAAAGACAGGTGAGGTATGAGTGGCGGCAACTTGAAATTTAGCGGAGATTGAGCCCTGGCGGATGACGAGAAGAGAGGATATACTGAAGGGCAAGTTCCCATCTCCGGAGTTCGGATAGGTTGGTGTTGGTGGGAAGTATCCAGATAACCCGGACGGTGTAACACTGTGCCAAGATGTGCTGGCTGTGCACCAAGGCATGTTTAGCCACAGGGTGATCCTCATTACCAACAAACACTGTCTGCCTGTGTCCATTCATGCGAATGGACAGTTTGTTGCTGGTCATTCCCACATAGAATGCATCACAGTGTAGGCAGGTCAGTTGGTAAATCATGTGGGTGCTTTCACACGTGGCTCTGCCTTTGATCGTGTACACCTTCCGGGTTACAGGACTGGAGTAGGTGGTGGTGGGAGGGTGCATGGGACAGGTTTTGCATCGGGGGCGGTTACAAGGATAGGAGCCAGAAGGTAGGGAAGGTGGTTTGGGTATTTCATGGGGATGAACTAACAGGTTACGAAGGTTAGGTGGATGGCGGAAAGACACTCTTGGCGGAGTGGGGAGGATTTCATGAAGGATGGATCTCATTTCAGGGCAGGATTTGAGGAAATCGTATCCCTGCCGGAGAGCCACATTAAGAGTCTGATCCAGTCCCGGAAAGTATCTTGTCACAAGTGGGGCACTTTTGTGGTTCTTCTGTGGGGGATTCTGGGTTGCCACGAAGACCTAGGCTGTAGGGAATCTGCTCCAGTCCGGAATCCCTGAATCATTACACCAACAACCTGACAACAGCTTTCGCATCCCGCAACTACCCTCCCGACCTGGTACAGAAGCAAATAACCAGAGCCACTTCCTCATCCCCTCAAACCCAGAATCCCCCACAGAAGAACCACAAAAGTGCCCCACTTGTGACAGGATACTTTCCGGGACTGGACCAGACTCTGAATGTGGCTCTCCAGCAGGGATACGACTTCCTCAAATCCTGCCCTGAAATGAGATCCATCCTTCATGAAATCCTCCCCACTCCGCCAAGAGTGTCTTTCCGCCGTCCACCTAACCTTCGTAACCTGTTAGTTCATCCCTATGAAATCCCCAAACCACCTTCCCTACCCTCTGGCTCCTATCCTTGTAACCGCCCCTGATGCAAAACCTGTCCCATGCACCCTCCCACCACCACCTACTCCAGTCCTGTAACCCGGAAGGTGTACACGATCAAAGGCAGAGCCACGTGTGAAAGCACCCACGTGATTTACCAACTGACCTGCCTACACTGTGATGCATTCTATGTGGGAATGACCAGCAACAAACTGCCCATTCGCATGAATGGACACAGGCAGACAGTGTTTGTTGGTAATGAGGATCACCCTGTGGCTAAACATGCCTTGGTGCACAGCCAGCACATCTTGGCACAGTGTTACACCGTCCGGGTTATCTGGATACTTCCCACCAACACCAACCTATCCGAACTCCGGAGATGGGAACTTGCCCTTCAGTATATCCTCTCTTCTCGTCATCCGCCAGGCCTCAATCTCCGCTAAATTTCAAGTTGCCGCCACTCATACCTCACCTGTCTTTCAACAACTTCTTTGCCTGTGCACTTCTGCCTCTACTGACATCTCTGCCCAAACTCTTTGTCTTTAAATATGTCTGCTTGTGTCTGTATGTGTGGATGGATATGTGCGTGTGTGCGAGTGTATACCTGTCCTTTTTTCCTCCTAAGGTAAGTCTTTCTGCTCCCGGGATTGGAATGACTCCTTACCCTCTCCCTTAAAACCCACTTCCTTTCGTCTTCCCCTCTCCTTCCCTCTTTCCTGATGAGGCAACAGTTTGTTGCGAAAGCTTGAATTTTGTGTGTATGTTTGTGTTTGCTTGTGTGTCTATCGACCTGCCAGCGCTTTCATTCGGTAAGTCACCTCATCTTAGTTTTTATATATAATTTTTCCCACGTGGAATGTTTCCTTCTATTATATAGACAGTATACCAATTTTTACCAACATACACCTATTAGAACTAGGAAGCTGAAGCTCATATTTTCCTAGACAAGCAATTAAACTGTGTGTCTCACCACAAAGCCATTCTATTAATTAGTAAATAACTAACCAATCATACACTACATACAATAACAACCTAACAAGTATAGTGTGTTTTCCTATTTGTGATAATAATAAAAGATCTCATCAGCATTGTGCATATCATAAAACTGTAAATTTGCCTTAATTGTGAATGCTGGTTTACAAATCACTTGTCAATGTGGATGGCACTCTTGGTTCTTCGACATCTTCTGGAAGTAAGAGGAGTAGGTAAAACTACTGAATTTGTTTTTATTCATGGACCTACTTTATTTTGTGGTGCGAAGTTAAATTTTTCTTTAATGAAAGTTTCTTCCTCTTCCAGTTTGGGTAACAGATGGATAACTGTAGCTTTCGTTGCTTATAACAATGCAGGAAGAGCAGGTTTGGAATCCTTTGAAACTAGGGAAATCCTAGCTTACCGTACTATACCTGTTTCTGAGATTATTATTGCTAGTGAGGGTTCCTACCTTTTACCGCACGGGAGTTTGTCTTTGTCTTGTCGTAGATGTTGTAAGATAAATTCCGATTGTAGTATTCACTTATGGGTGAAGGCTAGTGGTCCTGCTTCTTTGGAAGATTGTCGTATTGTGGGTGATTGTACTTTATATAATCATTGAAAGCAGATTTCAAATCGGCCCTTTTAAGGGCCACAAATACTACACATTGATTTTGCCAAAAGCCGAGAAGCGATTCTTCTTGGGGTTTTAGCTCCCTGGGGCACTCTGGGATGCTCTCTGGGGCACCCTGGGATGCTCTGTGGGCTGGTCAATAGATGTCGAGCACAGTCTCTGATTGGTTGTCTTGGTTTTGGCGCGCAATTCAAATTACGTTTGAGCAACAAATATTTAAAGAATATAGTTAACTGCTTTTTGCAGATGATCAAGACTGGCAACATTACTTTTGTTTCTGGTACTACTTGTCCTTTAATGAAAATATAAAGATATGAAAGTAAACAAATTACAAGACTAGCATATGTCACAGGAAACCATAGGTCACTCATTACAAAACTGTATGACACATTTAAAGATTACCAGATTCGAAAGATCACTTATGGGAATGGCAGATGAACAGTCTTGTCCAAGGCAGTGTCGTGACTCCTTTCCTATCCAACCTCTCTACCAATGACAAAATAACATCAAATTACTTGAGTCACTTCCTGTACATTGATGATCACGCTGTCACAGCACAAAGAAAGAGTTTTAAGGAGGTAGTGTGCTGGTGTAAGCTGTTGCCAGCACACCAGTCGGCAAATATGTAGTGCGGAGATCGATAGTAGGTGCTGGATCAAGTGTCCCTATCAGAAGAGAGGCCAGAGGCAGGTTTGCAAGCAACATGTTACCAGTGCCCTTATGACAGTAAGTATTTAGGCAGCCACAGCTGACTGGAGGGCCGCACTAACTTAGTCACTGACACACTAACTCACACTCCAGTTTGGCATCTGTCAGTTCACATCCCAGGCTATGATTGCACATAGTGACCAGTATTGTGCCCCTAGCTAGATTACTAATATTGTTTGCAAGAGAACTATTATGGATGAGCTTGTACCACAATACATGGACTCTATTAAAGTTAAGTAGCAGCTATCGGTTCATGTAAATAAAGAACTGTGTTAATCCATATGTGCATTTGTGCTGTAGAAAGAGGATACCGGCCACACATAACAACATCCTCTCCCTTGCTCCCCTATGGTGCAAGACTCTACAGTGGTGATGAGGACTACAGGCAGAACACAATGTTGAATGTGCTCCAATAATCATGTCAGTATACTATCACAAAAAACACTTAAACCAAAACCCTCAAACACGAAGTCAGTGCCATCCACCTTCACTCAAAACAGTCAAATTGAAAGCTGAATATGTACAGATGCAAATGGAGAACTGGACCAAAGATGCTGAAAACCACAGATCAGTCACTGTGCTTCTCCACAGCAAAACGTGCTTGCCCAGAGTAGTACAGATCTTTAAATGCCAAAAATATCAATGTAAGCTTAAATAAAACATGCCAACTAATAACTGGTTGCATGAAACTCCCACTGGTTGGTAAACTACACAAAGCAGCTAGACTTACGGTCCACAGTATACAATGAACTGATCACAACCATACAGAGAAGCTTAAGCATACCTTCGATGAGTGCCACACCATGCCTTGTTTTGGAACTTCCTGTGGACCGAAAGACTTAAATCTGACAAGAAATTTGTGAGCAAAGAATTCACTGAGCCTCCAAATGATTACTCCCCACTACAGAAGATACCCAGTAGTGACAACCTGAGATGGAAGAGGAGCCTAAACCACATCAGAATGAGCATAGCACCAGTGAAGGCAAACTTGATCAAGTGGTGCCTTATGGATGAACATGATGACAGATGTGGTGGAGATCCAGATATGGATCTTCCCTTGTAGAGTTCTCAATATATGCTCTCCCCCTTTCAGCTGCTTCTTCCTTGCTTAGTACTGGCTTGCTGCTGCCTTAGCTTATAGTTTTCATACTGATACTTCTGTTCTCTGCATAGGCCTGTTTAATTTGACTGTGTACAGCATATATCATTCCCATAGTTATGCATAGTTGTACAGTCTTGAATTTCTGCTCTAGCCATTCCTGCTTAGCCGCTAAGCATTTTCTGTCAGTCTCATTTTTAGTTGTCTGTATTCCCTTTTACCTCATTTGCTACATGTATTCACATAATTAAGGAAGTAGACATACTTTGATATTAGCATACTTATTAGAAATAGCCTGCAGTGATTGTTTCTGCCTGTCTATGTATAAATTGACTTGTTCTGCATTCCTGAAGGCTGTCCTTTGGGATGGGTTTTACAGAACATGCTGTGTGAAAGAAGGAATGAATGTGTGAATGGAGAATACAATTTAATTGTGATATAGACTGTAATTTGGTAGTAAGGAAAGAGGAGAAAGAAAAAAATAGTAGGAGTACGTGAACTAGGGGAAAGGAATGAACAAGGAAGCCATACAGTTGAATTTTGCACAGAGAAAAATTTAATAATTGCTAACTCTTGGATTAAAAATTATGAGTGAATATCATACATTTGGAAGAATACTGGAGACATCAGAAGTTTACATATAGACTATTTAATGGTAAGAGAGAGAAATTTTAATATCATATTTTAAACTGCAAGAAATATCTAGGGGCAGACGTAGACTCTGACCTTACTTATGAATTGCAGATTAAAACTGAAGAAAGTGCAGAGTTTCAGACAGTGCATTAGCCAATGATTGGCTGAAACAGAGGAAATGAATGACTGTAATGGCAAATTTAATAATAATGGCTACTTCTGTATTAGAGATACTCTTTCTATTTACACAGTTTTAATTTAGTCATGTTTCAAACGTCTGTAGAGTCTTCAGAAATAAGGTATGTTATGACAGATCCAAATTATATCTTTTCTTAATTGTTGTCAAATTTACTTTCAGCCACAATTTCACCTGATGCTGCAGAGCGTTCAATATCTGGGGGCAAAATGTTCTATAGTGATCTTGGAATTATAGGACCAACAGCATCAGCTGTTATAGTTCTTCTAGCAGCTGCCACTGGCCTTTTATTGTACCTCAGAAAAAATCAAGAGATGTTGTCGTCAAAACCATTTGGAGGTATTTTTATCAATCAGCTACATATGAGTATCAGTTAATAATAACTGAGATGAAATTAATCATGCCAAAAGCACTTCGGAATGCTTGGTATTGTGACTCTACCACCTGTATACATTTGCAGTATTATATCCTTCCAACTTATGAAACAAAGTAAACATTCTTTTTATAATTACAAAACCAAGCAATTCTCCCTTGTATTCTGATTCTTATTTAATGATCCATAGTTTGTAGGTAATGTAATACCTGCTATGTTACTTGTGTTATTGCAGGGATTTCTGTGTAACTTATATACAGTAGACATGTATCCTTGATTGTATCTGTGCAGACTGAAGTGACAAATAAAAATTTATACCAAGGCCAGGATATGAACCTGGGTTTCCTGCCCACCAGGCAGATGTGCTAACCACTGCGCCACCCTGGTGCAGTGACTTTGCACAGTTACATGGAATACCCTTGCATTCCTCCCTCCTCCGTCCAAATTCTCATCCACATCTTAGCCCGTTTGGTATTCCCCCTAAACTTGAACAGTATGAGAGGTTCTCCAACTGTATTAGAATATACCTCAGCATTGAGCAAAATACCAAGTGAGCTGCGGCATGAATGGAAATTTGGACAGAGCAACAGGCATGTTGGTGTAATCCATGCTGTTGTGCAAAGCCATTGAGCAGGGTGGAGTAGTGGTTAGCACTCCTACCTAGTGAGCAGGACACCAGGATATGAACTGTGGCCTTGGCACAAATTTTCTTGTGCAGTTTTAGTCTGCATATATACATCAGGCAGGATCCCCCATTTAATTTGATGCCAAGGTGCTATTCCACTACAGTTGGGGAGCCTCTACAGTGCTGTTCAAATTGAGGGGCAATGAGAAAGTGGACCAAGGAATGAATGGGAATTTGTGCTGAAGAGGGAGGGATTGCAGGGTTGTCCATGCAGTTGTGCAAAGCTGCTGCGCCAGGTTAGTGCATCTGCTTAGTGAGCAGGAGACCCAGGTTTGAAACCCAGCCTTCCTTGGTACAGACTTTCATTTGCACTTCAGTCTGCATATATACATCATAGACGTTTGAAACCAAAGCTCTCTGGAAACATATAGTTTCATTTGATTCAAGCACCTGTGCCTGGGTCAAGGAGAATACAAATTGAGCTGAGACATGAATGGGAATTTGGATTGAGGAGGGAGGAGTGATAGGGTAGTCTGTGGCATTGTGCAAAGCTACTTTGGCAGGTTGGTACAGTGGTTAGCACTTATGCCTAGTAAGCAGAAGACCCAGATTCAAAAACTGGCTTTGATGCAAATTCTTTCATCACTTCAGTCTGTGTGTATACATTCAGTTCTGTACATGTTCTATCATTATGTTTCTTATGTCATCCCAGGAATAAATGATGAGGATGAAGTGGCACTTAAACACAAAAGGGCAGTGAGACAAATAACACTTAGTAAGCAACATTTTGATATTACTTAACTTTATAACATGCAGTGTCCAAATACACAGGAGGGTCACAATACAAACAAAGCGTTCAATATGGCAGCTCAAATCCAATCCGTTCATGTGGAGGTCACAAAAGTATTCAGCTGCAAGTGAGTGACCCCAAGACTGAACCAAGACCACCCATGAGCAGGTCCATGCCTTTCCAGCCCTCCCAATGGGGCGCTGCAGTCTCTGCCTGTGGATGCTGTCTCCACTGGAAGACATAGATTGGTACAAAGGGCTCCATATGTTCATATGCCCCTCCCCCAACCACCCCCTCCTCCACCATCATCATATACTGCAGCTGAACTCCCACCCACACACTGTCATGTCCTCTGAGCTCACCTAGGAACACCATCCCATAAACCTGGACAAAGAGTATGCCCCCATGCCCAGCAGTGACCAGAGTCTTCCTCCCTTGACGACGGCAATGGCACGGGCAATGACAGTGGCATAGGTGACAGTGATTCTGAGGGGCCATGGCGGCCCAGTGGAACACAGCTGAGTGGAGTGGTGCACCCTGCTGGTGCTGCAGCAATGGCAACATGGCGACATTGATATCTGTAGGCTCCCCATCCAGCATTGCCAGCACAGGACCAGATGGAGGCAAAGATGGCAGAGGCTGGGGGGTCATCCTGGGCAGCACGTCTCCATATTGAGAAGAGATGGCAGAACAACCAAGCCCACAAACACGCAACTGATTTTTATGGTGGTGTAACACTCCATAGGGCACCTGTACTAATTTCATGGAATAACCAATGATTTTCAACACAATTACCTTCTCCCAGCACTTGCTACCATGGAAGCATCTGAAAAAGACAAGATTATCAGGTTTAAACTGAGTGTGCAGCTGTGGAATGATAGCCAAACATGATGGGGGATGCAGCAGCTGGAAGAAGGATCCAAGCATGCAACAGCACCAGTGGTGAGCATTCATTTTGTGGCCGGGAGCAGTATGAGACCACAAACAACAATAGTGATTCCTCTCTAGTGTGAGAAGTGTACAACTGGGACATTTTTTGCTTCAATGTCTGAATCAGTTGTTCAGCTACACCATTGGATTAGGAGTGAAGCGGTACAGTGGTGATAATGCTTGATTCCATTGGAAACACAAAACTGCTGGAATGCTACTGATGTAAACTGTGGTCCTTTGTCTGAAATGGCCACTTTAGGGAGGCCCTCTATGCAAAAAATGGACTGCAGTGTTTTCACTGTGCTAATAATTGTGGGGGAGCACATCAGAACCACAAATGGGAACTTTCTGTAAGCATCAGTGACAAGAAGCCAGGGGGGGTTCCCAAAGGGGCCCATGTAACCAATATGCACTCTTTGCCAAGGGAGGCTAGTCTGAGATCAGTCAAAATTTTTTTGTCTGTAGGAAGCGTGGTGCTCTATGCAAACCATACACTGTGAGGTGAATTGTTCAATTTGTTGTCCATACCAACCCCTGTGCTGTGGCATCAGGCAAGCTGCTTAGTTCTTGCCATGCCTCAATCGCTTTGATGTAGGAGGCCAAGAATTTACTGCTGAAGTGAAAAAGGAACCACTTCATGACATCGGTCATTTATCTATGTGAAGGAAATAACACGACTTTGAAGTGACAAATTGTATCACAGTGCAAAATAACAATGATCAATGGGGTTGCTGTTCTGCTGAAATGTGCACAGTCAGCCAGATTGGAATCCACAGTCAATGCCTGAGCAATCTGATGAGCATCAGTGTGGTAGCAAAATTCTTCAGAAGCGTCAAACACTAAGTCGGTGCTTACTGAGAGGCATGAAAGAGTATTAGCATTTGAGTGTTTTGTAGCTGGTCGATACACACTCTCATATTGATAACTGGCACTGCAGTTTTGGTCTGTACAGGGAGGAACCGGCCCCATCAAGCTAAACAGTGAAACATCTGGCTTATGATCTGTCACCAAGCAGAACTTCCTGCCATATATGTATTGGTGAAATTTGGTGACTGTAGACAATATCAAGAGCTTCTTTCTCTATTCATGAATATTTACTCTCAGCTCTGTTCCAGAATTTGGAAGCAAAAGCAATTGGTCTGTCTACAGATCCAATTCTGTGAGAAAGGATAGTGCTAATTTCATATGACAAAGCAACAATAGCAAGAATGACTGGCTTTGCAGGATCAAACTGCACGAAACAATAGTCACTAAGCAAGGCATCTTTTGAGTTTCTGAAGTACAATTTCATGATCATGAACCACACAAATGGAACATTCTTTCTGCAAAGGTGATGCAACAGAGCAGCAATCTGCACAGCCTGTGGGACGAATCGAATGTAATATTTAAATTTTTCTAGAATAGTTTGCTATTCAATTTCTCCCAGAAAAGCTTGCAATTCAGTTTGCTTGCAAGGAGCTGGCAGATCATGTATAGTAGTGAAGAATGATCGCAAGGGGTGAAACCTCTGATTGTTAATGATATGTTCTAGATACATAATTTCAGGCTGAAAGAATGAATACTCTCCTTTATTTTAATGTAAACCTACATCTTAGATAACCAGTTTGGACAAGAAGAGAATAGAAGCTTTCGAAATGTGGTGCTACAGAAGAATGCTGAAGATAAGGTGGGTAGATCACGTAACTAATGAGGAGGTATTGAATAGGATTGGGGAGAAGAGAAGTTTGTGGCACAACTTGACTAGAAGAAGGGATCAGTTGGTAGGACATGTTTTGAGGCATCAAGGGATCACAAATTTAGCATTGGAGGGCAGCGTGGAGGGTAAAAATCGTAGAGGGAGACCAAGAGATGAATACACTAAGCAGATTCAGATGGATGTAGGTTGCAGTAGGTACTGGGAGATGAAGAAGCTTGCACAGGATAGAGTAGCATGGAGAGCTGCACCAAACCAGTCTCAGGACTGAAGACCATAACAACAACAACAACATCTTAGAGCACTTTAAAAAGTTTGCATAAATTTGCTAGATGTTCCTCAGAAGTACATCTTGAAACAAGAATATCATCTAAGTAATTTCCACAAACTGGGACCAGGGTCATTAACTATTCAAAGTATCATTGAAAGATAGCAGGTGCGGAAGCCCTGCCATATGGCAAATGTGAAAATTTAAATAACCCCTGATGGTCGTTGATAACAAGAGCGTGCTGGAACTGTTCATCAACAGGTAACTGTGAACGTAAGCATCTCACTTAAAAAGTGAATAAAAGTGACCAGACCGTCACCCTCTGTGTGGTTTTAGTTTGTTTTGTCTTGTTTTTGCCTCAGTATCTCTTGTTCTGTCTCGGCTGTGATCTCTTCTGTTCCTTGTTTTTATTCTCTGTGGGTGTTCTTTGTCTTTGGAAAAAGGGACCGATGACCATAGCAGTCTGGTCCCTTTAATCCCCCCAAACCAACCAACCAAAAGTGACCAGCACCCTGTTTGTGCTTTAATTCGTCAGGCATATCAAAGGAAACGAGTCAATCACAATTTGTGGATTGACTGTTGACCTAAAGCCTGCACACAAATGTACTTTTCTTGATAGCTTCCATATGATGACTAACAGCAGTGCCCATTGGCTGGTACCAGGTGAGGTGGTGCAGTGGTTAGCACACTGGACTCACATTCGAGAGGATGACGGTTCAAACCCGCATCTGGCCGTTTCGATGTAGGTTTTCTGTGATTTCCTTAAATTGCTCCAGGCACATGTCAGGAAGGTTCCTTTCTAAGGGCATGGCCTATTTCCTCCCTCATCCTTGACACAATCTGAGCTTGGGCTCGATCTCTGATGACCTCGATATTGAGAGGGATGTTAAACCCAATCTTTCTTCCTTTTTCCCATTAACTGGCTGCAGTGGGTACAATCATTCCACTTTCTTGTTGAGCTAATAGTTCCTGAGCAACTTGGCCCCTAATTGCATGAGAAACAGGGCAAGCAAAAACAAAGTGAGGCTGAGCATTGCCTTTCATACAGATACAAGCCTCAGAATTGTCAGCCTGCCTAAATCGTCTTGAAATAAGCCAATAAATTCCTTGCAACTTCCCAATGTTGGAGTGACAGGCACAAATGAGTTCACTAATAAAACATGTCTTCTACTTTAAAGTCAAATAACTGAAAAGAATCCATTCTAAAAATATTTTTGCAGCCACATGAACGCAACACTATAAATGGAACTGTTTTGGCTATGCTGCAAAAAGTAGTGGGTGAGTTGCACAGACTAACACCAGAATGTCATTACCATTGTAGGCAGACAACATAGATTGACTCTGGTGTAATCATCTCTTTATTGAACAAGTAACCATTGACAGACTGCAAGCAAATTTTCTGTTTGGCAATTTCCACTATGACAAAGTTTGTTGTAGTGATGTTGAATGGAAGAAGTGTTTGACATTTTCTGTGATGCATTACAATGTGACTAGGCCTTGAAGATACTGCATTCACTTAGTGCACTGACTGTTTTTGCACTTCATTCCTTTTACAGCAAACTGCCTGTAAGTGTCCATGTTTCCCAAAATGGAAGCACTTAGTGTCATGAAATGACAGGCTTGGCACATATGTGCTTTGAAGCAATGGGAGCAAGAACTGACACTGCTAGACTGTTTGTGTCAGTGCTGCTGGTGTTTACTATATTGCAATGAGACTTAGCATGCCTTGGCTGTCTGTTAACAGGCATACACTGTTTACAAGTATCCTGCACGAATTGGTGTGGAATCAAAACTATCCACTGAAATGTCATGCAAGTCCTGATGTTCAATCAAATGAAGCACTTGTTAGAGGGTGGGGTTGGGGTACTTTAAAATCTGATCAGAAATGCAAGAATCTGACACATTTTGTGTGATAGCATCTCTAATCATTTCATCACTAAATTACCACCACACTCGCACTTCTAATTACTGTGACAGGTCAACACTGCAGTACAGCTACCCATTGCTTATAGGTCTGATTTGCTTCTCATTGGAGGCAAAAAAATTTATTCCTAGCTGCAACCACATTGATCTGAGAATCCTAATACTTGTGTAGCAGAGCTACCAGATTTTTCTAGGCACACTTTCAGGGCACATGGTTGGGAACAGTTTTATAGTAAGAAGATAAGTAGGCACACCAACTGTAGCCAGAAAATAAGGAGGTTTTGACATATCTTGCACTTGATGCACTGCAAAAAGTACATTGAGCTGAGTACAATACACAGTCCATTCCTCCATGTTAATTTCAAATAGCCAAAAAGGTGGCCCAAAGTTGGCACTTGGTGGTGATGGTGCTGCTGCTGCTTGATATGACAGGATCTGTGTCATCATTTGCATTACGTGTTGCATTTCCTGGACCTGAAACTGGATAACATGAATTGAAGAGGGTTCTTGCACTGTGTTTTGCAAATTGCTAGCCATAATTAAATAACAAGAACAAAACACCCAAAAGAAATTAGCTAAAAGAAACAGTGTTAGGTGCAGCTTGAAGAACAAGAGAATTTCAATAAATGCAGCAGTGGAAGTAAGCACAAATACACACAAAGACAAATAACAAATCAGTGCAAGCAGTGAGAGCAAGTGAAAAGCAAAAGTGACTGCAAAACAAGCATAAATTTTAAATCCAATTATGTTTAGATGCAGTATCCACATACACAGCAGGCCACCATACAGGCAAAGTGTTCAGTAAAGCAATTCAAATCCAATTCATTCAGATGGAGCTCACAAAAGTCCAATTAATGATGACTGGTTAGCAGGCCTTGTTAACTCAGCAGGTGACCGCAAGACTGAACCAAGACTGCCCTCAAGCTGGCCGGTCTGCTCCTTTTCAACTCTTCCAATGGGGCACTGCAGCCCCTGCTTGCAGAGGCTCTCCCTGCCAGAGGATATAGATGTGCTGCAGCTCACATGGCTTAGGCTGCCAGCCTCTGCAAGTGACATGGCAGGTAGTGGAGTCAATGTGGAAGCACTTCACAAAGCTTGTAGACCAAGAATAACTCATACATTTTTTCTTTTCTTACATTTGAAAACCTCACTGAAATATCTTCTTGACAGTGAACTATTACTGTTGTAAAGTATTTTGTTCCAGAACTGCACAGACTAATGTGATGGGCAATAAATTAGAATAATGCAGTATAATCAATGAAGTAATTATTCTGCAAAATTGGATTGCAGAAATCTCAGCTAAAGTCAGTAAATCAACATTGTGCAAAGGCCTCTTCAAATAGTCTTATGTTTTTACATCCCTTTCCCATTATGTTTTCTTTTTAACTAAATGTGGAGCTGGTTAATAAACTTCTTAAAATAAGTGTAATAGATTTTCTGCTAATTATACCAGACACTAAGTTGAGACTTGCTCTGCATCTTTGAGAATTCTATCTCACTGTGGGACTAAAAGAAGAGCGAATAGAGAAAAAGCTACATGTCTACATCAGTTCTATCTGTGCATTTGGTAATTTAATGTTGTTGGCTTGCATACCTGCGTTATTAGTAATATATTAATGAATTTTAGGTTATATTTGTCTATGTGCAACTGATAAATGCAATTTTTGTGTTAACCAACCAATTTCACCTTACTTTAGCGAGGTGTCTTTAGTGGTGTTGCATATTGTGCTCTATTGCTTATAAGCTACAAACATTATATAAACAATACATATATTTTATTACTTATGGTATGTGTTTGTCTTTCACATATGTTGTGCTGTTCTTCTGGTGGAGCTATTCTTATTTCTTTTCCACTAAGAAATCTTATCAGCAAAGACAGATTAATAAAATGGCAGGATCTGAACTGTTTGCACAGCTTGTTCACAATAACTTGGCACTTTTATTGGCACTGTAAAAAAACAGAGAAAATTGGAACTAGTCAAAAGAATTTCATTTGTCTCTGAGTGCTGCCAATGCTAAGCTGCCACTACAGACGAAGTGTTACCGTACGTGTCGAAAGGCACAAAACACTTATAATAGTATCAGAAGTGCTTCAAACAGCTGATGCTGGCTTCCCCTCACAGTTCCTGTCCCTTCGGCAGTTCTAATTTGGGGGAAGACACACTTTCTGCAATTCTTGACATCCACCACACATATTGTCAACTTATCATGTTATCATGGACATACTGTAGCTTACAAATAAATTAGCATGGAAAGTAAATGAAAAGTGCTGCATTTATGTGAGAATGTAAATCTGTTTAAGGGCACAGAAGATGTTTCATAAAGTTAAGTAGAACACTTGTAACAAAGTGAAAACTAGATTTATCAATTGCACATTCACAAACAGAACATAAAAATGAATAATATAATACAATAAACAACAGAAAATCTGGAAGTGAATAGCAACAATATGAAATGGGAAAGATTGCTACTCACCATACAGGGGCACTGAATGGCAGACAGACACATTTTAAATGTACCTGTCTGTAGTTGGGAGCTCCAATGTTAGGCGCGTAATGGGGCCCCTTAGGAACATGGTTGCCAAGGAGGGGAAGGAAGCCAGTGTGCACTCCGTGAGCATTGTCGACAGAACCAACTGTGGTCCTTCGATGCAGAGCCAAGTGGAGAATCTGAATCAGAGGTTCAGGCGGTTCGGTGACCATGTAGGCTGCAGATTCCTTGACTTGTGCCATCGGGTGGTGGGTTTCCAGGTTCCGCTTAATAGGTCAGGTGTCCATTACACACACGAAGTGACTACATGGGTAGTGGTGGCTGTGTGGAAGGGATTGGGTTAGTTTTTAGGTTAGAGGGTCTCAGGAAACCACAGAAAGGGTGTCCATCTAAACAGTGGCAGGTAAAACACAGTAAGGTAGTTGTAAAAATGATTGTTATTGTAGTTGTAAATTGTTGTAGCTGTGTTGGCAAAGAACCAGAGCTCCGAGCCCTAATAGAAAGCACTGAAGCTCAAATAGTTATAGGTATGGAAAGCTGGCTAAAGCCAGAAATAAGTTCATCTGAAATTTTTTTCAAATGACCTAACAGTGTTCAGAAAGGATAGATTAAATACGGTTTGTGGTGGACCATTTATTGCTGTCAGATGCAGTTTACCTTGTAGTGAAACTGAATTAGATAATTCCTGCAAAGTTGTATGGTAGAGGTTATACTTGATAATCGGACAAAACTTTTTTTTTACTGATGCCCCCCCTCGACTCTGAAGATACAGTTGCTGAACTGTTCAAAGAAAACCAGAGTCTCATTTCAAATAGGTACCCCACTCATACAATTATAGTCAGTGACGACTTCAATCTACCCTCAATATGCTGGAAAAATTATATGTTTAAAGCCAGTGGCAGGCATAAAATGTCATCTGAAATTGTACTGACTGCTTTCTCAGAAAATGATTTTGAATAATTAGTTCATGAGCCCACTCGAAGCGTAAATGGTTGAGAAAGCATACTTGACCTCATAGCAACAAATAATCATGGACAAATAGGGAGCATCATGATAAATACAGGGATTAGCAACCACAAGGCAGTTGCTGCAAGGCTGAATACTGTAACACTGACAACCATAAAAAAAAAATTGCAAAGTACATCTATTTAAAAAAGCTGATAAAAATGCTCTTATTGCCTTTTTAAGAGACAGTCTCCACTCCTTCCGATCTGATCACGAAAGCATAGAAAAGATGTGGAATGATTGCCAAGGGATAGTATCAACGGCAATTGAGAGATATATACCCTATAAATAAATAAGTGATGGTACTGATCCCCCATGGTACACAAAACGAGTCAAATCGCTGTTGCACAAGCATTGGAAAAAGCATGCCCAATTTAAAAGAACGCAAAATCCCCAAGATTGGCGAGGTCTTGCAGAAGTTTGAAATATAGCGCGTACTTCAATGTGAGATGTTTTTAATAATTTCCACAACAAAACTCTGTCTCAGAAGCTGGCAGAAAACCCAAAGAGATTCTAGTCATACATAAAACACACCAGTAGCAAGGTGCAGTCAATACCTTCACTGTGCGATTACAACGGTGAAGTCACTGATGACAGTGCCACTAATGCAGCATTATTAAACATGGTTTTCCGAAACTCTTTCACCAAAGAAGACAAAGTAAAATATTCCTGAATTCCAATCAAGAACAATTGCAAAGATGAGAAATATAGATGTTGATATCCTCAGTGTAGCAAAGCAGCTTAAGTCACTTAATAAAGGCAAGGCTTCCAGTCAAGATTGTATACCAGTCAGGTTCCTTTGAGAGTATGCTGGTGCGATAGCTCCATATTTAACAATTATATTCAACCGCTTGCTCACAGAAAGTTCTGTACCTAAAGACCCGAAAATTGCTCAATTCACACCAATACCCAAAAAAGGAAGTAGGAGTAATCTGTTGAATTACAGGCCCATATCACTAATGTCGATTTGCAGTAGGGTTTTGGAACATATACTGTGTTCAAACATAAATGAAGTACCTCGAAGGAAACGATTTATTGACACATAGTCAGCATGGATTCAGGAAACATCATTCTTGTGAAACACAACAAGCTGTTTATACTCATGAAGTAATGAGTACTATCAACAGGGGATGTCAAATTGATTCCATGTTTTTAGAATTCCGGAAGGCTTTCGATACCATTCCTCACAAGCATCTTCTAACCAAACTGCGTGCCTATGGAATATCGCCTCATTTGTGCAACTGGATTCGCAATTTCCTGTCAGAAAGGTCACAGTTCATAGTACTATATGGAACGTCATTGAGTAAAACAGAAATAATATCCAACGTTCCCCAAGGAAGTGTTATAGGCCCTCTATTGGTCCTGATCTATATTAACAACATAGGAGACAATCTGAGTAGCCCTCTTAGATTATTTGCAGATGATGCTGTAATATACCGTCTTGTAAAGTCATCAGATGACCAAAATGAATTGCAAAACGATATAGATAAGATATCTGTGTGATGCAGAAGTGGCAATTGACCCTGAATAAAGAAAAGTGTGAAGGTATTCACATGAGTACCAAAAGAAATCCGCTAAATTTCAGTTATGCGATAAGCCACACGCATCTGAATGCTGTAAATTCAACTAAATACTTAGGGATTACAATTACAAGTAACCTAAATTGGAACGATGACATAGATAATGTTGTGGGTAGAGCAAACCAAAGACTGTGATTCATTGGTAGAACACGTAGAAGGTGCACCAGATCTACTAAGGAGACTGCTTACACCACACTTGTCCGCCCTATTCTGGAGTACTGCTGTGCGGTGTGGGATCTGCATCAGGTGGGACTGACGGATGGCACTGAAAACATTCAAAGGAGGGTGGCTCGTTTTGCATTATTGTGAAATAAGAGAGATAGTGCCACAGACATGATATGTGAATTGGAGTGGCAATCATTAAAACAAAGGCATTTTTCATTGTGACTGGATCTTCTCATAAAATTTCAATCACCAGTTTTCTCTCCCAATTGTGAAAACATTCTGTTGCCACCTACCTACATAGAGAGAAATGACCATCAAAATAAAATAAGAGACATCAGGGCTCCCACAGAAAAATTTAAGTGCTCGTTTTTCCGCATTACATTCGAAAGTGGAACATTAGAGACAGCTTGAAGGTGGTTCATTGAACCCTCTGCCAACACTTAATTGTGAGTAGCAGAGTAATTACATAGATGTAGATGTAGATGCCCCTCAATGCCTTGTCCATGTGTTGAGCAGCAATCTGTTCTAATTCATATTCTTCTATATAAATATGTTGATATTTTCTTGTTAGCAGGCTATAAATGTCATGGTGTCATAAGGTCTTGTATGAAATTTTATGACAGTTAACCATAAAACATAGTTCATACCATTATGTCAAAATTAAAGAAAAAATAGCATCTAGAAAACAAGCATATTAAGAGCAATTATTTTTATTGTAATCATCAAAATTAGCAAATCAGAGTACAACTGGGCAGTCCTTTGCATACCAGTGTGAAAAATATGTCTCTGATGTGTTTTTTTGTAGGAACAGATTTGCAGCAATTACATTTCATGTCTTCCAGATAAGCCATTGGAGGACTTAATGTCAGGAGCAGATAAGAAGACTGTTGCACCCATTTATGACAGTGATGATGGTCTGGTGGCACTAAGTCCAACACCACAGGAGTCCGTGTACCTGCCTACACCAGTGAGAGTTTCACCTGCCCACAGGAAAGGCATAAGCCCCTACGCAACATTTCGAGTTCCTTTAGAAGTATCAATGAAAAATGCTGAAAATATTGAGTCATGTGTGTCATCTGGACCTGTTCGGTACCCTGGGAACATTAAGATTTCAGAAATGGTAAGTATATTTTTGGATGGGGGGAAATGAATGCTTTCTTTGTGAGTTTGTGTGATCTATTTAGTCATAATTTATTGAAGTAGCTGTAATGCTTCTGTCAGAAAGTAATGCAATGTTCTCTCAGTTGGTAGATCCCTTGCAACCTGGAGTCTGAGGGACTTCACCTCTTTTCCAACTTTTCCTAATTGCTCTTTTATCCTTGACAAAGGAAGATGAAAGTTCCAAAAGCCTGATAGAACCTGTGTGGGTGTCTAATTGGAGAAGCAGGAGGGGGCACATCAGTTCACAGTTGACCAATGTACATTACAATGTAAGAGACAGTTTCATAAAAATAATGATTAGTTCACCAGTAAAAACATATATTTTTAATAGTTTCAAATATAATGCATTAAAAATTGCTGTGTGACTAAGACAATAAATCTTCCCATATGAATCCTTCATATCTGGTCTCCTTGGCAGCCCCGTTAGTGCATGTGCATCAGTCACTGAAAAAGATAAAGTGGAACAACAACATAAATCATGCCATGTGGCAGGTGGATACCGGATTTATTGGAAGAATCTTAAAAAAGTGTAATTAATGCCAAAAGAGATCTCTTATAAAATACTTTTTTGATGAGTTCTTGAGTATTGTGAAACCTAAGTTTCTCCTTGTGTAAACAAAGCTCAAATAACTTATGGGAATGCGGCTGAGTGACATTGTTGAAATATTGGCGTTTGTCAACTACATCACCTGGCTGCATTCCTGAGTATTGTTAGTGAATCTGGGACCCTTACCGAGTTGGATTAACAGAGGCAATGATTCAAAGAGGTGCCTCACAATTTGTCATGGATACATGTAGTCATCATGAGACTGTCACAAAAATGGTCAACAAACTGCTGTGGGTAACACTTTTAGAAATATGTTGTTTGATGTAGTGAGTCTTATTGACATGATTCCAAGAGCCCACATTCAGAAACATATTACTTCCTTCAAGTTCCTACAGTTATCATGCTGGCAAAATTACAGGAGTTCCAGTAGTCTCTTCTCATGTATCTTCCACAAGTGTAATAGTAAAGGGAAGGAAATAAATGTAGTACAACAAAAACTCTCTGGTACAGTCCCTACGGCTGCTTTGTGAATGTGGATTTAGATGTTCACAATTTTGGGGTTGACAGATCATGTCCTGGTGATGGAAGAACTTTTCACCAACACTATCTATACTTTGCAAGCCACTTTATGGTGTATGGTGGAGGTAGCACTGTTATTTTCCACTTCCTTGTTCCATTTCAGAATAGTGCATGGGAAGAATGATTGTTGGTAAACACCATACAAGTTCTAATTTCACTGATTTTCACACTGAGGTCATTTTGTGAGATATATTTGAAAGGAAGTAATATGTTGCCTGACTCCTATTGAAACAATCTCTCAGAATCTCAACAGGAGACCTCTTCGTGATGCACAACACTTCTATTATAACATCTTCTGCCACATGCTCTTGTAGTGAATGATCCCATGATGGAACATGTTTGTCATGCTTGTATCTTCCCTGTCTCTTTTGTTAGTCCATCATTGTAAGGACTGCAGGTTGATGTGCAGTACTAAAGAATTGGTCAAATGAGTGTTTTGTTAGCAACTTGTTTTGTAGATGAATTGCTTTTGGTTGATATTCTTCTAATGAATCTCAACATGGTATCTGATTTCCTGTAATTTGTTTTGTAGGGTCAGACCAGATGGATATGGATAGGTATTTTACAGATGTCAGCAGTGTAATTTAACAATAATATATCTCTGCATCTATTTACATGAAGTGTGTTACATTTATTTATACTCGGGGTCAACTGCCAGTCCCCACACCAGTTGTTGAGCCTCTTCTGGTGTCTCTGCATTTCATTACAGTCTCCTGGTGTTGAAACCAGTGGTTCCCAACATTCCTGAGACCATTACTCCTGAACAGGATCAGATGTCATGCACATCCTATGCAAAGTTTGGGATCTAATTAAATGTAAGATTGCAAAAAACTATAACAGTGCAATTAGAAAAAAAACTGTTTATAGTACAGATATAAAATACAAACAATGGAAACTCAACTGTTTTCTGCTTTTTCACTAAATAAAAAAATATTTGGTCAAAAAAATAATAAGTCAATGGGTTGCTTGGTTTTGCTTATTTATAACAGTCTTTCTTTTATATTTGCTCTGGTGTCTGCCATTTCATGTTGTAAGTGATGTACCAAGTTCTTCACCTTAATTTTCATTGCAAAGGTAGTCAAAAGTCTACTTTCAGTTGTAATTCATGGCAAATGGAATCAGTGTTCCTAAGAAATCTTCCTACCACTTCTACTGTATTAAAATCTTTTTATAGGGTGTTACCTTTACAAGATCCAGCAAATTGTACTTTGGCTTGAAGTTCACAATGTAAAAATATTCCTTCATCCACTGGAACAATCTTAGAACACAGGCCAATTTTCCAAATCTGAAAATACAGTTGCTTTTAAAATTTATTACTGATGGCAAATGATTATTACCATTGGATGAACATCAAAAGCAGTAAATAGTAGAGTAAAACCGATCTTCGTGAAATAAATAAATTTTCAAAATGAAACTTTTATTGTATATGACACAGAAAAATAACAAACAGTATGTGTAAGCAATTTTGACTCATGACAGTGAGATATGATCTTTTAACATATGGAGAGATGCATGTTGCAAATTATTGGGAGAGAGAGGAAAGCAAGTAAATGGATTAGGGAACAGATTAGAGTGAGGGATATAAATGATTAATGGAAAATCTCATATAAAGATGTGAAACAAGTACTAACAAAGAGATAGAGGGGCTGACCGGTACTTACCTCAGCTCAGTACAGCCGATAGATACACAAAACAGAACAGTGATAAAAGAAGTAGAGGTGTGCCACACAGTTCCCAGGAAGCTGGATAGTAGAATGCCAAAGGAAGCTATTTTCTGAATTCCAAGAAATAAGAAAAGACAGAGAAGGTATACTTGTGAAATGTGTCCAGCAGCAATATTGATTCATACTGCTAAAGATCACAATTCATGGAAACATGTAGAGAAGGCCTTTATCCAGCAGAGGATATTAGATGACTGATGATGGTGATAATGAAGTGTTATTTATTGTAGTGAGATTTTGATAATAGAGATTATTTGCACAAACTAATTTAGAGAGGCCCCTCAGAAATCTTCACTTTACCCATCAGGGGGTAATTATCCCCAGGTTGAGAACCACTGCTACAAACCAGGGGTGTACAAACTTGCTAGTACTGAGGGCCACACACTCCTCACTCTGTCTAAATAAAAGCTGAAAAAAAATGACCATACTCTAATGAGTAGGCTGACGAAGCTCTTGATGAAAGATATTGTCTGTAGAATACATGAAACACTGACAACTGTACAATGTCATTTCCTGCAGGCTCATATGCAGCTCTTATTGCTGCAACAGCTTTGTTGCACAACTTCAAAAATTGTGTGCTGTTAGATGAGTTATGATTCCAAATTGAGATCCCTGTGCCGCAATGTCAGATAGATGGGTGTGGCTCGTAAGAATGAAGTTCTACATAGACCTTAACTCTCTTTTCTGGGAGGAAACGAATGATGAGTAAAAACAAGAATTTACAAGAATGAAAGGTGATGGGTGGGGGATCAGAACAGTGGGGGGCCCCCATGCATCTAAGGGGCTGCGATCTGTGCATTCCTGTTACAGACAGTAGCACTGTCTATGAACTGTCTCATAGAGCTTTCAACACTCTCTCTTACAACTGCCCATTGCATGCCCTATTAAAAATTACATGTTGAGTTCCATCCGCTAGGAAGTTTTAACACAAGTCACAAATCTGGAACAATCATCAATCAAGGTCACATTTTGTTCACTAAATGAGAATGCAGAACTGTATTGAGTGTCTTCTGGAAATCAGTGAAGATGGCATCAAACTGCATGCTGTTGTCTATGACACTCTGGGTATTGTGAAATTCATTTTGCAGTGAGTTTCACATAATACCTGTTTGCTTAATCCATGTTGATCTTTGTAGAAGAGACCAAGAAGATCATAATATGGTAAGATAAAACTACTAGTTCAATAATTCTGCTACATACTGACGTCAGTGATAAATTACAAGCCTGTAAATCTGTGCACCTGTCTGATGGCCCTTCTTTAAAATGTGAATGGCATGTGTTTTTCATGCCACTTTGTATCATCCATTTCTCCAGCAACCTACAAAAAACTACTATTAGAGAAACAAATTTTTCACATAATCTGTAGTCTTACAGGTAGCTCATCCAGTCCAGGTAACCTTCCATTGTTGAGTAATGTTAGTTTTTTATTCTGCAATTACTTATCTCAACATATATGACTGAAAGAAGAAAAACATATGATAGTCTTCCTCGGTGAGATAATTTTGGAAGATTGAATTCAGTATTTTGGTCTTCTTTCATCATTTTCTGTTTCAGGACCAGTATATTCACTGAGTGACACAGCAACTGATTTTGATCTGCTTAGTGATTTTAAGTGAGGCTGAAGCTTCTTAGGTTTTTTACACAGATTATTTGGTAATATTTTGCTTTAGAATTCATCACACTCTAGGCACATTGCTCTCCTTTTTCTTTCTTTGGCTGTCTTCAGGTTTTGTTTAGTAATAAGGCTCTAACCTCATGTAAATCTGTGATGAAGTTCTCTTTGCTTCCATACCAACATTCCAACAAGTGTATTGAACCACTGCACATGTTTGCCATCTGTTACATATAGGTCGAAGGTATATTGTAGAATACTTACAAATTTTAGCCATTTGTGACACAACTCTCATGGTTTGCAGAGGAAGTGCCCAGTGGGTGGAAACAAAGAAAGCCATTCTGATTTCGGCAACTGAATGACTAGAGGATCTCTAAGACAATCATTACACACAACATATTTACTTTGCAAGCTGCAAAACCAATACAGTAAAGTCAGAAATGAGGTGTCCTTACAGTTTGCCTCACACTCATCCTATCTCAGTTCAAAAAAATCAGTCATGCCCAAAGATCTTGCTGTGTTGTTACTACTTGTTATTGTGAAAACAGCTAACTTCTTGTATCAAGGTTATGTTGCCGTTAATCTCAGCTTTCATATCAAATTGTCATGATGTTTGGATGGAGGGAATAGATGTTCGTCTTCAAGAACACACTTTGATATAACAGTCCCTTAATTCTTCACTTCAGTGTATCTTTTGACTGTGATGCAATGAATTCATATTTTGGCTGTAACACAATTGGGTGGAGTGTCATTATCACATCAGCAGTTATGTTTTCATGAGTTTCCGTTCACAGAATGTAGCTATTGTACTTTGTTTTGTAGGTGTACTGTGCTCTTTTCCACATTAAAATGTAGTGAAACTACAATTCATGCTTATTACAACTATAAATGGCAGTAACCTTCCTCATGTCACAAAATTTATTTTACAATCACCTGTAAAAGAGTACGTGAACAAAAAGAAGATGTATCAGAAGTATTGTACCACACACAATATGAAATAGTGGATCCTCTTCCTGGAAGGGAAAGCTGTGTGACCAAAGTTCTACATTAATCAAGTAAGTCAATGGGTGATTTTATCAATAACATTATCCCGCGCCACTCATATACCACTGGTGCATACTATATACCCTCAACAGTAACATCACAGTGTTCAGACGGATACCAGAGTGAGTGATAAACAGCTGATACACAACCTTAAGTGAGGAATCTGTTAACTTGTTTTTGTAAGATATCCATCGTCCCAGACACTCAGCATATAGGCACTATCTTCCCCAGTCTGAGCAAGTGGAGAAGAATGTTCTGGATGTTTAGATCTAGGGCATATAAAAGGCTGCGTAACATTCATATAATAATACCCAATGAGAAAATTTAACCTCTAATCATCTGCTTTAATAGTCTAACGACTATGCAGAATTTGGCATTAATTGAATCCTTTCTTTACCAAAGTCTGAATATGTAATATTGGGTACTGTGAACCAAGGACACCACCAGCATAGACCTGACAGTGTATATTATCATAAAGCCCTGCTGTTTATATAGTTTAAATTAATTATAAAAATGAAATCACAATTTTTGTAGTTCAGTAGATATATTACAAATGTGTAACTCATTAGTAGCCAAGATGAGTTATTGATTCAACTCGTAGCCCCTGATCATTCAGTGGTAGCTACCCTTTCTTCTCAAAACGCCATGTTATTCATGACTGACTGTTGTGCAGTATATCATATGTGCATGAGGAATGGCCAGAAATGCAAATTACTGCAGAACTAAATGGAAACAAAGCATCTTACATTACTAGGAGCAGCTGGCAGCTCTCTTGTTACCTACACAGAAGCTGTTTTACAGTTTGTTATACCTAACTTAATGTCCTCATGGTGCCACAAAATGTAGAAAACCAGATTTAAGTTTAATATCTCATAGCTGTTGATGTCATTATCAGTGGAGTGCCATCATAGGTAGATAAGATTTCTGAGAGATTGAGTATGATGCTTTTCCCAAAATTTGACTTCAGTGATGGAAGGGAATGATGAAAAAGTAAATCGAGGGGCTGGCCAGTACTTACCTCAGCTCAGTACAGCCGATAGATGCACATAAAACAGAACTGAAAATTTACATTCCTAGCTTTCGGAACTTTGTTCCTTCATCAGGGAGGAGAGAGGGGAAAAAAGGGAAGAAGGGAAAGTGGATTCAGTTACTCACAACCCAGGTTATGAAGCAACAGGGAAAGGTAAACAGGGAGGGTAGCAAGGATGGAGGCATGGTTGTCAGAGGGAAGCCAAAGATATTCTACTGTAAGTACTGTGCCAGCTTCAAACCAAAGAGGATGCATACAGAAGTAAGAGGTATATAGTATAAAGATAAACACAACTATGTAGGATGAAAAGATGCGTGAATGGCTAAAGAGGAAAGGGAAAGAGGAGAAGACTGAAGAGTGAATGGGAGTGAGGTGGTTTAACGTAGGTTCAGTCCAGGGGGATGGCGGGATGAAAGGATGTGTTGGAGTGCAAGTTCCCATCTCCGCAGTTCAGAGGGACTGGTGTTGGGTGGGAGAAGCCAAATGGCACATACGGTGTAGCAGGTTCCTAGGTCCCTAGAATTATGCTGGAGGGCATGCTCCGCTACTGGGTATTGGGCATCTCCTAGGCGGACAGTTCGTCTGTGTCCGTTCATGCGCTCAGCCAGTTTGGTTGTTGTCATGCCGATGTAAAAGGCTGTGCAGTGCAGGCATGTCAGTTGATAAATGACATGTGTGGTTTCACACGTAGCCCTGCCTTGAATTGTGTATGTTTTACCAGTAGCGGGGCTGGAGTAGGTGGTTGTGGGGGGATGCATGGGGCAGGTTTTGCAGCGGGGTCGGTTACAGGGGTAGGAACCGCTGGGTAGAGAAGGTAGTCTGGGAATATTGTAGGGTTTAACAAGGATGTTACGGAGGTTAGGGGGGCGACGAAAGGCAACTCTGGGTGGTGTGGGGAGAATTTTGTCAAGGGATGATCTCATTTCAGGGGTTGACTTGAGAAAGTCATATCCCTGGCGGAGTAATTTGTTGATGTTTTCGAGGCCAGGATAATATTGGGTGACAAGGGGGATGCTTCTGTGTGGTCTGGGGGTAGGAACATTGTTGTTGGACGGGGAGGAATGTATTGCTCGGGATATCTGTTTGTGGACAAGGTCTGCAGGATAGTTGCGGGAGAGGAAAGCACTGGTCAGGTTATTGGTGTAGTTGTTGAGGGATTCGTCACTGGAGCAGATACGTTTGCCACGAATACCTAGGCTGTAGGGAAGGGAGCGTTTGATGTGGAAAGGATGGCAGCTATCAAAGTGAAGGTACTGTTGTTTGTTTGTGGGTTTGATATGGACAGAGGTGTGGATGTGAGCTTCAACAAGATGAAGGTCAACATCCAGGAAGGTGGCTTGGGTTTTGGAGAAGGACCAGGTGAAATTCAGATTCGAAAAGGAGTTGAGGTTATGGAGGAAATTAAGGAGTGTTTCTTCACCATGAGTCCAGACCACAAAGATGTCATCTATAAACCTATACCAGGCCAGGGGAAGCAGCTGTTGGGTCTTCAGGAAAGCCTCCTCCATGCGGCCCATGAAGAGGTTGGCATAGGAGGGAGCCATCCTGGTTCCCATGGCCGTTCCCCTGATTTGTTTGTAGGTCTGGCCTTCAAAAGTGAAGTAATTATGGGTGAGGATGAAGTTGGTAAGTGTGATAAGGAACGAGGTTTTTGGAAGATCTTCGGGTGGGCGTTGGGAGAGGTAGTGCTCAAGGGCAGAGAGACCATGGGTATGTGGGATGTTTGTGTAAAGGGATGTAGCATCTATGGTGACAAGAAAGGTTTCAGGTGGGAGAGGAGTGGGAATGGATTTGAGGCGTTCTAGGAAGTGGTTTGTGTCTTTGATGTAGGATGGGAGTCTGCGGGTGATAGGTTGTAGGTGCTGATCTACCAGAGCTGAGATACGTTCAGTTGGGGATTTGAAGCCTGCTACAATGGGACGGCCAGGATGGTTCTCTTTGTGGATTTTGGGTAATAGGTAGAAGGTAGGGGTACGTGGCTCAGGTGGAGTGAGTAAGTCTATGGAAGCCGTTGTGAGGCCTTGTGAGGGACCTTGGATTTTTAGGATTTTTTGCAGCTCAGTCTGGATGGAGGGAATGAGATCCTGGGTGACAGCTTTGTAGGTTGAGGTGTCAGAGAGTTGACGCAGTCCTTCTGCCACATACTCCACACGGTCAAGTACGACAGTTGTGGAGCCTTTATCCGCCGGGAGGATGACAATGGAGTGGTCTATTTTCAGCTCCTTAATGGCACGGGATTCAGCTGGGGTGATGTTGGGGGTTGTCGGGATGTTCTTCAAGAAGGACTGGGAGGCAACACTGGATGTGAGGAATTCCTGAAATGTCTGCAAGGGATGGTTTTGGGGGAGGGGAGGAGGATCCCTTTGAGAAGGCAGTCGGAACTGTTCTAGACAGGGTTCAACACTGGGTCTAGTACTTGGGGGCTGTGTTTGGGTAGTGAAGTGATATTTCCAGTTGAGGTTCCGGGTGAATGAGAGGAGATCTTTAACCAGGGCAGTGTGGTTGAATTTAGGTGTGGGGCTAAAGGTTAAGCCTTTTGATAGAACAGATGTCTCTGGAGGAGAGAGGGATCTGGATGAGAGGTTTAGGACTGAATTGGGACTGGTGATATGTGGCATTTGACTGTGGTTATAGTTGAGATTTGGTCTGTGTGGGGTATGTGCTGGGATGGGGAGATTGAGTAGGGTGGCTAGGCTAGGTTTGTTGGCTATGAGGGGGGTTTGTTGAAGGTTCTGTTGTGGTTGGTGTTTGTGAGGGATAGGGAGAGGGACCCCACTTCTTAGGTGTTGCACTAGCACTGTGGATAGTTTTTTCAGGTGGTGTGTGGCATGGAACTCAAGTTTGCAGCTGGCTTCTAGGATGATGTTCCTCAGTGTGTTCTCCAAGCAAGGGTTTGAGAGGTGGAGGACTTTGAAGAGAGATAGGAGCTGTTGGGAGTGGTGGTTACATGAAGTAGTGTACAGATTCAGGACAAGTTGGGTAAGGGCTAAGGATTGAAGGTTCTGGAAGTCCAGGAGAGACTGGTGGAAGGAGGAATTGCACCCGGAGATGGGAACTTTTAAGGTAAGCCCTTTAGGGGTAATTCCAAAGGTTAAGCAGGACTGGAGGAAAAGTATGTGGGATTGCAGTTTGGCTACGGTGAATGCATTTTTCCGGAATAAATGTAAATAATGTGGTATAGGATTAGGGTACATAGTGGGTAACTGGTGGGTAGGGAAATTAAATAACTAAAGTTGAAATAGTAGTCATAAGAAGGAGTAAAACACGGAGGGAAGGACGAGAAGGAAAGAAAGTGTGTTGGTAATGTTCAATACCAAAGGAAGACCACTAAATAAGAAAAATACGGAAAAAGTTGACCAGACCAAGCAAGTATGTCCAGATCAGGGGGAAAAGAACACACGTAGCTCAAAAACTGAGATAGCGAGTGGCGAAAAAAGATCGCGCGTGCCGCAAAAGCGATCGCGCGTGCCGCAAAAGCGATCGCGCGTGCCGCAAAAAAGATCGCGCGTGCCGCAAAAAAGATCGCGGGTGGGGCAGAAATGTCCCAAAAAATTTTTCTTGTGGCAGAGAAATATAGCCAATGGCACAAAAATATCGCCAGCAACAAGAAATCGACGTAAATGGATGATACTGGTAGGTGTGGAAGAGATTGTTGGCAGTGATTGTTGGCTGGGAAACAGCGAATAACGAACGTTAAAACTATGGAATGTTGAATAAATAAATCAATAAATAAAAAAGAGAAGAGGACTATAAACGGAACAAGATAATAGGAGGAAGATGAAACTAGCACAGTTGGTGACGAAAATATTTATTTATGTATATATAAAACACTGAAGAAGAGAAAGTGTTAAGATGACAAACGTAAGTGATAGCTAACAAAAGGGACAAAACAATGAAGGATGTGGACCATATAGGTGATCTAAATGATTAATGGAAAATCTCATACAAGATATGAAACAAATACTAACAAAGAGATAGAGGGGCTGGCCAGTACTTACCTCAGCTCAGTACAGCCGATAGATGCACATAAAACAGAACTGAAAATTTACATTCCTAGCTTTCGGAACTTTGTTCCTTCATCAGGGAGGAGAGAGGGGAAAAAAGGGAAGAAGGGAAAGTGGATTCAGTTACATGAACGGACACAGACGAACTGTCCGCCTAGGAGATGCCCAATACCCAGTAGCGGAGCATGCCCTCCAGCATAATTCTAGGGACCTAGGAACCTGCTACACCGTATGTGCCATTTGGCTTCTCCCACCCAACACCAGTCCCTCTGAACTGCGGAGATGGGAACTTGCACTCCAACACATCCTTTCATCCCGCCATCCCCCTGGACTGAACCTACGTTAAACCACCTCACTCCCATTCACTCTTCAGTCTTCTCCTCTTTCCCTTTCCTCTTTAGCCATTCACGCATCTTTTCATCCTACATAGTTGTGTTTATCTTTATACTATATACCTCTTACTTCTGTATGCATCCTCTTTGGTTTGAAGCTGGCACAGTACTTACAGTAGAATATCTTTGGCTTCCCTCTGACAACCATGCCTCCATCCTTGCTACCCTCCCTGTTTACCTTTCCCTGTTGCTTCATAACCTGGGTTGTGAGTAACTGAATCCACTTTCCCTTCTTCCCTTTTTTCCCCTCTCTCCTCCCTGATGAAGGAACAAAGTTCCGAAAGCTAGGAATGTAAATTTTCAGTTCTGTTTTATGTGCATCTATCGGCTGTACTGAGCTGAGGTAAGTACTGGCCAGCCCCTCTATCTCTTTGTTAGTATTTGTTTCATATCTTGTATGAGATTTTCCATTAATCATTTAGATCACCTATATGGTCCACATCCTTCATTGTTTTGTCCCTTTTGTTAGCTATCACTTACGTTTGTCATCTTAACACTTTCTCTTCTTCAGTGTTTTATATATACATAAATAAATATTTTCGTCACCAACTGTGCTAGTTTCATCTTCCTCCTATTATCTTGTTCCGTTTATAGTCCTCTTCTCTTTTTTATTTATTGATTTATTTATTCAACATTCCATAGTTTTAACGTTCGTTATTCGCTGTTTCCCAGCCAACAATCACTGCCAACAATCTCTTCCACACCTACCAGTATCATCCATTTACGTCGATTTCTTGTTGCTGGCGATATTTTTGTGCCATTGGCTATCTTTCTCTGCCACAAGAAAAATTTTTTGGGACATTTCTGCCCCACCCGCGATCTTTTTTGCGGCACGCGCGATCTTTTTTGCGGCACGCGCGATCGCTTTTGCGGCACGCGCGATCGCTTTTGCGGCACGCGCGATCTTTTTTCGCCACTCGCTATCTCAGTTTTTGAGCTACGTGTGTTCTTTTCCCCCTGATCTGGACATACTTGCTTGGTCTGGTCAACTTTTTCCGTATTTTTCTTATTTAGTGGTCTTCCTTTGGTATTGAACATTACCAACACACTTTCTTTCCTTCTCGTCCTTCCCTCCGTGTTTTACTCCTTCTTATGACTACTATTTCAACTTTAGTTATTTAATTTCCCTACCCACCAGTTACCCACTATGTACCCTAATCCTATACCACATTATTTACATTTATTCCGGAAAAATGCATTCACCGTAGCCAAACTGCAATCCCACATACTTTTCCTCCAGTCCTGCTTAACCTTTGGAATTACCCCTAAAGGGCTTACCTTAAAAGTTCCCATCTCCGGGTGCAATTCCTCCTTCCACCAGTCTCTCCTGGACTTCCAGAACCTTCAATCCTTAGCCCTTACCCAACTTGTCCTGAATCTGTACACTACTTCATGTAACCACCACTCCCAACAGCTCCTATCTCTCTTCAAAGTCCTCCACCTCTCAAACCCTTGCTTGGAGAACACACTGAGGAACATCATCCTAGAAGCCAGCTGCAAACTTGAGTTCCATGCCACACACCACCTGAAAAAACTATCCACAGTGCTAGTGCAACACCTAAGAAGTGGGGTCCCTCTCCCTATCCCTCACAAACACCAACCACAACAGAACCTTCAACAAACCCCCCTCATAGCCAACAAACCTAGCCTAGCCACCCTACTCAATCTCCCCATCCCAGCACATACCCCACACAGACCAAATCTCAACTATAACCACAGTCAAATGCCACATATCACCAGTCCCAATTCAGTCCTAAACCTCTCATCCAGATCCCTCTCTCCTCCAGAGACATCTGTTCTATCAAAAGGCTTAACCTTTAGCCCCACACCTAAATTCAACCACACTGCCCTGGTTAAAGATCTCCTCTCATTCACCCGGAACCTCAACTGGAAATATCACTTCACTACCCAAACACAGCCCCCAAGTACTAGACCCAGTGTTGAACCCTGTCTAGAACAGTTCCGACTGCCTTCTCAAAGGGATCCTCCTCCCCTCCCCCAAAACCATCCCTTGCAGACATTTCAGGAATTCCTCACATCCAGTGTTGCCTCCCAGTCCTTCTTGAAGAACATCCCGACAACCCCCAACATCACCCCAGCTGAATCCCGTGCCATTAAGGAGCTGAAAATAGACCACTCCATTGTCATCCTCCCGGCGGATAAAGGCTCCACAACTGTCGTACTTGACCGTGTGGAGTATGTGGCAGAAGGACTGCGTCAACTCTCTGACACCTCAACCTACAAAGCTGTCACCCAGGATCCCATTCCCTCCATCCAGACTGAGCTGCAAAAAATCCTAAAAATCCAAGGTCCCTCACAAGGCCTCACAACGGCTTCCATAGACTTACTCACTCCACCTGAGCCACGTACCCCTACCTTCTACCTATTACCCAAAATCCACAAAGAGAACCATCCTGGCCGTCCCATTGTAGCAGGCTTCAAATCCCCAACTGAACGTATCTCAGCTCTGGTAGATCAGCACCTACAACCTATCACCCGCAGACTCCCATCCTACATCAAAGACACAAACCACTTCCTAGAACGCCTCAAATCCATTCCCACTCCTCTCCCACCTGAAACCTTTCTTGTCACCATAGATGCTACATCCCTTTACACAAACATCCCACATACCCATGGTCTCTCTGCCCTTGAGCACTACCTCTCCCAACGCCCACCCGAAGATCTTCCAAAAACCTCGTTCCTTATCACACTTACCAACTTCATCCTCACCCATAATTACTTCACTTTTGAAGGCCAGACCTACAAACAAATCAGGGGAACGGCCATGGGAACCAGGATGGCTCCCTCCTATGCCAACCTCTTCATGGGCCGCATGGAGGAGGCTTTCCTGAAGACCCAACAGCTGCTTCCCCTGGCCTGGTATAGGTTTATAGATGACATCTTTGTGGTCTGGACTCATGGTGAAGAAACACTCCTTAATTTCCTCCATAACCTCAACTCCTTTTCGAATCTGAATTTCACCTGGTCCTTCTCCAAAACCCAAGCCACCTTCCTGGATGTTGACCTTCATCTTGTTGAAGCTCACATCCACACCTCTGTCCATATCAAACCCACAAACAAACAACAGTACCTTCACTTTGATAGCTGCCATCCTTTCCACATCAAACGCTCCCTTCCCTACAGCCTAGGTATTCGTGGCAAACGTATCTGCTCCAGTGACGAATCCCTCAACAACTACACCAATAACCTGACCAGTGCTTTCCTCTCCCGCAACTATCCTGCAGACCTTGTCCACAAACAGATATCCCGAGCAATACATTCCTCCCCGTCCAACAACAATGTTCCTACCCCCAGACCACACAGAAGCATCCCCCTTGTCACCCAATATTATCCTGGCCTCGAAAACATCAACAAATTACTCCGCCAGGGATATGACTTTCTCAAGTCAACCCCTGAAATGAGATCATCCCTTGACAAAATTCTCCCCACACCACCCAGAGTTGCCTTTCGTCGCCCCCCTAACCTCCGTAACATCCTTGTTAAACCCTACAATATTCCCAGACTACCTTCTCTACCCAGCGGTTCCTACCCCTGTAACCGACCCCGCTGCAAAACCTGCCCCATGCATCCCCCCACAACCACCTACTCCAGCCCCGCTACTGGTAAAACATACACAATTCAAGGCAGGGCTACGTGTGAAACCACACATGTCATTTATCAACTGACATGCCTGCACTGCACAGCCTTTTACATCGGCATGACAACAACCAAACTGGCTGAGCGCATGAACGGACACAGACGAACTGTCCGCCTAGGAGATGCCCAATACCCAGTAGCGGAGCATGCCCTCCAGCATAATTCTAGGGACCTAGGAACCTGCTACACCGTATGTGCCATTTGGCTTCTCCCACCCAACACCAGTCCCTCTGAACTGCGGAGATGGGAACTTGCACTCCAACACATCCTTTCATCCCGCCATCCCCCTGGACTGAACCTACGTTAAACCACCTCACTCCCATTCACTCTTCAGTCTTCTCCTCTTTCCCTTTCCTCTTTAGCCATTCACGCATCTTTTCATCCTACATAGTTGTGTTTATCTTTATACTATATACCTCTTACTTCTGTATGCATCCTCTTTGGTTTGAAGCTGGCACAGTACTTACAGTAGAATATCTTTGGCTTCCCTCTGACAACCATGCCTCCATCCTTGCTACCCTCCCTGTTTACCTTTCCCTGTTGCTTCATAACCTGGGTTGTGAGTAACTGAATCCACTTTCCCTTCTTCCCTTTTTTCCCCTCTCTCCTCCCTGATGAAGGAACAAAGTTCCGAAAGCTAGGAATGTAAATTTTCAGTTCTGTTTTATGTGCATCTATCGGCTGTACTGAGCTGAGGTAAGTACTGGCCAGCCCCTCTATCTCTTTGTTAGTATTTGTTTCATATCTTGTATGAGATTTTCCATTAATCATTTAGATCACCTATATGGTCCACATCCTTCATTGTTTTGTCCCTTTTGTTAGCTATCACTTACGTTTGTCATCTTAACACTTTCTCTTCTTCAGTGTTTTATATATACATAAATAAATATTTTCGTCACCAACTGTGCTAGTTTCATCTTCCTCCTATTATCTTGTTCCGTTTATAGTCCTCTTCTCTTTTTTATTTATTGATTTATTTATTCAACATTCCATAGTTTTAACGTTCGTTATTCGCTGTTTCCCAGCCAACAATCACTGCCAACAATCTCTTCCACACCTACCAGTATCATCCATTTACGTCGATTTCTTGTTGCTGGCGATATTTTTGTGCCATTGGCTATATTTCTCTGCCACAAGAAAAATTTTTTGGGACATTTCTGCCCCACCCGCGATCTTTTTTGCGGCACGCGCGATCTTTTTTGCGGCACGCGCGATCGCTTTTGCGGCACGCGCGATCGCTTTTGCGGCACGCGCGATCTTTTTTCGCCACTCGCTATCTCAGTTTTTGAGCTACGTGTGTTCTTTTCCCCCTGATCTGGACATACTTGCTTGGTCTGGTCAACTTTTTCCGTATTTTTCTTATTTAGTGGTCTTCCTTTGGTATTGAACATTACCAACACACTTTCTTTCCTTCTCGTCCTTCCCTCCGTGTTTTACTCCTTCTTATGACTACTATTTCAACTTTAGTTATTTAATTTCCCTACCCACCAGTTACCCACTATGTACCCTAATCCTATACCACATTATTTACATTTATTCCGGAAAAATGCATTCACCGTAGCCAAACTGCAATCCCACATACTTTTCCTCCAGTCCTGCTTAACCTTTGGAATTACCCCTAAAGGGCTTACCTTAAAAGTTCCCATCTCCGGGTGCAATTCCTCCTTCCACCAGTCTCTCCTGGACTTCCAGAACCTTCAATCCTTAGCCCTTACCCAACTTGTCCTGAATCTGTACACTACTTCATGTAACCACCACTCCCAACAGCTCCTATCTCTCTTCAAAGTCCTCCACCTCTCAAACCCTTGCTTGGAGAACACACTGAGGAACATCATCCTAGAAGCCAGCTGCAAACTTGAGTTCCATGCCACACACCACCTGAAAAAACTATCCACAGTGCTAGTGCAACACCTAAGAAGTGGGGTCCCTCTCCCTATCCCTCACAAACACCAACCACAACAGAACCTTCAACAAACCCCCCTCATAGCCAACAAACCTAGCCTAGCCACCCTACTCAATCTCCCCATCCCAGCACATACCCCACACAGACCAAATCTCAACTATAACCACAGTCAAATGCCACATATCACCAGTCCCAATTCAGTCCTAAACCTCTCATCCAGATCCCTCTCTCCTCCAGAGACATCTGTTCTATCAAAAGGCTTAACCTTTAGCCCCACACCTAAATTCAACCACACTGCCCTGGTTAAAGATCTCCTCTCATTCACCCGGAACCTCAACTGGAAATATCACTTCACTACCCAAACACAGCCCCCAAGTACTAGACCCAGTGTTGAACCCTGTCTAGAACAGTTCCGACTGCCTTCTCAAAGGGATCCTCCTCCCCTCCCCCAAAACCATCCCTTGCAGACATTTCAGGAATTCCTCACATCCAGTGTTGCCTCCCAGTCCTTCTTGAAGAACATCCCGACAACCCCCAACATCACCCCAGCTGAATCCCGTGCCATTAAGGAGCTGAAAATAGACCACTCCATTGTCATCCTCCCGGCGGATAAAGGCTCCACAACTGTCGTACTTGACCGTGTGGAGTATGTGGCAGAAGGACTGCGTCAACTCTCTGACACCTCAACCTACAAAGCTGTCACCCAGGATCCCATTCCCTCCATCCAGACTGAGCTGCAAAAAATCCTAAAAATCCAAGGTCCCTCACAAGGCCTCACAACGGCTTCCATAGACTTACTCACTCCACCTGAGCCACGTACCCCTACCTTCTACCTATTACCCAAAATCCACAAAGAGAACCATCCTGGCCGTCCCATTGTAGCAGGCTTCAAATCCCCAACTGAACGTATCTCAGCTCTGGTAGATCAGCACCTACAACCTATCACCCGCAGACTCCCATCCTACATCAAAGACACAAACCACTTCCTAGAACGCCTCAAATCCATTCCCACTCCTCTCCCACCTGAAACCTTTCTTGTCACCATAGATGCTACATCCCTTTACACAAACATCCCACATACCCATGGTCTCTCTGCCCTTGAGCACTACCTCTCCCAACGCCCACCCGAAGATCTTCCAAAAACCTCGTTCCTTATCACACTTACCAACTTCATCCTCACCCATAATTACTTCACTTTTGAAGGCCAGACCTACAAACAAATCAGGGGAACGGCCATGGGAACCAGGATGGCTCCCTCCTATGCCAACCTCTTCATGGGCCGCATGGAGGAGGCTTTCCTGAAGACCCAACAGCTGCTTCCCCTGGCCTGGTATAGGTTTATAGATGACATCTTTGTGGTCTGGACTCATGGTGAAGAAACACTCCTTAATTTCCTCCATAACCTCAACTCCTTTTCGAATCTGAATTTCACCTGGTCCTTCTCCAAAACCCAAGCCACCTTCCTGGATGTTGACCTTCATCTTGTTGAAGCTCACATCCACACCTCTGTCCATATCAAACCCACAAACAAACAACAGTACCTTCACTTTGATAGCTGCCATCCTTTCCACATCAAACGCTCCCTTCCCTACAGCCTAGGTATTCGTGGCAAACGTATCTGCTCCAGTGACGAATCCCTCAACAACTACACCAATAACCTGACCAGTGCTTTCCTCTCCCGCAACTATCCTGCAGACCTTGTCCACAAACAGATATCCCGAGCAATACATTCCTCCCCGTCCAACAACAATGTTCCTACCCCCAGACCACACAGAAGCATCCCCCTTGTCACCCAATATTATCCTGGCCTCGAAAACATCAACAAATTACTCCGCCAGGGATATGACTTTCTCAAGTCAACCCCTGAAATGAGATCATCCCTTGACAAAATTCTCCCCACACCACCCAGAGTTGCCTTTCGTCGCCCCCCTAACCTCCGTAACATCCTTGTTAAACCCTACAATATTCCCAGACTACCTTCTCTACCCAGCGGTTCCTACCCCTGTAACCGACCCCGCTGCAAAACCTGCCCCATGCATCCCCCCACAACCACCTACTCCAGCCCCGCTACTGGTAAAACATACACAATTCAAGGCAGGGCTACGTGTGAAACCACACATGTCATTTATCAACTGACATGCCTGCACTGCACAGCCTTTTACATCGGCATGACAACAACCAAACTGGCTGAGCGCATGAACGGACACAGACGAACTGTCCGCCTAGGAGATGCCCAATACCCAGTAGCGGAGCATGCCCTCCAGCATAATTCTAGGGACCTAGGAACCTGCTACACCGTATGTGCCATTTGGCTTCTCCCACCCAACACCAGTCCCTCTGAACTGCGGAGATGGGAACTTGCACTCCAACACATCCTTTCATCCCGCCATCCCCCTGGACTGAACCTACGTTAAACCACCTCACTCCCATTCACTCTTCAGTCTTCTCCTCTTTCCCTTTCCTCTTTAGCCATTCACGCATCTTTTCATCCTACATAGTTGTGTTTATCTTTATACTATATACCTCTTACTTCTGTATGCATCCTCTTTGGTTTGAAGCTGGCACAGTACTTACAGTAGAATATCTTTGGCTTCCCTCTGACAACCATGCCTCCATCCTTGCTACCCTCCCTGTTTACCTTTCCCTGTTGCTTCATAACCTGGGTTGTGAGTAACTGAATCCACTTTCCCTTCTTCCCTTTTTTCCCCTCTCTCCTCCCTGATGAAGGAACAAAGTTCCGAAAGCTAGGAATGTAAATTTTCAGTTCTGTTTTATGTGCATCTATCGGCTGTACTGAGCTGAGGTAAGTACTGGCCAGCCCCTCTATCTCTTTGTTAGTATTTGTTTCATATCTTGTATGAGATTTTCCATTAATCATTTAGAAAAAGTAAATCGGTAAGACCAAATGTATATGCAGTGCCACCTTTATCTCTGATGCACTGAAACTATGCATTTTAGATCCAAATTCAGAGTGGAATCATATATGACAACTGAGCGAGGTGGCGCAGTGGTTAGCACATTGGACTCGCATTCGGGAGGACGACGGTTCAATCCCATCTCCAACCATCCTGATTTAGGTTTTCCATGATTTCCCTAAATCGTTTCAGGCAAATGCCGGGATGGTTCCTTTGAAAGGGCATGGCCGATTTCCTTCCCAATCCTTCCCTAACCCGAGCTTGCGCTCCGTCTCTAATGACCTCGTTGTCGACGGGACGTTAAACACTAACCACCACCACCACCACCACCATATATGTAACAGCAGTAATTTGATCAAGAATGAAATACCTCTGCAATTGTTATTTGGGATAATAGCCTTTTCTTCTAATGTGCAAACATTGTCAAAATACCTAGTGAGAAACCTTACCGTGACATCCTCCAAATATGCCAGCCAAGTATATTTTGCATGGAATATGATGTTCAGAAACTTACTGATTATTTAAATGTAGACTCTCTAGTACTACTGAGATAGATTGCAAGCAGAATAATGTTCTCAATTTGTTTATGGCTGATATTTATTTCCAATGTGTCCACAACACTTCTTAACAGCAAAATAAAATGCCACATTACTAAATCAGTTGTCAAGATTGCTGAAAACTTTACTTATTAATACACCTTTTCTTTTCTTAAAACTTGATACTGTAAAATAAATATTTTTTTGAGTCTTCCTTTTGCAGCTACAACAAATAAAAGTACATTAACATCATTGTCTCATTGTTGATGCACTGAGAAAGCTTTAAGCACAAAGCAGGATGAATATCATTGTTACTATCCAGTCTATTGCAAAAGCAGATGTGTTCTCTGTCCTCATTCTTCCATTTAAGATATAGTTTAGTTCATTATAATATGAGTACCATACTGTACTGGACGCATGCATGCTTTCAGACATTTTTTCAGAGATAGCCATTACATGTAAAAAAAATGGAATACATAGATTCCTGTCACTTTTGTAGATAAATGACTCATTGCAATTGATGCAGTCATAAAATGCAATCAACAAGATTCAACAGTGGCAGATCAAGGCAAAAATAACAGTGAACATTAAAAATAACATATTCAAGGATAAAACCACCAAAAACAGTACAAAAGTTATTGCAACTTGGATGCATGAGCCATTAAGCTGATGGGCAATACTTCTCGCACTTATTTGTCATTGGGGGCTTTCATATTCTGTGGATGGTAGCTTCCTGAAAGTCTGAATAGTCTTGAACAGTCATTTGGCTGCCACATCCATCAGCAATTTTAGAAATTCCAAAGTAATGTTGTCTATTCCTTTTGCCTTACTTGATTGCAAGTCTTCTAAAGCTCTATTAAACTCTGACCCTATTACTGGATCCCCTATGTATTCAGTACTCCCATTTCTTCTCCGCATCATCATATGCTCCTCCCTCTTGTAGAGGTCTTCAGTGTTCTCTTTCCACATATTTACTCCCTCCTTTGCATTTGAAAGTTGAATTCTTAATGTTTATGCCCTTCAAATGAGCTTTTCTCTTGCAGCCACTTCACCTTGGCTTCCCTGAATTTCCTATTTATTTATTTCCTGTGTGAATTTTATTGTTGTATTGCTGTCTTTCCCTGAAAAATTTTAAATATAACTTCTTTCATTGACCAGTTGAAATATGTCTTCTGTCACCCAAGGTTTCTTTGCAGTTACCTTCCTTGTACATATTACTGTACTCTGATGATTGTCGTCTTTAGATATTTTAGTTCTATTCTATTCAACCCAACTATTATGGTATTCATTGTTAACAGTATCTACAGCCTTTGAGATTTTCTAGCTCATCTCCTCATCCTTAAAACACTTTTTTCCACATTGGTTCTTCTGGTTGATTCTCTTAAAATTCGGTTCACTTTCCATCATTACGAAATTGTGATCCGAGTCTGTCTATGCTCCCGGGTACATCTTACAATCCAATATCTGTTTTCGGAATCTCTGTCTGACCATGATGTAATCCACCTGGTATCTTCTGGCACCTCCAGACCTTCTTCAAGTATTCCTCCATATCATGTGAGTTTATGGACAGTGCATTCATTATTACTACCTGATTTTTAATGTAGAACTCATTTAGTCTCTCTCTTCCTCATTCCTACTATCATACTGGTATTCTACCATAAATCTGTCTTCTACTCATTTCTCTAATGCCAACAATATTATGGAAAGGACAGATTACTACTCACCATAAAGTTAATACATTGAGTTACAAACAGACAAAACAAAAAGACTGTTACACATTGAGCATTCAGTCAAACCCTTCTTCAGAAAGTAAAAGTAACACACACACACGCACACACACATACACACACACACACACACACACACACACACACACACACACACACACACACACAGATATATTTAAAAACAAAGATGATGTGACTTACCATACGAATAAAAGCGCTGGCAGGTCGATAGAAACACAAACAGACACATACATACACACAAAATTCAAGCTTTCACAACAAACTGTTGCCTCATCAGGAAAGAGGGAAGGAGAGGGAAAGACGAAAGGAAGTGGGTTTTAAGGGAGAGGGTAAGGAGTCATTCCAATCCCGGGAGCGGAAAGACTTACCTTAGGGGGAAAAAAGGACGGGTATACACTCGCACACACACACATATCCATCCACACATATACAGACACAAGCAGACATATTTAAAGACAAAGAGTTTGGGCAGAGATGTCAGTCGAGGTGGAAGTGCAGAGGCAAAGATGATGTTGAATGACAGGTGAGGTGTGAGTGGCGGCAACTTGAAATTAGCGGAGATTGGGGCCTGGTGGGTAACGGGAAGAGAGGATATATTGAAGAGCAAGTTCCCATCTCCGGAGTTCGGATAGGTTGGTGTTGGTGGGATGTATCCAGATAACCCGGATGGTGTAACACTGTGCCAAGATGTGCTGGCCGTGCACCAAGGCATGTTTAGCCACAGGGTGATCCTCATTACCAACAAACACTGTCTGCCTGTGTCCATTCATGCAAATGGACAGTTTATTGCTGGTCATTCCCACCATCACAGTGTAGGCAGGTCAGTTGGTAAATCACATGGGTGCTTTCACATGTGGCTCTGCCTTTGATCGTGTACACCTTCCAGGTTACAGGACTGGAGTAGGTGGTGGTAGGAGGGTGCATGGGACAGGTTTTACACCGGGGGCAGTCACAAGGATAGGAGCCAGAGGGTAGGGAAGGTGGTTTGGGGATTTCATAGGGATGAACTAACAGGTTACGAAGGTTAGGTGGACGGCGGAAAGACACTCTTGGTGGAGTGGGGAGGATTTCATGAAGGATGGATTTCATTTCAGGGCAGGATTTGAGTAAGTCGTATCCCTGCTGGAGAGCCACATTCAGAGTCTGGTCCAGTCCCGGAAAGTATCCTGTCACAAGTGGGGCACTTTTGTCGTTCTTCTGTGGGGGATTCTGGGTTTGAGGGGATGAGGAAGTGGCTCTAGTTATTTGCTTCTTTACCAGGTCGGAAGGGTAGTTGCGGGATGCGAAAGCTGTTGTCAGGTTGTTGGTGTAATGGTTCAGGGACTCCGGACTGGAGCAGATTCATTTGCCACGAAGACCTAGGCTGTAGGGAAGGGACCATTTGATGTGGAATGGGTGGCAGCTGTCATAATGGAGGTACTGTTGCTTGTTGGTGGGTTTGATGTGGACAGACTTGTGAAGCTGGCCATAATGGAGGTACAGCTGCCACCCATTCCACATCAAACGGTCCCTTCCCTACAGCCTAGGTCTTCGTGGCAAACGAATCTGCTCCAGTCCGGAATGCCTGAACCATTACACCAACAACCTGACAACAGCTTTCGCGTCCCGCAACTACCCTTCCGACCTGGTACAGAAGCAAATAATCAGAGCCACTTCCTCATCCCCTCAAACCCAGAATCCCCCACAGAAGAACCACAAAAGTGCCCCACTTGTGACAGGATACTTTCTGGGACTGGACCAGACTCTGAATGTGGCTCTCCAGCAGGGATACGACTTCCTCAAATCCTGCCCTGAAATGAGATCCATCCTTCATGAAATCCTCCCCACTCCACCAAGAGTGTCTTTCCGCCGTCCACCTAACCTTCGTAACCTGTTAGTTCATCCCTATGAAATCCCCAAACCACCTTCCCTACCCTCTGGCTCCTATCCTTGTAACCGCCCCCTGTGTAAAACCTGTCCCATGCACCCTCCTACCACCACCTACTCCAGTCCTGCAACCTGGAAGGTGTACACGATCAAAGGCAGAGCCACATGTGAAAGCACCCACGTGATTTACCAACTGACCTGCCTACACTGTGATGGTGGGAATGACCAGCAACAAACTGTCCATTCGCATGAATGGACACAGGCAGACAGTGTTTGTTGGTAATGAGGATCACCCTGTGGCTAAACATGCCTTGGTGCACGGCTAGCACATCTTGGCACAGTGTTACACCGTCCGGGTTATCTGGATACTTCCCACCAACACCAACCTATCCGAACTCCGGAGATGGGAACTTGCTCTTCAATATATCCTCTCTTCCTGTTATCCACCAGGCCTCAATCTCCGCTAATTTCAAGTTGCCGTCACTCATACCTCACCTGTCTTTCAACAACATCTTTGCCTCTGCACTTCCGCCTCGACTGACATCTCTGCCCAAACTCTTTGCCTTTTAATATGTCTGCTTGTGTCTGTATATGTGTGGATGGATATGTGTGTGTGTGCGAGTGTATACCCATCCTTTTTTCCCCCTAAGGTAAGTCTTTCCGCTCCCGGGATTGGAATGACTCCTTACCCTCTAGTTTAAAACCCACATCCTTTTGTCTTTCCCTCTCCTTCCCTCTTTCCTGACGAAGCAACCGTTGGTTGCGAAAGAGAGGGAAACATTCCACATGGGAAAAATATATCTAAAAACAAAGATGATGAGACTTACCAAATGAAAGCGTTGGTATGTTGATAGACACACTAACAAACACGAACACACACACAAAATTCAAGCTTTCGCAACCCACAGTTGCTTCATCAGAAAAGAGGGAAGGAGAGGGAAAGACGAAAGGATGTGGGTTTTAAGGGAGAGGGTAAGGAGTCATTCCAATCCCGGGAGCGGATAGACTTACCTTAGGGGGAAAAAGAGACAGGTATACACTCGCGCACACACACACATATCCATCCACACATATACAGACACAGGAAGACATATGTAAAGGTCTTGCCTGCGGACGGACATTGTCTTGCAGCAAAACGATACCCTTGCTCAACTTCCATGGACTGTTCCTTTGATTTTGGTGTGACATAAGCCACCCATGTTTCATCGCCCTTAACAATTTGCCTTAAGAAATCATCGCAGTTGTTGTGGTACCGCTCAGGGGAAGTCAATGTACTATCTAAACGTTTGGTATTGTGTACATCCGTCAACATCTTCGGTACCCAATGTGTGCACAATTTTCGGTAATTCAAGTGCTCATTCACAATGCCATACAAAACACTACAAGAAACATTAGGAAAGTCATCCCGCAAGGAGGAAATCGTAAATCATCTGTTTTCTTATTGTCCACTTCCTGCACCGAACTTTCATTAACGACCGAAGGACACCTGCTCCATTGTTCACCATGCACATTTGTGCGGTCATCTTTAAATGCTCTCACCCACTTTCTTACCATTCCATCTCTCATAATGTTTTCTCCATAAACTGCACAGATCTCACGATGAGTATCGATCAATTTTAGGCCCTTAGCACTAAGAAATCTTATAACAGACCGTACTTCACAGTCAATGGGCCTCACGATTATTGGAGGCATCTTAAACACTCAGTACACAACGTAAACAAGGAAGAATCACACTGTAATGGCATCAGTGCATAGATTAATGCACAGGCTTTCAAGTAACAGTAAAATTATTGAGATATCTTAGCACATCTTTTTTTAATTTCAAAACGGTACTTTCTTAAAAAACATGCCTCGTAGTTCATTCATTGAGCAAAACATCCAATAAAGTAGGATTTATTATAAGAGGTCATCATGATACTTTTTCAGTTACAGGCCACAAGTCATGTGGATACAAATTGTGTGCCTTCAGTGCAGTGGTTTCAGTTGCCTTCTGCATCCTCATGTTGATCGTTGCTTATTTTTCCACCTTTTAGGGGTAATTCCCCACCCTAAGAGTCAGGGAGCCTTAAAACTCTGCCAGCCAGGGTGGTCAAGCGGTTCTAGGTGCTACAGTCTGGAGCCGCGTGACCGCTACGGTTGCAGGTTTGAATCCTGCCTCGGGCATGGATGTGTGTGATGTCCTTAGGTTAGTTAGGTTTAAGTAGTTCTAAGTTCTAGGGGACTGATGACTTCATAAGTTAAGTCCCATAGTGCTGAGAGCCATTTGAATCTTAAAACTCTGTCTACTGCCTCCATCATTTTTGACAAGGCCATTGGCAGAAGAGGGTGACTTCTTATGCCAGAAGGCTTCAGCTGCCCTTCTGATAATTTTCATTCAAAATTTAACCAAAGCCTGAGAGACACATAGAAGGATTCATGTTTGGAGGATGAGGGAAGACAAAGATGAAAAAGGGGGGGGGGGGGAGGTGGCACTGAAGAGAGTAGGAAGTCAGTCAGTGCACAGTACCAGTACGTACCAAAGAGCAGTGTGATAATGCATTTTTTCAGGAGGCCGTATGTTTTGGATAGCCCTTTGTTCACGAACAATTCCTGAGAAAAGAAAGCCATAATTTTCCGAAACCAAAAGTACTCATTGTGGGGAAGACCACTTCTATAATTTACATTCAAGCCAAACCATCAAAATTCTCAACATATGCTCTTAAGATGATTATCTCAGGAAAACTTGAAACTTCTTTCTATACCACAATCCACTACCAACTCCAGAGGTTCAAAGTTACGGTACTTATGCATGTACAAAACATACACAATATCCTGTCTGAGATATAAATGTAGTTTCAACTGACATAGTGAACACATGGCAAGGGTTCTAGGGTCGTCACAGTGTTCTGGTGTCGCCAAACTTAGTTGTCATGTTTTCCCCAGTAAAACTTTATGACATGTTATCTCTGTGTAATGGGCAGTTTTGCCTTTATGGACTGTCTTGACCTGGAAATTATTCAATGGTGCCTTGTAACATAAGCACATTACAAAAAACTATTTTGTTATATGGAATTCTTTGAGTTACAAATCAGACACCACATCTTTGGTGTACTGTAGGTGCAACCTAAAAATATTGTGCACTTTTGTGGAAAGTAGTGTAGAGTGAACTTGCTTTGGAAGGGAGACAATTTTATTTTAACCATATATTATAAACACTTATTTTTGTTTGTATGTATCAGAGGAATATAAGTGTGTCAAAATGCATAAATAAACTGTCAGCAGTGGCAGCAAAAGAGAAACAGAGATGGATGAAGACAGTAGCAGGGAGAGCAAAAGAGAGAGGAGGCGGTTTAAAAGAAAATGAGAGAGATGTGTGGAGACCACACGTAGGCTTGTGGGGCAGGTGGTTTAGTCCCTATTGCCACCTCACCCCATTTCCTGCACAAACAAAGAAATTCAACATGAAAAAATTACTAGCCCACTTTCTCCCATCTTCAATACCAAGATTTAAAGTTTCTCAGTCTAGGGCTCAAAAACGGAATAGTACCATATGTGGTTCATGTTTGGGGATAGGTTTGGAAATATGTTTTCTAAGCCACAGTGTGACAGGGATATCCCAGGCCCACTTCATCAGCAAGCCAGGGGAACTGTTCTTGCAGGGCTAAAGTCTTGAATGATGTTCCAAATTGTTGTGAGACTGAGTGACACAATGGAGATGCCAAGGCGACAATAGCTGTAGTGAGTGTGTTCGGAACATTGTTGTGTGTGTGTTGATGGGAAATGTATTTCCTGGAGCTTAGGAGGATACAAGGCCTCAGAACAGGAGATGAGGGCATGGAGAGACAGTTGCCAAGGGCACATGGCTAGCAGGACAAAAAACAAAGGCACAATGTGTTGTTTGTTCCAAGAGAACTAATGGTCTATTAAGTGGAGTGGTAAATAAGTAAAATAGTAGTATAAGAGAAAGTCTACTAAGCAAACTTTGCATATTAAATATGGTTTCTGAACCATGTGGCTAAAGGTGCCAGACACTTCTGTAGAGGGACCTGGTTCCTTAAATATGATACGATGTTCACAGGACTTGGGAATCTCTGGTACACACTGTTTCCAGCGGGGTACTCGGGGATCAAATCTTCGCATAGAGGGGAGTAGTGAAGCACCACTACAAGGCAAGTGCAAGATGTAGGCAGTAATAGACGAGTTTATTCATTGTGAAATGTGCCAGGCAGAGCTCTGCAATAAATGTCATTACAGCAGTAAGATGTGGTTCTTGCAATGCAGGCAAGGGGATTTCACCAGTGGGCTTTAGTATTGTAGTCAAGAATGTGACTTAATGGCACATTGGCATGACTGATGTGTTTTTATCGGGAATAAATAGCAGTAACTTTGTAGCAGCTTCGTTTGCAGCCCGGCGGTACTACTGGGAAATGGGCGGTATAACTGATGAAGGGGCAACTTGTAGCCACCAGCACCAGTCACAAGTTTGGCCTACCTGCTCCCCACACCAAGTCCACTTTCTGGACTTAAAGCCACATTGTGACAGGGATGTCCCTGGCCCACTTCATCAGCAAGCCAGATTCCTGCTCAGGCAGGCAGGAGGTTGAGTTCCAGGCACGGCAGTCACCTTCCGCTGCCACTGGTGCAGGCACAGCAACGTTTCACATCATCACCCACTGGCACTTGCATGGGTGTCCAGCTGCCTTCAAGTGCTGCTCATGTTGTGTGCCACATGCCGGGCACTGACGGCATCAGTGGTAGGCCCATGTGTCTCAGCCATCTGTCTAGTCATCAGATGTCACCTTGACATGTGGTGAGAGAGGCAGTGTTTATTTTGATAGCTGACTTTCTCTGGGTGACCTCTGGCTAGCAAACCCTGTGCAACCCTCTGCCACCAGCATATATTACACACAGTTATGCCTACAAACATGAAAAATCTTGATGTGATGGGATTATTCCTTCTTTGAGAAGTGGATAGAGAGAGCATGTAAAATCAGGTTACTGAGAAAAATATCGAACAGTAAGCAATAAATCACATACCTAATAAATTTCATACCTGTGACATAGCAGTTAAAGTATTCCTAAGAGATTTTCATTGCTTATAACTGTCATAGTGACACCAATACCGCAGAGCAAAAATTTAATCATAATTATCATGTTACGATAAGATAACATCACAGCCAAATTAACTCATCCTTTATTTTATTTTTCAGCCTGACAGTTGCACAGAATCAACATATTCAAAAATCCAGGGGAATTCACAACATAGTAATGAAGGAACTGAGTGGATACCACTTCATAACTTGTATCAGGTTCATCGATACTAATGACTTCTCAGTATCAGAAAGCATTACATGTTATTGCCACTAAAGGCACTTGCTACACAATTTAATGAGTGCCTTTCCATAAATAATATTTTTAATCAGTTGAGTGTTGTAATTAAGGTACTGTATGATACTGTTTCCCCATCTCAGGTAAAATGAATATTTCAGTAAACTGTGTTGTATGTAGCACATTTATATTTGACAATAATGTTTGTAACAAATGGTGATTAAAAACTTTTGAGAGAATGTGTCTTCTGTTTTGAAAGATGTTTGTTTACTGCCCCTTTATATCTACTTTTACTGTATGGTTCTGAGTCCAAAATTTCGTCTCATAACAAAATACTAAGGAAGAGAGAATGGTTTCAAAAAGATTTTGACCCAGAATAGCTTGGAGGAAGAAAGAACTTTTTAAGTACATAATTTTGTACTTCTACATGACATATGATGTAGTGATAATAGCCTTCAAGCAGCACAAGAAGCTAATACTTCAGACATTATGATGATGTTCACAAATATTAAACAAATAATGAATATTAACCATTTATAATTTAGATGAAAATTAATTATAGCCTGAGAAAAATATTTTGTGTTAATCATACAATTTTAGTAGGAATGTAAAATATACCCAGTTCTCAGACATAATGAGAAGAATTGTTTGAAATAGACAGTTAATGCTCTCTGTTGTAAGCCATTCTACCAGTTCTTGCAATGACAGCTAGATCTATATGATTGTACAACATTTGTTTTGTTCTGTATAGTTCCACTTGAGTGGTGCCTAAGTAGCTCAAGGTCTATGATATGTTTATTGCTGCCTCAAATAATAATACATAATAATACGCTGAACTGAAATGGCCACATTTTTCAAAGCTCGCAGCTGACTCCTCATTAGACTGCCATTCAGTGACACTCAGTATCCTAATTTCAGGCAGGGCCACAACTAGGCTGCACAGTGCCAGAGATTGCTCTAGGAGTTGCCCTTGGCATGCAAAAGATAAAGAGGAAAAAATGAAAAAAAGGAAATTCTGATAAAATAGAAAAGCAACATTTTTATGGTCAGTGGCGTAGTTCTGGAATTAGTATGGAATTCAATCTAAATTACTGAATTTTGTAGTTGCCCTTCATTGTAATAATATGTGATTATCAAATATGAAAAAATAGCAAAATAGTGCAAAACACTAATAAAAGAAAATATGCAGAGGCATACAGAAGTAGCCCATTTATTTTGTGAATAGGTCCATGTATCAAACAAGATTCTGAGCAAATGATAGTACTAAGTGATGTGTACTTTGATATGTCATAAAGTGTCTTCATATTGAAGCAAGTATGATTTTTTAAGTAGAATGATATACTTTCTTAACTGCATCCAAAAGTGGTCTAAAAGCTGCATGCAGCAGTATAATGCCTTTTAATGTTGAGGATGAAACTCTTCACAAAATATTCCAAGAAACACACTAAAATTTGAAAGAAATGTATCCAGAGTCTGAACTATTGCAGTATAAACATCACCAAGCAGAGCTGCTATGCGACGCTCCATCATTATATATAGCAAGATGGGTAAACACCACTAAGATAAACCCTCATTTTCTATTTGACATAGATACAGGGACTGCCATTATTCTTATATATGGAACTACAGCATCTGCTACCTTTGGGTGTGTCATTTGGGGCTTAGGGAAACTATTTCAAATATGTGTGTGTGTGTGTGTGTGTGTGTTTACAGGTTTTTATGGAAACGACAGTTTCATCAGGCACTTTCCCATTTAAACCCTCCTTGTCATTGTTTACTTTCAGTCATAACAGTAAACATCCCCATTCAAGGGAAAAAGGAAGCTAGTGTATTAACTTTCTTAGATTTGAACAAAAATAATACCTTATGTGTCTTTGCCTGGAGACAACAGAATACTTCTTAAAGTAAACCATGTGCTCTCAGGCAAATGTGTCTATAAATACCACTCAGCACAGTAATTAGATGGAAAACACTTTAAATAAGCTAAACAGTGTATTCAGAATGACTGGCAACCAGTCTCCCACAATATGAACACTTTTCTTAATGAAACATACTTTTACATTTTACTTGCATATGTGCTCAAATTGTTTATCAATGAGTGCAGGATGCATTTTCACTTGCCATTTAAGAGATAGATGAACAATTGAAAATACATAAGATGGCAGTTCACTGGTGCTTGACATATGGCATAGTTGGGGCTTCATGATAGACTACATCGTTCAGTGCCCCCCATAGAAAGAAATCAGGGCGATACAAATCAAAACACCTGGCCAGCTATTGTACTGCAGTATTCCATTCCATCCAATGATCATGAAACTTTTCATTCAGTATTTGTGTTGCAACATGGGAAGCATGAGCTGGGCAACCATTGTATTGAAATCACATATACTGTCGCTTATCCAGTGGTACTACTTCTAGGAGAACAGAGAGAATGTTCATAATAAAGTGTGCGTATGTATTTTCACTTAACAAGTCTGAGATGAGGTAAGGTTCCACAAAGGAATTTCCTATGATACTGCACTATAAATTTACACGTCATGGATGATGATGATGTACCTAACAAAGCCAGCACAAAATTTCAGTCTCCCAGTAGTGAATGCTGTGTAAATTTACACTACCCTATTTCATGAATGTTGCTTTGTTGGTAAAGAGCACACATTGGAAAAATGTAATATTGTCTTACAAGTGAAGCAGAGCAAATTGATGATTTCTATACGACTTTTAAAATCGTGTCCTACAAGTGCCTGATGTAGTGGCAGATGATACAAATGGAATTTATGTTGGTGCAAGATGTGAATGACACTCCTCTTGCTGATCCCACATTCCTTGTATGAATGACACACTTCTGCCTGATACCACATTCCTTGGCAACATGTTTTGTGGCACCAATCACCATATAAAATTATCACCTCCAAATTTTACTCACTGATGTACGTATCTGCATGCAAGGAATGTTGAATCAGAAATGACCTGCCAGTAGATGACGCAGTGTCTGCTAGTTCTGCAGTGCAGGCAATTTGAAAGGCTTCATACAGTGACATAGCGTGACATGAGCTATTTGCATTGCATTAGCTGATTCCAGCTGATGTGAGTTTTAGAATATTTCTCCAATTCTTTTGGGAAGAGTTTCAACCTCAACATTAACAAGCCTTACATCACTGTACCCATCTTTTCAAGCTCTTTTGGATGCTGTTTAAAAAGTACATCACTCTATTTCAAAAAATCCTACTGGCTTCACAATCGTGATCAGTACAAGAGTTAAGACTATTTATCACATACCAGAGGTCAGGCTCCTGAGCATACTATCATTCCATTTCATTTCATTCATTTCATTTTATTAACTTTCTGTAAATCATTTACATAATGTAGGAATTGTCACAACAAAGTTATCATACTAGTACAAGCACTACAGACATAATAATTTTTAAAAGTACAAATTTAGACATGTAAATTAAAATTTTTGGCAATAAATTTACACACAATCAGAGTACTCATCTACGTCATAGAAAGTTGTGCTTAAAAGGTAATTTTTAAGCTCAGTCTTAAATTTCACTTCATCTATTATTTCCTGCATGTACACTGGCAGAGCATTGTAAAGTTTTATTCCAAAATAACTTACATGCTTTTGGGTTTGTGTTGTCCTTACCCTTTCTACATACAAATTCTTACGAGTTCTAGTATTATAATTATGGCAGCCCTCATTTGTACATAGATTTTTCATATGTGCTCTTGTACATAGAATGCTTTTAAAAATATACAGTGATGGTATTGTGAGTATTTGCAGTTCTTTGAAAAGGGGCCTACAATGAGTTCTTGGAGAGTTATGTGTTATGATTTGTATAGCTCTTTTCTGAAATTTGAAGATATCTGTTAAGCTTGATTTAGTTTTACCCCAGAACACTATGCCGTAAGACATGATGGACTGAAAGTAAGCAAAATACACTAGTCTAGTAAGTCTGTGCTGCATACTCTAGATAATATCCTCAATGCAAAACATGCCGAATTGAGCCTGTGGGATAAGTACTTGAGATGGTCTTTCCAGCTTAAGTTTTGATCAATGTGCATGCCCAAAAACTTTGTGGATTGTACACTCTCTATCTTCTTATCCATTAGTTTTAACTGGAGGTCCATGTCTTGAGTTGCTTTGCCATACTGTATATAATTTGTTTTACTTAGGTTAAGTGTTAACTCATTAGCATTAAACCTATGTTGAATATATTTCAGGACTATATCAGTTGTGGTGGTTAATGATTTTTTATCATCACTTATAATTATGCTAGTGTCATCTGCGAATAACATTATTTTGGTAGAAATATTAGGATTTTTTATGTCATTTATATAAAGCAAGAATGATAAGGGACCAAGAACACTGCCCTGTGGGACACTTATTTCCAATTTTTTTGCATCTGAGACCCACTTGATTTTCTGATTTTTATGTTCTGCAATGATTTCTACCACCTGAGTTCTATCTTCAAAGTAAGATTCAAACCACTGCTTCACAACTCCCCTTACACCTAATGCCTCCATCCTGTTTAAGAGAATTTTGTGATTTACTGTATCAAAAGCTTTAGATAAATCGAAGTTAATTCCCACTACACATTTTTTAGTATCGAGACTCCTGACAATCTCTTTGGTATAGGCATGGATAGCTGATTCTGTGCTGTGGCCCGAGCGAAAGCCATGTTGATTCCAGTTTAGAAGTTTGTGAGCATCTAAGTAATTTATGAGTCTGGTTTTCATTAATTTCTCTGCTGCAAACCTCGTTTTAGTATTGAGAACTATTAACAAAATAAAACCCGATTACATGTTATGTGAGTCACCCCATATATGGTGTTTATAAATGACTGGTGCAGTTTTAAAAATTATTAATAAATCAACTTATTACTTTATATGAGCAAACCTTACAGTATAAACAGAGACATCTATTCAAGTTTTTGATGGGCTACCCACTATTTGCTTGTCATGCTTACGACGCAGGTGTAACTTCTGTATTGAAGATGGCATGACAGCAGGAAAAGATGGTACCAAAAATTTGTGGGATCTGGATGCCTTTGTCAGAGGAACAGTCCTGGTCAACCTTGTATGAGGTGGAATCCAAAATTTTTGGGTCTGGTGCTGCTATCTGGAAAGTAGGAGTAGTAGATCTATGCACTGCTAGGTGGCGGGAGCTGCATATCTGATGAGTCAGTGTGCAGAGTGGCATTCAGCTGGGAGGATGTGCTGCATGTCCACAATGATTTCCGTAATACTCTGTGTTTGGTGTGTGGTGATTTTACAATGGATCCACGAACAGGACTGACCTTCGTCAGACCGCATCTGATGATCCAACCTTCTTGTAACGGGTTATCACTGACAACGAGAGCTGGATATATGGTTATGATCCAGAGACAAAGCAACAATCATGCCAGTGAAAGACCCAAAAAAGCGAGACAGGTGAAGAGTAAAGTGAAGAGCATGATAATCATTTTCTTTGGTACCAAGGGAATTGTGCACAAAGAATTCATCCCACCCAACCAAAATGTGAATTCCACATACTACTGTGGTGTTTTGCGATGACTCCATGAAAACGTACAGCAGTGACGGCCCAAACTTTGGCATCAAAGGAACTGGCTGCCGCATCACGACAACGTGCTCTGTCACATGTCTTTGCTCGCCAGGACCTTTTTGGCAAAAAACATCATGGTGGTTGTACCCCACCCACTGTATTCGCCAGATTTGGCACCTTGAGACTTAGTATTAGGTATTCCCAAAACTGAAACTCAAGTTGAAAGGACGTCAGTTCGACACTCTAGAGAGGATTTGAGAAGCATTGCTGGCAGTAATAAACACCCTCAAAGAACAGGAATTCTAGAAAATGTTTGACCACTGGCAGAAGGGCTGGGACCGGTGGGTACTTGCGGATGGGAACTACTTTGAGGGTGATGGTGATCATTAGTCCAAAGGTAAGGTTTACAACAGATGGCAGCACCAGTCCCAATAATTTTGGATAGCACCTCGTATGTCTGATGCAAATGTCAAAAGAGTGTGTGAGACAGTTCACTGAAGTCCTTGAAAGTCACTTAGTAAAACAAGGAGGGAATTGTTGATGCCAAAGATTATAGTTGTGGAGTGTACTGTGCAAGCAGCTATGTTTTAAACTACACAAAGTGGGATTCGTGTTGGTCTTATACCAGCAGAAAAAGTGAAATGGTGTGACTTTTGTGAAGTGCTGGAGTTAAAAATGGGACACACACATTTTTTTTTTAATAGAAAGCCTCACCTCCTGTGAGGAAGCCACTTTCCGCGTAAGTGGCAAGGTGAAAACACAATGTATATCTCTGGGCAAGCCAGAAATCACATATGCTGATATGTAACTTTCCAAAAGTGAACATTTTGTGTGTAGTGTCACATGGGAAAGTGCAAGGCCCATTTTTTGTCAAGAGCAAACGGTGACAGATAACTCAATTCGAAACATATTCAAAATCTGGTTGTAACCCCAGCTGAACACCATTTACAATGACTACATTTTGCAGCTGGGTGGTGCTCCACCCCATTTTTGCAGGAATGTATGAGAACACCCCATTTTCAAGGAATGCATGAGAGCTTCTTAATCTTGGTCTTCACTAATGCTGGACTGGATCTGCTGCAACAGCAGATGATAACATTCTTCTCTTGCCATCCTGTTCGCCAAATTTAACACCCTGCAATTTCGTTTTGTGGGGGTTTGTGAAAGACTGAATTTATGTACTGCCATTGCCTGTGTCCCTTGAGAAAGTGTGTTATGAAATAAAGCATGTACCGTAGACCATCATAGAGGACTTGCTACACTGAGAACAAGAAGAATTTGATTACCATGTAGATGGGTGATCAAGGGTGCACATATTAAAGATTGTGATTGATGCATCAAAAACTTGTACTTATGTTGTAAGGTTTGCTCATATAAAGTAATAAGTCAATTTAAAAATAATTTTTGAAACTGTACCATTCATTTACAAATGCCCTGTATACACATGACTGCCACCAAAGCATGTATTTAGAACTCAGTGGACCTTGGAAAGAAGATGAAAACCTATTTATCTCACACTGTAGGAAATTAGTATCCTTTGATGTCTGCAATTTGTTTTCCATTGTACCAGTAGGGGAATGTGTTATTATTGTGACTGAATTGATCTACAGGTTTAACACTAACAGTATGGAATTGAATGACTTTGACACTGACTACCCTGACATACTTAGTGCAAAAGTATTTCCAGTTCCAAGGGAAAGTGAAAATTGAAAATGAAAAATATCTTCCAGGCAGAAATTTCAATATAAATATAAGTACTAAGGATAGTATGTTTCAGAACTCGTGTTTAACTCCAAACCTGACAGTATTTCATCAAAATGTGCAATCGCTATACAACAAAGTAAATGAATTTCAAATTTTGTTGGAAAGTGACATGAAAAACACCTCTGTATTATGTTTTACTGAACATTGGCTTGACAAAGAGAAACTTCATATACTATGAATTCCAAATCTTGTATTGGGTAGTTATTTTTGTCGGAAATTGTATAAACATGGCAGTAGTAGCATTTATGTTAAAAATAGCATAAATTTTAAATGTATACCATATCTAGAAAAATTATACGTAGAGAAAGATATTGAGGTAAATGGAATTGAAATCACAGACGAAAAAATTGCTATAATTTGTCTATACAGGGCGCCAACTGGCAATATTAACGTCATGTTAAAGAACCTTGAAAATATCCTACACAAGACTACACAAAAAAATAGAAAACTAATTATATGTGTGAATTTTAACATTGACTTTGCAAGTAATTCCAATCAAAAAACTGCTTTACTGTACCTCTTAGCAACTTTCAATTTAAAGGCTACTATAGAAACGCCAACACACATCACAAAAACCTCAGCCACAATCCTTGATCAAATATTTACAAATAAGCCCTTGAAACATACCACACAACCCCACAATACAGGCTTTGGGGACCACACTGCCCAATAAATTAGTATAAGATTAGGAAAACCGTTTAGTTCAACTGAATGTGTAACTACTACATCTAGGAAGTATAATGACCAGAATATACAACATTTCCTTAATTATCTGTGTAAAGAAACTTGGGAGGACATCTATGAATGTAAAAGTACGAATGATAAGTTCAACAAATTCCTAAATAGTTTTAGCTATTATTTCGAACTTTGCTTTCCACTCCATAAAAAGACAGTCACAAAAAAGGATCTGAAAATAAAATGGGTCACAACAGGGATACAAATATCTGTGAAGAAAAAGAGATTACTTCAGGAAATACCTAGACAGCACACCACATCCCCCGAATTTGATTCCTGTTTTAAGAATTACAAAAAGATTTTAACTGAAGTCATAAAAGATGCAAAAAGAATGGCAAGTAGTTCCTTCATAGCAAATGTACAAAATAAAATGAAAGCCATATGGGACATTGTAAGGCATGAAACAGGAGTGAAATGGAGAGAATACCATAATATCAAACTGAACAAAAACACTTCTGTAATATTTGATCCCCAGCAGATAGCAAATAATTTTAACTCATATTTCTTTGAGGCAGCTGAGATTCTGGTGAAGCAAAACTTTCGATATGCTGTCACTGCAAATCAGATTAAAACTATCCCTAGTAACAAGTCTCTCTTCCTATACCCAACAGATGAACAGGAAATGCTAAAAACAATAGGGGAGCTAAAATCAAAATTTTCCTCTGGTACTGACAACATACCAGACCATATCATTAAAAAATGTGCACCCTTAGTAGTTAGGTCCATGGTAGACATATGCAATAGTTCACTTTCTCAGGGAATCTTTCCAGAAAGGTTAAAAATAGCTAAAATGAAGCCATTGTACAAAAAGGGTGAAAAACAGATACAACAAATTATAGGCCTGTCTCTTTACTATCTGTTTTTTCTAAAATAATTGAAAAAATCTTTTATAAAAAACTCATAGAATTCACTGAAAAAAATAAACTTTTCTCAGCTACACAGCATGGTTTCAAAAAATGTAAATCCAATGAGACAGCTATTATCAATTTCTTAAATGAAGCTTTAAATGCATTAGATAAAAAAGAACACATAGCAGCAATATTCCTAGATTTTTCAAAAGCCATTGACATCATTAACCATGGTCTACTGCTTAGAAAGCAGTTGGTGTCAGAGGCCCCCAAATAGTTGAAGTCTTGTACAAAAAAGGAAACAATTTAACTTCCTATCAATCAGAAGAACAGTGTGTTAAATATGGTGTGCCGCAGGGTTCCGTACTGGCACCAATCTTGTTCTTGCTGTTTGTAAATGACCTGGAACCATCCAGCCCTAACTATAAGTACATTAAATATGCCGATGATACAAATATACTTATCAAAGGAAAGACCCTAGAAGAACTCCAAAATGAAATAAAAAAGAGCACTTCACATGTATCAGAATGGTTCGCAATGAACAACTTAATAATAAACACACATAAAACAAACACTATGCATCTACACACAGTGCAGAATAAACAGCCTTTAACTGCAACCATAGAACTGTTAGGCAAAAGACTTGAAATTGTAAATAGCACCAAATTTTTGGGTGTTTGGATCCAAGATGACCTAAGATGGCAGAAACATACACAACACCTATGTAGTAAATTGAATACCATTTGTTATAGTATAAAAATTCTTGCTGAATGCACATCAATGCAAGCCATAAAAAATGTGTACTATGCCCAAGCAGAATCACTACTAAGATATGGTTTAATTTGCTGGAGAAATTCACCACCCAGCAAAAGCTGTTTTATTGCACAAAAAAGAATTATAAGAGCCATGGAAGGCTCAGCACCTCGATGTTCATGCAAACCATCATTTAAAAAGCTTCATATTGTTCCATTACCATGCCCATATATTCTAGAAACAATAATGTTTATAAGGAAAATCGTAGATGAAAATAGCAAGATTGCTCCAAAATATCCATTCATACAACACAAGGAATAATCAAGATTTACATATGCAGTTTTCACATGCATCATTAAAACAAAAAGGACCCTTGCAAGCAGGAAAAAAACTGTATAACAAACTACCTAAAAAAATTAAGGCAATAACTGGCATGCATAAATTCAAAACTGCAGTGAGTGACTACTTGCTACAGAATTGCTACTATAGTGCTGATGAATTTTTATCTACAATGTAAATATGTGAAAAGTTTAAATAGTTTATACAATTAAGGTCAAAATAAGAAATGTGTACATGTAGGTTTATCTGTGTATTATATGTGGTCTATTACATATATGCGTGTGTCTGTATAATCAAGGCCGAAAGCATGAAATGTGTCTGTGTAAAATTTATTTGTGTATTTGTGAAATGTTATTCCCATATGTTAGAGTTATATTGCTATATACTGAAAACCATACAACAGTTTTTCTCTTAAACTTTATTGCAAATTATTTGACTTGTCCTATATCATTATGTACCCCTGTACAGTGTATGATTCATAGGACCAATACATATACAATAGAATACAATACAATACTTTGTATAATAGGTAGCTGGCTTAGCTGTGGAATCCCATCTAAGTCCACTTTTGGCTGAAATATTCATGGAGAATTTTGGACAATATTTTTGAATGAAGAACCTTTAAATGCAAATATTAAATACTGGTTCAGGCATGTAGATGGTGTAATGTGGACATGGACAGACAATGCAAGACACCTCAACAGCTTTTTTTTATAACTGAAACAATCAATATGAAAGGTTTCAGTTAAGAAATGGAGACGCAACAAACCCATAAACTTCGTACATCTAACCATTGACATCAGCACAAAAACATAATTTCAAAATTTATAGAAAAATTGCATCAAGACACAGTAATGTGTTCTTACTCACAACAACTGGTAGCATACAAACATGCAGCTTTCCACTTAGTGGTGCACCATTTCCTATCTGTTTCCATGTCCAAAGAAGGTTTAAAGGCAGAATTAGACACAATAAAATTTATTGCCTCAACCAATGGCTACAACCTATTCTTGCTTGATGATATCTTTCATAGGAAACAGAAACTGAAAATTATGCCTGTCCTCTATGCTCCTTCTGCTGTTTCTTCAAGTGTCTGCAGGAAGTGGTGTGCAATCCCATATCTAGCACATGTATCACAGAGTGTAGCAAAAACAATGAAATCCTGAAACTATAGGGTTGCCTAGTGTTTGAGGAACACCACAGCTCTGTGTATTTCCAACAGCAGAGATAGGATCCAATTACAGTAGAGTATAAAAATTAATTGTCCTGATTGCGATAAATTTTGTACTGGGCAATCAGGCAGACTAGACCAGCTGAACATGAATGCAGCTGGAGGTTGCAGAATTGCGATCCACATTTTCTGACCATGTACTGATGAGTGAGCCCCAGTCCTATTCCCTCCAATTAGCAAACAAAGGCCAAAAACTCAGCTTGTTGGAAGCCCTGGTAATCAACAAACACCTGGCCCATAGTCCTTATTTAATATTAAATGACAAAACATGGTTCAACACTTCCCTACTTTTAAACTTCTCTTAATCCTTACAGTTTTCCAATGTATCCCACACTATCTGTTCCTTTCACACTTCTATTTTCCTGTATTTATTTATTTTATTGTGGCTGCATATGTAGTCAATGTATTCTGTTGTTAAACCTGTCAGTTCTATCTTTTACTCCATTTCTGTATCACTTTCCACATGTGATACCTGTTCAAACTCTTTTCTAATACTCTCATCAAAAACTAATTTTATTGTGTTGATTGAATGTTCCCTTAGTTCTTCGTAGAATATTTTGAACTTTAAGAATGAAAATACTGTATATTACACCAGTGTCCTGTGTTTTCATTCATAGCTTCTTTTACTTATTTGGAAAGTTAATTTAATTCAAATTGTTATGTAGGCACTGTTTTTCAGTTTAATGTTAATGATTATAAAGAATCCACCTCAATTCCAAATAGCAACCAGATGCTGACGGTTTCGGCACAGATAACCACGCCTTCTTTCGAACACACAAAAACTACAAACTGCCTAAAGAGGCATGGTCCAACATGGTCTTTAGGCAGTTTGTAGTTTTAGTGTGTTCCAAAGAAGGCGTGGTTATCTGCACTGAAACCTAGGTCAACATCTGGTTTCTATTTGCATTCCAGGTGGATTCTTTATAATCATTAAATTATTCACAATTGCTGATGATGCGCTGCAATGTTAAAAGTTCTTCGATGTTAATATTTTTCCTAGGTTTTTTCCCTTTACAGTTATTTACTCTTCACTTTTTGACTTTTTCATTACGTTACCATTGCAGTGTCAAAGATGACATTTACTCAGAGTTTGTGCCTCACTACATGTGAGAATATCTTTTCCAATTCTGTTTACAATATTGTAATTTATTGATGACAATAGTCAGTTCAAGTCTGATGATAGTGTTGTAAGCCAAAAATCAGTTAACTAAATAAATTAATCATGTAGAATGTACATAATATTATGTTTTTCATTTATAATTAATTTGTTCTACCAAGAAGTGACAGTATACACTCGCACACACACACATATCCAGCCGCACATACACAGACACAAGCAGACATTTTGCTTGTCTCTGTGTATGTGCGGATGGATATGTGTGTGTGTGCGAGTGTATACCCGCCCTTTTTTCCCCCTAAGGTAAGTCTTTCCGCTCCCGGGATTGGGATGACTCCTTATGCTCTCCCATAAAACCCACATCCCTTCGTCTTACGCTCTCCTTCCCTCTTTCCTGATGAAGCAACCGTTGGTTGCGAAAGCTAGAATTTTGTGTGTGTGTTTGTGTGTCTATCAACCCGCCAGCGCTTTTGTTTGGTAAGTCTCATCATCTTTGTTTTTAGATATATTTTTCCCACGTGGAATGTTTCCCTCTATTAATTCATATATATATATATATATATATATATATATATATATATATATATATATACAAAGATGTATAAAGAGGATGTATACCAACACATCCTGCAGTAACTGTTTGATTACAGCATGGTAAGGTGACAGAATTCAAAACCTTGTTCTCTGAGTGCTTTCAGTGTAACACTAATGTCACTAAACTCAGCATGTTGGTCTGGGAGTATGACACCATCTGTGAAATTAAAAAAGATTTGTTGTCATTCTTAACCCTCTCACACACATAATTCTTATGATTAAATAATGTGAGAAGTGAACTGTAGCAGTAAGTCTTAAAAAGAAAACTGAATCCTAGAACTGTGTTACTCTTTCAATAATTCGGAGCAAAGTACTAGAAAAAAATAGACCACAAGGGGCCTTGCAGTTTTAGAGTACGGACATAACAGGTGCATACGAAGGTCTTTAAAACAGAGTGTGCTCTGCAGTTGTAAGAACCAGAAGCAACACAGGTTGATGGGGATTATCTGGAGAAGTGGTGCTGTGAGATTTTGGACGAGAGCAGACTGTTACCAGCCTTATGCAGTGTGATCCATACCCAAGCATTTGCACTGTTAAAGAGCGCATGAACACCATTTCCATTAGATGCAGCCAGCTTTTGGTCCAAAATTTCCTAGCTCCATAACATTATAGGTTACGTGTTTGTTTATACACAATCGGCAGTTTTACAAATTTATGTTTACATGATTCATCCATTGTTTGTTGTTATATAGAGTGTTTGATGATTCTGATGTGATTAAGTAAATGATCTCTTATAACAGTGCCATCAAATGTTTAGCATCTAATGACCATTTGACAAACTGCTTGTCAAAGCTTTCAACCTGTATGAAATATTGGCATTAAGAGTTTATTCTCTAGCATATGATTTCCATAATATGCACAAAGGGAAAGAAAGAGGGTTGGGGGACATGTAACAATGTGTGGGTGACATTTTGTGAGCATGGAAGCATGGAGAGGGCAGGCATGGAAGTTGAGGGATGGGGCCATGATTTGGATGTGTGCGCTGGAGCCCCAACCATTGTCATTATGGCCCTGGTTCCATGTTCATAAATTTAATTCTCAGTTATATTTATGATATTTAACCCTTCTGCTGCTTTGGACATGTTGAGGTTAACTGCTGGAGCTCTTCCTAAGTTGTGTGGACATCATAAAACTTGTTAATCTGCATTAACTACAGTGCTACTCATGTTACCTGCTTGGCCCCTGAGTGCTACGGAGAGACTTAAGCATAGTATCTCTTGGCTACATGTATACAGTGGGTATCTTAACAAACACAGATATATTTCTGTTCTGTTCACCACGTACATCTTCCGGTTCAAGCGGCTTCGTTGGAGAATTAGTGGGTGTTTCGTATTGAGGCCCCTTGTCAATGTTTTGGGCATTTCTTACTGTTCCCAGCTAGTGTTTAGTATTGACATTAGATTGTTGTTCAGTCAATGGTGCTATTCTATACAGGTCCTCATATTTACACAGAGGAAGAATTACTAAAGATACAACAAGTTGGTTAATTTTTTCTGCACAAAATTCATGATTCATTTTAAGAACATCAAAATAATGGTCCAGAAACATGTAACTCAGCAGGTACAGCACACCATTGTATTTGTCCTATAACAAACATTCTTGACAGTTCTTCAAAATCGAAAATTTCTGAGAAAGATGTTGAAACTGTAGGGAAAGAATCAGTCTTTAGTCTCACACTTTATGGAGAAAAATGTGACTTTTGTGCATTTACACATGGTATTTAATGACCTGGCTTTTGTAATCATGTGTCTGGTAATGCTCGTCCTTGATGATATTTTCCAATACAATATTTCACGTAATTGAAATCAGTTAGTTTTATTCATACAAGATTAGATTAGATTAGTAGATTCAGTTTTCATTCCACAGACCCAAAAATGAGATGATTGTTATGGATGTGCAACTTGTCAGAAACTATAACATAAAAAACATAGAACATTTTAATATAATACTCACTGGCCCTATCATTTTGTCAGGAGATTGTCAAAATATGTGGATACATTACAGTAAACTGGAACTGCTAATATTTACAGAATGAATACACTGTCAGAATGAAATATAGTTATGCACTTTTAATAAATTTATCATATACAACATATATAATCTTGACTGTTGTGACTAAGTGCTGTCAAAACTGAAACCTAACATACATTTTTATTGAAGCTGGTCTAATAGCCCCTGTTAAGATATTCAGCTTTAGAATAGAAGGAGTTACCTATCAAAATGTCTTTCAAGCTCTGCTTAAACAGTGCTCTATATGAGACCAAGTTTTTAACCAAGGATCAATGAATTCTCATGATTATACTGGGGAGGTATGGGATTTGCTATTTATTTTTACATGACGCGGATGAAATGTTAGTGATTGTTGGTCCACAGATGCACTTTTGAACATTACATTCTTCAATGAACTTATCCTCCCACTGCATTTTGTATTTATTTGAGAATACTCCACTCCAATTACTTATCTGCCAGTAGTTAAAATAATGCTGTTTTTTTTTTTTCAAAATTAGAGGCAATGTCAGTAAAATTTTTAATGTATCTGGTAGTGAATTTCGACTATTCCAAAAGCATTTCATTGATTACAGCACTTGGCAGTAAAAATTATCTGTCAATCAGTTTACTTAATTCAGTTGATGTAGGTTTTTACATCAGCAGGTGATACGCAAGCTCAAATGTGTTTTAATGACTTCACAGTCACTTAAGGGCCATTATGTAGGAATAGGGCATCTTAATTGTCACTTTGCCCTAGGAGACCATATGCTTTCTGCATATTCTGCCACCAATCATTTCTGTTCCTGACTTTTGTGGCCCATTCTCCTTTTATCAGGCCCTTCATCTCTGTATCTCTGTTGATATCATCCTTTCATCTTGTCTGTGGCCTTCCTCAGCCCTTTCAGATCTCCACAGGTCCTGAGAATACTACTTCATAATCCTCTTCATGTACATCAATCTAACTTTCTTCATTGTTTGACCAATATTAGCTTTTAAGTATAGGTCTGCCATTTCCGGATTTTTTTTAAATATCCTCCATTCGTACAACTGTGTGCCCCTCTTGGGGCCAAATATTTTCCTTAATATCTTTCTCACAAAGACGAGAAGGTCTGGTTTATCTGTTGTCTTAAATTTAATGTTTCAGACTCGTATAGAGCTACAGGGAGAATAATACTTTGGTATAGTCTGATTTTACAACTTCTCAAAACCGATATACTGCATAGCACATCCAATAAGCCAAAATATCCCTGTTTGCAGCTGTGATCCTTGCCTTAATCTCATTTTCCATTCTATTCTGTTCGCTAAAAATGCTTTTTAAGTATTTAAATATGTCTGTTCTTTTAAAAGTGGCTTAAACAACTTTCAGTGCAGTGTTATAATTGGGTACCATGCTCACGATCATGTACTCAGTTTTCTCCTCATTGCTTTGTAGCCCTGCTTGCCTTGTAATATTTCTGTGAGAATTTTTCATGAGCTGCAAGTCCTTTTTTGCACCATTTATTAGAACATCATCATCCGAATATGCAGGCCAGTTTCTTGTGTTGTTACCCAGTCATACTCCAGCGGTTGGGTCCCCCTTTTGTCTCTGTTTTCTAAAATTAGATTAAAAAGTGTCGGAGGTAGTACATTTCCTTGTCCAACAAGGGGCACCAGTCACGTGTCCTTATCTGATGCAGTGGAAACTTGGCATGGTAGAAGAGGGGTGAAAATAAAGTGGCATCTGCTTCGCCTTAGGTGCCAATACTAGGTAGTTTAAGAGAAAATAATGGTCAAACTTTTAACACGACTTCATCAGGCCACTCTCGCATAGTAAAAGCAAGTGAGTTGGTAGTGCAATGGCTGAGAGTACAATTTCGCGCCCCTTGTTCAAATCCAGTATTCTTATGTTACATGAATATTTATTGCGACATTGTAAATTAAAATGGAATTATTGATGAAATAATTAGGCATTTTAAATCTTATTAAAAACAGATTGTATCACGAATCTTATATCGTTAATAGTAATTGAAGATTAAGAAAATAAAAATTCTAGTATTTCAATTTTTGCTTTGATTTTTACTTGTCCAAGAGAACCAATGCATTCATAAAAACATTGAAAGCATAAAAATTCGGAGCACCAGAAACAATGGAGTAGAGCTCATCTCCCAAGACTGCCTGCAAACGTGACGTCATTTTGACATTATGCACAATGTCTATAATCGGTGTGGCAGGTGCCATATTTAGTTTTGCGTAGCTGTTTTGTGTTATAGCCTGCAGTAGCGGTATGCCATTTCAAAGCATTGGCACAGTGAAAATTTAACACAAGCACATCACGAGTACCATTAAATGACAGTTAATAACTCATCAACAATATAAGACTTAAAGGAATACTACAGGGTGAGTGACTAACTATTGCCACCAAGAATAACTCCAAAAGTATGATATGAGCTGAAAAGTTGGTGGGACAAAAGTTGCATGGGACAGTGGGGGCCATAATATGACGTCGGTTTTTTTTTTGTTGTTGAGTGGGCTCGCGTCAGAGATATGGAGGTCAACCTACCTGCCTGATTAAGGGATCTGACATACCACGCTCTGATCCGTGGAACACTCATTTTCTTTCTCCTGATAACAACGTCCTCCTGAGTAGTCCCCACCCGGAGATCCGAATGGGGGGACTATTTTACCTCCGGAATATTTTACTCAATTTCTTCATCATCTGCAAAGCTAGTTGGCATATAAACTTGTACTACTGTAGTAGGCGTGGGCTTTGTGTCTATCTTTGCCACAATAATGCGTTCACTATGCTGTTTGTAGTAACTTATCCGCATGCCTATTTTTTTATTCATTATTAAACCTACTCCTGCATTACCCCCATTTGATTTTGTATTTATAACCCTGTATTCACCTGACCAAAAGTCTTGTTCCTCCTGCCCACTATATCTAAATTTAACCTATCCATTTCCCTTTTTAAATTTTCTAACCCACCTGCCCGATTAAAGGATCTGACATTCCACGCTCCGTTCCGTAGAATGCCAGTTTTCTTTCTCCTGATAACGACGTCTTCTTGAGCAGTCCCCGCCCGGAGATCCGAATGGGGAACTATTTTACAACCCGAATATTTTACCCAAGAGGATGCCATCATCATTTAACCATACAGTAAAGCTGCATGCCCTCGGGAAAAATTACGGCTGTGGTTTCCCCTTGCTTTCAGCCGTTCACAGTACCAGCACAGCAAGGCTGTTTTGGTTAGTGTTACAAGGCTGGATCAGTCAATCATCCAGACTGTTGCCCCTGCAACTACTGAAAAGGCTGCTGCCACTCCTCAGGAGCCACACGTGTGTCTGGCCTCTCAACAGATACCCCTCCATTGTGGTTGCACCTACGGTATGGCTATCTGTATCGCTGAGGCACGCGAGCCTCCCCGTCAAGGTCCATGGATCATGGGGGGGGGGGGGGGGGGTGGACATTCATTGTATCAATATGAATTTTTTGAAATTTATCTGAGCAGTACGAAATAAACTGCTCACACTCAAGTACTCAGCAAATTGCAGCAAATTTTACAGATACTGCAGCATCGGAGATCTCCAAGAAATGAAGATGAGTGTTTGCTAATAATTGTTACACTCTGGTACATTTCTCAGCCAAGCTTGGATAAACCATCATACCAAAAAATCAGAAGAATCAAATTTAGAAATGATAAGCTATAGTAAGTCCACCCTAGAAACATGAGAAAAAATGTAAACATCTTAAAAAACCCTATAAATGAAAAAAGGAAATTTCAAGAAGAACCAGTCATGAGACTGTTAAAAAGACCTTCGGCAGACATCTATGCTGACAGAATAGTCAGAAAAATTAGCACATAATAACTTAGAAAGAGTAGACATCCTCACTGAGATATTCATCAATATTTTAAATTGTGATGACCCACTGGTCTGGTATAATAGGTCCTTTGGCCATTGTTTAGACTGGATGCACAGTCAAAGAACTAAACAATTACAATGGAAGCAGTGAACCAGGCAAGCAATCTGTGCAATAACCTGGGTATATGCAAGAAAAGCTGCGGTCATAAATCTGCACGAATGTCTAGTCACAACATGGATCACAAAGAAATTTCCAGAGCCCTGGATACATTCATTGTTTATCACACCGACTGCAGCGCTTTAGTGATGCAAGTTTCACCCAAAGCCAAGCCAGACAAATGGTCTTAGGTGTGCTGTTGCGGCCACATGACACTTAACTGCAGAGGAATAATTGTAGACTGCACATACGAAAATTTTTCTCGTATAGTTTACAACAAGGTCAAAAACACTCTGGAACCATAACTTGGAGAATACCAAGGAGGGATTTGGCCTGGAAAGCTTCTGTAAGGGAAAACTCATAGAGAAGCTTTCCAGACCAAACGCACGTCTGAATCTAATAATGGAATAGCACAAACACACAAAGAAAGCGCTCTTTATTTCACACAAAGGTTTCAGAGAAAGCATAAGATAATATCCACAAATTCATATTTTTATAACCCTCAGATAACACTGTTTTCGTTCCAAATTAACAAAATTCCTTGGCAGAACTTTAACCAACAGAAATTCCAAGTTAAAATTAAGGGAAATATTTAAAATACTTTCACAATAAAAACTGGTCTTAGACTGGGTCATGGAGTATCCCCACTGCTTTTTAATGTAGGCCTTGATTATGTCATGAAAGCCGGCCGCGATGTCCGTGCGGTTCTAGGCGCTCCAGTCCGGAGCCGCGCTGCTGCTCCGGTCGCAGGTTCGAATCCTGCCTCGGGCATGGATGTGTGTGATGTCCTTAGGTTAGTTAGGTTTAAGTAGTTCTAAGTTGTAGGGGACTGATGACCACAGCAGTTGAGTCCCATAGTGCTCAGAGCCATTTTTTTTTTTTTTTTTGTCATGAAGACTTTGGAAAAAAAAAGCTCACATAAAATTAAAATTGGGGCAAATCCCTCAACAAGAACAAACTGCCTGGGGTTTATAGATGATTTATCCGTCTCAGCTTTTGGCGTGGAAGAGATTTATGCTCACATCACCAGCCTCCAAGAATTGACCTTAAAAATGGGCCTAATTATCCTTCAACACAACTTAGTTTATGCCCATGAAACCCCTGTGCAGAAGTAGTCTTCATAAACAATCAAATAATTAACATAATTTTACAGTTTTAACATCTTGTAAGCAACATCAGTCACAACGTAAGTGAGAAACAAGGATAAATAGAACCAAAAGAAATTAAAGAATTCTCAGTTTCTAACTTCGTGAAGGTATAGTAAGAGAAACTCGTCAGTATAGTACAGTAAAACTAAAACTCACCCAGAAACCAGCAATAATTGGTATATGCTGTTCCAAATTAAAAATTAAAGAAGAACTTAATAGTTCCTCTAAACTGAAAGAAGAATTTGCATAGGCCTAAATAAGGAGTCTGGGGAGATCAGCTGAAGTCATACTTCATGTACTTTTTAGTAAATACATACAGTTTTAAGGCATTTATAAATAGATAATTTTCATTACTTAATTTACCGTTTATTATATCTCATTACAGATCTAAAATTTTTAGTACATTTCATTACATACCTACACAGTTATACTTGAATAAATACATTATCTCTTTCATTATCTATCTGTCTGTTGATTACGAAGTACACAGATTTTCTTCCAGTTTCAAATTATTTATGATATATGTGTATGAAAAAGTTATTATGTGTATGAAAAAGTTATTACGATTACACATGTGATTTGAAAAATTACACACCTATGAAACTGTTATTTCCTAGTAAGTAGTATGCTGTTAAATGATCTTCCAGAAACCCCAAATAAATTGTGGTCATATTTAAAGACGTTAGTGGCAACAAAGTTAATGTCCAGTCTCTCATGGACGAATCATTAGCTAAAATAGAGAGTACCAAAGCAAAAACAGAAACTCCAAACTCTGTATTCAAATGTTCTTTTACAAAGGGAAACCGAGGAGTATTGCCCCAATTTAATTCTCGTGCCTCTGAAAAGATAAGTGAAATACAAATTAGTGTCAGTGGCGTTGAGGAACAGCTGAAATCGTCAAAATGGAACAAAGCCCAAGGGCCCAATGGAATCCCTATTCAGAGCTGAATTAGCCCCTCCATTTACTATAACCCTTCACAGATCCCACAAACAAAAATGTGTGCCCAGTGGCTGGAAGAATGAACAAGTCACACCTCTCTACAAGAAGGGTAGCATAAGTTAAGAATGGAATTATTGTCCAATATCCTTGACGTCAATTTATCGTAGTATCTTAGAGCATATTCTGAACTCAAACATAATGATGTATCTCGAACAGAAGGACCTCCTCCATGCCAACCAGCATTGATTTCGGAAACATCGATCATATGAATCCTAACTTGCATTTTTCTAATACCACATGCTGAAAGCTATGGATCAAGGCAGTCAGGTGTAGTCCATGCAGAGTACCGTGGCCAGTATATGTGTAGACTGCAGGGCACTGTAGGGAGGGCGGTGGTGCTGAGAGTTATGGGCAGCCATTGTAGGGGAGACGCCGAGTGCTGGAGGGGAGGTGCCATTCTGCCTACGCTCAAATATTTGTAAATATTCAGTGGAGCCCCTCCACACCCACACTTGCATTGTGACCATTCATAAAGATCTACTGTCACGTCCGCTTTGGTTAGTCTAAAAAGAATTCCTCCGAAAATGCAGTGATTTACTTCTGTGTGGCTTGTTAACCATTTGTAACTTTCAGAGAAACATCATGAGTGGCGAATTTTGAGTAAAAGCTACATGTTTCTCTGGTTGCCATATTCAAATTTGCTTCTTTTACCAAATCACATCTCATTTCACTAAGGTGTTGAGCAGACACAATTGCGAGAGAACTCTGAAATAGTGGTTTATTAAGTTCACTAAGTGAGGGACTGAGTTAAAAAGTAAGGTCAGTAGCTTTGTGAAAAAGCACATCCTTGGTGTAAAAAAACGTGTAATGTCTTCACTTATGATGTTTCAAAACCCATAGCACTACTCGTTTCACCAGCTATCGATGGAACTTAAAAATTACATTCTTTCATCGAAAAAGTCTGTAGTTTATGGGATAACACAGTGGATACAAAAGTTTTACATAAAAACGACATGGCATTCACTTGATGTACTATCATTTGTCAAAATCGCATTTCGATATCTCAAACCCTTTATGAAATATGAGCAATGTGGTAGATGTTTCACTCTGCCTGTATTGCTGCCGTGGCGCTGTCGCAAATGATAGCGCTACATAAAATCAATTATTTCGAAATTGTTGACAGATAGATACCTCTATCCAAGTCCAAAAAAACTCAATATATTAGCTAAATGTCATATGCAGCAATATTAAAATATATATGGTAATATGTGCCAAACGCAAAATCATAGCGACCTCTAAGTTCTATTGCAAACTTTTCCGAATTTCGCGCAGTGTCCCTGACATATAAAGCTATAACTAAAGGTTCATTTTTTTTATTTTTTTTTTTTTAGCGAATGGTTCCTGTAGTATCGTCTGAGAAAGTTTGCAGGGCGCGTGCCTCAATTCAGTTACCGAGTTATCGCTGACCGCCTCAGAGGTGGAAAACACTTGTCGGCCTCTCCTGGACAAACGAATGAACTCTGCCAGGGTTTTTGACGAAAACTGATCAGTCTACATCAGCCACTGTATCCTACACGTGACATAGGTACAGTATTTTTCGATTTCCGAAACTCATATAACTCAGAATGGTTCAAATGGCTCTGAGCACTATGGGACTTAACATCTGATGTCATTAGTCCCCTAGACTTAGAACTACTTAAATCAAACTAACTTAAGGATATCACACACATCCATGCCCGAGGCAGGATTCGAACCTGCCACCGTAGCAGCAGATCGGCTCCGGACTGAAACGCCTAGGACCGCTCGGCCACAACGGCCGGCTCATATGACTCAGTATCATACCTACTCATATTATCAAAAGTACGATCATATGGATTATCGGACGATATATGTGACTGGAATGAGGATTTATTCGTAGAAAGGATGCAGCATATTATCTTAGATGGAGAGTCATCAAGACATTTAAAGTCACTTGGGTGTACTCCAGGAATGTGTGTTGGTTCGTTTGTTGTTCATGTTGAGTATTGATGATCTTACATCATACCAGTTCTGTTTTTGTTCACTTTCAGTTCTTTTCGAGAGGCTCAAACTGTTGGAAGAAATGTGCATTTCGTGTAACTGTTTCAGCGTCATGATCTGCCTCATCTTAATGCAGCTGTTAGGTGTGTTAACATGGGCCTGGAGAAGCATGGCAGAGGGCGTGGGTCACATTTCAGCAATGCCAGTTGAGTCTATCAGTAGATGGGGTTTCACTAGGCATGGCCTGCACCTCAATAGTTATGGGAAGGGGAGGCTGGCAAAGCTTATAGGTGACAGTGTGGTGGGTGGTGGTGGGATCACTCATGGAAAAAATCCTGCAGTAGTTGGTGTTACAGCTGCACCTTTTTTAAACTGAAGTCAGCTGATAGATATACCTGCTTAAAGGAAGTATCTCTAACTAACGGATCACCTTCAGAGGACGCCATGTTTGCAAGTAGAGAAGGAATTAGCATATTTCATCAAAATGTAAGAGGTATTAGAGATAAACTTAGTGAACTGCTTGTAAATGTTGACTCGGAAATTATTGGTAAATAATTGAAAGAAAAACAGCCCACGGTCACTATTTTTAACAAATTAACCTGGTTTCAACACTGCTAGGAGTGTATTCCTCTGAATTTAAAACAGAGAATTGTCTATATTCTATAACAAGGTCACAGAATTATGACTAAAAACGTATGATCGGGTATAAGTACGGAATCATCGTTAAAGACTGGCAGTACTTATATGTCATTTATAAAATAATAAATATTCCAAAAGAGCATTAGTCACAAAGATATTTAAGATAAAGAAATCTATGATGGCAAGCCTCTAAGGGCTGCTCGTTACTTGCGTGGTGCAGGTTGCAAAACGGACTGAGGTGCCCGCGTGAACAAATGCGGCCACGTGAACTTGGCACTGCAACGAGCGCGCCATCTAGTAGCCGTAGATACAATTAGGCTACTTCACATTGAAATATAGGCAGAAATGATTATAAATAACAGTATTTGGTACATAACGGAAAGCAGTGTTTGTTTGATAGGGGCATACAACATAATTTGTCTACATCAAAGCTTCTAATAAAAAAATGGTTCAAATGGCTCTGAGCACTATGGGACTTAACATCAGTGGTCATCAGTCCCCTAGAACTTAGAACTACTTAAACCTAACTAACCTAAGGACATCACGGACATCCATGCCCGAGGCAGGATTCGAACCTGCGACCGTAGCAGTCCCGCAGCTCCGGACTGAGCGCCTAGAACCGCGAGACCACCGCGGCCGGCAAGCTTCTAACAATAAGATAAAACATGAAAACATCATTATGAAAGTGTAGATAGGACCGAATGACAAGTTGTAGAAAGCAAATATTGACGTGAAATGTAGCCAAGAAATATTTGATAACTGAAAAACATACGACTACCTTAGAAGGAAAAGAACATTTCGGTAACCAGCACTAGGAGACCCGAAGTCAGATATCGAGTAACGGCTTTATACCGTTGAAAAAATTTTTGTTACGTAGCTGCAGCTGTTTGTCAAGGATGAGGCTATCATTTCGAGCAAAATGCTTGAAAATCTCTAATTCTTCTAGAATATCTAGTCTACGCCCTTTCTTTTCGGTGTGCAAAATGTTGCTAATGCAGATGGCTTTAGGTGAATGACCTGTAATTAGGAGATGGTCAGCAAAAGGCGTATTTTGGGGGCTAGTACCATTTTTTCTTAGCAAGTGTTCTTTATATCTGGTAGTGAAGGCACGTCCTATTTGTCCTATATAGAAGAGGAGCAAATATCGCAGACATGAATGAAGTTTTCTTTTTTTTAAAAATTGTTATTAGTAGAAAAAGCAACGTTGCAATCGTATTTCTTTCGAAGAATGCGTTGGATCTGATAAGAGATAGGCCCCACGAAAGGATTAGAGAATTTTTTTTTTAGTTGGACTCGATAACAGAAGTGTCTAGCGTAGTAAGTCTTCTAGCAGTTTTCTTTTTAAGGACGTCATCTATCATGTTAAGTTTATACTCGTTGTTAACTGCTATTGTTTTAAGTAAATTGATTTCTTCGTTGAAGTTTTCTTTAGAAAATGGAATGGAAACGGCTCGGTGAACAGCAGAATGAAAGAAGGCTTTTTTATGCGATTGTGGATGGGTAGAGGTTGAAACGTCCCCTTTGAACAATTGTACACGACTGTGCTTAAACTGACACACAATATTTTTAGCGCAACGCAATCTGACTTGTAAAAATCCCTACAAAAGAATGGCCCTGGCTAACATTAACCTATACGTTTCACAAATCACTTACCTCACAAAAATCTTCGCTGCTCAAGCTACTGCAATACAGCGAGCGCCACTACTGCCAGCTAAATAAAAGATTCAAACTATGGAAGGCACTAACTACTGATAGGGATAGTTAGCAAATGAAAGATATTAATAGAGAACAAACAATGTATTTACCTTGATATCATCATATATAAATATAGCAGTTCATGACAAATTTCAAAACTCCGCCATCTCTCTCCCCACATCCACCACTGCTGGCGGCTTACCTCCAACTGCGCAACGCTACGCGCTGTTCACAGCCAGCTGCCTAACACTACAATGGCGAGTATTACAACAATGCAAAGCAGCCACAGACTGCACACAGCACAGCCAGTGATTTTCATACAGAGGTGGCGTTACCAATAAAAAAACCTAAACAGCCTACTTACAAGGTGCAGGAACGATCTAGTCGGTATATGTTACTTTACGAAAATACTGAAAGAAATTTTATTTGTTTCTGTAGTAAGCGTCAAGTCAAGGAAATTTAATTGACGGAGGAGGAGGAGGAGATTAGTGTTTAACGTCCCGTCGACAACGAAGTCATTAGAGACGGACGGCAAGCTCGGGTTAGGGAAGGATGGGGAAGGAAATCGGCCGTGCCCTTTCAAAGGAACCATCCCGGCATTTAATTGATGGGCTCATTTTCAAATTCTTTCTTATTCCAGATACGTTGATGATATTCTAATCATCTACAAAGGACCAGCTGAAGGTGCTGATCGTATCTTTAACCTATTCAGTGATTTTCATGAGAAAATTTCTTTCACTATCGAATTTGAAAATGAGGACCGTCAATTAAATTTCCTTGACTTGACGCTTACTATAGAAACAAATAAAATTTCTTTCAATATTTTGTAAAGTGACATATACCGACCAGATCGTTCCTGTATCTTCTACTCGTCCACAATCACATAAAAAAGCCTTCTTTCATACTGCTGTTCACCGAATCAAGGGTTCAAGACTCATAAAAGAAGGCTGTATACATGGAAGAATCCAGGAGATACTAGAAGGTATCAGATAGATTATATGATGGTAAGACAGAGATTTAGGAACCATGTTCTAAATTGTAAAACATCTCCAGGGGCAGATGTGGACTCTGACCACAATCTATTGGTTATGAACTACAGATTCAAACTGAAGAAACTGCAAAAAGGGGGGAATTTAAGGAGATGGGACCTGGATAAACTGACTAAACCAGAGGTTGTACAGAGTTTCAGGGAGACCATAAGGGAACAATTGACAGGAATGGGGGAAAGAAATACAGTAGAAGAAGAGTGGGTATGTCTGAGAGATGAAGTAGTGAAGGCAGCAGAGGATCAAGCAGGTAAAAAGACAAGGGCTAATAAAAATTCTTGGGTAACAGAAGAAATATTTAATTTAATTGATGAAAGGAGAAAATATAAAAATGCAGTAAATGAAGCAGGCAAAAAAGAATACAAACGTCTCAAAAATGAAATTGACAGGAAGTGCAAAATGGCTAAGCAGGGATGGCTAGAGGACAAATGTAAGGATGTAGAGGCTTATCTTACTAGGGTTAAGATAGATACTGCCTACAGGAAAATTAAAGAGACCTCTGGAGAAAAGAGAACCACTTGCATGAATATCAAGAGCTCAGATAGAAACCCAGTTCTAAGCAAAGAAGGGAAAGCAGAAAGGCGGAAGGAGTTTATAGAGGGTCTATACAAGGACGATGTACTTGAGGACAATATTATGGAAATGGAAGAGAATGTAGATGAAGATTAAATGGGAGATACGATACTGCGTGAAGAGTTTGACACAGCACTGAAAGACCTGAGTCGAAACAAGGCTCCGGGAGTAGACAACATTCCATTAGAACTAATGACGGCCTTGGGAGAGCCAGTCGTGACAAAACTCTACCGTCTGGTAAGCAAGATGTATGAGACGGGCGAAATACCCTCAGACTTCAAGAAGAATATAATAATTCCAATCCCAAAGAAAGCAGGTGTTGACAGGTGTGAAAATTACCGAACTATCAGTTTAATAAGTCACAGCTGCAAAATACTAACACGAATTCTTTACAGACGAATGGGAAAACTGGTACAAGCCGACCTCGGGGAAGATCACTTTGGATTCCGTAGAAATGTTGGAACACGTGAGGGAATACAGACGTTATGACTTACCTTAGAAGAAAGCTTAAGGAAACGCAAACCTACGTTTCTAGCATTTGTTGGCTTAGAGAAAGCTTTTGACAATGTTGACTGGAATACTCTATTTCAAATTCTAAAGGTGGCAGGGGTAAAATGCAGGGAGCGAAAGACTATTTACAATTTGTACAGAAATCAGATGGCAGTTATAAGAGCCGAGGGGCGTGAAAGGGAAGCAGTGGTTGGGAAGGGAGTGAGACAGGGTTGTAGCCTCTCTTAGATTGTATTCAATCTGTATATTGAGCAAGCAGTAAAGGAAACAAAAGAAAAGTTCGCAGTGGGTATTAAAATCCGTGGAAAAGAAATAAAAACTTTGAGGTTCGCCGATGACATTGTAATTCTGTCAGAGACAGCAAAGGACGTGGAAGAGCAGTTGAACGGAATGGATAGTGTCTTGAAAGGAGGCTATAAGATGAACATTAACAAAAACAAAACGAGGATAATGGAATTTAGTCGAATTAAGTCGGGTGATGCTGAGGGAATTAGATTAGAAAATGAGACACCTAAAGTAGTAAAGGAGTTTTGCTATTTGGGGAACAAAATAACTGATGATGGTCGAAGTAGATAGGATATAAAATGCAATGGCAAGGAACGCGTTTCTGAAGAAGAGAAATTTGTTAACATCGAGTATAGACTTATGAGTCAGGAAATCGTTTCTGAAAGTATTTGTGTGGAGTGTAGCCATGTATGGAAGTGAAATATGGACGATAAATAGTTTAGACAAGAAGAGAATAGAAGCTATTGAAATGTGGTGCTAGAGAAGAATACTGAAGATTAGATGGGTAGATCACATAACTAATGAGGAGGTATTGAACAGAATTGGGGAGAAGAGGATTTTTGTGGCACAACTTGACAAGAAGGAGGGACCGGTTAGTAGGACATGTTCTGAGGCATCAAGGGATTCCAAATTTAGCATTGGAGGGCAGCGTGGAGGGTAAAAATCATAGGGGGAGACCAAAAGATCAATACACTAAGCAGATTCAGAAGGATGTAGGTTGCAGTAAGTACTGGGAGATGAAGGAGCTTGCACAGGATAGAGTAGCATGGAGAGCTGCATCAAACCAGTCTCAGGACTGAAGACCACAACAACAACAGTCACAATCGAGCTATAGTGGCCCATTGCAAACAGTACTGTAAGGAGCTTAAAAATGTTATTAGGAAGGCAAAAAGTATGTGCCACAGCAAAGAGAATAGCTAATTCACAGGATAACATTAAAACCATATGATCAGTTGTGAAGGAAGTATCTGGTGACGAGCACAAGGTCGACGATATGAAGTCAGTTCGTAGTAAAAATGTTTCTGTCACTGATAAATCAGATATATGGACAGTATTTAACAATCATTTTTTGAGCACTGCTGGTGAATGAAATAAAAATTTAGTCTCTACAGGGAATCATATAACTCTCTTGGCAAATGCCTTTCTGAGATTGATGTCTGAAATACTCCTCTGTGATGCAGACAAGGGGGACGTTGAGTCAATAATTAAATCACTGAAAACTAAGGACTCTCATGGTTATGATGGAGTGCTTAGCAGGACATCAACATACTGTGCTGTACATGTTAGCCCTGTACTTAGTCATATTTGCAATTTTTCGTTTAGGAATGGTCAGTTTCCTGAATGATTAAAGTACTCAGTAGTAAAGCCCCTTTGTAAAAAGGGAGAAAGAGATAATGTAGATAATTTTAGACCTATTTCTATTCCATCAGTGTTTGCAAATGTCATTGATAAGGCTGTGTATGTAAGGATAACTGATCATTTTATATCACACAATTTGCTGTCAAAAATACAGTTCGGCTTTAGACGTCGTTTAACAACTGAAAATGCTTTCTCTTTTCTCTGTGAAGTGCAGGATGGGTTAAACAAAAGGTTTCGAAAGCTAGGCAAGTTTTTTGATTTAGCTAAGGCGTTTGATTTTGTTGATCACAAAAATTACTCCAGAAGCTGCATTTTTACAGAATATGGGGGGTAACTCACAGGTGGCTCACTTACTAGCAGCAGACAGCAAAAGGTCATTATTCACATTTTTGAGAATGGCTGTGATGTGGAGTCTGAGTGGGGTACAGTCAAATGGATGTGTCCCAGGGATCAGTGTTGGGGCCACTCCTGTTCCTTATTTATATAAACTATGCCCTCTAGTACTATGTTGCTGTTGTGGTCTTCAGTCCTGAGACTGATTTGATGCAGCTCTCCATGCTACTCTATCTTGTGCAAGCTTCTCCATCTCCCAGCACCTACTACAGCCTACATCCTTCTGAATCTGCTTAGTGTATTCATCTCTTGGTCTCCCTCTATGATTTTTCCCTCCACGCTGCCCTCCAGTACTAAATTGGTGAACCCCTGGATGCCTCAGAACATGTCCTACCAACCGATCCCTTCTTTTAGTCTAGTTGTGCCACAAACTCCTCTTCTCCCCAATTCTATTCAATACCTCCTCATTAGTTATGTGATCTACCCATCTATTCTTCAGCAATTTTCTCTATCACCACATTTCGAAAGCTTCTATTCTCTTCTTGTCTAAACTATTTATCGTCCATGTTTCACTTCCATACATGGTTACACTCCATACAAATACTTTCAGAAGCGACTTCCTGACACTTAAATCAATACTCGATGTTAACGAATTTCTCTTCTTCAGAAACGCTTTCCTTGCCATTGCCAGTCTACATTTTATATCCTCTCTACTTCGACCACCATCGCAAACAGCAAAACTCCTTTACTACTTCAAGTGTCTCATTTCCTAATCCAATTCCCTCAGCATCACCCGACTTAATTCGACTACATTCCTTTATCGTCGTTTTGCTTTTGTAGATGTTCATCTTATACCCTCCTTTCAAGACACTGTCCATTCCATTTAACTGCTCTTCCAAGTGCTTTGCTGTCTCTGACAGAATTACAATGTCATCGGCGAACCTCAAATTTTTTATTTCTTCTCCATGGATTTTAATACCTACTCCGAACTTTTCTTTTGTATCCTTTACTGCTTGCTCAATATACAGATTGAATATAATCGGGGCTAGGCTACAACCCTGTCTCACTCCCTTCCCTTTCATGTCCCTCGACACTTATAACTGCCACCTGCTTTCTGTACAAATTGTAAATAGCCTTTCGCTCCCTGTATTTTACCCCTGCCACCTTCAGAATTTGAAAGAGAGTATTCCAGTCAACATTGTCAAAAGCTTTCTCTAAGCCTACAAATGCTAGGAACGTAGGTTTGCCTTTCCCTAATCTTTCTTCTAAGATAAGTCATAGGGTCAGTATTGCCTCACGTGTTCAACAATTTCTCCTGATAACGACGTCCTGAGTCGTTCCCGCCCGGCGATCCGAATGGGGGACTATTTTACCTCCGGAATATTTTACCCAAGAGGACGCCATCATCATTTAATCATACAGTAAAGCTGCATGCCCTCGGGAAAAATTACGGCTGTAGTTTCCCCTTGCTTTCAGCCGTTCGCAGTACCACAACAGCAAGGCCGTTTTGGTTAGTGTTGCAAGGCCAGATCAGTCAATCATCCAGACTGTTGCCCTGCAACTACTGAAAAGGCTGCTGCCCCTCTTCAGGAACCACACGTTTGTCTGGCCTCTCAACGGATACCTCTCCGTTGTGGTTGCACCTACGGTACGGCTATCTGTATCGTTGAGGCACGCAAGCCTCCCCACCAACGGCAAGGTCCATGGTTCATGGGGGGGGGGGGGGGGGGGGGGGGGGGGCTCTAGTACTATTGGTAGCTGTAGATTGTTTCTGTTTGCTGATGACACTAGCTTGGTAGTAAAGGATGTTTTGTGCAACATTGGCTCGGTTTCAAATAGTGCTGTGCATTACATAAGTTCATGGCTTGTAGAAAATAAGCTAACACTAAATCATAGTAAGACTCAGTTTTTTCAGTCTGTAACACACAATTCAACAAAACCCAACGTTTTAATTTCACAGAATGGGCATATAATTAGTGAAACTGAACAGTGCAAACTCCTAAGTTTTCAGATGATATTAAACTGTCATCGAAAGTCGACGTTCAGGTTCTTGTTCAAAGAGTTGAAGTTGTCATTTTTACTATTCAAACGAGATCCGAAGTAAGTGATCATTAGACACGAAAATTAGTCTACTTTGCTTATTTTCATTTGCTTATGTCTTAAGGTATTATATTTTGGGGTAACTCTTCCCCTTCTAAAAGGATATTTTTGACTGAGAAATAGGCGGTTCGGGCAGTAAGTGGTGTAATTTCGCGAACCTCTTGTCGACCCCTGTTCACTAATCTGGGTATTTTGACATTGGCCTCTCAATACTCGGCAGAAATACAACTTGCATTTGGATCTGTGTAGAAAGGTGTGCAGTGTACTGCTGCATCCGTTTTCAAAAATCTTAACAGTAATCCACGAGCTTTAAAATCAAAACTGAAGATTTTGCTCATGGGTCCTTGAAATATTAAGCTGATTCTTGTTGTATTGTTGATTGCGTTTACTTAATCTTATGGCCTGACTTTTTTGGGTTCATAAACATATTTTTTAAAATCTGTTATTACGTTTATGTTGTAATTGCATATGGTGACACGCTCCATGACCTTGGAGATTTGTTCCTCGATTTGGTCCTACGGAACTTGATGTGGAAATGAATAAATAAACTAGATAAAATCAATCCAAATATGATTTCATAGAAATGTCTTTAAGAGATAGAAAGAAGCAGCAGGAAAGAATAGAAGTGGTAGACGTCAATGGACAGGCCTTACTGCAAGAATGGGCCGTTTAATGAGATATGTGATTTGGCATTCAGAAATAATTATTTTGTTAAAGGAAGGGGCAAAGAGACAAAAAATTGTGTAGTAGGCAAGTATAAGAATATGTAAAACAGATTATACAAGGCATTTTACGTGCAATGTGTATAACGACCACATAATTAGCTGAAGAAGGAGAGTAATGCAAAGTGGCATTAAACCAAAGGAATAACATGTTTAGTCTATGTCGTGACTGTAATATAAATAATTGTAAACAATAAAATGTCGCTATTGGTCAGTTTTATTTTTGTTGACATTTGTTACTTTTTGGAGCTTCATTCGTGTTTCTTTTTTTTCTGTTACGATCAATTGCGAGTACATAAGGTTCTTGTTGTTGATTCACATCTATCTCAGGGTTTGTCTCTCACTAATTTATGCAGCTAGATGGTATTCTAAGTCACGAACACTAAACAGCAATGTATGTATTCGTCATACATTTGACGTATAACTTGTAGTACAAACTTCGAAAAGTTGTTTTTATTAGCTGTCAAGACCCTTAAAAAGCTACGTATAACACAAATTTTTAGGGAAGTGCGTGCATCGGATGGGAAGTATTGGATATCATCTCTAGGATCATATTTTGCATTGAGTTAAATCTTCAACAATAGCTTCATCTTCAGAGTGTTTCTAATGCCGGTATTGTGTATGTGTTACGACTTTGAAGGCACCTAACTGTAGTACTCTCAGTATTCTTATTGTTAATCGTTATGTTTCATTATCCTGTAACTGAACCAACTTCCCCTCCTCTTCTTGTAACTACTAAACAAACATCATGGGCTTATATGTAAAACTTAAATCTTTCGTCCACGAATTTCTTTGCTTCGCAGTTTTACTGAGAAAAAAAGAAAAGTTTCCAAGTGCACAGTTGCCTAACTTCATAAAATGAAATAATTGTATGAAATGAGTTTTCAAAACAGGTTGGAATAAAGGTAACGGCCTTTTGGTACAGAGAAGATGCTACAGGTTGTCAGCTGTAGGTTTCCCTGAAAGGGGGAGCCACTGGTCCGATAAACAAGTTTGAGCGCGACTACGGCCTTGGCCTGAGAGGTGGGGGGACGGCAGCGTTGAGGGAGGTTTCCATCGCAGCGTGCGGCACGGAAGTGTCGTGGCGGGCAAGCGTGTTGGGAGGGGCGTGCACGTGGCAGTTGCAACGTCCAGCCGAGCGTGCACCCCAAACCAGACCGTTTCCCGAGCTGCAGTGAGCAGCGAACCGTGTCTTTTGAAGAAATTATGACAGCAGTACAATAAAGGCCAGAAATTTGTTAATCTAATCATTCTCGCTGTAAGAAATGGGCCAACTGGAAGGAATATTTGGAGTGACAGCTTAATGGAAGCTTAATGAAGATGGTTTTACTGTGTAAGTCTGCCTTCGGACAAAAGTTATTGACAATCATGTCTCGCACGTCTTATGCCACTAGTGATTAACTGTTATATCGTCTTTCAGTCATATTGTAATGTGGATCAATATTTCTATCACATTCGGTAATGATCTTACGTAAAAGACATGCTGGTTTGCCTATAAGACACGCATTTGTCTCTAAACGATATCTTAATATGCGTCACCTTGCACTTAAAATTCCAAATATGCTGAAGCACCGCGATATAACCCGCTTGGGAAAGGAGCAGAATTTTAGAAGTCTTCCCTTGGCAACACAAAAGACAAGCAAACCAGGTCAATACGCTTGGCGGAGTGTTAACAAGGAGGGATTTCTGATGTTACATGAAATGCAGCCATAAGAGGGGTGTAATAGCCGTACACAGTAAGAGCTGGGTGTCTAACACATCAGTGCAGCAGAATGAGGTCGTGGAGAGAGGAGGACCACGCCACTGTGTTGATCAGGCAGAATGAAGTAGTAAGCCCTGTGTCGGACATAACAATGATTATTCAGAGTACCGACGCTGCAGAATACGTCCACGATTTTTTCTGAAAGGCGAAATTAAGGCACCTTTCAGCCACAGTAGAACTCGCCACGAAAGCTGACACGTAAAATAAGCCGTCAAGTGAAGTAGATTAGATTAGATTGTCATCGTAGCGTCGCAGTAGCAACGCGCGCGAGACGGATCTTGCATAAGTATTATTCTTATCCAGTGGCTTGATACGGTTGCCCTCAGTTTGCAGCTGACCAACTAGGAGGTAAAACCTTTGCTGTTCGTGGAGACTGTCTTCGACCTCTGGCGGAACAGCGAATCCTGCCCAGGGGACTTTGAAACAGCAAGACGCAGTGCTGCCATTAGAGTCGACACTCATGGGAAGCTGTGGGCAGCATCCACCAGCAGGGCCTCTGGATGCCTAGCTGGTGGGCCTGTCAGCAGTCAAAAAATGGTTCAAATGGCTCTAAGCACTGTGGGACTTAACATCTGAGACTAGACTTAGAACTACTTAAACCTAACTAACCTAAGGACGTTACACACATCCATGCCCGAGGCAGGGCGAACCCGCAACCATAGCAGCAGCCCGGTTCCGAACTCAAGGGGCTAGAAACGCTCGGCCACAGCTGCCGGCCTGCTGGCACACTCCATCTAGGGCCAATGAGTGCATTCTGGGGCGCTGTCTTCAGCGACAGTGAGATCGCTCTGGTAACCTACAATCCTGAACTGCTAACACGAGAGGCACCGCAGACAATAGCGGCCGAGCGGCAGCCTGCGTGCAGTGTCTTGGCCGGGTGCTGGGCAGGCTCCGCCACTGCTGTCGTAGCCGTGACTGCGTGGCGCGGCGCGGCGCGGCGCGTGTGGGCGTCGTGACACTCCAGCGAGAGTAGCGACCTGCTGCCTGCCGCCACTGCTGGCTGCCGTGAATGGAGACAACACGGAATGTTTTTCAACATTAATTGCTTGTTTGTTAATCATGTTTTCTTAGCGCCTTCGGGTGCATCAGATCAGGCCATCTGCCACCGAGCGATGGCTAACCCCCGCACAAGGATGACGACCCGGCCTAATCCTGAACTTGACGACCCAATACCGTCACGTAAAGTGGCGACCGGTTTCCGGCGGCTACTGTGCTTTCAACGCACTTTCGAGCACGAGAAAGGCGCTGACCAAAAATACCTTTTGTCATCATTCAGATTCTTTCTGGAACTGTATCCATTAAATTGGCTTGAAAGGGTGCTCCACATCTGCGATAAAAATATGTAGCAAAGGACTTACGGTTCGAGACATTATTTATGGGTGTGGCGTATTGAGATTTCCATTTCCCATTAATTTAAAATTTTATTCTTGGTTGTTAATCACCAGCTGTGAAGCAAGTTTTAAGAACAGAAATAATCAGTCGTCAGCTGCACACAAATTTTTGTTAAATGAACTTCTTGACTAGTCTTCAGAAAAGCATACAATTGAGCTTACATCGGAAAGAAATCGACAGGCGGACTCTAGACGATAGAGTTCTAAAAAAAAAAAAAAAGATACAGAATAAGAATATTAGTGATTACCGGGCTTGGGTCGCAACTAACAGCAGATTAACACCAATAAGTGCAGAGTAATAAACAGATTATAAACGTACCTTCTTTACAATTTTTGGATAGTAATGTAAAGCACATAAATATTAACGTAAAAAACGCGAAGATATGATTATCAAAACAACTTCGCATCAAAGATAAAATATTAAAAAACACGAGACATATGATGATAAGCGCCAACAGATTGGTAGTTTAGCTATAAAGAATTTCACTTATATTTGTAGCACCGACCACTCTTGTCTATAACATACGTCAAACGAAACCGAACATCAAGTTAAAGAAAAATGTAATGAACGTGTGCTTCTGTTCTTCATGTTTCTTAACTGGTGGTCGCAGGGTTTGTGTCCTGTGGTTCATAGATAAGAATCTCGTACGGTCTGTAGGCAGCAGAGGATCAAGTGGATAAAAAGACGAGGCTAGTCGAAATCCTTGGGTAACAGAAGAGATATTGAGTTTAATTTCTGAAAGAAGAAAATACAAAAATGCAGTAAATGAAACAGGCAAAACGGCATATAAACGTCTCAAAAACGTGATCGACGGAAAGTGCGAAATGGCTAAGCAGGTTTGGCTAGAGCACAAATGTAATGATGCAGAAGCATATATCACTATGTAGAAACATATATCACTAGAGGTAAGATAGATATTTCCTGCAGGAAAATTAAGAGACCTTTGGAGAAAAGAGGACCATCTGTATGAATATCAAGAGCTCGGATGCAAAACCAGTCCTAAGCCAAGAAGAGAAAGCAGAAAGGTGGGAGTGTATATAGGTTCTAAACAAGAGCGATGTACTTGAGGGGAATGTTATGGAAATGGAAGAGGACGTGGATGAAGATGAAATGGGATATATGATACTGCGTGAAGAGTTTGATGGAGCACTGAAAGACCTAAGTCGAAACAAGGCCCCGGGAGTAGACAAAATTCCATTAGAACAACTGATAGCCTTGGGAGAGCCAGCTATGACAAAACTCTTCCATTTGCTAAGAAAGATGTATGAGACAGACGAAATACTCTCAGGCTTCAAGAAGAATATAATAATTCCAATTACAATGAAAGTAAGTGTTGACAGGTGTGATAACTAACGAACTACCAGTGTAATAAGTCACGGCTGCAAAATACTAACACGAATTCCTTACAGACGAATGGTAAAACATAGAGGCCGACATCGGGGAAGATCAGTTTGGATTCCGTAGAAATGCTGGACCACACGACACAATATTCATCCCACAACTTATCTTAGACGATAGGTTAAGGAAAGGCAAGCCTACACTATGTGATCAAAAGTATCCGGACAACACCAAAAACATACATTTTCATACTAGGTGTATTGTGCTGCCACCTAATGCCAGGTACTCCATGTCAGCGATCTCAGTAGTCATCAGACTTCGTGAAAGGGCAGAATGGGGCGCTCCGCGGTACTCACGGACTTTGAACGTGGTCAGGTGATGGGCTGTCACTTGTGTCATACGTCTGAACCAGAGATTTCGACACTCCTTCCTATACATCCCTAGGTCCACTGTTTCCGATGTGATAGTGAAGTGGAAACGTGAAGGGGCAAGTACAGCACAAAAGCGTACAGGCCGACCTCGTCTGTTCACTGACAGAGACCGCCGACAATTGAAGACGGTCGTAATGTGTAATAGGCAGACATCTATCGAGACCATCACACAGGAATTCCAAACTGCATCATGATCCACTGCAAGTACTATGACGGTTAGGTGGGAGGTGAGACAACTTGGATTTTATGGTCGAGCGGCTGTTCATAAGCCACACATCACGCCGGTAAATGTCAAACGACGCCTCGCTTGGTGTAAAGGGCGTAAAAATTGGACGATTGAACAGTGGAAAAACGCTGTGTGGAGTGACGAATCGCGCTACACAATGTAGTGATCCAATGGCAGGGTGTGGGTATGGCGAATGCCCGGTGAACGTCATCTGCTAGCGTGTGTAGTGCCAACAGTAAAATTCGGCGGCGGTGGTGTTACGGTGTGGTCGTGGTTTTCATGGAGGGGGTTTGTACCCCTTGTTGTTTTGCGTGGCACTATCACGGTACAGGCCTACATTGATCTTTTAAGCACCTTCTTGCTTCCCATTGTTGAAGAGCAATTCGGGGATGGCGATTGCTTCTTTCAACACGATCGAGCCCCTGTTTATAATGCACGGCCTGTGGCGGAATGGTTACACGACAATAACATCCCTATAATACACTGGCCTGCACAGAGTCCTGACCTGAATCCTATAGAACACCTTTGGGATGACTTCGTGCCAGGCCTCACTTACCGACATCGATACCTCTTCTCAGTGCAGCACTCAGAGAAGAATGGACTGCAATTCCCCAAGAAACCTTCCAGGACCTGATTGAACGTATGCCTGCGAGAGTCGAAGCTGTCATCAAGGCTGAGAGTGGGCCAACACCATATTGACTTCCAGCATTACCGATGGAGGGCGCCACAAACTTGTAAGTCATTTTCAGCCAGGTGTCCGGATACTTTTGATCACATAGTGTACTTTTATAGAATTTGTAGACTTGGAGAAAGCTTTTGACGGTGTTTACTGGGGTACTCTCATTCAAATTCTGAAGGTGGCAGGGGTCAAATACAGGGAGCGAAAGTCTATTTAGAATTTGCACAGAAATCAGATGGCAGTTATAAGAGTCGAGGGGCACGAAGGGGGAAGCAGTGATTGAGAAGGGAGTGAGACGGAGTTGCAGCCTATTCCCGATGTTATTCAATCTGTATATTGAGCAAGCAGTAACGGAAACAAAAGAAAAATTTGGAGAAGGAATTAAAATCCATGAAGAAGAAATAAAAAACTAGAGGTTTGCCAGTGACATTGTAATTCTGTCAGAGACAGAAAAGGACCTGAAGATCAATTGAATTGAATGGACAGAGTCTTGAAAGGAGGATAAAAGATGAACATCAACAAAACCAAGCCGAGGATAAAGGAATGTAATCGAATTAAATCAGGTGATGATGAGGGAATTAGATTAGGAAATGAGACGCTTGAAGTAATAGATGAGTTTTGCTATTTGGGAAGCAAAATAAGTGATGATGGTCGAAGTACAGAGGATATAAAATGTAGACTGGCTATGGCAAGGAAATCGTTTCTGAAGACGATAGATTTATTAACATTGAGTACTGATTTAAGTGTCATGAAGTCCTTGCTGATAGAATTTGTACGGAGTGTACCAATGTATGGAAATGAAACATGGACGATAAGTAGTCTAGACAAGAAGAGAATAGAAGCTTTCGATATATGGTGCAACAGAAGAATGCTTTAGATTAGATGGGTAGATCACGTGACTAATGAGGAGTTACTGAATAGAATTGGAGAGAAGAGGAATTTGTGGCACAACTTGCCTAGAAGAAGGGATCGGTTGATAGGACACGCTCGAAAGCATCAAGGGATCACCAATTTAGAATTGGAGGGAAGCTTGAAGTGCAAAAATCGTCGAGGGAGACGAAATGATGAATACTCTAAAGAGATTACGATATTGTTGTCTATGAACCACAGGACTACAAACCTGCGATCACGAGTTAAAATACATAAAGAACAATGGCCGACTCGTCCGATTGTCCATGGACTTGGTAGCCCTGGCTACTTCCTATGTAAAAAACCTTTTATTTATTCTTAAAAAGTTTTACACATTTGAATCTTCTTTAAAAAAACAGGAAAGAGCTAATTAAGTGATTAAAAAATATAACTTTTCTTTCTGGTCATTTATTTGCATCCCTTGACATTACCATTGTTTACCCTATCATTCCAACAGAGGAGACAGTCGCCATTATCGAAAACAACCTTAACAAATAAAAGAATTACAGACTACAGAAATTGAAGAAATGACCTTGCTTTTGAAAATTTTTTTTAAGTACAATTATTTCAATTTCAATGGACAACTGTTCCAACAAATCGAAGGCATTGCTATGGGGAACTGCTTAGCCGGGTTTTTAAATGACATTTTCATTAATCATTTCGAGATAAGATTCATTGAGTTTCACCCGGCCTGGTTGATAAAATTTTTTTTCTACAGGCGGTATGTAGATGATACCACCATACTATTCAAAGGTGATGTCGATGTCTTCATATTTCTTAGCTACACACTGAATTGCTTCTGCCCGAAAATTAAGTTCACGTAAGAAATAGAGAATCAGCCTCATGAACTTAGCTTCCTTGACCTGAAATTGCGGCTAATGCTATATAAGAAAACGAACACGCATTCTTGTGAAACAGAAAGAATTTTTGGAGCGTTTAATGCGTTGTATGAGTTTTTACGACAGAGGTAATTTGAGTAATGTATGATGTGCAAATTGCCAAGAATCATCCGAAGTAAATGGCTGGAATTCCGTCGAAAGTTGCGTTAGGAGTGAACTCTGTGCTGCTCAGCATAGTTAGATTATTGCGTGTTGAGCTGTCTGTATCGCCACTCTAGTGTGTCTGCTGTGGCTGTTTTTAAGCATGCGTATTTGAATGTACTGTAAATACCTGCGAAGATGGATGGCTTGAAAATGGACATAATGGCAGAAAGTAGTCACCACCAATAAATAAAGGATATTTACGCGACTCTGGACGGAATTCCAAACATTTATTTCAGTAAAGGAAAAGCTACTGACGTATTTCATCTGCAGCATGCCGGAGGTCCATAAAGAACAGTTCACTTGATGTTGATATCGTCCTGGTAGAGAAGAATAACCAGTCTGGTTCTCGGTCACATCTTCCTTCAAACACTCATCGATGTTTCCCCGAAACTGCAATTTCTCTTTGGTAGACAACTTCTTCGTAGATGACAAAATACTGTCGAGAAAGACATAATCTTCAGTGCATTTTAATTTCTTATTTGCTTCACTCTCACTTAGTCTTTTCTCCGTCAGAAAAAGTTTATGTTTTTCCGATGCCAGTATGTCTTCTCGTGAAGCATTAGCATTTCGCTTCCATTTCATGGACGCTAATGGCGAATTGTGGGATGAGAGAGCCCATCAATCTCTTCATGTTCAAATATTCCTGTGATGCTTGAGCTGGAACTTTCGGCTTCCCTCTTACCCATTTCTGTATTTTAGTTGTCCATTGTCTTAGCTGGTATCAATCACCATTCAGGAAGAATATTTTTTGGAAGTACGGCCATAACGATATGCAGTTTGAAGGGGCTTCTAAGCCAAACCTAGAGACTGTTTGTTTCTTCAATTTATTTTCTGTACGTATGTTTCCATTGTTATTCCAGTGTCTGAGCTAAAAGAAAGGAAAAACTAAAATTATACAGTCATATACACTGTGATCTTATGTTCCAGGTATCTTACTACAGGAATAGCATTCAGAGTTTTAGCCTTTTGCTTCCGCTGCCGTAACAGCAAATTAATAACAATAAGTGTACAGCAATAAACGGATTATAAACGTAGCTTGGTTAATTTTTTTAAATAATACTGCCAAGCAGTTAAACAGTAATGTAAAAAATGTGAAGATATGGTGACCACAAAAACTACGCATCATAAGTAAATTATTAAGAAACGTGAGACATACGATGATGAGTGCCAGCAGATTGATAGTTTGATTGTGAAGGGTTTCAATTATACGAGGTCTGTCTAAAAAGTATACGAAATTTATTTTCTCGCGAAAAATAGAGACGATAGAGCGGTAAGTACACAGTTAAGGAAGGGACCATCATGCGTGTGCGTGAATTTTGTCCCGCCTTCCAGCACGTCAGTCGCTGCCTGTCGGTCGCTCGGTAAGGTGCTACGCAACATGTTCGTCGGATTGCGTCGGATTACCGATTATCCCAAGATGACTGAACGTGTTGAGAAAAGATACTGCATCAAATTTTGTCAAAAGCTTGATGATTCTCAAAGCGAAACAATTTTTAAGAGTCAGCAGGTGTTTGGAGAAGATGCGATGGGTGTGACACAAATTAAGGAGTGGTTCAACCGATTCAAAAAAGGCCGCACATCAGCGGAGAATGACCAGCGTTCTGGCAGGCTCGAGTGCAGCTGTTGTTGAGAGGGTACAAAATTTGGTGATGACACATCGTCGTTTGACCGTGCGGGAGAATGCCCAAGAGGTTGGAGTGAGTAAAGATTCATCAAATGCAATTTTGTGTCATGGTTTGAACATGCACCGAGTGGCTGCGACATTCGTGCCCAAGCTGTTGTCGCCGGAACAGAAAGACCTCCGTTTTGACGTTGCACAGGACCTTGTGGACACCACCAACACTGATCCTGGGTATCTGAACACCGTGAAAACTGGAGATGAGTCATGGGTGTACAGGTACGACCCAGAAACAAAACGACAGTCGTCTCAATGGAAGAATCCCTAGTCTCCAAGGCCGAAGATAGTGTGGTGGGTGCGAAGCAAAATCAGTGTGATGCTGACTGTCTTCTTTTATGTCCATGGAATTGTGCATCACGAATACGCACCAGAAGGACAAACAGTGACAAAGGAGTACTATCAAGATGTTCTCCGGTGACTCCGTGACGCAGTTCGGCGCAAAAGACCGGACGTGTGGACGTCGAAAAACTGGCAACTGCATCACGACAACGCCCCTGCACATACATCTCACTTGATCCAAAATTTCTTGGCCAAACTGCCTACTCTCCAAACATGGCCCCTTATGACTTCTGGTTTTTTCCAAAATTGAAGACGCCACTGAAAGGATCCCGTTTTGAGAGTAGAGAAGAGATAATGTGGAACACGACGATGGAACTGAATACCATTCCAAAAGAAGACTTCCAGAGGTGTCTCCAGCAGCAGAAGGATCGGTGGGCTATGTATGTGCAAGCACAAGGAGAGTACTTTGAAGCGGATCAGGGTCCCAACCCCGCCAGGTACCCAGAATATTTTTTTCTGGCCAAAGATCGGATACTTTTTGGACAGGCCTCGTATAAGGAGCACAGAGCCATAGTGTGCCTAGAAGCTAACGAAAACTAAGCACAATGAGGGCGCTCGTGTCCATAACATAAGTCAAACGAAACCAAATATCAATATGAAAGAAATGAAGCACCATTAAGGCCTTATGTCACATGCTAATCACGCGCATAACGTTAAACACAAAAATGAATTAGCTTGTAAAAAGGGCTGAAGAATGGGTTCAATGATCAGGTTTATTTGATGATAAGCTGATGGTGGCACCGTGGGCAGATGGAGAAGCGGCGCTACATTGAACTCTCCACTATCTTGACGTAGAGGTCGGGCGCTGGATAGGAGTTTTCAGCAACACGGGTAGGTGATCGCGCCACGTCTGAGTCATCCGATTCGATAGCGCGCGCGAGGTCCTTGTGTGTGATTACAAGTTGTCTTCCCGTTTGTGGCCTCCGCCTATAGCTCGTATAAAAAGCAGGTGCAGCACAGTACATCTGCGTTAGTAACTTAAAACCTTATCCAGATAAGGGCGTAACGTAGAAAAAATGTGCTTGGCACATTGACCACTATACAAATATTTTAAAAAATTAATAACAATGAAAAGCACTTAGACATCTTGACTAGATAGCAAAGTTAATGGAAAAAATGAGCAACCAACAGATGTAAATGGGCGTTCTTAACAATAGAAAGCATTAAGCAAATAGGGAGATTATAAGACATCTTCCAGATATGTATCAAACTAGTTTACAATGCCTCAGATTCCATCGTTTGTCTGATCTGTGCAGAACGCTACTGGACACCGCTGAACAAAGACGTGCTACCCGTCAGGACGCTACAGCGCTGGCTCGCGTTCTGACGTCATCGTGCGCTCTGCCCCCTCCACGCCGCGCAACACACACAGGAGTGTTTAGCTTTATCGCACCGCTTAGGACGTTACGTAACCATGACGCTGCAGTCAGACGCAATACGGAGAGCAGCAGCTGACGAGAGTGTTACGGAATCTACGTTGGGCTGCAGGCAGCACGTGCTACTTTCACCTCGTCCGGTATGTAACGCATCAACTGTTATTCTGTTACGCTGCAAAGCTATAGGTCTGTGAAATGAATGTCTAGACGGCTGTAGAATGTTGTAGAAGCTGTTACCAGGAAGAGGACATAAAAGAAGTCACTAGCATAGGCCCTAGGCACATTTTTAGATATTACCGATCCACACGCATAATATTTCAGAGCATTTGCCTTTCCAAACAAACCAGAGGCGTGAACAATATACTCGACAGTTGTTTCGCATTTAACGTCAGTTCCCTAGTGTACTGCGAACATTGCACAAGGACTGTGCGCGCGAGCGTTATTGCCTACGGTATAACGTTAAGTTAACGGAATTTAAACAACAAACCTCTGTCCTCATTCATAGCTGGCAAGCATGAAGTGGAAGTTCTTTCAGTTGTGTTAAACACTCCAATATTTCGTGCGTCCCACTAAGGCAAATTTACTTCAGATATTAATGAAATCGCTGAATAAGTTTCTTGACAGTAGTTTTGTACCCACCAAAATTAAGTATATTTTCTGCCGAGGTTAGTTTCCTTTGATGAATTATCTTAAATAGATTTTTAATAGGGACAGTGTCATATTTGTTAGTCTGCTTACAAACTGTCGTATATTACTTTTCCATCTCAAAGTATGGTGAATTTAGTTTGTTATACTGTCACTGATCTTAAGGCTATTATGGAGAAAGTTACTTTACAATTTTTTTCTTTTAAAAACATTAATCCTCTGTGATTGCCATTCGATAGCAGCAAACGCGTATCTGCATCTTTTTTCTTTCTTTTTTGTGTGATCTTTCTGATATGACAGAGCAATTAACGAAGTCACAGGGATTCTACAACCACTGAATCATAACACGAAAAAGTGCAGCTATTTCAATAACTTTATTTTAGCAGAAAATGTTGGGCCTTTGAAACTGGGATTTACGCGTAACGGTCTTTCCTCCTGTTACTACAAATCTCTGCCTTTCTTTAAGACAAAATAAAGTACATGCTAACTCTTTCCACCGATTGCATAACACTCAAAATAAAGAACCTTTCGATTTCGCTCATAAGCTCCTAACTACTGTCTTTTCTCCAAAGGCAAAGTTCCCTCAGTTTATACTGGGAAGCTTAGTGCTGAAAACGACATTTGTGCTTCTGTAGCTACAATATGCCGCTTACTCTTGCATATGCAAAGCTTCTTCCAGTTACGTCTCCTAATAGAAAACGTCTGTTCAACATGAGACTCGCTTGGGACTACAATAGAAAAATAAGAAAACGGCAAATGGATGTAATTCATTAGCTACACTGTTCAAAACAGTTAGAGGATCCCGTGTATCAACGTCCTGTATGTTAAATCTATTTTGATACAGGCTGTGCCCGTGGTCTTGTTGCATGGCTTGAGACCTTCGCTTTAAATGTAGACAACAATTACAATCATTCGCCATCTGCCTGTGTTTTGCATTACAGCATCAGGTGACCTATCAGGAGGAAGTGAGTACTGGTGTCCCAGTATTTTCTAGTGAGGTCGTTTGTGGACATTGTAGTCAATGCGACGTCTTTGTGCAGTGCAAGTTGCAAGTGAGGTCTTTTTTCACAAAAAAAGATGGACTTTCGGTCGCGTTGCTGCGGATTCCAGTGCCTCTCCAAGCGTCAGGTTGTGGACAAGCCACAGGGAGACAATTCAGTACACAAGGCGAGTTCAAAAAATGATCAATGGGACTTAACTGCTAAGGTCATCAGTCCCTAAGCTTACACACTACTTAACCTAAGTCATTTTAAGGACAAACACACACATCCATGCCCAAGGGGGGACTCGAACCTCCGCCGGGACCAGCCACACAGTCCATGACTGCAGCGCCTTAGACCGCTCGGCACAAGGCGAGTTGAGTTGATCTCCTAGGCATTACAGTCCCATGAGAAGACCGGTGTATGGTTATCTTCGCGTTGCGGCGTCGTATGGGAACCGCCAGAGCACCGTAAGAAGGCCTCAGAAGGACCAGTGCAGCTGCTGTGTCCGATCAGAGTGTAATGAACAGGTTACAAGAGAGGACCTTACGATCCAGCCGAGTACCTACTCGACATCTTCCAGCTCGGATTCAGTTCTGCTGTTATCATAACAACTCACAACTTCGTGGTTGGCGAAACTTGGAGGTGAGCAGTACCTGCAGATTTCCGTGGTTGTGTGATGTTCCGGGGAGGCTTCAGTATTGGCAGCCATACGGATCTTGTCGTTGTCCATGGTCGCCTTACCGCGCCTTACCGCCTGGCAGTACGTCGAACACTTGCCTTGCCGTTGGACTACATGGTAGCTGCTGCATACAGTGGTGGCCCTGAATTCCTTCTAAAGCAACGGCCTGTGTGGCGGGCTTTAGTAGGGATGTCTTGCGAGACCTCGACGTTGAAGTAACGCACGCCCGGTGTTGAGTCCTGACCTAAGCCCCGTCGTGCATACGTGGAATATGCTTGACAGACGTTTTCGTGGTCGCCCTGTTCAACCACAGACTCTTCAAGAACTCTCATCGGCTCTCACTAAAGAACGGGAAAGGGAACCACAGGGTGCCCCTGCAGACTGATACGGAGCTTGCCATGTAGGTGTCAGGCAGCGATAAACACTCATGTAGGGCAAACACGTTTCTCAAGCTCTCAAAGTACAATGAAAAACACCCAGGATGACGGGATGAATGTTTCCTCTCTGTTTTCGACACCTGTCGGACATTTCAGTTTTTTTTATGCAATCGATCGAGGATGTACGATGTCTAGCTGTGTACTTAATTTGTGAAAGATTAAGGTATAATTTGGTAACATAACCAGGCCCCAATTGTTGTTCAGTGGAGTATGGCAGACGCCCAAAGACATGTTCCCCTAATACATAATCCGCAAGCAGAGGGTACCCTGTCCCACAGGTAGAAGCATGTTATTTGTACTATCATCGTTCTGCAGTCTGCCGGAATTGCCGGTGGAGTTCCTCGACAGTGTTTCCAGAAAAGATCTTCTTCCCTTCAGAGCCTCCCATTCGAGTTCACAGTGCATTTTCGTAATAATCGGGCACTAATCGAACATTCCGATAACAAATCTAGCAGCACGCCTCTGAATTGCTTCGCTGTCTTTCTTTAAACCGATCTGATGGGGATGCCAAACACCCTAGAAGTACTCAACAATGGGTCGCACAAGTAGGTGCACTATAGGCTGTTTCTTTTATTGTTGAGCTACACTTTCTTAGAATAGTCTCAATAAACTGAGGTCAACCATTTGCCTTCCCTACGGTAGACCGACTTAATAATGTCAGAGTTCCACGGTGATGTACTGCGCTTGGTTTTATGCCCGCGCCGGTGGTTGGTCGCTGCAGCGACTAACTGCCCGTGCTCAGGGAACTGTAGTGTCACGTACTGAATGGTAACAGCATGGCAATGCTTCTCATACAATTGAATGACAAGTATAATTAACAAATTACAGTACGTAAAATATACGTAACCCTTCTGTATCTTTAATTATAAGCCGGCCGGTGTGGCCGTGCGGTTAAAGGCGCTTCAGTCTGGAACCGCGTGACCGCTACGGCCGCAGGTTCGAATCCTGCCTCGGGCATGGATGTGTGTGATGTCCTTAGGTTAGTTAGGTTTAGTTAGTTCTAAGTTCTAGGCGACTGATGACCTCAGAAGTTAAGTCGCATAGTGCTCAGAGCCATTTGAACCATTTTTAATTATAAACACGTCTGTACTAGAGATAGCGCGAATACGACTTTGGGGAATTCTCTCTTACTTTGAAATATCACACTTGAACTACTGTGAACAAAGGTTTTAGTTAATTTTCTTTACTGATATCATTTTAAAGGGGAAGCCAAAAATTGTTTCATGATGTCGTCAACGGGGTTCGTCTTCACAAACGACGGGGACCTTGGACCTAGGGGCGTATCCAGTAGTTGGGAAGACACAGTGGTACCTTGCCTGTGGCCATATCTCTGTTTGGGGCCCTGAGGTTGGCTGTTCACTGCAAAAGTGTCACGAAACCTTTCATTAGGACAGTCATAGTACTCACACTTCACAGTATCTGGTGTATCTTTTTTGTATTTTCATTACTACTGTTTTTATTTTATTGTTGGTTGCTTCCTCGACTGATAATTTTACTGACAAGGTAATTTTTTTTAAGTCGGCTCGTAGGGAGGCGTTCGTTGCTTGTTTTACTGACCTCTTCTACGTCTGGTGCGTCAAAGTTGGCAAGAGTTCTTCCCTGTAGTTTTATAAAGGGTGTCCCATAAAGAATGTACGTTTGAAATTCCCGCCATTTTTGGTCTAGTAAGTTGGTAGCCTTGAACGTTGCACAGGTTTCATCAGTTTTCTTTGTGGTTAATAAAGAAGAACTACACGACGGAACAAAACGTTGCCATAGTGAAAAAGTATTACAACAGTGCAGAATGTTCTGCATAGATCCTTTGTAAACTCTGTGAAATACTTGATCAATGTAATGTACCCAACAATTCAACTGTGAAGAGACTGTTTTCTATATTTGAGAACACCACTTCGATTGTGAACATTAGCCACGTGTTAATCGGTCTGCGGAAAAAAATCGCCATTGAGTGTGACAATGTTGCCCAAAATCTGGTGAAATCTATTTGTGGACTTTCTCAACAACTGGATATTCCAAGAAGAAGCATGCACTGATTTCTGAAAGAAAATATACGCCTTTGGAGCCATAAAGACCAACTGAGACGAACAATGAAGGCAAAAAACCCACGAAAAGCGCAAAACGTTATACGCCAAATCTTTATACACTCAGTGCTTGCAAAACAAAGAGCGAACAACAATTTCATCAAGAAAATGATGTTGACTGATGAGGCGTACTTTCAGTTGAATGGTTTTGTGGTCAAGGAAAATTGTGGGATTTGGGACAGAGAAAACTCTCTTGTAATTAAGTAGAAGCCATTACATCGGCAACGTGTGACTGGTGTATAGTTTGAGTTGAGGGCGTAACTGGACGGAACATCTTCGAATATGGCCCCGAAAACGCATTTAATGTATACACTACAGCGAACACTACAGAACTGTGTTAAGATAGTTTTTACGATCTGAACTAGATCATGTGAATGGTTGAAGAGGTTTTGTTTCAACAATATGGTGTAACATCATAAAAATGGATTGCAGAAATGGGCTTATTACGAGAGAGGTTCCCTGGCCGGGCGGTTTCCAGTAACGGGGACGTGAATTGGCTGCCCAGGTCTTATGATGTGGCACCATGTGAATTCTTTCTGTGGGGCATTTGAATTCTTTTGTATACGGCAAAGAAGTACGATCACTTCTAGAGCTCATGTCCGAGGTTCAGCCATGTAATTTCAGAACCAGAGGTGCACGTATGCCGAAAAGTTAGTGAAAATTTTGTCGAAAGAACGAGAGTGTGACTGCATAGTCGTGGAGGGCATTAGAGTAATTTATTACGTATATGATCGTAGATAGGATACACCGCAGTTATACAAATTAGTTAAGTTCATAAATAAATTTGTATGTTATTGGGCATTCAGAAGATGATTTCTTTATGGGACACTCGTTATATCTGTCTGCTTATTTATTGTTGTTTGTTGCACTCTCTGTCTACGGCTTATGGAGCCTCCTGGTTGGGTTGTTCGTTTATTCGGATTTCTCAGTGTAAAGAAAGACTTTTATAGTTTGTGTTGTTCACTTTCCTAATTCAGCTTTGTCAGCAGCATTATGGTTCTTTCCGGTAGTGATGATAACGGTGGTATGTCCTGTTCATGAGGTAGGTCCGTCACTGCTCACACTCAACACTAATCGGTCCTCTCAGTTTTCAGACAACCTTTTCGTAGCTGCGTGTGATGCATTTCTCTTGATGTCAATTAACGGATATTTTTTTATTTCTCTGTTCCTCTTCATAGTCATCATCCTCCGTAGAGTATACTGTACTATGTAGTCTATTATCAATCAGTGCCAAGCCTATTTTTTCCTCCTCTTTGTTTCCAGTAATCGTCTTCCCTAATTAACCCTGTGGAACACAAGCTCACGCCCTATTATATCCATAATTTCACACCTTCCATTCTTGTCTAGAGCCTCATCTCAAAATCCTTTGCGTAGCATGGTCCATGTTGGGGTACAGTTACAGGTCAACACATCACACAAACCGCTTCCCTAGTCTTCTACTTAACTGTTTATTTCATAAACCACACAGAATACTCCTCCTTCTTTAAAATATTTATTTTGCAATCGCTGTCCTTTCTTGATAGAGTTCTGGTTATTTTACATCCTACGTAGGTAAAGTTAACAACTTGTTCCACTAACTCGTCAAAAATTTTAGCTATTTCATCTTCCTTGCTTACCTTCTAAAAATAAATTTATCTTTAGTACACATTCCTCACATATTGTTACTTGCCTTATCATTTTCACTTAGTAATACCACGTAATCAGCATGTTTTATGCGTTATACTATCCTTCCTCCTTTTATCAGACGACTATTGTTTGGAAATATGTATCAGACAAGGTGGGTGAAAGACAATAGCCTTGCCTACTGTACTAATGACTATAATTATACGTATATTTAGTTTTTTTGTTCTTCCGTCTTTCAACACCCGAGGTGTGAAAAGTCATTTTACAAGATAAAAATTAAAATTTATTTTCTGACTAAAGGAAGCGCTTCCTTTAGATGTGTAATCATTTTCATAAGCTTGCGATTGTAGCAACTGTGCATGCAGTGAAATCCATCTGCAAAATAAGATTCGAAGCGGTATTCGAAGTGGTCAATGCAAGAATTAAAAATGGCTCTGAGCACTATGGGACTTAACATCAGTGGTCATCAGTCCCCTAGAACTTAGAACTACTTAAACCTAACTAACCTAAGGACATCACACAACAGCCAGCCATCACGAGGCAGAGAAAATCCCCGACCCCGCCGGGAATCGAACCCGGGAACCCGGGCGTGGGAAGCGAGAACGCTACCGCACGACCACGAGATGCGGGCTACACTCTAAGAAAAAAAAGAAAAAAGAAATCATTACGAAGGAATTTTCGAAATTGCACGGAAATCGGTATATCTGATGTAAATGTACAGACAAACAAATATTTACAATTTCAGAAAAATTGGATGATTTGTTCAAGAGAAAGAGCCTCACAAATTGAGCAAGTAAATAACGCGTCGGTCCACCTCTGTTCCTTATACAAGCGGTTATTCGGCTTGTCACTGGTTGATAAAGTTGTCGAATATCGTCATGAGGGATGTTGTGCTAAACTCTGTCCGAAAGGCGCGTTGGATCGTCAAAATCCCGAGCTGGTCGAAGGGCCCTGTCCCTAACCTTCCAAACGTTTTCAATTGCGAAGGGATCTGACGACCTTGCTAGCCAAGATAAGCGGCAGAAACTCTCGTCATGTGTAGAGGAGCATTATCGTGTTAGAATGCAAGACGAACATGGCCTGCAATGAAGGGAAACGCAACAGAGCGGAGGATATAGTCGACGTACCGCTGTGCTGTAGGGGTGCCACAGACGGCAACCCAAGGGGTCTGCTATGAAATATAATGGCAACGAAGACCGTCACCCCTGTTGGTCGGGCCGTATGGCGGGCAACAATCAGGTTCGTATCCCGCTGCTGTCCAGGACGTCTCCAGATTCTGGGCCGAAGACGTGTCTGGGAACGCCCCCTGACAGCCTTGGGATACCAGCCTGACTGTTGCCTGCCATACGACCCAATAACCAGGAGTGATGCTTCGGGATGCTACTTTATTTCGTAGCAGGGCCCCTTTGGTTGTCGTCCCTGGCACCGTTGCAGCACAGTGGTATGTCGACGATATTCTATGCCCCGTTTTGTTTCCTTTCATGACAAGCCCTCCCGGGCTTACATTTCAGCAAGACAATGCCCACCCACATGATGAGAGCTCCTACTGTTTATATCTGTGCTGCCAAACGCTACCCTGTCCAACAAAGTCACCATGGGTGCAACCATAATGGAAAGTCATGTGTTGGGAGGTGAGACAAATGTGTGGCTCCTGAATAGGGGTAGCAGCAAAACTAAAGAAATGGCAGCCCTCAGTCACAAAAAAGAAGTCTTTTCACCTAGGTTTGGGCACTGCTAAGAGCACCTTCATCAGAAGTAAAACTCTCAAACTGGCCTATAACATAATTACAAAATTACAGGAAATTTTTTTTTTAAGTACTAACTAGTAGTACAAAAAAGAAACATTACTTATATGTCATGTATAAAATTAAATATCAAGCAATAAAGCTTTAGTCCAAAATTTATAAAACAGTACAGAGAAGTCGAGCTGTAGCATCAGACTGAGGCGCACGCGTTAGCAATTGCAGGCAGGTGAACATTACACCAAGAGTGCCATCTAGTAGCCGCAAATACAAACAGGTTACTTAACATTCAAAATACAGACAGTTGAATGTTATGATGAGTACTATTTTGTACATGAAATAAAAGGCAATTATTTTATCTGACAGCAGCAGACATAGTAACAACTTGTCTACATAAGAGCTTATAAATACAGTTTAAAGGGTTATTGATGAAAAGAGAAAATTTAAAACTGCAGCAGACAAAGTGGGAGAAAGGAATTACAAACGTTTGAAAAGTGAAACTAACAGGAAGTGCAAAATTGCTAAGCAGCTGTGGCTAGAGGGCAAATGTAACGGTTTAGAAGCATATTTCACTCAGGCTCAGTCTTAGGCTTATTATTGTATGAAAAAATAAAGACTGCTTATAACCACAGGCAACCCACGCAACTACGTGTGGCAATGCAGCTCTGTGCTGCAATACATAATCGAGCTGTGATTCACAGAGATGCACAGGGGTGCAACACAGATAGCATCCCAGAGTGCCCTCAGACTACAGCACCAAGAATCGCTTCTCGCTTTTGGCAAGATCAGTGTGTAGTGTGTTTGTTTTGGGGAAGGGGTGTGGGACCAGCGTTCTTCATTTATGATAATATACAGTCAAATCACCAACAAGTTTTATACCTTTATAAACGCCAGATCCCTTACACACACTTCATCTTGATCCACCTTACGATGTCCACGAGTCCATAGTATGAAAGGAATCTTACAATACATGTGGTATTTTGAATTTTTTTCTTAAAAAGGATGAGAAATTTAGTTCTGGTACTGGATAGCTTACCATGGCTATTGTTTGTTGTGGAGGTGTTGAAAGTGTAGGTGGCCTTGAAAGTTTTAACAATCGTGACATCAGTACTTACATTAGTTTTAATGTTGGTGAAGTTTTTAATAAGGACATAGATACATCTTATTTTTATTGTGTGATGCCTTTTGTATCGACGAATGTGGATGTTGTAGGGTGGGCCAAGGTGATTGATAACACTGAAATCAATACTAGGACCAATAAGAAAAATAAGGTGAAGGTAAAAGGCACTACGTCCCTTGCTGTCCTTGATGGTCCCTCTGTTTTTCTAGGTGGTATATTGAAATTTTCCTTTATAAAGGATGATAAATTTAGTCATGTTACTGGATGGCTTTCCTTATAACAATGAGCCTGAGTCTGAACCTATAAATTATATTTACTAACATAATTTTCTTTTAACTCATTCACCTCAGTTCTTACTTTCTTGCAAATCAGTCATCTAAATGTAAACATAATAAAAAAGTAAATATGTAGGGAAATGACAATTTTTCCTCTGTAGTTTTCACCGTATACGACTCCCTCTAGCAGCATGGACGTTGTTCTCCGATAGCTTACCAATGCCTTTTTCTTATCAGCATTTTCCAAATATTCCTTTCCTTAACGATTCACCACAGGATATCCTCATTTCTTATCATTCTAATTAAGTTTCAGCATCCTTTTGCAACACCACCTCTCATACGCGTCGATTCCTTTCTCTTCCGGCTTTCCCGCAATCTGCGATTCACTTCTGTAGAGCGCTGTGCTCCAGACGCACGTTCTCAGAAGTTTTCTCCTCAAATTATGCGTTGTATTTGATACTATATTAGTTTCCAAAGTTTAAGGACGAATGTAACTTTCGCATTGTGTGTCACTGCCAAGTACAATTCCTACATGGAATTTGACCTTACATAGAAAGAACTGCTACGTTATTGTACAAAAGGTAAGTGAAGGAAACACGCAGTGAGACGCACAAAAATGATACTTTTATTCAAAGGCAGGCCCTCAATGCAATTTAAGACGGGGGAACGGGAAGGTCAGTTTATTCGCTGAATATCGCCTTTTTCCAAAACTTCCTTCACCTGCACTGTTCGATGCGGTCGCACGGTAACCATAAGAAAATTGGCCTCATGCGAGTAGGACTAGCGACTGAGGATTTCGTAGAAACTTATATATATCCATCCTGGGAATCGAGAAACTCAACGATTTTTGCCTATTATCGACATCTAAGATACTGGTCCCGCAAATTCCAATAGCTTACCAATATCTGTACAGTTGTACCTCACTCAGACTAGCCCGGACATACTAAAAGAAGCGACCAGGGGACTTCAGTTTATATATGTAGATAGAGAGTTTATGCAGTAAAACAGTTTTTATTTACTTACTAAAACATACTAAAAATTAAATTTTACGCTTGCTTGCAGTTATATTCGTCTATTACGCTTTTTAAGGGTGATGAATACAATGTATGGTCTAGTGGCAAAATATATTTGGTATGAGATATGGTTACAGTTTCACGAATTTCAATGTTTTTACTTTACTTACAGTGTGAAACCGTGCCTTTCGTCGAATTTCATGATTCTACGTCATCGGAAAGTACCCTATAGGTTTCGATGAGTGAGTTAGCGAGTATTAAAATATGTGACATAAATACCCATGTCTTTTGATTGCATTTATGTAGAAGCTTACAATTTTTACGTCGCCAAAAGAACATCATAATACGTGACAAAAATTTCAAATAGTTACGTCAAACTGTTCCAGAGAATACGAGTCGTATCAGATAATCAAACAGATGCATAAAGAAGAGACAAAAATATTTTCGTGTGATATAATTGCAAATTAGCAGTTTTCGGATTTTGCCCTTTACTTGTACTGCGAGATGTTTATTCTCGCCAAATTTCATGATTCTAAGAAACAGGAAGCACCCTATAGGTTTTGATGCGTGAGTTTTCGAGTATCAAAATATGTAACATAAATGGCCATATATTTTGACTGAAGTGGCTTAGAAGCTTTAAATTTTTGCACACGTAAGGGAAAATAGACTTCAGTACGTGACATAAGTTTGAAGTTGATAGGTCTACCCAGTCCTGAGAAAAAGGGTTCTTAGCAGTCACACAGACATACAGACAACAAAGAAATCCTATAAGGGTATGCAGACTGAGACACGGAACGCTGGAGATGAAGTCAGAGCCGAATGCACCCCTGAAGAGCCGCACACTGGAAAGGAATACAGTGTCATACTGACGTTGACTGGTGAGTCAAAGATTTGGAGGTCAGTATGCCGATGCAACATTACATCTCCCGACACCATAACGCCTGGACCACCAAAACGACCATGTTCGGAAATACTCCCGTGTGCATTAGATGTTCACGCCTCTTCCCACATGACGGTAAGCGTTGCACTTAGAATACTGTCGAACGTGATCGTCAAGGTGACCCAGTTGTTTCAGTGTCGGGAGGTATAATGTTGCATCGACATACTGACCAACAAATCTTCTTTTATTCTCCGGTCAACGTTATTGTGACACTGTACTCCTTTTTTATGTGGGTCTTTTCAAGGGTGCATTCGGCCGCGACTTCATTTCTACGGATGACAATGCGCACCATATGGAAGAGTGCAGCTGGATCAGCTCTTGGAACCAGAGGATCCCGGTTACTTCACTGTAGTTATTACCTTTGAATAAAAGCGTTCATTTCTGCTCGTTTCATTCTTTATTTCTTTCATTCACGTTCTGTACTATACTGTAGCAGTTGTTTCTATGTAACGTCCAAGTTTCATCGAGGTATGTTACTTGGCAGTGACACGTCTTGCGAAAGTTATTTTCTTCCTTAACTTTAGCACAACAGAGTAATAGACTTATTTTGGCCTACAATGTCGTCTTTGCCTGTACTAGATTCCTTGCTATATCATCCTTGCTTCGTCCTTCATAGGCTACTTTGCTTCAAAGGTAGCCAAAGTCATGGTGCAAAATTGTCATTTTAAGTTTATCACTAAACTGTTTTCTTCTACTCCTCAGTAGTTTCCTGTATCTTTAGTCTGCGCTCAAACCATATTATGCGCTTATTAAATAATTCCATTCAACCGCTCATGTAATTGTTTCTCTCTTTCGGTATGGATTGCAATGTCATCAGCGAATCTTGCCATTAATATCTTTTCTACTAGAACTTTGATGACACTTTTAAACGTTCCTTTTGTTTTCGTCATTGCTTCTTTGATGGTTTAACACTAGCGGAGAGAGTCTGCATCCTTTCTTTTGCGCCGTTGTTAATCCATGTACTACTGTCTTGGTCATATTCACTCATATTGTTTTTATTACATATTCTACATATTGTATATTATCCGTCTTTCCCAACAGCTTTACCTACTTTTCTGCTAATTTCAAATACCTTGCGCCGTTTTACGTTGTCGAACGGTGTTACTTGATCGATGAACGTGTGCCCGTAAACCTACGAGTGCAAAAGAGCTGCCAACCGTATTGTGAACTATTTAAGATGTGCGTTGTTTTCTAGGAACAGCCATGTCGCCGTTGACTCTCTACAACAGCAACCTGAGCATCCCGTGCCGCTTAGTTCGTCTCGTGGCTGGTGCTGTTGGAGTCGATCTGAAAATTGTTAATGTCAATCCGAGGGTTGATCTGAGGACGCCTGAATGGTTGAAGGTAACAAGTTTGTGTCCAGCTACAACGTGGCTATAAATTAGCTCAACTAGACAACTTGCAAAATCTTAACGGAATATATATTATCTGGAATAATTCTCAATTTCACCATGCAGATAATGAATCAAAGTATGTAGAATGACATACCCTTGCAATTTTTTACGCTTTTACTAAGAAAGTCATATTCTTTAAGAATTAGATTATGCTGTAATGATCTTACTTAATTAGCATTAAATATATGTAATAGCGTTGTTGGCAGAATTATCATTAGTTAAAGGCGTACTGACTTTACTTTTAATATCTTAAGCCGGGTACGTTTTATGGTATCGTTAATTAAAAGTGATCTTTAAAATTTTACTCGAGGTTGTTAGCTGGAACTGTTCTTGTTACAGAGAAATCCACAACACACAGTTCCCGTACTGGAAGATAACGGCTTGTGGCTTACTGAGAGGTATGTGCTAAGTCTTACCTACTTCAGAGAAAGATATGTTCTGGCATGTATGGCATGTGCTTTCTCCCTTTGAAAGAGAAATAAACAAGATGCAACTACTAAAATCGATCTTATAAGCTTTGGTGCGTACAAATATAGGCTACATTCAAGAAAATCTGTTCGTATGGTAACATGTTCGTACTGGTAGTCTTTGCCTGAATATGTGTTGACGGATCAGCGCTATAGACGTGTTTTAAGTAACGTTCCATGATGGTTCGAAACCTTTTTGCTTGTTTAAAAAAACGTTTAACTACGTTCAGATTTTCTTCTGCCAGTTTTTGGCTTAGACTGAATATTAAACAAGTACCAAAAGTAATGATAACTTACGGAGAGCAGTAAGACGGTCTTGGCTCGTGACCGATGACATTCCTAAAGGGGTCCCGGCTGTTAGTATGTTCAAGTGACATAATCAGAGTGTCTCACGTGAAGCGAGAGATAAGACTCGTCTTATCGGAGCTCTTTCAGAGAGAAGAGATTCTGATTTGAACAACTGCTACTGGACTACAAAACGGACGTCAGAGTTCTACTACTTTCGTTCATAATTTTTATAATGCTGATGAACGGGTTCTTTGTGATTACTTTTGCAGGTCCTCCGAAGTTCCGTGTCTTAAAGCTTTCGCTGATGTTGATGTCTTCCATTTCTTTTCTGTCGTATTGTCTCAGCTTTGGAGTCGCTTAACAAGTTTTTAAGGCGAGTGCGTGCCTTGTTACTACTACGTGTTTCGGTTAGTCGCCATCAGGTTAGTATAAAAACTGTATACTAGTTGCATATCATGTAACATGATATTTGAAATCATGTCGTATTTGATATGACCCGCCGCTCTGGAGTGGCAGCGCGGTTTGAGGCGCCATGTCACGGATTGCGCGGCCTCTACCGCCGTAGGTTCGAGTCCTCCCTCGGGCATGTGTGTGTGTGTGTGTGTGTGTGTGTTGTTCTTAGCATAAGTTAGTTTAACTAGTGTGTAAGTCTAGGGACCTATGACCTCAGCAGTTTGGTCCCTTAGGAATTCACACACTTTTTTTTTGTATTCACATAGTGTATCAGAATGAGAGCAAACTTCTTACATAATTTCAAACATTTTCGGAACTTTCTCCCTCTCTCTTTCTCTCTCTCTCTCTCTCTCTCTCTCTCTCTCTCACACACACACACACACACACACACACACACACACACACACACATTCACACTTCTCGCTTACTACTGTAGCCCGACTCATTTTCCTGGAAGAGACTGAATTTTTGCGTTGAGTAGGAGATGAATTTCTACGAAGTGGTCTAGCTCTGCATTCTTGGACGTTTAACCCGCTGCAGAAGAGGCAGTGCGGCAGAGACATCGCAAGGTTTCCGCACCCTTCCCCTCAGATATCTGGGTGCAATGCAGGCCTTACCCGTGCTATTACGAGAGAAAAGCTGGTATACAATGTGCTGATCGTATGCAGCTGGTCTGAACATTATATCTGGAACGTTTGATTTGTTGATGTTATTATATTACGAAATGGGATACGGTCGAAGTGTTTTGATTAAATACAACCTTCCAGTTATTAGTAGAAACAATAAAAGCTTACAAAGAGACTTGCTGATAGACATTCGTCCATCAAATTTTTTAGGTGATTTTATCTCTTTTTATCGTCCCTCAGCACTTCTTTCTCGTCAGCCATTGAGCAAACCGGATGCAGTTAGACACCATTCCTCGAATAGCTCACTTCGTGTTATTATTATTATCATTATAATGAATACACTAATACATCAGGACAGGTGGCACAGATTGATGTGAATTGTTATTTTGAAAAGAAATAATAATACTAACGTAAAGAAACTATTCTGCGCTTCCGCGCACTCATGTCTTAGACGTTGTAACCTTGATCATTAGTTAAGCACTCGGTCCTCTTTTATTTTGTGTAATATTTTTAAAGCACGTTATGTAGCACCGTATTCTCCTAATGAAGCAGACTACGGCACCTGTTAAGGAAGCACTTCACTCAGAAAATTTGTTGGCATTTAGACTCTGTTCAAGAGGATCTGCAGTTAGGTTTTACAGCAAGTCCTCTACACGGACCGTAAATAGAAGTACTGCTGTTCAAGTTGAGATATTTAATTTTTTATATAATCATATAATTATACATTTATTATTTTTTTTGTAGCTCACGGTACGGTAGACAGTTCACAGAACCGGTTGCTGCTTGCCTGTCTAATGGCTTCCAGGGAGAATCTGATTTTTTCAGGATTTCATATAATGATGGACCGAATTTAAAATTCTGTCGTAATCTACGCATTGAGAGGTACGATCGTATGTTAAAGGTTTAGCACAGACAGACAACTATGTATCACAGTTAGAAACTCTTTTTTATCTCTTGAGGCAGCGAAACTCACTGCGCACAAATTACCTACACTAATTCGTCTAGTATTTGAGAATGAGAGCGCTTAACATCTTTCAATAAACTTTAGAGATAATTCCAAACCTTTACGACACTTTTCTCCCTGGAATTCCCTACAAAATAATAAAAGGAAAAAAAGTTTATCTCTTACTACGTTTCCGCTGTTCATGCAGTAAAACATCATCATCAGGCATGGCATATAACTTATTACTTCTCTACCAATAACTCTATTCCAAACACGTTTTCCAGCCATTATCCACATATTCCACAGAAAAGGCCTGCAACATTATATCATTGTACGAAATATACTTAAGAAGATAGGCCGGCCGCGGTGGCCGAGTGGTTCTAGGCTATTTAGTCTGGAACCGCGCGACCGCTACAATCGTAGGCTGCAATCCTGCCTCGGGCGTGGATGTGTGTGATGTTCTTAGGTTAGTTAGGTTTAAGTAGTTCTAAGTTCTAGGGCACTGATGACCTCAGTTGTTAAGTACCATAGTGCTCAGAGCCATTTGAACTTAAGAAGATATGATGTCGTAAACATTGATGAAAAAACAACCTTTGATTAAAACGGAGCACAAATTACCCATACTACGCTCTTCCAGTGTTTTATAATAAGATCACTTAGCGATTTCCAAAAAACTTTATGTTTCTATAATTTCAAATCTTTCCTAAACGTTTACTCGATTATATGCTCCCCGTCAAATACTAACTCATTTGTAAGGTGATCACAAGTTTAAAGCTGGTTCATGCATGGGACATCTATTCTTGAAATCAGCTCCCCTTGTCAGAAGTGTCCGTGTCACCTACGCTGACTCCGCTATCAAAAATTTACGTGTCGGTCCTCGCCACGCCTACAGCATCGACCAGTCCGTCGTACGGTCTGTCGGATCGACACGTCCCGCCATCCCACCGCCCTTAGGACGATACAGTCGCTCCATCGGACCAAACGGCCGCCACCCTGACTCCCACGACGGACGCCATGGAGACGGGTACCTCTCCACGATACCTGTTCGACTCCTTCGTTGTACCGACCGAAGTCTTCGAACCAAGTCGACACTCCTCCTAGCTGTCGTCTGATAAGGAAGAATGCGAACGTAAACAAAGCTCGCCGCGTCGGCGCAAACATCGCCACTCGCTCACGGGTCCTCTTTCCCAAGATATTGGAGGCGCAGCCTAGGCAGCGGAAGGTCCCGCGCAGATGTCACCGGACGGCACTAGCGATGAACAACAAGTTTTTTTCTGCCTGATGGTCAACCAGTGGATACTGCAGGATACATCGTAACGACTGGTGCGGAGGTCCCGACTCCTGTCTTCCTGCCGACGTCTCATGATCTATCGCGAAAATGACGCTCACATGGACACTGGACAGACCTTCGGCACAGAGACGTGTGAGGTGAAGACGTGAGGGACGAAATGCCTCCTCCACAGGACTGTCTACCACCCCCGGACGAGGTTGTTCTTTAATATCGGAATTGACGCACGGCGGCCAGAGGGTGCGGGCCCTCCTTGCGGTTTTCGGTCCCTACTTCACACCGCCTTGGCCATGGTAGACGCGCGTCCAGCACTGCTAGCACGGACGTACCGGTTCGCCGCACTGGACGTCAGCACGGTCGGCACTGCACCAAAGTTGGTGTTCCTCCGTGATATGCTTTGCGCCCCTGATCGGCGCCGCCCTTCTTCAGCAAGTTTGTGTTGCCACGCTACCACCAGTTTACTTCTATGACACGTACACGTCTGTAGCCAATCACTCGGGGTGCGGAGTAGCCTTTTACATAAGCGGAGGGACCCCGGTCATGGATATGACACGCCTCCCGTCCGGCCAGGACGTGGCAGTAACAAACAATCCTTGGCGTGCACGTCATCGATGTCTGGTTTCACGAATCGGCGGCAGCGGTCCACGTTCTTCGCAGATGACGTGGCCCATCCGATTTCCAGATGCATTTATTGCTTCGTTGTGGGCGGCGATTTCAACTGCATCCTCACCTGAAGGACGATTCACTTGATTAGTCGGATGGCCTATGGTGTGTACCTTAGTCGAAGACTTTCGTCTCGTTGACGTTTGGGTGATGACCCACTCCGATGGCCTGGTTACGAGGGATGGAACTTCAATTGTGGCAACCATTTATTCACAGCCGATACAGAAGAGTTACATGTTTGCACCTGTTACTGTCCTTCAGAGTAGTCACCAGCGTTGCGCAGAACCCGTTGCCAGCGATGTGAAAGGCGTAGTATACCGTCAGCAGAGCCTGTTCTGTTGATGGTGCTATTGGAGCGGTCTACTGCCTGCCGAATCTCTGGAACAGTTCCGAAGCGAATGCTAGGAAGTGGTTCCTTCATCTTCGGAATCAAATCAAAGTCACAAGGACTTAAGTCGACCGAACGGAGAAGCCACAGCTTGCGCTGTATGCGTCCGCGCACTGTCGTGCAAAATGATGGGTGGGTTGCGCAGAAAGTGTCGCCGCGTATTACTGTTCGTTTTTGGAGCATCACCTACGACCACCTTTGCAAAAGAAGCAGCGACTCTTTCTGCGCAACCCACCCATCATTTTGCACGACAGTGCGTGGTCTCATACAGCGCAAGCTGTGGCTGCTGTGTTCGGTCGATGGCACTGAGAAGTACTGTACCATCCACCATACTCCCCGGACTTAAGACCTTGTGACTTTTATTTGATTCCGAAGATGAAGGAGCTACTTTGTGCCATTCGCTTCACAACTGTTCCAGAGATTCGACAGGCAGTAGACCGCTCCATTCGCACCAGCAACAGAACAGGCTCTGCTAACGGTATACTACGCCTTCCACAACGGGTTCTACAAAACGCTGGTAACTTCTTTGAAGCACAGTAACAAGTGAAAACATGTAACTCTTTTGTATCGGTTGTCAATAAATAGTTGCCACTATATAAGTTCCAATCCTCGTCTATCCATTATACAGAAGATTCTGCGAGCAGACTAGATCGGTTTTATGTCCCTGTCCACCTTGGAAACGAGATCTCCCAAACAGAAAAAATGGCCCCTTGAGTTTTTAGACCATTGCGCCATCTACCACGTCAGTCGGTCTGGTGCAGCAAAGTGTTACGGAAGGTTACACTCCCCTACTTGCAGACCGCACTGCTGACAGCGCGCTGCCGCTACAAGGCCGTCCTGGTGGCTGAACCGGGTGCAGCCTGCAGTCACCCAGATCTTCCTGCAGTGTGGCAAGGGGCAGCGACGTCGAATCAGGACACCACCAATTTTCACTACACTGTTCGGCGCGAGCTCGATGCATTCCTATCGTCACCTGAGAGGAACGCCAACGTACTAAAGCACGTCTCCTCACATTCTAGAGGCGTTAATAGTGCAACATCGTGGTGCGTTTGCGACGACACGATGTTCTACGCGAGTAACCGCCGTCCATGGTCCACCCTGCATCGCTGACGTCGATTCTTCGTCTCCACTCACTACACCTCTAGTCGCACTCGCCACACAATGCGGGCGGCAGTGGTGTCTGCCTTCGCTGACCGTTATCGCCACTTTTACGACGACGAACGGACCGCCTCTGTCCTGCTCCTGAATGCACCCTCACAATTACAGAGCCGACACCTGTGACGAGATGGCGGACGCGATCGACAAGATGGCGAAGAAGACGTCGCTGGGACCAGATGGTCTTCTGGAGGAGTTCTACTGGGCTTTCACCACCTTAATGCTACCTCACTGGTTGGAGGTGCTTCGTGAACTCTTTACTCTATCCTACCTGATACCACCCGAATTTGTCACTCGCATTCTTTTATTGGTGCCTAAACTATTGGGACCAGTGCACCTGTGGACTAGGGGTAGCGTCTTTGATAAGTAATCAAAATGCCCTCGATCCCAAGTTCGAACCTCGCTATCATGTAATTTTGAATAAAAATCATCAGCATTGGCGACCGAAGACTTCCGGCATAAGAAATTACCCTCATTCGGCCAACGGTTCTGTCATTGAGGGTGGAGGAGCAGATAGAGATTCAGGTCAGTCTTTTGCCCCTGGGGTTGGAAACTGCCCCTAAAGGGGGAAGAATCAGCAATGATCAACGGCATGAGAATGCAGAAGGCAGTGGAAACCACTGAATTAAAGACACATAATGTGTATTCACAGGACATATAGCCTGCAACTGAAAAAGTGTCCTTATGATATTCCCACTGACAAAAAATTCCGGAATAATCCCCCATTGGGATCTCCGAGAGGGGACTGCCAAGAGGTAGGTGACTACGCGAAAAACACTGAATAATTAACGAAAGGATAGCGTTCTACGAGTCGAGGAGTGGAATGCCAGAAGTTTGAACGTGGTAGGGAAGCTAGAAAATCTGAAAAGGGAACTGCAATGGCTCAATCTAAATATAATGGGGGTCACTGAAGTGAAATGAGAAAAAGACAAGGCTCTCTGGTCAGATGAGTATAGAGTAATACCAACACTGGCAGAAAATGCTATAACGGGAGTAGGATTCGTTATGAATAGGAATAGGAGAGCGAGATACTGTGAACAGTTCAGTGATAGGGTTCTTCTCATCAGAATCGACAGCAAACCAATACCGACAAGGGTAGTTCGGGTAAGCATGCTGAAATTGCAGGCTGAAGATGAAAAAATGGAAATGAGCGTTTTGGCTTCATTGGCCGGGAGGCCCCTTACGGGGCAGGTCCGGCCGCCTTGGTGCAGGTTTTATTACATTCGACGCCACATTGGGCGACCTGCGTGCCGGTTGGGGATGAAATGATGAAGACAACACAACACCCAGTCCCTGAGCGGAGAAGTCCCCAACCCAGCCGGGATTCGAACCTGGGCACCTTAGGACGGCAGTCCGTCACGCTCACCATTCAGCTATCGGGGCGGACGCTGAAGATGAAGAGATATAGAAAGTATATGAGGATATGGAACAGGCAATTCAGTACGTAAAGGGAGTTGGAAGGAAGGGTTATCGAACATATGGGCTTGGTATTAGGAATGAGAGAGGAGAAAGACTTAGTTCTACAATAAATTTCAGCAAATAATAGCGAATACCCCGTTCAAGAATCCAAGAGGAGAAGGTATAATTGGAAAATCCCAGGAGACACGGGAAGATTTCAGTTACATTACATCATGGTCAGGCAGAGGTTCCGATATCAAATACTGGATCGTAATGCTTACCCAGCACCAGAAAGAGCAGTTCAGTAGGGATAAAGAGTCGGCTGAAGTTTAAAAGACTAGTCAGAAAGAATCATAACGCAAAGAAGTGCGTTACGGAAGTACTAATGGATGAAGAGATACACTTGAAGTTCTCTGAGGCTATAGATACTTCAATAATGAACAGCACACCAGACAGTTCAATTGAAGAGGGATGGACATCTTTACAAACAGTAATCACAGAAGTTGGAAACAAGAACACTGCTACAAAGAAGGTATTTGCAAAGGAGCCTTGGGTAACAGAAGAAAACTTCAATCGGTCGATGAAAGAAGGAAGTACAGAAATGTCCAGGAAAATTCTAGAAAACAGAAATACAAGCCGCTTGGGAATGAAATAAATAGAAAATGCAGGGAAGCTAAGATGAAATGGCTGCATGAAAAATGTGAAGAAATCGAAAAAGAAATTACTGTATGAAAGACTGCCTCAGCCTGTAGACAGGTCAAAAAAACCTTATCCAGTATTAGAATCAGAAACATCTCATCAGGGTTTCTAAAATCACTGTGGAATTGGTGACTAAACGACTGCTCACGTTGGTGAGTAGGATGTATGAGTCTGGCGACATATCATCTGACTCTCAGAACAATATCATCCACACAATTCCGAAAATTGCAAGAGCCGACAAGTGCGAGAATTATCGCAAATTCACCTTCACAGCAGAAGAATGGAAAAGAAAACTGAGGATGTGTTAGAGGACGATCAGTTGGGCTATAGGAAAGGTGAAGGCGGCAGTGAGGCAGTTCTTTCGTTGCCGTTGATAATGGGAACAAGACGAAAGAAAAATGAAGACGCGTTCTTAAGGTTTGCCGACCTGGAAAAAGCATTCGACAATGTCAAATTGTGCAAGACGAGGAAAATAGAGGTAAACTATAGGGAGAGACGGGTAATACACAACACGTGCAGGAGTCAAGAGGGAATAATTGGAGTGGAAGACCAAGGACGAAGTTCTCTGATTAAAAATGGTATAGGACGCGAATGTAGATTTTTGACCCTACTGTCCAATCTACACATCGATAAAGCAATGGAGGAAATAAATGAAAAGTTCAAGAGTAGAACTGAAATTCAAGATGAAAGGATATTAATGATAAGATTCGCTGATGGCATTGCTATCTTGACTAACACTGAAGAGATTTGCAGGACCTACTGAATTAAATGAACAGTCCAATGTGTACTGAATATGGACTGAGATTCAATCGAAGAAAGCAAAAGTAATGAGAAGTAGCAGAAATTAGAACAGGGAGAAACTTAACATCAAGATTGGTGGTCACGAAGCAAATAAAGTTAAGGAATTCTATTACCTAGGTAATCAATGACGGACGGAACAAGGAGAAAATAAGAAGAAGAATAGCACTGGCAAAGAGGTTATTCCAAGAGAAGTTTACTAATATCAAACATAGACCTTAATTTAAGGAAGAAATTTATGAGAATACACGCTTGGAGCACTGCATTGTATGGTAGATTTGGTGGAAGAGACAAAACAGCGAGGTCATCGGTCGATTTGTATGATAGTGAAACATGGACTGTGGCATAACCAGAACAGAAGAGAATCGAAGCATTTGCGGTGTGATGCTTCACGTGATTTTTTAAAATTAGGTGAAATGATAAGGCAAGGAATGAGAATGCTCTGAGCAGAATCGGAGAGGAAATGAATGTATGGAAAACATTGAGGAGAAGAAGGGACAGGATGATAGGACATCTGTTAAGACATCAGGGAATGGCCTCCATCGTATTAGAGGGAGCTGTAGAGGGTAAAAATTGTAGAGGCAGACAGAGACTGGAATACATCCAGCAAGTAGTTGAGGACGTAGGTTGCAAGTGCTACAATGAGACGAATAGGTTGGTACAGGAGAGGAATTTGATGCACCCCACATCAGACCAGTTAGAAGACTGATGACTCATGTCTGTCAAGCGATCGGGAGGAGCAAATGTTTCCACGTACCGCCCCTTACATCAACGAACACGCATCTAAATCTGAGCGGCGTGCATACACACGGTCTTAACTACAGTCATCTCACCGGAACAGACTGCACATGGTTGTGGGGCTACCCTTAAAACGGCTTTGGGAGAATGCCGAGACATCTTCGTGACAGCCGCGATCTGTCGGCTCTGTGCGGCACTGTTCACCATTGATTTTATAAGTGCCTTCAATTACATTCAACACCCATTCCTCCTCACGATCAAGACGTTTACGGTGTTCCCGCCATTCTTTGTGGACGCCATTCACCGTTACTGCTCCCGCTGCCTCTGTGGTCCATGTCAATGGGAGACTTGATGAACCGATTCCTATACCTTGTTCTGCACGTCAGGGATGCCCCATGTTTACACTACCATATGCCATCGCACTGGAGCCCCTCATCTCCAGTCTTACAACTCACCTACGGGATTTCACCTTGTGTGATCATACCTATCACTGTAGGGCCTATGCAGATGATCTCCTAATTTCCTTCTGTTCCACACTGGAATTCAATGACGCCATCCACTGGATTCAGGAGTAGGGACATATGTCAGGTAGCATCCTTAACGTCCACAAGTCGACGATGATGCATAGCAGGCATGGACCCCAGGTTGTGGTGCCACACCCACTCCCCGTCAGTACCACTCTTTGTTACTTAGGGACATACTTTACAGGCTCTACACACTCCACTGCACCACTGGATTGTACAGTCCATGTGGCACTACGCTACCGCCATGTCCAGCGCAGCTTGAACCAACTACCAGCATGTATGTGGTCCCTAAACTGGTACATGTTGCCCAGATCCTCCTGATGCCATTACACCTTGGTCACCGACTTAAATCGGCCCTCGGATACTTCGTGTCAGCAGGTCCGCTACAACATTGCGCTTTTTGTGAATACTGTACTGCAGCACTGGTGGGGGTCCTCCCAGGCCTTAACACGTAGTCTCTTGGCTATCCTCCGACCAGCTTCTCCCCAAATGCCGATTGACATAGCACTCATCTCGATCTTAATGTACCATATCGTAACTTATTTCATAGCACTCAGCTATGTTCGGTACGATCACCTGGTCACCTGCCACCCTGTGCGAAGGGCTGTTATTTGTTTGCATCGCCCACCCTTCACAAGCCCATGGAAGTAGAGTACATAGACGTTAATTGGCGGATGTTCTGGGGTTGCGTCCATGCACCGTTTTTTACTATCATATGTGTCTGCACTCTGGCACGTCGTTGTTAGTGGTAAATTCCCGATCAGTTGTCGCCCTCATCATACAGGACTGGCTACTTTGCCACTTTGCTTTGGCTGCCAACTTGACAACATTGACGCTCGGAAACAGGACGTTTGGCTTCTCATCCTGTGTATCGTGGGCTGTTACCTCTGTGCTGCGCCAATGCCGGTTCCCCGGAGTTCCTCCTGCTGCCCCAGACTTCACACTAAGCGCTTACGAAACACCAACCAAACATCTGATTTCAAAATCAGGTATTAGAATGCCTTTCACAACGGTCCACACAGAGTCCTCGACTTCTGGAATTGGGACGTGATCGCGCACAGTACGCTCAGCCGGTTACCGACGAACTTTCGCAGGATAATACCACAGTGTCTTTCGTCATCCCTCCTTCATAGATGACGTGTGTTTTATTCCGCATTTCGTGACGCATTCGTGATCACCTTCCACGATAATGTGAACCGACACATATAGGCCAACAAAGAGATATGATACATCCAAACAAAGAGAAATCCTTCTTTTATGGTTGTTGGGATCTCCTAACTATCGTTCCTATCTCCCTTAAAGATTGGCGCTGGAACTATTGTCCCTTTTAGTTATCTTTGTTTTCTCAGGTGGGGGGGGGGGGGGGGGGAAGGGAAGCTTAGGGGTAGTTAGGATGGCGACGCCTGAAGACGGATCAGTTTATTTTTGTTTCGTAGGGTCACACCTGGCGGTGCGCCGTAGGGTTAGTCCTGCCTTTTCTGTTTTCTTTTGCTGGATACCCTTAACACCCTAACCAAACATAAATAAAAAAATTTAAAAAATTCGGTAGAGCACTTGACAAAAACAAAAAATAATAAAAAAGTGAGCAGGAGACATGGGTTCGAATCTCGACTTTGGAAAAAAAACACATAAAAAAATCTCAGCCTCTGTACAAATTTTCATTCGTCGTTTCTGTCTGCATACATACATCAAAAGGGAATCCATTGTTGCAAATGATGTACATCTTTAATCTGGAAGAACACCACTGATATTCTTGATATCACCTTCTATACAGACGTGGTCAGGTCCAGACTCTCCTGTCACGTTAACACACAGAACTTGCGATTATGGTCAACGGAGAGTCATCGAGGTGTGCTTGAAACGCCATTGCACAACCAGATAATTGGAACGTGGCTAGCAATATTTAGACGGCGCTCTATTGGTCTTTTATTTTTTGAAGAAACCGTAGACAGTTTACGGTACTGTTTCAATAAATATCCACGAGTTCATTGGTTAGCTAAAGGAAAACGAAGTCAACTACAAGATAATGCTACTATGTGCACAGCTAAAATCACTGTGCTTCTTCTGAGAGAATTCTTTAGGAAGCGTGTCATCTCAACAAACCTATGGTCCCCTCGTTTGCAGGACCTTACACATCTGGCATTCTTCTCTGGGGAGCAGCAAAATCTGTTTTGTATCGCAATAGCCCACGTACGCTTTGTGACTGGAAAACATAAGTAACTGGGTGTTGTTGTTGTTGTTCTGGTCTTCAGTCCTGAGACTGGTTTGATGCTGCTCTCCATGCTACTCTATCCTGTGCAAGCATCTTCATCTCCCAGCACTAACTGCAACCTACATCCTTCTGAATCTGCTTAGTGTATTCATCTCTTGGTCTCCTCTACGATTTTTACCCCCCACGCTGCCCTCCAATGCTAAATTTGTGATCCCTTGATGCCTCAGAACATGTCCTACCAACCGGTCCCTTCTTCTTGTCAGGTTGTGCCACAATCTCCTCACCAATTCTATTCAATACCTCCTCATTAGTTATGTGATCTACCCATCTAATCTTCAGCATTGCTTTGTAGCACCACATTTCGAGAGCTTCTGTTCTCTTCTTATCCGAACTATTTATGATCCACGTTTCACTTCCATACATGGCTACACTCCATACAAATACTTTCAGGAACGACATCCTGACACTTAAATCTATACTCTATGTTAACACATTACTCTTCTTCAGAAACGCTTTCCTTGCCATTGCCAGTCTACATTTTATATCTTCTCTACTTCGACCATAATCAGTTATTTTGCTCCCCAAATAGCAAAACTCCTTTACTACTTTAAGTGTCTCATTTCATAATCTAATTTCCTCAGCATCACCCGACTTAATTTGACTACATTCCATTATCCTCGTTTTGCTTTTGTTGATGTTCATCTTATACCTTCCTTTCATGACACTGTCCATTCCGTTCAACTGCTCTTCCAAGTCCTTTGCTGTCTCTGACAGAATTACAATGTCATCGGCGAACCTCAAAGTTTTTTATTTCTTCTCCATGGATTTCAGTACCTACTCCAAATTTTTCTTTTGTTTCCTTTACTGGTTGCTCGATATACAGATTGAAAAACATCGGGGATAGGTTACAACCCTGTCTCACTCCCTTCCCAACCACTGCTTCCCTTTCATGCCCCTCGACTCTTATAACTGCCATCTGGTTTCTGTACAAATTGTAAATAGCCTTTCGCTCCCTGTATTTTACCCCTGCCACCCTTAGAATTTGAAAGAGAGTATTCCAGTCAACATTGTCAAAAGCTTTCTCTAAGTCTACAAATGCTAGAAATGTAGGTTTGCGTTTCCTTAATCTTTCTTCTAAGATAAGTCGTAAGGTCAGTATTGCCTCACGTGTTCCCATATTTCTACGGAATCCAAACTGATCTTCCCCGAGGTCGGCTTCTACCAGTCTTTCCATTCGTCTGTAAAGAATTCGTGTTAGTATTTTGCAGCTGGGACTTATTAAGCTGATAGTTTGCTAATTTTCACATCTGTCAGCACCTGCTTTCTTTGGGATTAGAATTATTGTATTCTTCTTAAAGTCTGAGGGTATTTCGCCTGTCTCATACATCTTGCTCATCAGATGGTAGAGTTTTGTCAGGACTGGCTCTCCCAAGGCTGTCAGTAGTTCTAATGGAATGTTGTCTACTCCCGGGGCCTTGTTTCGACTTAGGCCTTTCAGTGCTCTGCCAAACTCTTCACGCAGTATCGTATCTCCCATTTCGTCGTAACTGCCGTCTGTGTCACGTCTGCTGTGCAGCGAGCTACGTTAAATTAAGTATTAACTGTATTTTTTTAAATTGTCACTTCTTCTTCCGTGTGTTTTTGCTTTTAGCAAGCTTTAATTGTCGAGTGCTAGTAATAGTGTTCCATAGATTTCGTGTTTGTTTTGAATAAAGTCAGAGAGAGTCCCTTTAGTCAGCTATAGTGCCAGTAGTGCTAGCGTTTGTTTTGAATACAGTCCAGAGACAGGTAGTGTTATTTTAATCGTTTTCTACAAGAAGTGTCCAGTAACCACAGTTTAGTCAACTATCAGTCGCCTTGAGGTGAATTAGCAGTCTAGTTAAAAGTCAATTAACTCTCTACAGTAAATTGACTTATTAGGATGGATAGGATGTGTGACTGCTGTGTACGAATGCTGTGTACGGACCCAAGAGGAAATGGCCTCTGTTTGCGAACAGCTGAACGTGTAGATGGCCGCGGTCGGCCGTCTTGAAGCTGCTGCCTCGGAGTGTAGCGGCAGTGGGGAGTCTGGTGCGTCGCATGGTACACCCCAGGTGTTACATGCTTCACCCACTGTCCCTGCTGTCGAGACATCTTCGCTGGTACAGGGCGCGGGTTCAGCGGCGTTCGCGGCGCACGAGGCGGAGGGTCAATGTGGAGGCTGGCCGTGTGGCATCGCCGGCTCTGCCTGTGAGTGGACATGTGGCCGCTCCTTCAGCAAGGTCCGAGCAGGCACACGGGGCGAGGGGTTTATTAGTGATTGGGAGCTCCAAAGTTAGGCGGGTGATGGAGCCCCTTACCGAAATAGCGGAAAGGTCGGGGAAGAAGGCCAGTGTTCACTCTGTCTGCCTGCCGGGGGATCTCAGCCTAGATGTGGAGGAGGCCCTGCCGGCGGCGATAGAGAGCACTGGGTGCACACAACTGCAAATTGTTGCTCATGTCGGCACCAATGACTCCTGCCGTCTGGGTTCAGAGGTCATCCTCAGTTCATACAGGCGGTTGGCGGAGTTGGTGAAGGCGGAAAGCCTCGCACGCGGGGTGGAATCTGAGCTAACTATTTGCAGTATCGTTCTCAGAACCGACCGCGGTCCTCTGGTTTGGAGCCGTGTGGAAGGCTTAAACCAGAGGCTCACACGATTCTGCGGAGATCTGGGGTGCAAATTTCTCGACCTCCGCTATCGTGTGGAGAAATGTAGGGTCCCCCCGAATAGGTCAGGCGTACACTACACGCAGGAAGCGGCTATAAGGGTAGCGGAGTACGTGTGGAGTGCACATGCGGGTTTTTTAGGTTAGAGAATTCCCTCCCTAGGCCCGACAAGACGCCTCCTGAGAAGCGGCAAGGTAGTTGTAGGCAAAATACAACAGGGAATAACAGTATTAATCTGCTAATAGTAAACTGCAGGAGCGTCTAGAGAAAGGTCCCAGAACTGCTCTCATTAATAAACGGTCACAATGCCCACATAGTACTAGGGACAGAAAGTTGGTTGAAACCAGATGTAAACAGTAATGAAATTCTAATCTCAGATTGGAATGTATACCGCAGAGACAGGCTGGACAGTGAAGAGGGAGGCGTGTTTATAGCGATATGAAGTGCAATAGTATCGAAGGAAATTGACGGAGATCCGGCATGTGAAATACACTCCTGGAAATGGAAAAAAGAACACATTGACACCGGTGTGTCAGACCCACCATACTTGCTCCGGACACTGCGAGAGGGCTGTACAAGCAATGATCACACGCACGGCACAGCGGACACATCAGGAACCGCGGTGTTGGCCGTCGAATGGCGCTAGCTGCGCAGCATTTGTGCACCGCCGCCGTCAGTGTCAGCCAGTTTGCCGTGGCATACGGAGCTCCATCGCAGTCTTTAACACTGGTAGCATGCCGCGACAGCGTGGACGTGAACCGTATGTGCAGTTGACGGACTTTGAGCGAGGGCGTATAGTGGGCATGCGGGAGGCCGGGTGGACGTACCGCCGAATTGCTCAACACGTGGGGCGTGAGGTCTCCACAGTACATCGATGTTGTCGCCAGTGGTCGGCGGAAGGTGCACGTGCCCGTCGACCTGGGACCGGACCGCAGCGACGCACGGATGCACGCCAAGACCGTAGGATCCTACGCAGTGCCGTAGGGGACCGCACCGCCACTTCCCAGCAAATTAGGGACATTGTTGCTCCTGGGGTATCGGCGAGGACCATTCGCAACCGTCTCCATGAAGCTGGGCTACGGTCCCGCACACCGTTAGGCCGTCTTCCGCTCACGCCCCAACATCGTGCAGCCCGCCTCCAGTGGTGTCGCGACAGGCGTGAATGGAGGGACGAATGGAGACGTGTCGTCTTCAGCGATGAGAGTCGCTTCTGCCTTGGTGCCAATGATGGTCGTATGCGTGTTTGGCACCGTGCAGGTGAGCGCCACAATCAGGACTGCATACGACCGAGGCACACAGGGCCAACACCCGGCATCATGGTGTGGGGAGCGATCTCCTACACTGGCCGTACACCACTGGTGATCGTCGAGGGGACACTGAATAGTGCACGGTACATCCAAACCGTCATCGAACCCATCGTTCTACCATTCCTAGACCGGCAAGGGAACTTGCTGTTCCAACAGGACAATGCACGTCCGCATGTATCCCGTGCCACCCAACGTGCTCTAGAAGGTGTAAGTCAACTACCCTGGCCAGCAAGATCTCCGGATCTGTCCCCCATTGAGCATGTTTGGGACTGGATGAAGCGTCGTCTCACGCGGTCTGCACGTCCAGCACGAACGCTGGTCCAACTGAGGCGTCAGGTGGAAATGGCATAGCAAGCCGTTCCACAGGACTACATCCAGCATCTCTACGATCGTCTCCATGGGAGAATAGCAGCCTGCATTGCTGCGAAAGGTGGATATACACTGTACTAGTGCCGACATTGTGCATGCTCTGTTGCCTGAGTCTATGTGCCTGTGGTTCTGTCAGTGTGATCATGTGATGTATCTGACCCCAGGAATGTGTCAATAAAGTTTCCCCTTCCTGGGACAATGAATTCACGGTGTTCTTATTTCAATTTCCAGGAGTGTAATTTGGGTGAAGGTCACGGTTAAAGCAGGCTCAGACATGGTAATTGGATGTCTCTAACCCCCCTGGCTCAGCAGCTGTTGTGGCTGAGCACCTAAAGGATAATTTGGAAGATATTTCCAGTAGATTTACCCACCATGTTATAGTTGTGGGTGGAGATTTTAATTTGCCGGATATAGACTGGGAGACTCAAACGTTCATAACGGGTGGCAGGGACAAAGAATCCAGTGAAATTTTTTAAGTGCTTTATCTGGAAACTACCTTGAGCAGTAAACAGAGAACCGACTCGTGACGATAACATATTAGACCTTCTGGTGACAAACAGAGCCAAACTGTTTGAAACAGTTAATGCAGAACAGGGAATCAGCGATCACAAAGCGGTTACTGCATCGATGATTTTAGCCGTAAATAGAAATATTAAAAAAGATAGGAAGATTTTTCAGTTTACCAAAAGTGACAAAAAGCAGATTTCAGAGTACATGATGGATCAACACAAAGGTTTTGTCTCAAGTACAGATAGCGTTGAGGATCAGTGGACAAAGTTCAGAACCATCGTACAATATGTGTTAGATGAGTACGTGTCAAGTAAGATCGCAAGAAATGGAAAAGAGCCACCGTTGTACAACAACCGAGTTATAAAACTGCTGCGGAAGCAAAGGGATCTTCACAGCAAACATAAACATAGCCAAAGCCTTGCAGGCTAACAAAAATTACGCGAAGCGAAATGTAGTGTGAGGAGGGCTATGCGAGAGGCGTTCAATGAATTCGAAAGTAAAGTTCTATGCACTGACTTGGCAGAAAATCCTAAGAAATTTTAGTCTTATGTCAAAGCGGTAGGTGTATCAAAACAAAATGTCCAGACACTCTGTGACCAAAATGGTACTGAAACAGAGGATGACAGACTAAAGGCCGAAATACTAAATGTCTCTTTCCAAAGCTGTTTCACAGAGGAAGACTGCACTGTAGCTCCTTCTCTAGATTGTCGCACAGATGACAAAATGGTAGATATTGAAATAGACGACAGAGGGATAGAGAAACAATTAAAACCGCTCAAAAGAGGAAAGGCCGCTGGACCTGATGGAATACCAGTTCGATTTTACACAGCGTACGCGAAGGAACTTGCCCCCCCTTCTTGCAGCGGTGTACCGTATGCCTCTAGAAGAGCGTAGCGTTCCAAAGGATTGGAAAGGGGCACAGGTCATCCCAGTTTTCAGGAAGGGACGTCGAACAGATGTGCAGAACTATAGACCTATATCTCTAACGTCTGTCAGTTGTAGAATTTTGGAACACGTATTATGTTCGAGTATAATGACTTTTCTGGAGACTAGAAATCTACTCTTTAGGAATCAGCATGGGTTTCGAAAAAGACGATCGTGTGAAATCCAGCTCGCGCTATTCGTCCACGAGACTCAGAAGGCCATAGACACGGGTTCCCAGTTAGATGCCGTGTTTCTTGACGATTGGATTGAAGAGTTCCTAGATAACAGAACGCAGCATGTCATTCTCAATAGAGAGAAGTCTTCCGAAGTAAGAGTGATTTCAGGTGTGCCGCAGGGGAGTGTCGTAGGACCGTTGCTATTCACAATATACATAAATGACCTTGTGGATGACATCGGAAGTTCACTGAGGCTTTTTGCGGATGATGCTGTGGTATATCGAGAGATTGTAACAATGGAAAATTGTACTGAAATGCAGGGGGACCTGCAGCGAATTGACGCATCGTGCAGGGAATGGCAATTGAATCTCAATGTAGACAAGTGTAATGTGCTGCAAATGCGTAAAAAGATAGATCCCTTACATTTAGCTACAATATAGCAGGTCAGCAACTGGAAGCAGTTAATGCCATAAATTATCTGGGAGTACGCATTAGGAGTGATTTAAAATGGAGTGATCATACAAAGTTAATCATCGGTAAAGCAGATGCCAGACTGAGATTCATTGGAAGAATCCTAAAGAAATGCAATCCGAAAACAAAGGAAGTAGGTTACAGTACGCTTGTTCGCCCACTGCTTGAATACTGCTCAGCAGTGTGGGATCCGTACCAGATAGGGTTGATAGAAGAGATAGAGAAGATCCAACGGAGAGCGGCGCGCTTCGTTACACGATCATTTAGTAATCGCGAAAGCGTTACGCAGATGATAGATAAACCCCAATTGAAGACTCTGCAGGAGAGACGCTCCGTAGCTCGGTACGGGCTTTTGTTGAAGTTTCGAGAACATACCCTCGCCGAGAAGTCAAGCATTATATTGCTCCCTCCTACGTATATCTCGCGAAGAGACCATGAGGATAAAATGAGAGAGATTAGAGCCCACACAGAGGCATACCGACAATTCTTCTTTCCACGAACAATACGAGACTGGAATAGAAGGGAGAAGAGATAGAGGTACTCGAGGTACCTTCCGCCACACACCGTCAGATGGCTTGCGGAGTATGGATGTAGATGTAGATGTAGATCTTCATCTACATTCTCTTCCATTTCCATAATATTGTCCTCAAGTACATCGCCTTTGTATAGACCTTCTATATACTCCCTCCATCTTTCTGCTTTCCCTTATTTGCTTAGAACTGGGATTCCACCTGAGCTCTTGATATTCATACAGGTGGTTCTCTTTTCTCCAAAGCTCTCTTTAATTTTCCTGTAGGCAGTATCTATCTTACCCCTAATGAGATAAGCCTTTACATCCTTACATTTGTCCTCTAGCCATCCCTGCTTAGCCATTTTGCACTTATTCAATATTTCTTCTGTTACCCACGGATTTGTACTAGCCCTCGTCTTTTTACCTACTTGACCCTCTGCTGCCTTCACTACTTCATCTCTCAGAGCTACCCTTTCTTCTTCTACTGAATTTCTTTCCCCCATTCCCGTCAATTGTTCCTTTATGCTCTCCCTGAAACTCTGTACAACCTCTGGTTTATTCAGTTTATCCAGGTCCCATCTCCTTAAATTCCCACCTTTTTGTAGTTTCTTCAGTTTTAATCTACAGTTCATAACCAATACATTGTGGTCAGAGTCCACATCTGCACCTGGAAATGTCTTACAATTTAAAACCTGGTTCCTAAATCTCTGTCTTACCATTACATAATCTATATGATACTCTGGTATCTCCAGGATTCTTCCATGTGTACAACCTTCTTTTATGATTCTTGAACCAAGTTTTAGCTATGATTAAGTAACTGGGTAGGTGAAAAGAATTTTAAAATCAGATCTGCAGAAAGTGTTTTACAAAAAAATTACGTGAATTGCGGCTTGTATAGCCTTGGGTGTCATTTTGAACATATGTTGCAACAGCACAGCAACTTTGCGAACACCTTGAACATAACTGCACCATCTCTGAAAAGCCTGAGGTTACTATTAGTACTGTCTGTCAGATCATTAACATACAAAATGAAGAGTAAGGATCCCAACACTTTTCCCTGGAGCACGATTAATGTTACTTCTACATCTGTCGATGAATCACCGTCCAAGATAATATGCTGTCTTTTCCCTACCAAGAAATCCTCAGCCCTGTCACATATTTCGTTTGAGACTACATACTGTCGTACTTTCGGAACGGACCTTGGTATGGGAGTGAGTGAAAGATTTTTCAGGCTCGAGGAAGGTACCGCCTCTACCGTACTGCCTTGATTTATTGTTTTCAGGATGTCAGGGAGAAAAGCAACAGATGTCTTTCCGTGTGACAGTTATTTTCGGAATCCCTTTTGGTTGTCATAGAGGAGGTCATTCTGTTCGGAGTACCGCGTTATATTTGAGCTCAGAACATATTACAATATTCTACATCATATGGATGTCCATGATGCCGGACTAGTTCTGTGGACTACTTCTGCTACCTTTCCTGTAGACAGCTGTTACATAGCAACTACTGACAAGGTATTTTTTGTTCGAAAGATCGATCGTAAATTATGGTTAATGAAGTGGATTACCCATCCTCGAATTCTTCATAGAATCTGATAGGGATTCCGAAGAGCTTTATAGCCCCATTCCAAAGAACTCTCAACGCTACTGAGACTAATCTCTCTATCAGTTATTCCTGTAGAACTGCGAGAATTTAGCTTGTCTGGTAACTGCGAGATATCTGCTGTCGATAACCCCCTTACTCTAACAATCGATGTGATAAGGTAGAGCAGTCAGACGTGTGGCATGATGCAATTCCAGCTCTTCCATACAAATTTCAAATAACGCGCGCGTAATCGATGGCAAAACATTTACTAACACAAGTGACCACACGAAAACAAGTAACACGTTAGGTTCTAAGATATAATAAGTTTAACATGATATATGGATAATGTTATTGTCTTTTTCCGTAACAGCCGCGCTATATCCATGTACATCGTCTCAAAATATGCAAAAGACGACTCTCTGTACCCGAAAGATGTGAACAAACGTGTTCTCGTCGACCAAAAGCTGTTTTTCGATCAAGATCTATTCAACAGATTGGCCAGCGTTTTCGTAAGTACAACGTTGCTTGTTTCTATGTATATGTGTAAACAACTCTTAGCGTGTTTAAACTGATTATCTCATTTCTCACTTTAGCTCCAATAACAGCGGTAGTCACTGTCCTTGATTTACCTCAGAAGCCTGAAAATCCCACTACATTAATTTCCGACATTATTCACAATTTCGTCCCGAATTTGTCTAACGGCCCCACACCTGCCAGGCCACGGAGACTGTATCACCACGAGGACGGTACGAGGCCTACATTAAACTGGTGTTCGCATACTACAGGCACGGATATCTAAATTATTAACTTCTCAGCTCTACTGCACAAAGTTGATAGAAGTACCGCCATCTACACTTCTCATGTAGGGAAAGATAACGCAGCGAGTTACTTATTTGGAAATCATATCTGAATGTTGTTTGTTTGTGGGAATATGATTTTACGGCACATGTTAGAAGTTTAGCTTGCATCTTATTATCGATAATCTTAAGTAATTGTACAATTGTAATATTAAATATAATATTACACGGGAAACATTTCATGATATTTTACAAGTTAGCATTTATTTGGTCACGAAACGGATTTCAACTTCTTGGTCATCTTCAGCTGACAACTTCATGTCGCAAACACAGGTACAATGACGTACGAGTTACACACACATTATTTACACAGAAGACACATAAGATTAAAAAATATGACATGTAGAGTGTTTACACAGAAATAAGTACATCAACTAAAAAAGGAAACAATTTTTTTTGGAGGTACTTTTAACAACTGATGAAAAAAATTGTTAATTTATGATTTCGATCTATTACTCGAACTAAAACTAAATTTATCCCGCCAGCTTGGCCGTGCGCTCTAACGCACGGATTTCCGGATTGGGAAGGAGCGCCTGGTCCCCGGCACGAATCCGCCCGGCGGACTTGTGTCGAGGTCCGGTGAACCGGCCAGTCTGTGGATGGTTTTTAGGCTGTTTTCCATCTGCATCGCCGAATGCAGGCTGGTTCCCCTTACTCCGCCTCAGTTAGACTATGTCGGCGATTGCTGCGCAAACAAGTTCTCCACGTACGCGTACACCACCATTACTCTACCACGCGAACATAGGGGTTACACTCGTCTGGTGTGGACGTTCACTGGGGGACCCACCGGGGGCCGAACCGCACAATAACCCTGGGTTCGATGTGGGGCGGCAGAGGGTTGAAGTGGACTGCGGGAGCCGTCGTGGGGTTGTGGACCACTATGGTCGGCGGAGACGGAGCCTTTCCGTCGTTTCTAGGTCCCCGGTTAACATACAATACAATACAATAAAATACAAAACTAAATTTGAAAGAAAGATAAACGGAAATCGAGTTTGATCATCTAACTCTAAGGTGGCATGTGTCACATATATTATGTATAATTATACCTGCGTGACAAAAAATGTAATAGTTTTCTATGTAAACGCCATATATCATTTATATACCTTTTGTATCATCTGTGTAAACAGTAGTTGTGTAAGTAGCACGTCATTGTATCTGTGTTTGTGACATTCAGTTGTGAGTTGAATATGCCCTAAGAAGCCGAAAGCCGGTTCGTGACCAAATAAATGTAATTTCGCATAACGTCAGGAAGTTTTGCCTGCCAAGCACTGGCGGAAAGAAATCCACGCTATAGTAAGAGAATATTTCTCCTACTTACCTCATGTCGATTCTCCATCAGTGTCATTATCGTTGTTAGCACAGTTGTCTAATCGGAAATTCCTGTTTGCTAAAAGACTACTTACTCAGGCTGGGACTCACTCCATGTGCATACATGAACTTGTAAACATGACTTTGCATTTGTTCCTCTACGTATTTTATTCATTCTTTTGTTATTTTCCGCATCACCCTGACAGTTTACAAGTAGTACTTCCTCAACACATTCTCACAAGACTGCTGAATCTTTGATTTCAGTAGTCTCAAATCCAGCATTTCAAGGGGAACAAAAGAAATTCACTTATGTCACACATTTTTGGTTTACCATTTACAATCGTTATTAAATAATAATATTAGTTACAAATCTATAATACAACAGCTGTTTTTCCTTGTAGTTTATTACATACAAATAAGTGACAAAGTGTATAAAATTTTGTTAAATTAATATCATCGAGATTAAGTCACAATTCACGAAAGATATTCTTATTGACTCAGTTATATATACTTAGTATCAATGACTTGCTAGTAATACAGGATGTTCACGATGTCCCACTATCATTTCAAATAATCATAACTTTGAAACAATGAGTGTTTAGCAGCTCTCAAAGTTTTTTATGTTGTGACAGAATTTCATTATATACCCCATTCGTCACTTACAGGACACCGGCGTGAAATTCGAGTTCTGCCCATGTACAGATTAGCACTGCAGCATCAACAGTTCTGCTTGTTGCATTGATTCGTACATGAAGGGTAGCAATATCACTGACTAGTGCAGTTTAATGGCAAGACATCGTGCGTTAGGGAACATCAAACATTAAGCCTCAGGCTACTAATGATGTGTTCACGTGTTTTGTGTAGGTTTTCGGAGCCCTAAGTTGTGGCGATTCACATGTCCGGAAACGTGAAACATTGTCTCTTCTAAAAACAATAACTTCTTCAAGTAGTCATTGTGAGCATCTCTGGAGGTCAGAATGGAACACGCGAATGTATCCGTGGAGGACGATCCTTTGGCTGTAGACCTTAGGCCATTTGCTCTTCGTAGCCAAAAAGGCGTGACCGCTAATGTAATACGAGGGCGCGCTACAAAGTAATATCTCCGAATTTTTTATGTGGAAACTTTTAAAACTTTTTATATGAAACAAACGTTATTATATTCTTCATCTTTATTCTTCGTGTCTATATATTTACAAACCTTTGTCGCTGGAGGGCTCTGAATTGGTCGGTACCGTGAAACATGGCGGCATATAACGTAACTTTGTCGGTGCATGAGAAACAGCGTGGTGTAATCGTGCTCCTAATTTGAAGAGTTAGTCCATACATGGAGCGCACTCTCCTTCAGAACGACAATGGCAGACCACACACGGGCGCTGCGACATGTGCTACAATTCGGCGCCTTCGATCATCGATCATCCCCCATTCTGTCAAGGAGTTCCTTGAAACATCAAGCTGATTCTTGTCGTGATTGAAACTTATGGCTTGACTTTTTTCTGGTTCATATACACTTCATTTTTATCTGTTATTACTTTTATGTTGTAATTTCATGCACTGACACGTTCCATGACCTTGGAGATTTGCTCCTCAATTTGGTACTATGGAACTTGACGCGTAAATGAAATAAAATAAAAACGACTTGGCCTCATCCAATTTTCATTCTTTCTCAAAACTTAAAAAAACACCCTAGAAAACTTCGTTTTGATGATGATGAAGCGTTGCAGCCAGAGGTGTGATGGTGGCTCCGTCAACGAATTCAAACATTCTACAGTGACGGAATCAACAGCCAGATCTCTCGAGAAATGTGTTCGTCGCCAGGCTGAATATGTTGACAAATATATATGTAGACATCAAGAATAAAGATTTAAAATGTTAATAACGTCTATTTAATTTCAAAAGTTTTAAGAGGATTCACATAAAAATGCGGAAGTATTAGTTTTCAGCACGCTCTCGTATTTTGTCGATAACCTCGGTTCCTGCAATTCGCATGTTGCACGACTAACTGAGTTGTGTGGGTTGTGTTGAAATGTCAACACGTGCTTGAGTCACAGGGGAACATCGACTGCGAGGAAGGTCTTTGACACAACCTTTCTGTAAAGTGTTTAAAGTGCCTCATTATGCTTTTCTTTGCCGGTAGTACCCTCCCATGTTGATGTCGATAATTCCATAGTACCATTGTCACACATTTGGATTCTGCATATTAGATTATAAATTGCTACTTCTCCTGGTCTGTCGCCATTTCGATCTACTCCAAGTCTAATCCGGAACAAAGGACAAAGGAAAAAAAATGAGAGCTCCTAAACATTTTGCAAGAAACCAGTATTCTCTAACTCTAATATTTTTCAGGCTGTGACGTTCTGAAACGATAGCGGGTCTTGATGGTGGGTCTGTATGGACACCCTGTAACAAAATACATATGCAGTGAATCTTCTGTGTTTTATTAGTGTACTATGTTCTTTACGAAAATGGTGTATGTTGTTTACTAAATATCAGCTGGTGAATATTGTCCACTATCAATATAAGAGGAAAATCGTAAATCATCGGAATTTAACAACAGCATAATCGTGGCCTGTACAATGTACGGTTTATTGTTCCATGATTCTGCTATTCACATTGGTTTGGAAGAGGGAATCGATGTGTAAAAGACGGCCACACTCAACGCCGTGAAGGTTATCAATGATATCAGTGAGTCCAGGAGACCAGCGCTCGAAAAATATGCATTTACTTAGTGCGAGAGCGTTAAAGAGATGATCAACAAACCCCAATTGCAGACGTTACAAGAGAGGCGCTGTGAATCACGGAGAGATTTACTGTTAAAATTCAGAGACTGTATCTTCCAGGAAGAGTCAGGCAATTGGAGAGAGAAATTAGAGTTCATTGGGAGCCTTGCCGACAGTAATTCTTCCGCATGCCGTTCGTGAATGGAACAGGCAATGGGGTCGGGGTGATAGTGGTACCAGCAATACCCTCTACCACATCACGTGACTTGGGTTGTGGAGTATAGTTGCAGATGTGTGCTGTACCGTGTAGAGGTGTGTTTACAACACGGCACGTATCCTCTAGGACAGTGCAACACGGGCTGTCAGCGTGGTCACCATTGTTGCTGACGCAGCAGTAGAGAGAGGGCGCCGACAATTGTGTACCCGATGACAACAGTGGACTCTGTGACATCGCATCCTGTCATCAGACGAGTCCCGATTCTGCACACAGCATCATGATGGACGCATCTTTTGAGGGAGTTTCCGAGGAGAACGAACATAAACAGATTGTATTTGCCATACGGGCCTAGAAGCTGGTGTGATGGTACGAGGTTCGAGTGCGAAAACAGCATGATCTTTTTTGTTTCACGTGACCGGCAATCTGGATAGCTGCTGTAACGTTTCTCATGTACACTTTAAAATCGATGGAGAACTATCCGGATGAGACGGAAATCGGTAGATATGATGTGCACGGAACACAAAGAAATCAAACTGATTCATTTATTCAAGAGAAAGAGCTTCACAAACAGACCATGTCAATAACGCGTTGGTCCACCTCTGGACCTTATGTAAGCAGTTATTGGGCTTGGCGTCGATTGACGGAGTTTTAGAGAGCCTCCCGAGAGGTTTCGTTCAAAATTCTGACCAATTGGCGCGTTAGATCGTCAAAAACCCGAGCTGGTTGGAGTACCCTGTTCATAACGCTCCAAACGTTCTCAATTGGCTAGAGATCCGGCGACCTTGCTGGCCGAGGCAGGGATTGACAAGCACATAGACGAGCAGTAGAAACTCTCAACGTGTGCGAGGGGGAGATTATTTTGCTGAAATGTGAGCTCAACAGGGGTTGCCGTGGATGGCAACAGAATGGGGCGTAGAATATCGTGGACGAACCGCTGTACTGTAAGGGTACCGTGGGTGGAAACGCAATGGGTCCTGCTCTGACATGATATGGTGCGCCAGACAATCACTGAGCATTATTCCGGTTTATTTACAGTGTAAGTATCGTAAGAAAATGTGGCGGTTACGAGTAGGACTCCAGCTCTGAGGGTTCCGAACAAACTTAATTACGTATATAGACAGTTCTTCCATGCCGGGAGTGTAGAATATCGACGATTTTTACCTGTTATCAACATTGATACTGACAAGATATTGGTCTCGGGAATTCCAAGACTTTCGGGGATATTTTAATTTTAAGTTTGAAGTTGGGTAACAAATGGGGAAAGAATAATTTTTCGTGTTATACAATTACAAATTAAGACTATCCCAAATTTTTCCCTTTACTTGTACTGTTAAACCTTGCTTATTTTCAAATTTCATGAATAATAGGTCAACAGGAAGTAACCCACAGGTTTCGATGCGTCAGTTTGCGACTATTACAGTATGTGACATAAATGGTCGTATCTTTTGATTGCATGGACTTAGAAACTATAATTTTTTACACCGCCAAGGGCTCGTAGACCCAATATGTGACATGAATGTCAGCTTGACGCGTGTAATGGTTCCTGAGGAGAAAGGTTTTTAACACTCGGACAGACAGAGAGACGGACTGACAACAAAGCGATCCTATAAGTGTTCTGATTTTGCCGATTGAGGTACGAAACCCTATAACTGAAAATGATAAAAAAAAATTCCGCATAAGGACCCGACCACACGACACTCGGATTACCGTACTGGGTCCTTACGGCTGCACGAACCGCTGCCAAGATTCTATGCTAACATAAATGGCTCACGTCTCACCCGACCAGCGCCAAAAATACTGTAAACACGGGCTGCTTGAGCCCAGAGTTCGAAACTTCTGACATTATTTTTAAAAATGGGCCTAACAGATTTTTTCACAGACATACATTATATTATTAAACTATCGTTTATTATGGATACTTTAACGTGCAGTACGCATTGTTTGTGACATAGTAAATATTTTTATTATTCTATTTTATTAGCCTTACAGTTGGGTTACTTGAACCCAGACTGTAATTCCCATAGATACTACCATTTGAAGGCAGTTTGGGTTCAAGTAGGTTGATGGTTATTTGAAAAACATAATTTCTGATTATCCAGTGAACTTCCAAACGTTTATTTTAAGGACAAATATTAATTTTGAACAACACTTTTTAGATATTGTACAAACAATAGAATGTAGGGATATAACAATGTTTAGAGTCCAGTTATGGAAAACAAACCTCTTTTAATTAATTTTGAGGGTTCTGTTGTCATTACCACATCTTCAAATTTATACAACAAGACACCCGTATTTTTAGGTCACCTCTAGGCTTTTAGTGTAGGCTCCATGCAGTCGACTCTAACACCTTCTGCTTCTATAGCGAGGATGCCTCCTTGGTATTCCTTCTCGTTCCATTTTACCAGAACAAACTTGCCTATTTTTAGGTCATCTTTCGTTACAGGTGCCGGTGATGGTGTTGATTTGCCTTTTGTTTGGCAAGAAGCCATTGACGAGTGTCCTATGTGTGCCTCATCACGATTGTGGAGGCTGATGTCGCAGTCACCTCCTGATCTCAAACTGAATGCGTCATCTTCTTCTGACGTGGAGTCTTCCAATTTTTGTTTTCTTTTTCGTATGATGGTCTTGGTTGTTTTTGAAGATGCTTGAAGATACTTTCTTCCTGCTGCTGGGTGTTTTCCACTGAGGCACTGGTATTACTGGTAGAGCAGAAATCAGACACACTTACACTCTGTGAAGGTGGCACTTGGAGTTTTTTCCTCTTAGTAGAGCGAGGTGTAACAAACTCGCCCCTCTTCTCTTGAAGTCGTTCAAGAAATACATTCCCAACCATAGACAAGTCTACATTTGCCTTGGATTTGTCTTGATTTGGCAAACGGCGTATGATCTGATTTTCATCTAGAGGCAACAATCCAGCTTTCTTGAAACTTGCCTTTAGGTTACTTTTCATGTTTGGACCAATTTCTTCTAAAACAGCTCGCAACAACATGTGGAATTGATCCTTTGGAAGCACACCGATTCTTTTACCTGCATCTGATTGCTTCCAGCGGTCAAGAACATCCTTCCACCTCATTTTGAGCTCAAGTTAGCCTCCAGGACTCAAGTAGCCCGCGTTTACGGTACCTAGTTTTTCTAAACGCTTGTCCCTCTGTAGCTTCTGTCACTTTCATTTCTGGCCAAGCCCTGCATATGCCATAAATATGGACGAAATCCATTACTGATGATTGGGCGTGGTCCGTCTGTAAGACCCCCGCGGTGGCGGTTGGCGCCAGCCGGCGAAGCGTGAAAACGCGAGGTGGCACAGAGCCACGAACTCACGACCTCTGCGAGCGAGTGGCGGGCCGATGGCGACGTGAGCTGTCCAGCGGATGCTGGAGCGTCCAGCAGCGCTGGGGGCCGCTGTTCCTGGCAACTCGATCGGCGCGAACAGACAGCGCCCCAGCGCCTGGCCGGAGCGCCAGCCTACGTTCACATAACGAGTCGCGCGTTACGCCCATTGGTCGCATCGTCAGGCGCGTGACTTCGGGTCGGTGTACCGCTACACAGCTTTTGGTAAAGTTATTGGCGATAGTCACTGACATAGACAATACAGAGTGTTTACAAATTAGTTATACGAAAGTAACCGTTATTGTGAAAAGGGTTAATAACTTACAGAAACGTTTCATGCAGCACTGAATGCAGTATATCTTCAAGTTTTATTCCCGCTAACACTGTTAGTTCCCGAAGTTCCAGTTAGGTGGCATTCGTAAGTCAGTTATTCCAAACATCATCATGAAGTCGTATAACGGTCAGAATGTACGCAGTGTACCTCATGGTTTCACGAACCAAATCCGCTACTATGGATCAGAGACAATTGTGCACTAAATATCGCAAGTCACCGCCTCAAAGACGAACTAGCATTAATCGGTACAACTGTTTCACAATCACATCACATAGGAGGCCGTGTCATGGTCGGCCACCAGTCTCTGACGCACGAATTGAACAAGTTCTGCAGTCTCACATTCCTAGTCCAGGTATATCAATCAGACATGCTAGCCTAGAATTGAATATGGCCTACTGTTACACTGTGGAAGGTATTACAAAAACACCTGTCATTCAGACCCTGCAAACTGGAACTGTTGCAAGCTTGAAGAGAAAGTGACAAAGAAAAATGAGCTGAGTTTTGTGTAGAAATTTTTAACAAAATGCATACTAAAGATGACTTTCATTCCATATACTCAGTTGTACAATAACTATGTCTCGCAGACAGGCGTGTGAACAATATACGCTAATGTCAGGATTTGAGAGAAGGCGTGTAGTTGGACTCAGAGGAACCGTTCGGAGTCATCGATGACGCGCTCGACACTGAATACGAGTGATGTCATTATTCGACGATGTTGGCAGGAATGGGTGAATCATGGCCGAATACAGTGTCAAGAAGTAAGCGACAGATCGAGAGAGATGACGGAACGAGATGACCGAGCAATCGTCAGAGCCGCTGCAATCTCGTTGACTGGCGTGGAATTGTCTTTGGTGGTAAATCCCTCGTCGAATTTAGCCCTGATGACCAGCGATACGCTTCTGAAGACGCCCTGCTCAGCAGCGGGATACCAAGCTGTCAACCGCCATACTGCCCGACAACCAGGACTGATGTTTTGGGGTGCCATTTCTTTTCATAGCAGGATCTCTTTGGCTGCCATCCGCGGCAGACTTACACGCAGCTGCATGTTGGCCCTATTCTACTCCCCGTTTTGTTGCTCTTCATCGCAAGGCATCCGGAGCTTCATGTCGACAACATGATGTCCGCCCGCACACGTCGGCAGTTCCTACCACGTATTGTCACGCATACCCAACCCTGCCTTGGCCAGCAGCGTCCCCAATTGAGAACGTTTGGAGCACAATGGGCAGGGCCCTCGGTCTCAGGATTTTGGCAAACTAACGTGCCAATTTGGCGGAATTTGCCACAATATCCCTCTGGAGGATATCCAACAACCCTATGAATCAGAGCAAAGCCGAATAACTTCTTGTATAAGGGCCAGAGGTGGTCCAACTCGTTATTTACTTGCTCAGTTTGTGAAGCTCTTCCTCCTGAACAAATTATCCAGTATTTCTGAAATTATAATAATTTGTTTGACTGCACATGCACATCACGCCTGCCCATATCCGTCCCATTTGAATAATTCCTTCGTGGTGCGTCTTTTTTCTTTTTTAGTGTGCTATCTTTCTAATATTTTTTATACTGTTTTTCGCGTTTGTCTCTAGAATGGCTATCGGTTACGTTGAGACCTATTACAACAAATAAAAGGCATGGTAAGTTCGACATCACGACAAGCTTTCAAATGTACGTTGTTTGTTGTCGGATGGTTAAGAAACTTATGTAGTACCATTTCAACTCTTTTCGAGAACGCTAACGTAAGGAAGAGTGCAACAAACGTATTTTCCCTTTCCATATGTTGCTGCATTGACATTCGTCCTCGTCACAAATATTTTTGTGCAAGGTGGTGTAAGGGTTGCAGAGAGAGATTAATTGAGATAGCAGACGAAGAAGCCACCTTTCAGTGCTTTCTTAGCCTCACTACAGAGAATGTTTCTGTCGCTTACAGTTCAAGCACATTTTGCCCCTCTGCGGAAATAGAGCAATCTTTGCTTTCGAACTACTTTAAAGACTGCTAGTTGTTTGTGTAAGATGTGCCGCTGACTCGATTTTCTCACACAAGTCTTTACCTCTGCACTCGACTTATGGTCGAACGTATGAAATGTAAAACACCGCTTAGAGGTTTTAGTTCCAGGAAATCTCCGTCAGAGACTAGAACTATGAGTTTTTCGACCTTAGTCTAATCGTTCAGGAAACTCGATCTTTCTTTCTAATGCCTCATTGTTGCTAGACGTAAGAAAACCGTTAGTTATTGCATTCGTAGGTCTAAGAAAAGTCTTCGATAATGTGAAATGGAATAGGTTAATGAAAATTGTTGAGTGTTGGCCTAGGTCTCAGAGATCGATGAACAGTATATGGATTGTCTATCAGCGAATTATTTAAACGCTAATGGTGAAATATGTTCAACCCGTATATTGATAAAGAAATTGACGAATATAAAGAATATATCGGAGAAAAAACTCAAAATTCGCTTCGACAGAGTTGTCACTGAGGAGAACGAACAGAAAGTGTTACCAAGAGCGAACAAAATCAAGAAAGCAGGCATTAGAGTTAATGATACACCGTTCGTTCTGGGTAGTAAATACCGTTAACTACTTACAAAGCAAAATCATATCATATGTTAAAAGCTCAATGGAAATAAATAACAGAACTGCACAAGCAAAGGTAACATAGTACAAGAGAATGGTGGTTCTTACGTGAAGGAACCTAAATGATGCTTCGTCTGGAGCATAGCCTTAGTCGACTCAGAAGCATGGACTAGTAAACGAAAATTTCTTAGAAGAGTAGGTGAAGAAAGAAAGATCGCTGCTAGCAACAGAACGGAAAAGACGTAGTGCATTAATTAGTCACCTCGACCGACACATTCGTTTTCTAATTCATGCTTGGAGTGATTCAGGATAAGCGTTAATTCAGATGAAGCATGATGTAGGAGCAGGATCATATGAAGCAATGAGAGACTAACTGGAAACAGAGAGCAGTTAGAAGAATTTCTGCCAATCGATCATCGAATAGTGAATTAAGAGACCACATCGTTGTTAAGTCTGTAATGTTCAACTGTCTGCAAGACAAAAAATTCGCCTTGGTTTTCTGCTTGCCTTGTGAGTTTTTTACCTGTAATTCATGTTTACTCGCAAGTCCGCTTAGATGAGTTGTAATGGTTACTATGTAATCATTGACTTGTGTATTAACATTATGCTTTTTTACAACAGCGGCCACAAATTTTTGGCACATCGTTGGATCCCAGCAGTGTGGACAAAGTAAACGACAGTCTAGAGAGCCTGACACGAATGCTGGAAGACAAACAGTGGTTGGCTGGAGAGAAGATCTCCCTTGCAGACTACGCTGTAGCTATTACTCTTGCTGGAGTTGAGGTAAACCTGCACATATATCCTATTCGAAAGTCATAAGTAAATGACTACACGCTTATAACACTCTTCGTTCTGTTTTTTTGTTACACTCATAACATAGCATAAGAATGTTCTTCGTTGTTCATAAAATATTGCTGTTTGAAGCAATACGTAGTGAAATTAGTTTACTTCGCCGAGAATTATCACGTCTTTTTTTTTTATTGCAATGGCCGTTGACGCCACACGTTAAGTAGTTACTTTATTAGCGTCTAATCTTTGTAATCCACACGTTAAGTAATTATTTAGTAAGCGTCTAACTATTATAACTTATTCCTTCCAGCTCGCTCCAGAGGCTGCTGGACTTGACCTCATGAAATACTCTAACATCAAGCAGTGGCTTTCACGTTTTGAAGGTTGCACTCCACAGATTTTTGAACATCGCAAAGGATTACGTGAAGCTCTCGTGCAAAGACTACAGTCAGTAAAGTAAATTACGTAATAAGAATTTGTAAATATACTATTTTGCTGAAATAAATCTCCTGTGTTCCTGACACCTTTTCGTTAAATGAAAATACCGATCCAGCATATTTTCCAGAACTTTTTGAGATAGTGACAGAAGAAGAAACAGAACTTGGAAAAGATTTAAAAGTATGATGAACTCGGGAAATTGCGTATCCTTGAGACTGACATTTGCATAGCCTTTCTCCGCAGCTGATATTGCTGAGGCATCCGCCTTCGAAGGTATTTGGCTCGTAGGTATACCATTTGTATACATCCAACTGCGTTAACTGATAGTGATGCAAAAGCGGAGGTCAATAACTTATCTAACAGAACATGAGCAGTTAGGTTCAGATCATAGAAGAAAAGTATTGTATGACAGTACTACGAACTATTACTTGATCAAGGCACCTAGCAGTAAATGACAGGGAAAATGCTGCAGACAACAGTGCGGAGGAAAATTTTAACTCTTTCTTGTATATATTTTCCCTAACAGAAACAAGGACAAAATTAAAAGAAAGCAAAGTTGTTTCAGTTGGATTGCAATGAAGAATACTCTGACGCATTGAATCTGAATTGCCTTCTTTGTAATTTTCTTTTGATGTTTCCTTAGAAGAAGATTGACACTAGCTATTGAATTATCAGTGTTATGACCACCAATAGGAATTCAACCTTTCAGTTGCATACAAATTCCCTTACTTCATACAGTTTCAGTACCTCCTCATTAGTTAAAGTCTCAACGACAGAATTCAAATAATTTTGTGTAGAGACGTGAACATAAACACAAGTATTACAAATGAAACTAGTAGCTACATTACAAATATCCTTCAGAGTTTTCAAATGACCCTGTTGATCAATATCGCAAGAAGTGTAATCAAAATAACCGCCTTTCCTGCCAAATAATAACAACAGTATCAGCTGTAGACCTAACGAATACGTTCAACAGAAATCAAAACATCAGATTTTTTAAGAGAAGTAGCAAATCAAAGTTAGGATGAGGAGTATAGAGAAACCAATGCAAACAGGAAATTCTCCAAGTTTTCTAGGTATTTGGGTTTAACTGAATCGCCTATTTCGCAAGGGCCCTATGACCACCCAATATAGTTTTGAAAAAAGTGGAAAAAACTGTTTTAATATTTTACAGGGTATTTTCTTAAGTGTTTGCAGCTACCATGTGAGAGGTACACTATGAGCAATTATTCTGACTTATTATAGACTCAAACATTTGTCTATTTATTGTCTGGAGCCGAATATTTCTCTTGGACGTAGAGCTTTTCCGTGGTAAGTGAGAAGTAAAAGTCTTAAAACCTTTACGTCAGAAACAAACTGTTTAACGAACTTGTAAGTAAATGTTAGGGGCAATATTTAAAGAATTCACAATATCTGTTCATGAAAACAAACTGTTTCCTAGTATTGGAAGTCACAAATCACACATCTTCTAAGTCTGTTGCTCCCTCAGCAGTTCGCCACTAGATTAGATTAGATGAACAGTACTCCAGAATTCTAGTCTTCTTTGCGTTGATAGGAATTTAGTCATGTGAATAGGCTCCAACAGCAGAGAAATAGACGTTGGATCAAGGCAATCCAAGTAGTCCTAATCTGAATGTGTGGGTATTTAAACCACAGGCTGTTACAGTACCAAATACCTCATCACTGAAGAGAAAATGATGAAGTGTTGAAACAGTGAACGCTACTTTCAGGTCTGTTCGTCATGTAACTGTCTCTAGTGAATGAGTTGTTCTCTTGTAAACTCTTGTCCACCACCACTTGGAGCCTAAGATTTCATCTGTTGAGATAACATTTATAGAGAATTGTCGTCTTGTACTCGATGATACGGTCAGTTCAACGTAATCCATAACAGTATATGCTCTGTGAATTCTTCGTAGTGATCTGTTGATTGTACCAAATGCTGTATCAGACGGTAAGAAAGAGTGTCCCCTGACAGGAAATAACACCTCTATTTACTGAAATTTTCCAGCATTCACGAAAGCTTGTCACATCCGCATTAAACAGTGACTTTTGTTTTGTGCTGTGTAGTTATCACAAAACAGATGGACAATTTTTATGTCCTTCCGGACACAGGAGGTGAGGAAATGATACAAGAAAGTGCACACTTCTTTACGACCTTTGTGGGCGACACCTTCGTGATAAAAGTAATGAAATGCCTTATTGTCCGGCCGATTGCGAATGCCGAAAACATTAATGCTCTGCTGCCGGAGATAAAATAGGTCTTGAACAGGTACTTTTGGCAGATGAAGATTCTGCATGAAATCAGACTCAAAATATGTTTATTTTCATCTCACAGCCTTTCACTTAAATTGAAATCAGTTTAAAATTTCTTGGCTTTTCTCTTTTGCACCATTAAATCACAAACCGCAGACCGTCGCGATGCCTCATTTAAACTTTTGTTTTTAATTTTTGTTAAATATTTTCACATAGTATTCCTATTTGATAGGAGAAAGATGGTTCACTTCGTTGTAAAGCTCGTACATGATCTTTGTATTAAGTAAAGGTACGCTTTACCATCATAATGAGACTCTTTTGTCGGAAATTATGATATGTGTTCATGAACGTTGGTAGTTTCGAGTCCTGATATTGAATTACCGCTCTTTGAGTTTCCTCGTTCATCTTTACCGCTTTTTCCAAGCAGAAGTAGCTGTCTTGTTCTTCTCACTCTTTTTTCGGCTACTGCAAATAAGCTTAGAAATGTTCAAAGAATTTCCCTTTATACTTTTCCCTTCCCCTGATCTATGGCATTTTACGTTTCCTGCTTGTATTAGGCTTTGAAGGTAAAGATCTTGTTCATCTTTACTGCTAAGATGTAGAGAATGCGTGAGAATTGGTAACTGATTATCTTGCCTAATGGATTCAAAATACTTAGAACTGCATGTACAGGTTGTTCGGCAGATTTTGCTGTTATTAGCTTACTTCGGTAATTGGTATACTCCAGTCCCTTTAGTTTAGCATTTTTGACTACATTTCATTCGTACTGCTTAGTATGACGTACACCTTTCCTCCTCCTTTTCTAATGGACAGGTTCAACTTCACAGTCAGATTCACTCATACTGATATAATATAAGATATATGAAGACCCTCCACCCTCAATGATGCGTCGACCCCTAAAGAACAAAGAAATGCACATAGCACAAAATGTCACAGAAGTGGACTTGTGGCCCTTCTGAAATATGTGATCCAATTTTGGAAAGACATGTACTAAAGTACTCACTACAGCAGCAACAGCTCATAAAAACAAATGGGCAACAGCATGTACTAGGAAGTTCTCCCAATTCGTTCAATGACAGAAAGTCATAAAGAGTTCTTAAATTTCTATTACAGGTATTAAGATATTTATAGGACTTTTTGGTTGGCTGGTAAAGAGTCATTTAGTGGCAAAATACTAATAGTATGCATGCAGAGAAGAACAACAACGTAGTCTGGGATGTCATTAAACAGGAAACGAGGTGAGTCGAATAAAAGCATAACATATTGGTAAGGGAGGGTTCAACAAACTAATAAACGATCCACGCTCATTAGCGAACTGTGTGAGGAGCGTTTCTCCATTATTGCAGAGAAACTACAGCAAAAAAATTCCTAAGAAATGTTACACTTATAAATAATTATCTAAGTACAATAATGTCGTCAAGTTGGAAAGTCGGATTTTCTGTAGGTAATCCGCGTTGTACTTGTATGATATTTCGATTGCATAACCCGCAGTCTTCAACATGTACTCATTGAAGCTGAATCCAGAGCTGTCTTTTTTTTTCTCTTTCCATTCCTGTTGCGGAAGGAGAAGGGTGGGCTGTTCGAAGGCTTGCTCTGCCCTTTTCAGCCGGACGTGGGTAATTTACATTTATATTTCTTTATTTGTTCAGTTCGTTTATTTTGCTGCTAGTTGGAAGTGCGATACTTTCTTGTGGGTTTTGTTTTGGCTTCTTGGCCATCGTGGTTTTGGGTGGATTTAGTTTCTCCCAACAGGGAATGTAGGAGGGATATGCAACACAGGTCTGGCATTTGCCTTACGGCCGAAGGGAAACCTCATGAAGCCCTGGCTAGAGCTGCTGGTGCTACCACCGTAGTCCTTGTCGAAACATTGTTGCGAATCTAACTCAACAGCAAGTATAAATTAACAGTAGTAAGAATAATTCAGATCTTAAAGCAACGAAGCAGCACGTTCCAGGAAGGAAACGTTGCGACAGTATTTGATGATCGCGTTTACCCAGCGCCGACACAGCGGCGCCTAGAGGCAAATAAGCTTACGTGACGGTAACAGGGAACCAAATAGCTTCCACGCGTCTCATAGTAATGGAAATGTACAAGTAAGTGTAGCCAGCTTCTGGGCCATATATATATATATAGAACCTTCTAGAATGTTCTAGAAGCTTTCAGTGACGCTCGAAGGTAGTGTAAATAAGGGGTCAGTCAGTCGCTGGTAAGTTGAGACCCAGAGAGCATACCGACACAGCCTCTGTGTCTTTCTGCGGCAGACGTGGGGACTTAGAAATACTTGCTGGCCTCGGCTCTTCTACAACCAGGGAGATTCGTAGATATCATGTGAAGGTAATTGTTGAAATAGTGTAATGATCAGTGTTAGACAGTGAAAAAGCCGCAAAAACGCAACCATTAACATCGGACTTCGATGTATTAATATCGATTTGATGCAATTTACATCTCTCTATACAATACATGTAAGTGCCTGAATAAGAATTGTATAACAGTCTTTCCATAATCTTTGTTTCATCAGTCATGCAGGAGAAACATTTTTGTAAAAAAAATGTTTTGTACACTTATAGTGACAGGTAGAATAATATGTTAAAAAGAAAATCTATATATGTATCATGTGAAAGCAACATTTTTGTAAAGTCAGCTTACGGTTTGTGAGTGTAATATTTTAAAATTTTATTGATGCACACTTATTAATGTAACATTTCCTAAAACCTATATTGTCTATTAGAATAATATTTCTATAAGAATAATATGTATGAATTACATTGTTTGTGACTATTATATTTTTGAAATTTGTATGGTTTATTAATGCAGAATTTTTAAAAATTTCATATCAGTAGGATTTATTAAAAGAATATTTTTAGTCTAGTACTACTTGTAATAATTGAATGTAGATATTGCATTGTTTATATTATGTGTAAAGTCATTAAAATTTTAGGTAAATTTACAGATTAGAAAGAAAACTAGGATTTTAAGCCATTAACTAAAATGTTGAGTTTAGTATTAGAAGACTGATGTGAAAGGCTCCCCATTTTCGACATGAAACCTTAAACACACACAACACATTTAAATAAATAAAGAAAAAGAAATTGATATCGGTATTGATAAAAAATTTTATAGTCTTTGCTTATGGAGACCATTAAATCATTAACAAAGTTAACCATGATAAAAATTAAAGTATAGAAACGAATAGAATTAAATAGTATAAGGACTAGAGCAAGTGGCTGACCAATATTCAATGCTTGAGAAAAAATACGATTTTCGACTGACTTAGAAAACGCTACAACCATTGTCTAACTACACTACAAAAATTATCGCGGAAGGGTGGTGATAGTAAGGTGTCAGACAAATAACACACCTTACACTGAATTCCCGAAACAATTCCAGCTAAATTGATATGTCACACGACAAAGTAATATGAAAATGTACGAATTTTACTGATGTGCAGTTTGAATAAACAAGCCTACATTTCGTAAATATAAACCACTAACACTCACACTAGTAAGTGCACGCAAGTAATTTCTCAGACTGGAGCTATGAGATGCAATTCCGAGGAAAGGAGAATTTTACGACTGCAACGCCAGTGCCACGTTCGGCCGAAGCCTTCATAGTGCGACACCCAGCGGACACAATGAGACGCCGTAGCAACCGCGCAGGCCGTTCTCAGAAGCCGCCCTTGTCCCAGTCCTTAATGATGATCCTTCGGAAAGCCTTTCTGCAGGAACACTGCTGGAGATGGCAGATAAACGTCTGGAGGAATTCAACTCCAAACATTGGGGACTCACTGTGGCCACCTCCGTAAAAACCAGCGTGGAAAAAAGCTGTTTGTCTCAGTATTACGTAGCCGAATTTAAACTCTGCCCTACAAAAGTAATGATGCCTTCGATAGGCTATAGCAACTCCAATGCGTGGAGTTATAACAAGTACGAATGCTCTGATTGGCCAGAAAGAAAAAGTGTGGCCACCAGCTTTGATGCAGGCAAAATGCAGACAGAAAAATTCGCTCTTCTCTTGCAGCAAATCGTCTAGTGTTTGAACAAGGCGACTGGCGCCGCGCAGAGACGATTACGAAAGTAATTATGTGAACACTTATTCACAGGCATGTCTTAACTCTTAAGGAGTTAAACTTCTAAGTCTCCCAGTATGGAGAATTGCAGCAAGCACTGGCAGCTAACACTTGTGAGTGATTTGAAGGCATGACACATGTGCTTTCCCAGTCAAATAGCGTGTACCATGCCAGTTAAGTTATCTGGGGAATAACTAGGAGTCTCGGCTTCGCCAAAGATGTACGAAGTGTATCAGACTAGTGTTTAACAGTCGAGAGAGATTTGAAATAGATTGTCAGCTTAACTGCTCATGCCAGCAACAGCCACTGCCACCGCCGACGAAAGGTAAACACGCGAGCTCGCACTACACCAGCAAGTGATATTCAATAGACACTCAGAAATCCGGTCGTCTCCGTCTCTCCTATTTTTTTCGTACATTCAACTTATTTACGATTGTCGAGCTTAATTGAGTGGAAAACATGCCATATATCCGATCTAACGAAAAGGATTGATCAGCCACTGCAGAGAGCTTTATACTCTGAAGTTAGTGAACAGTTTTAATCGTGCAATTACGTTAGAAGTGATATTTACGCACCCTATACATACCCTATTCATTTTTGGGTATTTTTCTTATGCATTTTTAGCTTAATTAATATCTCTGGCCCCAACTGCATTTAATTTTTTTGTATTTTATCGACACCCATATATGTTCATCAACCATCTTACTATTAAAGAACCTTAGAATAGTTAGGAATTTCGCTTCACATTTGTGAATGCCCAACATCAATACTCTACCATCCTGTACATATTATAATTATGATTACTACGTCATGAAGTCATACTAACAGTAAAAATAAACCTTAATAACAAAAATGTAAGATTTTCAGTTTTGCTAACATGTAGTTATGCGTGAACCCATACACTAATTTCTGTTAGCAATAACGTTTCCTTTACAGGACGTGTAGTAGAACTGACGCTGAAATCACTGTCTGATTACGTCACTGTCCATATTGCTGCACTCTTCTGAACTCTGCATGTTGAGCTGGTGTCTTCCTACCTTGCAAGCCGTAGGTTTCTAGGTTCCTGAAGCACAGAGTGTCCTTGTGCAACAGCGGTATAAAGATAGATCAGAACCAGTCTCACACATGTCAGGCACTCTGTAGGGAGATGCTGACTAGAGAAGAGTGTTGCTTAAGTAGCAGTACTGTGCAAACCTGTGCACACTCCGCTAGGATACTCTGACTGAAGGCTTCCTGCTGCAAAAAAGAAATTTGTTGTGTTCTCTCAAAGCAAATTGTCATGATGGGAACCTTGCCATGGGAGAGCGAGCGACCAGGGTTTTTGTTGCGCTAAAGCAAAGGGATGGTGGGTCGCTGTCTGCCGGAAGTTTTTCTTCCAGCACCCCCACCTGGACCCCCACTTACGACAGACTCAGATCCTAACTCGGACAACGAGATGGATAACGAAATGGACAATCACCTCAGGTCATGGATTCACCACCATGTCTGCCCCCTAGAGACGAGGAGTAAATGATTGTTGGCAGAAGACCTCATTTCCGCCAAGCTGGAGATGGAAGCCGGGAGTAGATCGTGGAGTCGTCCCACAGATCCAGCGAGAACGTGGTGCTGAGACTGAACTCAATCGATAGGGTCTGCGGATGTGACAGCTGGTATGCACTGCCTTGCTGCTGGCAGAATTCCCTGCAGGCATGAGGGGGACAAGACCATTGTTTTGTGCATGCACTCTGTTTACACGCCTGTAAATGACGCCACTATGCTGCAGACTACTGCAGCCATCTCTGGTGACATAACTTCTGAGCAGACTGCTGAACTTGAAAGAACCCACGACATGTCAACAGCACCAGCCACAACTGCATCCGATGAGACAACGACTGACATACTGAAGATGGGTGGGACGAGCTCACCCGCTCATGATAAGGGCATGGTGGTGACTCAAACCTCATGGAAGCATCATGCCGCGGCCGCATAGGACTTTTCCCCCAGGCTGGCATGTGCAGGGCGAAGCAGAAGAGAACAGCTTCCAGAAGATTCGCTCCATGTTTTACAGATGGGAGTGGCTTCATCGTTTCTTATCAGAAGCAAACGGGCTGAGCTGTCGAGCTCCAGCAAGTGTAGGTGGTTAATTTGGAGACTGCAAACTGGTATGGCAACAAACAGGAAGCAGCCAAAGAGGGTAGGACCATGCTGCAACAGATTAAGTAATCTCAAACAGGCTAAGAAATCTCATCATCCACTGACAGTCACCATCTGGTGGCTGGAGGGTTACCAAATTTTCCATCAGAAGATCCACTCCATCGCCAAACCCCATTACTTTCGTGAGGGAGGCTCGGGCTTTTACACAGTCCAGATGGAAAATGCCAGTCACTACCGCAAGCTCATGACGGTTGTAGAGGAGCAGAAATGGCATTGTCTCATCCACAATGCCAAGATGCAGAAGCAGCGTAAGGTGGTTTGAATATGGAGCTGGAATTCCTGAATTACCAGCTCGTACCCCTGAGTTTCCGAGCCTTCTCTGCCTGCCTGATGAAGTCACCCTGGACACACAGCGACATGTCCCTGTTTCTAGTCGTCCTGGCCAGCAACATCGTAGCTCGGAAAATTTTCCAGATAGACAATGCCACCGACATCTCAATCTAGGTCAAAGCTCTTCGTGATAAAGGTAGAAGAGCCCAGTGTTACTCCTGCCAAAGCATGGACCATGTGGTGTGCTGGTGTCACATGCCTGTTCACTGGGCCAACTGTGCCAGGCCGCACCAGACCAAGGAATACCACATGTGGCAATTTACAGGGGCTACAATGCATTCAGTCACAGAACAGCTGCCATATGCATCCTGCCAGGATGCTGTTTTGGCGATGCTGCCAAGGGGAATTCACCACCTGCGACAGCAGAGACTGTTGTGGCTGTGCCCTTTTGTAATGCTTTGTGGTTCCTGACTGGATGTGATTAAACTACACTTTATTACAGAAACCAATTCAGTACTTAACTTCCATGATGTCCAGTCTGAAGTTCTGTGGTTAACAGCAATTAAATAACATGTACTAATTCTTGAGTATAGTCCGTGTCCATATCACAACTACACTCCTGGAAATTGAAATAAGAACACCGTGAATTCATTGTCCCAGGAAGGGGAAACTTTATTGACACATTCCTGGGGTCAGATACATCACATGATCACACTGACAGAACCAGAGGCACATAGACACAGGCAACAGAGCATGCACAATGTTGGCACTAGTACAGTGTATATCAACCTTTCGCAGCAATGCAGGCTGCTATTCTCCCATGGAGACGATCGTAGAGATGCTGGATGTAGTCCTGTGGAACGGCTTGCCATGCCATTTCCACCTGGTGCCTCAGTTGGACCAGCGTTCGTGCTGGACGTGCAGACCGCGTGAGACGACGCTTCATCCAGTCCCAAACATGCTCAATGGGGGACAGATCCGGAGATCTTGCTGGCCAGGGTAGTTGACATACACCTTCTAGAGCGCGTTGGGTGGCACGGGATACATGCGGACGTGCATTGTCCTGTTGGAACAGCAAGTTCCCTTGCCGGTCTAGGAATGGTAGAACGATGGGTTCGATGACGGTTTGGATGTACCGTGCACTATTCAGTGTCCCCTCGACGATCACCAGTGGTGTACGGCCAGTGTAGGAGATCGCTCCCCACACCATGATGCCGGGTGTTGGCCCTGTGTGCCTCGGTCGTATGCAGTCCTGATTGTGGCGCTCACCTGCACGGCGCCAAACACGCATACGACCATCATTGGCATCAAGGCAGAAGCGACTCTCATCGCTGAAGACGACACGTCTCCATTCGTCCCTCCATTCACGCCTGTCGCGACACCACTGGAGGCGGGCTGCACGATGTTGGGGCGTGAGCGGAAGACGGCCTAACGGTGTGCGGGACCGTAGCCCAGCTTCATGGAGACGGTTGCGAATGGTCCTCGCCGATACCCCAGGAGCAACAGTGTCCCTAATTTGCTGGGAAGTGGCGGTGCGGTCCCCTACGGCACTGCGTAGGATCCTACGGTCTTGGCGTGCATCCGTGCGTCGCTGCGGTCCGGTCCCAGGTCGACGGGCACGTGCACCTTCCGCCGACCACTGGTGACATCATCGATGTACTGTGGAGACCTCACGCCCCACGTGTTGAGCAATTCGGCGGTACGTCCACCCGGCCTCCCGCATGCCCACTATACGCCCTCGCTCAAAGTCCGTCAACTGCACATACGGTTCACGTCCACGCTGACGCGGCATGCTACCAGTGTTAAAGACTGCGATGGAGCTCCGTATGCCACGGCAAAATGGCTGACACTGACGGCGGCGGTGCACAAATGCTACGCAGCTAGCGCCATTCGACGGCCAACACCGCGGTTCCTGGTGTGTCCGCTGTGCCGTGCGTGTGATCATTGCTTGTACAGCCCTCTCGCAGTGTCCGGAGCAAGTATGGTGGGTCTGACACACCGGTGTCAATGTGTTCTTTTTTCCATTTCCAGGAGTGTATATATAATGACTAATGCTCCCTTCCAGCTAGCTAAGGTGCGAGGCAATGGCTATCACTGTGGAAGACTAGAGCATAGTGTGACATATTGAGGTGCAATGTGAACTGAGTCCTGATGTGATGTGCTGAGGTACTGAGCTTGAGAGATTGAGATAGCTCGGTCGACAGCAGCAGCCTATGTGCACGCTGCCTACGTGGCGTTAATGGCACGTATCCTGGGTACGTTTCTTGGTCTTCTCTTGTCATAGGCGTGCCTTGTTCAGCGCCTGCTGTACAGTGATTCCTAGAGCTGACCAGTGCACTGGTGAGGGCTTACACCAGCATCGAGACCATCACACCTGCGCCGCCATCTTTGCTAAAAGCTGCGGAATGCCGGCGCGGACGTCAGACAGAGCAATGCGCCACATAACAGTGTGCAGAACACACACCAGCCAGTGGACACCATCCCAGCATCAAAAACCAATGTCGCAGGCCCCAGAGAAGACGCCAGCGATTCACTACGGTTGAAAGTGTTGTTAATAAAACTTCTCTATTTAAACTAGACTGAACTGCATGTGACTGCTTTAGTCTTTAATAAAACTTGCATCTGACTGCGTATTTAAGTGAACTGAACTTTATCTGACTGCATGAAAACTTTGTTGGAAAACTAATACTCAAAATACACATCTGATTGCATGAAAGTTTAGTGGTAGAAATAAATGAAAGTCACCAACCTGCATCTGACTGCGTCTGTGGACTTAGCTCGTGCACTCCTTCCCGTTTAGCCGATAATAAAGCATATATTCAACTCAGCCGTAGTGCAATGGCATAAAATTGTCATTCTACATAACTTTACTCATTTTGGCCCTGTTTCTTACTTAATAAAAATTCTGTCCTGATCTGAATAATTTGCCAACTGTGCAATGGCATATATATTATTTTACTCTCATAAATTAAGTTATTAGCTTTACTCATGGGAACTTTACTTTGATGAACCTTTTGGTTCAATGCAAGCACAGGATGCGGAGAACGACATAAGGTGTGAGATGAAACTCTAATTTTATCTAAAAAATATTTATTGTTCAAACTTTTAAGGCACATGTGAAAAACTAAAAAAAACTTCTATAGCATGGATTTACGAGAAAGTTTCACAAAACGCTTATTGCATCAACAATGGGATTTCTATCTAGCTTTTAGACATTATTTAACCAAAGAAAACCTATTTTATTAATTATTTTTTCTAGTTTCCCCAGGTATGTGCCGAGTTTCGCTCAATATATAGCTTATTATGTGCGTAGCCCCAATTCTTACTTTGATTCTGTCACGACCCGGCTGCCTCCAGCATGCATCTAGCTCCGACTCGAAACACGTCTGCTGTCTGTGCTCATCTCCTCACCACTCAAACTTTAACCCCGTGCACCTAGCTCTGTTAGCTGTCAAAGATCTTACTACTCGAAGATGTACTACTCGTCCAACCTTGAGGTTGGGAACTATCGACATTTTTCACTGGCTCTATCCTGATCGAATCTCAGCACATACCTTTCACGGTTTTGCGAACACAGAGCCAGCTCATGTGTCAGCTACCTGCACTCGTCGACGCAGTTATGAGGGCCCTCAGCGCCAATGTCGTTAAGAACCAAGCCCAGCGTGGATAGTGTCCACATCCATGGCCTAACTATCTGTACATTCTATGCGAACGGCCCACGTCCGCAGCAGAGTGAATTTCGCCAGTTCCTAAAGGCTGAGGATGATGAAATCTGTCTTGTGAAGGAAACCTTTCTCAAACCTGGTGTCAACATGAGGGCAACAAACTACTGCTGCTACTGAGATGACCACCTACAAGGGGGCACTGCTGTCTACATTAAGAGGTCACTGTGATGTCATCAGGTCCACCTACAGCAGTTTGCCATGTTTGAGGCCGCTGGGGTGGCTGTCAACACTACCACAGGAAAGATTATGTTCGTGTCAATATACCGGCGGCTGCATGACAGACTACTACGTGAAGCTAAATATGATGTCCTGCTGTCAGTGCAGTGGAGACTATTCGTTGCAGGGGACTTCAACACACAAAATCCAGAATAGAACTCTCGCCTCACCCCCACCAGCAGGGCGCGGGGTAGCCGAGCTGTCTGATGCACCTTGTCACGGTCCGTGCAGCTTCCCTCGTCAGAGGTTGGAGTCCTCCCTTGGGCATGGGTGAGAGGGCGCGCGCGCTTGAGTGTGTGTGTATTTGTGTGTGTGTCGTCCTTAGCGTAAGTTAGATTACGTAGCGTGTAAGCTTAGGGACTGATGACCTCAGCAGTTTGGTCCCAAAGACCTTACCACAAATTTCCACAATTTCCACCTGTGGGACGCTAACTCTCCTGCGTCATTCACTGAAATGGCGCAGCCAGCCTGGAACCGTTTTACCCCACTGAGCTGCCCAAACATGATCGATTTTGCGCTCCTGAAGCGGACAATTCACATATGCGAAGATGCAGAACGTCCTGTCTTCTGAACACGTTCCAGTCACCTTTGACATGGACATTATCAGTTATGGAAACCTGGACCGTGGGCATTTCCACACGGAAATACTCGAATCACTCGATAGCGCAAGTCCCGAATTAGTTGGAGCCAATGCAGCCCTAGCCTTCTTCAACCAAAGAATGCTTTGAGTAGCAAATGCAGCTATCACAGGGTGACCGCAGCGACCACGAAATTTCTCACATCAGGTACCGTCCCACATCCTCATGGCGATCACCGAGAAGGAGCAACTGTTCCACGTGAATGGCAGCTCACTTGCCAAGACACGAAATGCTACATCAACCGCATGCGACGAGAGATTAAGGCAGCAGTCGAAGAATATAGTAGTACTGAGTGGGTGGACCTGGTGTGCATGCTCAGTCCCGACCAAGGCAGCGCCTGGAGGGTCGTGAAGAACCTCCTGCCCTGCTGACAGCCACCATTACAGACCGGCAACGACCATGTTAGTAAACCTGGCGCAAAAGCCAACGCGCTGGCAGACGCATTTGCATCTAACTACACGCTGCTGACCAACGTTGTGGACAACAGCCATATCCATCGGTTCGACAAGCAGCCAGAAATGAAGAAGACATCATCGAGCCAGTCAAAGAGGAATAAGTCAGGGTGCGATTTTGCACACTGATCATCTAGGAATCTGAGGTTTTCATTTTTCACTTCTATTGTGAATTTTATGTTAGGGAGACGTGAGTTCAGTTGTTCCAGGAAAACAAGAGCTTGCTCCTGCCATGGAGCCAAATAAGCCATGTATCTGTAGAAACACTTTGGTTGATTTGGGGCTGACACAAGTACCTCATCTTCAAATCGCTCCATAAACAGATTATTGATCATTTTGTATGTGGATCCAACGTAAATGTGAATCTCTTAAGGGAAGTCATTTCCCTGCCTACACTATTATTTTCAACTAAATACTTTAATTATTTAGCAATTAGCTAATCCTGCCTTCCCCACTCCGCTTCATCAAGCCACATCAAAATAAAATATTTGTGTTTACAGCATATTATGTCCCACCCATCAATTGTGAGGGGGGGGGGGGATACAATGTATGATGCCGTCCCTGCAAGTTCGATGAGAGTGGACTGCTCCATTGCCGCTCCTACTGTTTGGTCATGGGAAGTATGTTTAAGTTAGAATGTCTAGGAGAGCGCCGTCGAACTTTTCTCCAATCAATTCTAGGGTTCATTCAGTAGTATCCCGGTGAACAAAGAAATGGTGTACTCAAAACTATGGTTCACTGGGCGCAAACTCTTTCGGATCCGACAACTTAGCGAAGATAGAATACCTGCAATCTGCGTACTAGAGAAGCGAATATTCTTCCAGACATATTCGCAAGGCACTGCGCCCAGCTTCTCCGCCAGAGGGGTCGGTAGAAGTACACCAAGAAGCAAAGAAAGTTGCTTTTCTCCATTTTCCGGACCAATATCTGCGAAAATCAGCAGAATTCTTCTCAAATACAACGTCAAGAGCGTTTTCTGCCCACCAACTAAAATCAACACTCTGTTAGGGAGTGTAAAGAATTATGTGGGCCTACAGAAACCTGGTGTTTACCACATACCATGTCAGCGTGATGAGTCATATATCGGCAAGACCACGAGAACCTCTGACATCACCTCTAAGGAGCACCAGTGGCACACCAGACTCAAAGAAGCTTCCAAGTTAGCTATAGCAGAACGTTGTTTGGAAATCAATGATTCGATGAATTATGATGATGCCAAGATTCTACCACAGACCCACAGACACTGGGATCCATCGAAGTAAAAGTCACACGGGATCTTGTCAATGGCGACACGGAATATGAGCTTCGCTCCGCCTGGAAATCGGCTCTCGATCTCCAACAGATGCAACAAAGGTAACATCCAAACTCTGGGGGAAATAACTTTCGAAATGACGACAGAACAAATAATCCTGTAGAGTCGGTGATACTTCAGACGTCAAATCAAGTACCTGAGGACAGTAAAGTCGCCCTCAGAGCGCGAGTACCTCGGAGGGAGTACCAGACGCGGCTGGTGACGGTAACAGAACAGCATAGTCTAAGGGGAAAGCTTAAATGATGGCAGTCAGAAGACTGAACGTCCAGTACAGCTTGGAGGTGGAACAGAACGTTAGATGAAATTTTTAACTCACAATAGCTGAAAAGTACATGCACAGCTGACGGAACATCTACAACTAGAGAGTACTATGGCTGTTACTACTGACCAGTGTGTGTCTTGGACAGAGTGAACCTGTTCCACATTGGGTCATCCTCAAGGATGATGAAGGCTGGGACTTAAGCGATCGAAATGTCCAAGTTCGATGCGGATTACCGACAGAAAACTCGATTTCTCAGGATGACAATGCCTCGCTGGGAGAGCCTGAAGACCTGCAATAATGTTACTTCTAAGTTACTACTGAATAAATACAACCATGTAAATGAGTCACAGCTGGGGTTCTGAAGTGGTAGACGTCTAGGATAAGTCATAGTAGAATCCACAAGAGTGGCTCCTCATAATCTTGACAAAGATAAGTGGGATTAGTGTGTCTTAAATTTCTCTAATACTTTTGATACTACTAACCATAAGATTCTTCTAAGTAAGTATAATTAGAAATAAGAAACACAGCTGATGAGTGGTTCTTGAGATTCCTGGCAGATAGTGTACAAACAGCAGTGATAACACAAGCCTCACGCAATGGTAAAATATTTGTGAAACACTTATCACAAGCGAAAGACTTTAATATAAGAGTTCCTGAGAGTGGTGGTTCCTGAGAATGGTGCAACAGGACAAATATTTTTTCTTATATATCAGTGACTTTACCAATAGTGTTAGTCATAGGAAAAAAGTTGTCTTTGCTGATGACAGCAGTGCTATAATTACACAGAGAACAGGAGAAAGCACTGCAAAGAAAGTAAATGAGAGCCTTGAGATGTGGTAGTGATGAGTTATTAAGGTATTTTCGCTTATTTTAGAACATAATCCTTCTTAAGTTAAGCAGAACCATATTTTTGTAGAACAGATCATAATATAGATGACTGAAGTTCTACAATTTATTGATGCAGCCTGCATCTAAGTCTGATGTTTGGTTCTAGTGTTATGCATTTTGAATGAAATACCTACATCCGATATATATACTCTGGCATAGTATGAACAAAAAGCAAATATTCAATGTTTTCAGTATAAAATTCCATATTTTCTTGACTATAGTTTTTTAAAGCCCACTTGGGTAAAATTTAATTCTTAACAAAATAAATTTAAGCAGTTAAAAATTAGTGTTTAACAAAAAGTCAACTTAATTAAAAATTTTCAGTTAATATTCTGTGTTGTGAATCAAATGTAAAATTCTTTGTATCATACATAGTTACATTTCCAACTGTGTCATTTGTAATTTTTTCCTTAAAAGTATTGCATAATTTCATCATTGTTGTTTGTGTAGTTAAAACATTCGTTCTTCAAGTCTTATTTATAAAATAGATCAGATAATTTTACATGAAATTTAATGGATTTACAAGAAGATTATTATTTAATTATGCTGATCTTTTAGAATCTCTAAAAGTGTTTTAAGCTTTTAAAATGTGTTTTGGTGGATCTAGATACCATAATTCTTGAGGAATTTCTTCCATTTTTGTGTAGATATAATGTATTTTAACATGATCGAACAATGAAAAATCAATTAGCTGATTAATTTTTCTGTTTGTTTGGAAAACATCAATAATAATTTAGAGCATATCACATTCTGCAGAATTATAATAATTAGTGATACCTAGTTCAAAATTTCTGTCTCCACTTAGCACGCAATCTCTATGGTTTGTCATTCAAAGAAATATATGGGAATTTTCAGATTTTTTAGTCTTTCTTATAGTAGTCCAAGCGAATATTCTGGTTCATATTTAACCGCTGGAACACGAATTTCAATCGATCCCACAATTTTACCTTCTTTTGAAGGTATCTTTTATTTCAACACCTGAAATTTTTTATCAGACCACCTAAGAAGAGAATCTCAGAACTTGAACTCCAAGTAAAACTGTCAAATCTGCTTCTCAGATTATTTCTTTAAATCTTTAAAAATCCTCCAAATAATTCTAAAGGATAAAGTACCTAGGTTTTTACTTTCTGTTTTGCCATTATTAAGAATAAGAAATTCCATAGTTAATTCATTGGATAGAGACAACTTTAAAAGAACTAGAGTTAATAAAGAAATAAATGGATGTTCTGTCCTAGACGAAATATTTTTTCCTGTTTTAATTGTAATAACTTCAAACAGTTTTGCTACATAATTATCGATTAATTTTTTAATTGGATTTTCCATCATGTGTTGGAGCATCTATATCAGTTTCAATAACACTGAAATTCATGTAAAGTTCTACATGATTAGGATGAATCCATCTGTCTCCAATATTTATATTAATCTCTGCTTGTTTGTTAGTGTTATTTAAATTATTTTTAATTTTCTCATACAGGTAATGTGTGAAACTGGTAGCTTTTAGTCTTATTCATTTATATAGGATAAAATTCATTAAGACATTTTTAAAATAACTGTTTCAGTCGCACCATTAAAGTCAATCAAACTATCAGTCTCATCACTTATAGAAATTTTTAAATTGTATATAATATCAAAATTGGTACATTTATAGAGCAAAGTGCTTCATAAACTATTGGTCCTTCAAATATTGCATTTGGTTAAATGAAGCAATAATATTCGTTTCTTGATGGAAATGATTCAATGTTTAACAAACATTGCTTCAGTTAGATTAAAATTTATATTTATTAATTCAAATGGAATAATTTTAGGAATACTGTTTGCAGCAGTTTTTTTGATTTTGATCAATAATTTGGCTACTAAATCCTAATCCACTTTCAGTACTCTCTCCTGTATCCGGTATCCTCTCAGTAGCTGCTCTGTTGAAAATTTCATCTACTTTAACGTGTATATTTACTCTTTTGAATGAATTAATTTCTCTAAATTTTGAAGCTACATTGTCCAACAGGAATATCTATTAGTTACCCAATGGAATACAATTTATCGTTTCTCGATACAAAATTTAGAGTTCAAGAAGTTGTGTAGAAGCTAACTACTGCTACATTTGTATAAGCATTTCTGATAGGAACTGTTAACATTTTTTTGAGAACAGATGAATGTGATGCATATTGAAAATTCGCTTTATGACTTCAAGAAAGTGGTTTACATTGCAGTACGACGATTTTGACTGTAAAAATACAAACATCCTTGAGAATGTATTTCATTGCAAGAAAACTGCTAATACAAATGCACCAGATGGACATTACGTGTAAGTCGCATTAAAACACAACCATCTAGCACAACCATTTTCATTACACATTTGTAATTTTTAATTAACTGTTTATCCTAAGGCAACTCACAGGAAACCAACGTATAATATGTATAGATGAATGCACGAAAAAATGTCTGATGATGAATTTTAAAAAATTAGAAACCAGTTATGTTAGTTTTTGAATAAAGTAAAATGGTACCAATTTATGGCAGGTTGCTATGCACAATCGACAAAACTGCATCTATTAAAATGGTTCCAGTAAATGTAAAAATTATTTTATTTGGTTAACTGATGTTAGAATGAAATGACGAACATCAAAGAGAAAAGTAAGTATTTAAGATTTAATCTATACAAATGGAGAATCAATTAGTCCTTCATGACTATTTCATATGGTGTTGAAACTGTAGTAAATTTGCTGGAACTCATCATTCTCATAGAGTAACAACTAAAAATAGAAGACAAAGAAGTGAAGTACTTTGTTCAAGTGGAAAACTAAAAAGAGTGAATTCATTAAAAATATTTTGTACGTAATGGTCATAAATATTCAAGAATTACGTAAACTGCTGAGAAAAAATTTAATAGACCATTGAAAGAAAAACGTGGAAAAAAATTTGCCCTTAACAGTCCTAATAAATGGATTGGTCTAATTAAAAATTTAATTGATGACCTAATTACACAAAACATTCAAGGATAAAAAGAAAACGCAAAATGATAGTAAAGAAAATGAAAAAATGTTTATGTAACAAATTTGCGAGATATTTTTGCCGAACATAACAGGGCGATAAAGTAACAATAAGTAAATTAAAAGGAATCTTTGAGAAAAGATGCACAGGCTACTGATCAACAGATATATTTGAAATTGAAGATATTATTCATTCTAATCCAATCAAATATAAATTAAGAATCTTAGTCAGAGAAGATATGAAAGGAAATTTTTGGAAACAATAACTGTTGAAAACAAAATAACCAGATGTCTACCTTGCTGGAAAAAATTTTGAGGAAGAAAGGTGATAAAGCATATGTTAAATGGTTAGGATTCAATAGTTCACACAATAGTTGACTCAATAAAAATAAAATAGTCTTACAAAAATTCTTTCATATAAATCTAAATTTTTACTGAAAATTTACACGTGCTTGGTATTACATACAGTATTCATTCTGCTGATTGTTTTATTAAAGAAGATAGATTGCATTTCGATATTAAAATAATGGTTAAGGAAAATGCATTAAGGCCAGTATCTTTTGAAGACTTTAAATTTGAGTCAAGTGAATTAGATACCTTCAATCAGTTTTGTTTGTTAGATGTTTATAAAAACTTTATGAATGTTATTTTCAATTGAAATATGAAAAAACATTTAGATGATCATTTATATTTTTAACAAAATCAAAAATGGTGCTGAGAATAATATTATCATCAAACAACCCATCTTGTGAATAGATATCCCAGATATAGAAATAATTACCATAACTAACAATATTGAAGGTTTCTTCCTTTGGAATAAATTTATCAAATTAGGGACTTAATCATTTCTTAAAAATCATCACAGTTTGAATGTCTATTTCTTACAGTATTTATTCATTTTTGAACATTGTTTTTGAAGATTTTTAACTTGTGTTCAAATAACATAAAAATTGTAATTAAATTTATTATCAAATACATGGAAAAAAACAAAAAAGGCCATAATTCTGGATTTTGTTTTGGTATAACAAAATTTTGTCTCAAAACATTAACAGCATTATTTAAACAGTCACTATGTATACTTGGTCATCTGCTTCAATTGAAACTGCATTATATCATTTTTATAATTTTCTGTTTTCTGTCCATCGTATTTACGAATCGATGGTTGAACTATTCCATATAAACAAACTTAGAAATTTTCAGCAAAAGGCAATTGAGAGCTAATAAATCACAAATAAATTCCATGCTCCTTGATAAATTTCGTATGAGGAGAAATATTCTTAGATAGCACTTGTTTGCAATTGAAATTGTTGTATCTCTTACACTGATCTTGTTTAAGAAGTACATTAATTCCTATCCTACAACTTATGTATCCTAAAATATCAGCAATTTAATATGAATAAAACCATGTATTATTCTTTTCAACAAATATCATAAGCACTTGCTTATTATTATATTCAAAATTGTTCTTGAAGAGGTCGACGATAGGTTTCATTTACATATAGAATATGTATTAAATTCTTTTATACAAATACTGAGTACAAATAAAGTGATCTGCCCTTTGTGCGGATATGAAAAAGGAATTAATAATGAGATTGAAATAACAAAAAAGAGTTTACCTTCAAAATCGTCCATAATTGGAATAACAAACTGTTGTTGTTGTTGTGGTCTTCAGTCCTGAGAATGGTTTGATACAGCTCTCCATGCTACTCTATCCTGTGCAAGCTTCTTCATCTCCCAGTACCTACTGCAACCTGCATCCTCCTGAATTTGCTTGGTGTATTCATCTCTTGGTCTTCCTCTACGATTTTCACCCTTCACACTCACCTCCAATACTAAATTGGTGATCCCCTGATGCCTCAGAACATGTCCTACGAACCGATCCCTTCTTCTAGTCAAGTTGTGCCTCAAATTTCTCTTCTCCCCAATCCTATTCAATACCTCCTCATTAGTTATGTGATGTACCCATCTAATCTTCAGCATTCTTCTGTAGCACCACATTTGTAAAGCTTCTATTCTCTCCTTGTCTAAACTATTTATCGTCCATGTATCACTTCCATACATGGCTACACTCCATACAAATACTTTCAGAAACGACTTCCTGACACTTAAATCTATACTCGATGTTAACAAATTTCTCTTCTTGAGAAACGCTTTCCTTGCCTTTGCCAGTCTACATTTTATAGCCTCTCTACTTCGACCATCATCAGTTATTTTGCTCCCCAAATAGCAAAACTCATGTACCACTTTAAGTATCTCATTTCCTAAGCTAATTCCCTCGGCATCACCTGACTTAATTCGACTACATTCCATTATCTTCGTTTTGCTTTTGTCGATGCTCATCTTATACCCTCCCTTCAAAACACTATCCATTCCGTTCAACTGATCTTCCAAGTCCTTTGCTGTCTCTGACAGAATTACAATTTCATCAGCGAACCTCAAAGTTTTATTTCTTCTCCATGGATTTTAATTCCTAGTCCGAATTTTTCTTTTGTTTCCTTCACTGCTTGTTCAATATACAGATTGAATAACATCAGGGAGAGGCAACAACCCTATCTCACTCCCTTCCCAACCACTGCTCCCCATTCATGTCCCTCGACTCTTATAACTGCCATCTGGTTTCTGTACAAATTGTAAATAGCCTTTCACTTCCTGTATTTTACCCCTGCCACCTTTAGAATTTGAAAGAGAGTATTCCAGTCAACATTGTCAAAAGATTTCTCTAAGTCTACAAATGCAAGAAATGTAGGTTTGCCTTTCTTTAATCTAGCTTCTAAGTTAAGTCGTAGGGTCAGTATTGCCTTACATGTTCCACTATTTTTACGGAATCCAAACTGATCTTCCACGAGGTCGGCTTCTACTAGTTTTTCCATTCGTCTGTAAAGAATTCGTATTAGTATTTTGCAGCAGTGACTTATTAAACTGATAGTTCGGAATTTTTCACATCTGTCAACACCTGATTTCTTTGGGATTGGAATTATGATATTCTTCTTGAAATCTGAGGGTATTCCACCTGGCTCGTACATCCTGCTCACCAGATGGTAGAGATTTGTCAGGACTGGCTCTCCCAAGGCCATCAGTAGTTCTAATGGAATGTTGTCTACTCCCAGGGCCTTGCTTCGATTCGGTGTTTCAGCGCTATGTCAAACTCTTCACGCATATCATATCTCCCATTTCATCTTCATCCACATCCTCTTTCATTTCCATAATATTGTCCTCAAGTACATCGCCCTTCTATAGACCCTCTATATACTCCTTCCATCTTTCTGCTTACTCTTCTTTGCTTAGAACTGGGTTTTCATCTGAGCTCTTAATATTCGTAAAAGTGGTTCTCTTTTCTCCAAAGGTCTCTTTAATTTTCCTTTACACAGTATCTATCTTACCCCTGGTGAGATAAGCCTCTACATCCTTACATTTGTCCTCTAGTCATCCCTGCTTAGCCATTTTGCACTTCCTGTCGATCTCATTTTTGAGACATTTGTATTGCTTTTTGCCTTCTTCATTTACTGCATTTTTATATTTTCTCCTTTCATCAGTTAAGTTCAATATTTCTTCTGTTACCTAAGGATTTCTAGTAGCCTCGTCCTTTTACCTACTCTATCATCTGCTGCCTTCACTATTTCATCCCTCAAAGTTACCCATTCTTCTTCTACCGTATTTCTTTCCCCCGTTCGTGTCATTTGTTCCCTCACGCTCTCCCTAAAACTCTGTACAACCTCTGGTTTAGTTAGTTTATCTATGTTCCATCTCCTTAAATTCCCACCTTTTTTCAGTATCTTCAGTTTTAATCTACAGTTCATAACCAATAGATTGTGGTCAGAGTCCACATCTGCCCCTGTAAATGTCTTACAATTTAAAACCTGATTCCTAAATCTCTGTCTTACCATTACATAATGTATCTGAGACCTGTCGGTATATTGTGTAACGTATACTTGTGAAATTTGTAAATGAGTGCCTAAAAAGCATTCTATATATGCTCAAAGTGTTCAACAAAAAGAGAGAATATTTTTAAATTACATTGATAAAGAGAGTAAAGACCCTTATTAACAGATGCAGAAAGACAATTACTATCATACAGTTCAGTGCTTTGTGGAAATTCTGTTTGAAGAATAAAATTTGAAAAAAACATAAAAAATTAGAATATGATGAAAGAATATTGAAAAACTGATTAGTGGCAGACATAATTTGGTGCCAATACAGGATAATCTTTAGTATAACCATTAAGTTCGTTTAATATATTTTTAACACTATTTGTCTTCAATGTTTCTTTCATTTCATTTTGATTTAATATTTGATATCGTATCAATAGCTTTTAAATTCATTTAATAGATTTTTGGCATCACTGTTCATGTTTAATTCTCTTATTTTATGATGAGCTTGTGGCAAAATATTTATTCCATCTTGTAATATAAAACTTTTATCACCATCATAATTCAAAACAATTTTCGTGCTTTTGACAGTATATACTCTATAAGCATTCATTTTGGAATTTTAATTGCTAACATGTGCTAACATAATAATTTCACCAGTTTCATGTTTCATTTTTCATAGAACTTTTTTGTTGACTTGCAGAATGTCATAAATATTATCTTTTTGATAATCACTTGTATCAAATTCGTCTATCATCTATTTCATATCATCATAAAAAGAAATGCTGTCCTTCTAAAATGAATAGATATTTTCTCCATTTTTGGTTTCATAAAATTATAATCAAAAATCGTATACTTTTATTTTAGAAATACCTAAAAATACCTATTCCAACATAAATAGCTTTACTGAATGTCATTACTGTTTTTCTCATACTGACTTCAACTAAATATTGTGAAAATACTGTTGTGTGTTCGTAAATGCTTTGAAACATGTTCTGTATTTTTTGGGCTGATATTATTTTAACATTTTGTCTGTTTCTAATATTCTCCACTGCTTTACTGAAAACTGAATTATTCATTAATATATAAAAATACCTTTCAAAATCTTTAGCCACATGTTACTCATTTCAGTGCCAAAGTCAACGTATTTTTTTGCCAACCAGATTGGTTAAATACTAAAATTCTAGGACTTTTGTTCATTTTAATCTTAGATTTAGACAATGCTTAAAATTTCTAAAATTAAAAATATATTTTTATTTATTATTTCAGGTTGTTAATAATTCATTTCCTACTTTGTGTAAATCAAGTAATTCCCTTGAATATTCTGAATCAACTTCTGAAATAAATTCGTGTTTATAATGGATTGGTGTTTTGTGTATTTTGGCAAAATTACAATTTTCTGGAGCTAACCACTCGGGATATTTAAATGAAAAAATTGGGAGATAGCCCAACCATATAAATTACTCACATCCAAATATGCTACATCATGTGGTTAATTAAAATCCTTTCATGTATTTATTATTAGCTTTAGCATATCATTTATTACATTGGTAAATAGCCCCTCAAATTGCTTTTTAAGTAAATGAAATCATATCATAATCGTTTAATACTTCTAGTTTAATTTTATTTGTAGCATATCTTTTAATACTTTCGTAAATACCTCCCCAAATTCCTTTTACAACAAATGAAAACATATCGTAATCGATTAATGATTCTAGACCAATTTTACTCATAGTATCACAAGATAGCCCTGAGCAGTAAAATAATATTGTGGAAAAAATTTGTAAGACTTAATTCAATACTTCTAAAATTTTCGAAAATATCTGCTAATATAAAAATGTATAATTTATTTTATAATTTTGTACATTCTTCTAATTTTTTAATATAGAATCAGTTTCAAGCTAATTTTGCATGGAAAGAGTCTATAATTTCTATACGAGCTTTCTTAAGCCTTGACTATTAAAGGCCTTCGTTATGTAATTTTGTGTCTTTTAATTTTGCTTCACAATCCATGTATCTGTATAGATAAAGCTATAATTAATCATTAAATACAATATTTCATCTTTAAGACATTTTGTTGTTTCTTGAAATTGTTTTTTTTTTAAGTTTAGCAGACTATTTATTGATACGTGCTTCCATAAATTAAAAGTATCGAAAAATCTTAAAGTTAATTCATGTTCAATTATTATACTAAAACAAATATGGTTTTTATTCAGAATAGTGTTAAGATCTTCATCATATAGTTAATACTCAATGAACATCATAATTTGCTAATTATGAATATAAAATGAAATAAATCAAGGAGTTTGATAATTAAGATTACTGTCTTCATGTATGGTTTTCCGATATTTCCCTGTTAAATGAAATGATCTCCCATCTTTTTTTTCCAAAACTAAATCATTTCAAAAATAAAATAAGTTCCTAAATTTTAAAAATTTATTTCATCTTTTTTAATTATTATTGTTTTAACATTTCTTCAAATTTTTGTATAACATTATTTCTGGTATATGTGACAGGTGCTTTACAAATGACATTAGGTTATTTTATATATTAACTAAAAGGAAATTGTATATGTTTGTGATATTTATATTTTCCAAGTTTACGTTGGAAGCAGTAATATCTTTTAAGAATCATTCAAGATTGGCGTAAATTTCCAAAGGAAAGCATAATAAAATTTTAAATAGAATGTTTTTTACATTTCCAGGTGTACATAGGTTTCTTCTGTATGTTGTTTACAATCGTTTTCGTGTTTGTTTCGTTTTTCTTGTCAATAAAAAATCTTAAACATCAATCTTAAGAATAAATTTTTCTATATATTTAGTTGATTATGATCTAATCAATCTAGAGACATCTATTATGCAATAATTATGAGAATTATTTTTATTACGAATTAAATGGACATTAACACATTTTTCAAGTTTGTTTTTTGTGTTGTTAAGAGAACTACAATAAATTTTTCATCATGAGCATAAATATTAATGGAAATATTTGATTTTCTCAAATTGTGGAATATCTGTTAATTGTGCTAGATAATTGATTGCTTCTTATTGAAAAATTTAACCTGACTCCGGACCTATGTTTTTATATGTGCTACCTCTTTCTGCCTCACAACATACTAGATACAAAGCTGATTTCATTGCATATAGAAAATATTTTTGATTGGTATTTTTAACGTTTATTACAGATTTTTATTCTTAAATAGTTTTGGTGAATCGTTGTGTGAAAAGCGACAAATTGGATTGTGGCTATTAACACATAATTCTAAATTAATTTACAATGTAAAACCCATGCAAATTTTTTTGCAGTTGTTCCATTTATATTAATAGTTTGTTGGTTGATTTTTGTAATACTCTTCTAAATCTATTATTCTTAATAAAATTCAGTACTTGTTTTACAATTAAACACTTTAATTTCTTCTTGCCTCATAAAACTACAATAAAACTTTGTATAACTTTAACTGTCCACATTTGTATCAAAATACTCTTAAATTTAGTGATCAAGTCCTTAATTCAATTAAAAAATTCTTGTGGTCTTACAATATTATCAGTATTATTAATTTCATGAGTTATTATTCAAGATTGAAAAGCTGAAGCTTTTCTGTGTTCATTTTGTTTTAAGTTCGTCATCAACAATACTTAGGAAGTTGTAACCTGAAAAATATTTTTGATTGTTTTTTGTTTAAATTCTTGATATTTACCTACCAGAAGTTCTAGAAAAATGTTATTTTTCAATCCATGTTGTTATTATTAATATTGCCCACTGTAGTTCCAGTATGTTCGATTAATTCTTGTTTATTAATTTTGCTCTCATGATTTTCGATAAGTTCTATTAATTCTTGTTTATTAAGTTTCGACTAATTCTTTAAATTTTCGTTTTAAAAATTGCTTGAAGTACATTTAAAGTTTCATTTTTCAGTTCATATCGATATTATTATTATCAACCTCAGATTTTTCGGTAAGTTCGATTAATTCTTGTTTGCTAAATTTAGAATATCTTTTTAAATTTCTCATGTTACAGATGTAATGAAGTTTTCTTAAAGTTTTTTCAATTCAACATTGTTACTATTAATACTGGCCTCAGGATTTTTATTAAGTTTGAGTAATCCTTGTTTACTAAGATTACAATACTTTTAAATTCTCATTGTAATTAGCAATAAATTCTCTGAGTTCATCTACATTAATTTCGAGTAATCTTTTACTTTATTTGTTTTAGGAAATTACATAAGCCTAATAATTTAGATTTGTGTGACAGTATGTCCATATTTTCGTTTTATTTGTATAAAAGGTTTAGACTTCTAAAAGTTAAAGTATTTGTTGTTGAAGCATACCTGTGGGTTCATCTTCGTCTCTTTTCAATTGTAAGTTTTTTAATTTTTGAATATCTAAATTTATTATATATAAGTGAGATGGAAAAAATGACCCTCACCGATTGAATGTAACATCTACTAAGTGAACTTAATAGTTTAATAATGGTGGTGTAGAAGGGTCTACTAAAATATCAGAATTGAAAATAATATATCTTTCAATGTTTCGAAAGCTGAACTTTTGATAACCAAATATGGTCAAAGTATTTTATTAGTTACAGACAATACATTTAAAATTACTTTTCCAAGTTGTTATATTTAAATCTTTACAGAAGGCACTGATAAACTGGAGAAAATTATCGATTTAAAATTTATTTGTCAAGTCAAAAACAAATTAAAGATAATTCAATTCATGTTATCAAATTTCAATGCATTTTTAAAATTTGTATATTTTTAAAATTTGAACGAAATAAGTTATTTTGTTAAATATGAAATTGTAATTGTATAATTTTATTTTGTTATATATTAAATTTTACGCAATTGGGCTTCAAATAACTATAGTCAAGTTTTTTATGATGAAAAAATTAATATTTGCTTTTTGTTCAGACTGAACAACATATTAGAACTACTCGAACAACACGTCAAGAGTTCAAGAAGGCGAGTGGCAGCCACATTTGGCTATTGTCACACAAGATGACAATCCATGGCCATGGGACACAAGTGACTGCTGCAAGTACATAGAGGCCGCGAGCCCAAGAGAGGGAAGAAAGAGCTGTCTTAAATGTTCTGTAATTCTGACATTGGAATACTTCTGTCGAAACTAAAAAGTAAGATGCAGTCAGAAGGGAAAGACATTCCTAAGTAGCAGGAATATGGTCTCTTCCATATCCTTGTAGCATGGTAGAAGCAGTCTTTGCAGAAAAAATATGTGTTGTGTAAGATGCATCGACCCTAAAATCATCACAAGAAGGCCTCTGAGTTAGTATAAGCATGGCCTACTGTTGTGACTCATAAAAGTAACTCAGTTCAGCGTATTAGGAAAAGCAAGATCTCTGACGACACAGGCTGACAGAAGATTGCTATTGGAGTAGTGTTCCCTTGCTTTGAGTAGTACTCAATGGATGTTGGCTTAGGTAGACTATGTAGCTGGTAGCAGAACAACCTCAATGACACAGTAAGCATTATTGCTAGTTCGTCTTATGCTTGCGAGATATATCCATGTGCAGTCTCGTAGGGAGTGACTTTGATTGGTGGTCAAATGTTATATTCCGATCTGTGATGATAAGTGAAGGTTGAGACGTCGTTAGTTCAGAAAGCAAAGTTTAACTCATTCGGTTGTGTTAAGTAACTCAGAGGTACCTGTAAGTAGAGCTATGCTTATTGTGTTACTGTGAATTTGTTGAGTGTTGTAGATGACTTTGTGGTCTCGACTGAGTGTGGAAATGTAGCAGAATCTTCTGGGGTGTGGTCCTAAGCAGTATCCGAACTACCCTGGCGTTTCACATTTACAATGAGGTGAGATAGCGGTATACACATATACAGATGGCGGTAGTATCGCTTACACAGAGTACAAACCGACATTGTTGGAGCAGTCATTTGTATTCAGCATATTCTTCTGAAAAGGTTTCCGAAGCTTTTATAACTGCACAAAGGGAATTAACAGACTTTAGGCGAGTAATTTCCGGCATTACCTCTCGCCACGGATAATGTAGTGGCCGACGGCCGTCAATTAACGACTGAGAGCAGTGGCGTTTGCGTTGAGTTGTCACTGCTAGCAGACAAGAAGCTCTGTGTGAAATAATCGCATAAATCGTTGTACGTCGTACGGTGAACGTACCATTAGGACAGTGCGGTATAATTTGGCTTTAATTGGCGATGGCAACAGACGACCAACGCGAATGCTCTTCGTAACAGCACAACACGGGCTGCAGCGCCTCTCCTGGGCTCGTGATCATTTTGGTTGGCCCCTAGACGAATGGAAAAATGAAGCATGGTCAGATGAGTCCCGATTTCAGTTGGTAAGAACTGATGGTAGTGTTCGAGTGTGGTGCAGACCCCAAGGAGTGATGGATCCAGGTTGTCGGCAAAGCACTATGCAAGGTGTTGGTGGCTCCATAATGGTGTGGGGTGTGTTTACATGGGAAGGACCAGGTCTTCTGGTCCCACCGAAACGATCATTGACTAGAAATAATTATGTTCATCTAGTTGGAGACAATTTGCAGCCATTTATGGACCTCATGGTTTGTTTGATATGTGACTGCAGTCGCTAGTACGTCACAGTTATGTTGCTTTGAATTAGTGGCTTCCGTGAATTCTGGTGCGATGCACACAGGGACTTAAAAATGTAATCTGTTTTTACCAGATACATTGGGTAGTTATTTTCCGACCAACAAGCCTCTTCCCCATCTCAACACTTCATTAAATGTTTATGCATGTACCACCAGTCCTGCCACAACATCGATTCTCGTGCGGGACTGGTAAGCCACCTGGGCTTTTGGTAGGGTGCAACTCGCTAATACAGACCAGATGGCAGCAATCAGCAGATGAGTTTGCGGGTGTGCTAGGTTATGGAAGCTTGTAGCTCAGCCCGTCATGGTTGCAGAGAGTTTCTTTTCATGGAGACGTTACATACTTTGTACTTTTCACTTGATTTATAAAAACTGTTAAGTAAATAAATTACACCTCAGAGAAGTTTTAGTATTGATCAGTATGCAATTACGTTAAACGTGACATGGAGAAAACATACGCCGAAATTTTCAGTTTGGAAATGGAAAATGGCACTGTTAAATTAAATGTAGATGGTACCACTGTAGACTACTTTACTAATACAGAATAACTAGAAGGGAACATAGATTCTCAGTTGAAATGATGTGATCACAGAAAGATACTTGCAAACTGAATGTCATCAGCATTCATGTCCTTCGACTCCTGTCATAAGAGCATAGCAGCCAGTGTCTTTTGGTAACATACTATTCATACACTGATCTCCTTTGACCCAGAGTAGTGTAGCAACATGAACTGCATGGATTTAACAAGTCCTTGGAAGTCCACTGCAGAAATATTTAACCATGGTGCCTCTGTTGCCGTCCATAACTACGAAAGTGTTGCATGTGCAGGATTTTGTGCACGAACTGACCTCTCGATAATGTCCTATAAATGTTCGTTGTATTCATTTTGGGCGATCTGAGTGGCGCAATTATTCACCCAAACTGTGTTCTTCGAACCAATCGTGTACAATTGTAGTATGATGACATGGCCAATTGACATTCATAAAAATTCCATTATTGTCAGGCGACATTAAGCCCATGAACGTCTCTAAGTAGCCGAACTATTTCCAGCCAAAGATCGATTCACTTGGACAAGTTCATTCCGTGAAAACACAGCCCACGCCATCAGCTTGCACAGTGCCCTTGTATAATCTGGGTCCAACGTTTTGTGGGGTCTGTGCCACATTCGAACACTACCATCAGCTCTTACTAACTGAAGTCAGGACTAACCTGACGAGGCCATGGTTTTTCAGTCGTCTAGGGTAGAACCGATATGGTCATGAGGCCAGGAGTAGCGCTGCGGGCGATGGCGTGCTGTTAACAAAGAAGCTCACGTTGGTCATCTGCTGCCATAGCCGATTAACGTCAAAATCTGCCTCACTGCCCTAACAGATATGTTCGTCGCACGCCCCACATTGGTTTCCATGGTTACATCACGCAGTGTTGCTTGACTGTCAGCAGTGACACCTCAATGCGAACGCTGCTGCTCTCAGTCGTTAATTGAAAGCCGTCACCCACTACGTTGTCCATGGTGTGCGGCAATACTTAAAATTTGATATTCTTGTCACGCTATTGTTACGATGGATCTCGGAATACTGGTTTCTCTAACGACTTCTGAAACAGAACGTCCCATCCGTCCAGCTCCAAGTGCCACTCCGCATTCGGAGTCTGATTATTTCCGTCGTGCGGCCATTATCACGTCGGGAAATTTACGCATTAATCAGGTGACTACAAATGACAGCTCCACCAATGCCCCGCCATTTTATAATGCGATACTACAGCTATCTGTATATGTGCATGCCGCTAAGCAATGACTTTTTCACGCACGTGTATGTATAACGAATTCTTAACTCTGGAGTCCTCTTCTAAGGGACAAATGCACAAAAGATGAACACTGTTCTCAGACTACAGAAAATGGTCATAAGAATAATAGCTAAAAGTATTAGGTGAGCTCATTGTAAAGATCAGTTCCAAAGACTGGATATTTTAATTACACTATATGGGATCATTTGCCAGTCAGTTGTGCATATGAGAAATAAAATGGCGCAGTCCTCCATAAATAACTCTGTCCAAGATAAAGGAATTAATATCTCCAATGAACTGATATTTATGAAGAAGGAATTGACACAAAATTCAAAATGGTATTTTTTACCAAGGAATAAAATTGTGTGACAAATTGCCAAAGAAGATTAAAGATGTTACTTAAAAAGACAGGTAAATAGAATTTGTTAATCTCTAAGTCTATGCAGTGAAGTATTACATACACACATTGTAGGGGTTTCATTAAAATGTAACACAAGTAAGTAATAATAACAACAACAATAATAATGATAACACATCTATCATTTCACATAACATATTCACCATATGATTATTCTTCTTTTTTCTTTTATTTTCTGGAAAACATTGCTCCCAATGCTATGCACTGTGTAATACAAACACCTTATCCTCTTTCAGAGCTCAATATCTCAGTCAGTGCAGGGATATGCTGACGTTGTTTCTCAGGCAGAACACAAGATAAGAACCATCGTCACTGTAATCCTGAAGTCAGCTGATAGTATGAGTAGTGTTACAGTGCGAAATTATGTGTGGATATAGTATGTAGTGACTAGGAATGAGAAAAGAATGAACAGTGTAGTACTAGCCCCTTATAGTATGAAATAACCTCTTTGGAAACAGTATTGAACAGTAACGGTGAATTGAATTAGGTAGCGCTGATTTACGCAGACTGGCCTTTTATTTAAGAGAACAAAGGTTCCAATTTTCATCTCGCCATCTCAGGTTTCCAGCGGTTTACCTAAATTAGCTCAATGAAATACATGGATGGCTCCTACAAGAGGGCCACAGCTGATTACATGTGTCATCCTGAAGCTACACCTCCACCTGCATAAATACCCATATATAATAATTATGTTGTTTTTGTTGTTCTCAAACTGTAAGGTTATCACATGTCCTATCTCCTTGTAATAGCTATCCACAGATAAATAACACTACTACCTACTTCTGTTTCATTGTGATTAACCTTATCAAATTTAATGTCTGAGTGTTTTTATGTTTGCTTATATGATCATTAAAAATCAGTAGTGGACCTGCATATATAACATCAAGAAACGATTTAATATAAGAGAGGGCCAAGCTACTGACCTGACTTTTTAAAACTTCTACAGGCCGTTATGTAGGAGCTGTTTTATAGCTGCTTTTTTATGTAAAGCATGACATTTTCTTTCAAGTACTTCAATACGTAGCATGTCTTTCCTAAAAATACTGAATATCACTAAATGCTCCTATGAGTAACATTTCCTTCTTCCTTTGTGCTGGAGTATGTACTCAACGATATAACGCAGTGGGGATACTCACAATGCCTGTTTATATTTCGCAGGATCAACTGAAGGCACATTAAAATCTATAACTAGCTAGAAGTATCTATTACAGATATTTGTAAGAATATTTTCAACACATATACAGATAATTTATTTCACAAACTTGTCATCACAGACTGTTAATGCAAGAACCCACCAGTATCAGACATATCAGCTGGTGTGGATGGCGGCTCTACGCTGGCATCTCACAGATAAACCCATTAATGTCGTTACAGCTGACTTTTACAATCTCTCCTGTGAACGACATGGCGCTACATAAGTTACTGCTGTCGCTGGAGTCTGATTTCTTGATCCATTTGCCATACTCAGTCAATCTGACAGGTTCACCTACCGAAAGAGAAGAAGGAGTAGTTAGGCAGTGGTGAACGACAGGGCTCTTGATCGCCTGCAGTCTGTCTAAAATGAGGAGTCTGGGAATCAGTGTTTTCTGCTGTATTTCTTTAGAAGTATCCACTTACCAACTTGATTTTACTTCCAGTGAAGAAAAAATTTAGTACAACATTGCTTTCGAAAGCTTGTCCACAAACATCTGTTACACAATTCCCCAGGTTATATAGTGCTATACTCTCACAATTAGACAAAGTCACAAATTACTGAAAATACTGATGCCTCCGTACCACAAGATTAGATGTAAAGTTAATGCCAACAGGTGGTGTGGCTCAACACATCTGAAAACATTCCATAATGCTAAGTATAACAGTATCTGTGATATCCTTAGTAAGGTGTTATTCATCTCACCCACTCTCATTTAAATGACATTTCAAGCAGTTCAGACTCTACAAAATATTTGAAAAATTCATGTGAAGGCAGTCTTGAGCACTGAAATATTTAATACCATCATAATCTAATTCCAGCTAAAGTAAATAAAATACAGCCTAAGTTTTAAATTGTCTACACCATTTTATGATTGTATGTGTATTACTGCCACTGTTGTGGCGTAACAAGACAGCTACGCCACACTGAAGTAGCCGAAAGGCACGCGTAATCTCACTTAGGCTAGAGAAAGGTCTGAAACAGGATACGTAATAAATGGTAGCAAGAAAAGTACGTAGCTGCTATTATACTTAACTTTTAATCCTTCATTGGTATACAGCATTGCTTGAGGATACAAGTGAGACTCTATCTTAAATTGGTTAATGGCGCCTTGCTAGGTCGTAGCCATTGACTTAGCTGAAGGCTATTCTAACTGTCTCTCGGCAAATGAGAGAAAGGCTTCGTCAGTGTAGTCGATAGCAAAGTCGTCGTACAACTGGGGCGAGTGCTATTCCATATCTCGAGACCTGCCTTGTGGTGGCGCTCGGTCTGCGATCACACAGTGGCGACACGCGGGTTCGACATGTACTAAATGGGCCGCGGCCGATTTTAGCTACCACCTAGCAAGTGTGGTGTCTGGCGGTGACACCACAGCCACTAAGGATGTTATGACTTGCACTGATGAAGTTGTATGGGATAACTGTCTGTTGGAACTAATTTAAAGTGATAGAGTTGTGGAAGATAGTAATCTGTAGGAAAAAACTTAATTTGATAGAATTGTGAGAGACAACAATTTGTTGGAACCAACTTAACGTGATAAAGTTGAGAAAGACAATCTGTTGCAACTAACTAAACATGATAGAGTTGTGTGAGACGGTAATGTATTGGAACAAACTGAATGTGATAGAATTGTTGGAGACAAAAATCTGTTGGAACAAACTTACCATGATAGAGATGTGTGAGACAACAATATGTTGGAATAAACTAAACATGATAGTGTTGTGGGAGACAACAGTCTGTTGGCACGAACGTAACATGACAGAATTGTTAGAGACAAAAGTCTGTTGGATCAGACTTAACATGATAGAGTTGTGACAGTCAACTGCCGTCTGTGTCACGTCTGCTGTGCAGCGAGCTACGTTAATTTAAGTATTAACTGTATTTTTCTTACTTGTCACTTCTTCGGTGTGTTTTTGCTTTTACGAAGCTTTAATTGCCGAGTGGTAGTAATACCATAGATATCGTGTTTGTTTTGAATACAGTCAGAGAGAGTCCCTTTAGTCAGCCACAGTGCCAATAGTGCTAGTGTTTGTTTTGAATACAGTCCAGAGACAGGTAGTGCTATTTTCATTGTTTTCTACAAGAAGTGTCTAGTAACCACAGTTTAGTCATCTACCAGCCGTCTTTAGTGAATTAGCAACCTAGTTAAAAGCTGATTAACTCTCTACAGTAAATTGATTTCTTAGGATAGATAGGATGTGTGACTGCTGTGTACGGACGCAGGAGGAGCTGGCCACTGTTCGCGAACAGCTGAACGTGTTGATGGCCGCGGTCAGCTGTCTTCAGGCTGCTGCCTCGGAGTGTAGCGGCAGTGGGGAGTCTGGTGCGTCGCATGGTACACCCCAGGTGTTACATGCTTCACCCACTGTCCCTGCTGTCGAGACATCTTCGCGGGTACCGGGCGCGGTTGGGCCACCCTCTCCCCAAGGGGAGTGGCGGGTTCAACGGCGTTCGCGGCGCACGAGGCGGAGGGTCAATGTGGAGGCTGGCCGTGTGGCATTGCCCGCTCTGCCTGTGAGTGGACATGTGGCCGCTCCTTCAGCAAGGTCCGAGCAGGCACACGGGGGGAGGGGAGTTTATAAGTGATTGGGAGCTCCAACGTTAGGCGGGTGATGGAGCCCCTTAGGGAAATAGCGGAAAGGTCGGGGAAGAAGGCCAGTGTTCACTCTGTCTGCTTGCCGGGGGGTCCCATCCGAGATGTGGAGGAGGCCTGCCGGCGGCGATAGAGAGCACTGGGTGTACCCGACTGCAAATTGTTGCTCATGTCGGCACCAATGACTCCTGCTGTCTGGGTTCAAAGGTCATCCTCAGTTCATACAGGCGGTTGGCGGAGACAGTGAAGGCGAAGCCTCGCTTGTGGGGTGGAATCTGAGCTAACTATTTCTAATGTTGTTCCCAGAACCAATCGCGGATCTCTGGTTTGGAGCCGAGTGGAAGGCTTAAACCAAAGGCTCAAGCGATTCTGCAGAGATCTGGGGTGCAAATTTCTCGACCTCCACTATCGAGTGGAGAAATGTAGGGTCCCCCTGGATAGGTCAGGTGTGCACTAAACGCAGGAAGCGGCTACAAGGGTAGCGGAGTAGGTGTGGAGTGTACATGTGGGTCTTTTAGGTTAGAGAATACCCTCCCAAGGCCCGACAAGACGCCTCCTGAGACGCGACAAGGTAGCAGTAGGCAAAACGCAACAGGGAATGAAGATATTAATATGGTAATAGTAAACTGCAGGAGCGTCTATAGAAAGGTCCCAGAAGTGCTCTCAATAATAAACGGTCACAATGTCCACATAGTACTAGTGACAGAAAGTTGGCTGCAACCAGATGTAAACAGTAATGAAATTCTAAACTCAGATTGGAATGTATACCGCAGAGACAGGCTGGACAGTGAAGGGGAGGCGTGTTTATAGCGATAAGAAATGCAATAGTATCGAAGTAAATTGACGGAGATCCGAAATGTGAAATAGTTTGGGTGAAGGTCACGGTTAAAGCAGCCTCAGACATGATAATTGGATGTCTCTATAGGCCCCCTAGCTCAGCAGCTGTTGTGGCTGAGCACCTGAAGGATAATTTGGAGAATATTTCGAGTAGATTTCCCCACCATGTTATAGTTCTGGGTGGAGATTTTAATTTGCCGGATATAGACTGGAGACTCAAACGTTCATAACGGGTGGCAGGGACAAAGAATCCAGTGAAATATTTTAAGTGCTTTACCTGAAAACTACATTGAGCAGTTAAACAGAGAACCGACTCATGGCGATAACATATTAGACCCTCTGGTGACAAACAGACCCGAACTATTTGAAACAGTTAATGCAGAACAGGGAATCAGCGATCATAAAGCGGTTACTGCATCGATGATTTCAGCCGTAAATAGAAATATTTAAAAAGGTAGGAAGATTTTTCTGTTTACCAAAAGTGACAAAAAGCAGAGTTCAGAGTACCTGATGGCTCAACACAAAGGTTTTGTCTCAAGTACAGATAGTGTTGAGGATCAGTGGACAAAGTTCAAAACCATCGTACAATATGTGTTAGATGAGTATGTGCCAAGCAAGATCGTAAGAGATGGAAAAGAGCCACCGTGGTACAACAACCGAGTTAGAAAACTGCTGCGGAAGCAAAGGGAACTTCACAGCAAACTTAAACATAGCCAAAGCATTGCAGACAAACAAACATTACGCGAAGCGAAGTGTAGTGTGAGGAGGGCTATGCGAGAGGCGTTCAATGAATTCGAAAGTAAAGTTCTGTGTACTGACTTGGCAGAAAATCCTAAGAAAATTTGGTCTTATGTCAAAGGGGTAGGTGGATCAAAACAAAATGTCCAGACACTCTGTGACCAAATTGGTACTGAAACAGAGGATGACAGACTAAAGGTCGGAATACTAAATGTCTCTTTCCAAAGCTGTTTCACAAAGGAGGACTGCACTGTAGTTCCTTGTCTAGATTGTCGCACAGATGACAAAATGGTAGATATCGAAACATACGACAGAGGGATAAGGAAACAATTAAAATCGCTCAAAAGAGGAAAGGCCGCTGGACCTGATGGGATACCAGTTCGATTTTACACAGAGTACGCGAAGGAACTTGCCGGCCTTCTTGCAGCGGTGTACAGTAGGTCTCTAGAAGAGCGTAGCGTTCCAAAGGATTGGAAAAGGGCACAGGTCATCCCAGTTTTCGAGAAGGGACGTCGAACAGATGTGCAGAACTATAGACCTATATCTCTAAGGTCGATCAGTTGTAGAATTTTGGAACACGTATTATGTTCGAGTGAAATGACTTTTCTGGAGACTAGAAATCTACTCTGTAGGAATCAGCATGGGTTTCGAAAAAGACGATCGTGTGAAACCCAGCTCGCGCTATTCGTCCACGAGACTCAGAGGGCCATAGACACGGGTTCCCAGGTAGATGCCGTGTTTCTTGACATCCGCAAGGCGTTCGATACAGTTCCCCACAGTCGTTTAATGAACAAAGTAAGAACATATGGACTATCAGACCAATTGTGTGATTGGATTGAGGAGTTCCTAGATAACAGAACGCAGCATGTCATTCTCAATGGAGAGAAGTCTTCCGAAGTAAGAGTGATTTCAGGTGTGCCGCAGGGGAGTGTCGTAGGACCGTTGCTATTCACAATATACATAAATGACCTTGTGGATGACATCGGAAGTTCACCGAGGCTTTTTGCGGATGATGCTGTGGTATATGGAGAGGTTGTAACAATGGAAAATTGTACTGAAATGCAGGAGGATCTGCAGCGAATTGACGCATCGTGCAGGGGATGGCAATTGAATCTCAATGTAGACAAGTGTAATGTGCTGTGAATACATAGAAAGAAAGATCCCATATCATTTAGCTACAATATCGCAGGTCAGCAACTGGAAGCAGTTAATTCCATAAATTATCTAGGAGTACGCATTAGAATTGATTTAAAACGGAATGATCATGCAAAGTTGATCGTCGGTAAAGTAGATGCCAGACTGAGATTCATTGGAAGAATCCTAAGGAAATGCAATCCGAAAACAAAGGAAGTACGTTACAGTACGCTTGTTCGGCCACTGCTTGAATACTGCCCAGCGGTGTGGGATCCGTACCAGATGCGGTTGACAGAAGAGATAGAGAAGATCCAACGGAGAGCAGCGCGCTTCGTTACACGATCATTTAGTAATCGCGAAAGCGCTACTCCAGTGGGAGACTCTGGAGGAGAGACGCTCTGTAGCTCGGTACGGGCTTTTGTTGAAGTTTCGAGAACATACCTTCACCGAGGAGTCAAGCAGTATATTGCTCCCTCCTTTGTATATCTCGCGAAGAGACCATGAGGATAAAATCTGAGAGATTAGAGCCCACACAGAGGCATACCGACAATCCTTCTTTCCACGAACAATACGAGACTGGAATAGAAATGAGAACCGATAGAGGTACTCAAGGTACCCTCCGCCACACACCGTCAGGTGGCTTGCGGAGTATAAATGTGGATGTTGATGTATGTGTAGAATATATGGGATACAACAATCTGTCAGAACAAACGTAAAATGATAGAGTTGTGAGAGGCAATAATCTGTTGGAACAAATGTAACGTGGCAGAGTTTTGAGAGACAACAATTTGTTGGAACAAATTTAACATGACAAGCAGGCTTCTCTTAATGACAACAGTACAGCACTGTGGTGGTGCGGTTTGTGATACAAGTACTGGGGCTCGCCATTTAGTCGGCTGAATCGTGAGGATGGTAGAAACGTCTATTTTTTTTTTTAAAAAAAAACCTGATCTCGAGATGAGTTATTTGCAAATGGGGGTGATGACTGTTGAGGTGAAACAGTTGACAGGGCACACCTTCAGGGGAGCCTGCCACATCTCAGTTGTATACAACTAGGCAAGTGGTTTTTATCTACATAAAGAATTGTAATGTATAGCAGGTAGAATGAGGAATAGAACACTACTGGCACAAACAGCTAAAGCACATCTACCTGAACAGATACAGAAAGCAAAAGCGCTATGCGAATACCCAATTGATGCTGAACTGCACAGTACCCTGAATTTTGGTAAGGGGGCCTTATCGTGCAGAGGTGGCACTCATACTAAAGTGATAAAACTTAAAGAAGAGTGGGAACATTATGGGATGACTGGATTCATCGGTTTGAAAGTGAGATCATATGCTGTTTCATACGTCACCACTGTGGGCAAACCATCACACATGCAACTAGCGCAAAATCTGGACAAGCTCTATTTGAAGCTGCGAACTGTTGTCCGCCACCTTTATTCTGTGTTAACTGCAATGGCAACCAGTCTGTTTGGAACTGTGATTGTCATGTATTCTTGAATGGAAGCAAAATTCAGGAGACTAAAGCAACTACAACAAAAGTCTATTTGCACTCTAAAAAAAGATATGTAAATGGCTCCAAAACAACAATCCTTCGGAAGGTCACTTTCGTCAGTCGCCAAAAGAGCGTTTCATCTACGGAGTTCCTCAACGCAGACTATCCCACACAACATACAAAGTCCATAGACAAACGGATTTCTCATGCTACAAGTCCATCTCTCCAGGTCCTCAAACCAAAATTGAGCGGAGTGTGCACAATAACAAAAAGGGAAGCCGTCAGATCACTCTTCACTCTTATGGTGGGTCAAATACGACAAAACTTCAGAGGTTATGGACTCTGAAATCAGCCTGAGAGAACCAACAACCCCCCTCAAATAAACTGCATTCTTTCGCAACATCCTCATCTCGACTGAAATGTAAAAGCAAAGAACACATAAATATCTCACCTATAAGATGCCTCCTGTTTTACAGAAGAATGTAAATGACTTCAAGAGATATGTGAAGAAAGTCAGGCTTCCGGGACAGACGAGACTTTATGTTTGCAAAAAATATATTTTAAATTGACTGAGGCCCCTGTGCTAAGCGGTTATAATCACCACAGGAGAACGACTTAAGTGGGGAGGGAGTTAAGGGAGGAGAGGCAATATTTGTATATGTTGCATACCATGGCTCTCCTGTCCCCATCAATATCAGTCTACAAGCAGATTTTATTAGAGCGTATGTGTGGCAAGAGGTTCATAATGCTCCTCCTAGCTGCTTGTCCAGAACCCAACTAACATAAAGATTTTCAGTGACATTGTCACAGAACTCCACAGGCTTTAGATCTATGTGAGGATTTTAATGCTCATCACGTGCCATGGGGCTCCTCTACCACCGACCTTCGGACTCGAGTTGTTCAGAGGCTTTCTGTGTACAGAAAATGGAACAGAGCACAAACTTTAGCACTGCTACAGAATCGTACTCCGCCATTTATCACTCGTTATAATCTCAGTCTCTCGCACAGTCCGGTCTGGGGATACTAAGAGTCCAGTGTCCGCTTCCCAGTTTGGATACATCTACCAGAAGAAGCAGTTCTCTAAAGACAACTGCCAAGGTCCGTGCTCAGTAGCGCAAGCTGGAGCTTGTATAGCGAAGTGGCTGTATTTGAACGTAGAGAGAGCGTCCAGCAAGAGTGGATCACGTGAGCAGCACGATCCACCAGGCTACTGATGCATCCCTGCCCGTTAGTCGAGACAAGCTGAGAACAGCCTGTTCACTGTCGGAGTAAAAGAGTGTCACCTCACAACAGGGGCTTGGTGCACAGCACTACGGAGATTCAAGCGCAGGCCATCGGTGGGGAACTCTTCAGCTTTCCGGTAAGCGAAGGCAAAATGACGTTGCGCCAGAAAGGACAACGAGAAGTGATCATGGTAGGCAGTCCGAAGCGCCTTTGCCGCAGACTGTATGAGAGATCATGAAGAAGATATTAAGCAAAAGTGGAAGGTGCTCAGTTATTGTTTTAATTTTCCAGAGCAACAAAGGACGAATTGCCCCGAATATGGCGGAACATTTTACTCACAAAACTTCTACCGCCAGACAGAACCTATATACCGGTCATCAAAGAGCGACTGCCGGGAGAAGCTGTGTTGACTTTAGTCCCACCAACGACGAAGTTTAGTACACCCATTTTATTTATTTTTATGACTTAATTGTTATTGTTTCAGTCGCTTTGTACTAATATTTAATAAGCAATGCGCGTTTCGTCAGCGTGCTGCCATCATCAGGTGCATTCCAGTTACATGTACGCTACTTGAATCTGAGTGTGATTATGTTCATTTACTGTGTGTGGCAGTGAGGTCATGTGTCGAAATACAATTCTGTGCAGAATGATACGCAGAAGATGCACGAAGCACGTGGCATCAATTCATTTAATGCAGTTGGAATTCATATGAAATCAACATTTAAAAACAGCTCCGCGATCATATAAACAGCTAAGTAGCACTCGTAAATCCATACAGGGAGGAGACAAAGCGGTCCCTTAAGTCGGATGGAAACATAGCAGGCCAGATGAGCTGCACCTGCGTCCATACGCGACCGCCTTTACGGGGCCTGGGGTTCGATTCCCAGCCGGGTTGAGGATTTTCTCTGACCAGGGACTGGGTGTTTGTGTTGTCCTTATCATTCCATCATCACTCGTGAAACTGCCTAGATTCGGCTGTGTACAGATTGGGAGTTTGAACGGACGCTGGTGACCGTGCAATTGAGCGCCCCACAAAACAATCATCATCATCATCATCATCATCATCATCATCATCATCGATGTCCTCTGACCGTTGGTGATCCCACTCTGTCTCCGCTAGCAGTTCCAGGCTATGGAGGTTTTAGCGTTACCTTGCTATTTTCAACTCCAGCAGAAAAAAATGCTTCTACCCCTTCGTGACATTCTCTTGTCAAAGGCATGTGCATGCAAATTCAGCATCAAAGATATCCACATTTCAGTTTGAAAGTTGGCGGGATTACTGCAATTCGGCACGAGAGAAAACTCAACTACTACACACATCAAAAATAGTTTTGCATCACCTCCGTTCTGGGAGTTCCGGAACCTGTACAGAAAACTGGAATATAGATCGACATAAACATCATTTCCGCCCTTTTTATTGCTCATGAAAACCACACATTACAAGTTAAACCACCATACAGCGAGACCTTCAGAGGTGGTGGTCAAGATTGCTATATACACTGGTACATCTAATACTCAGTAGCACGTCCTCTTGCATTGATGCATGCCTGTATTCATCGGGGCATACTGTCCACAAGTTTATCAAGGCACTGTTGGTCTAGATTGTCCCACTCCTCAACTGCGATACGTCGTAGATCCCTCAGAGTGGTTGGTGGGTCACGTCGTCCGTAAACAGCCCTTTACAATCTATCCCACGCACGTTCAATAGGGTTCATGTCTGGAGAACATGCTGGTCACTCTAGTCGAGCGACATCGTTATGGTGAAGGAAGTCGTTCACAATATGTGCACGATTGGGCACGAATTGTCTTCCATGAAGACGAATGCCTCGCCAATGTGCTGCAGATACAGTTGCACTATCGGTCGAGGGATGGCATTCACGTTACGGTGCCTTCCATGATCACCAGCGGAGTACGTCGGCCCCACATAAAGCCACCCCAAAACATCAGAGAAGCTCCACCTTGCTACACTCTTTGGACAGTGTGTCTAAGGCTTTCAGCCTGACAGGGTTGCCTCCAAACACGTCTCCGACGATTGTCTGGTTGAAGGCATATGCTACAGTCATCGGTGAAGAGAACGTGATGCCAATCCTGAGCGGTCCATTCGGCATACTGTTGCACCCATCAGACTGCGCTGGTTGCAAAGATGGACCTCACCATGGACGTCGGAAGTGAAGCTGCGCATCAAGCAGCCTATTGCGCACAGTTTGAGTCGTAACACGACGTCCTGTGGCTGCACAAAAAGCATTATTCAACATGGTGGCGTTGCTGTCAGGGTTCCTCCGAGTCATAATCCGTAGGTAGCGGCCATCCACTGCAATAGTAGTCTTTGGGCGGCCTGGGCGAGGCATGTCATCGACAGTTCCTGTTTCTCTGTATCAGTGTCCGAAGAACATCGTTTTGTTTCAGTCCGAGACGCTTGGACACTTCGCTTGTTGAGAGCCCTTCCTGGCACAAAGTGACAATACGGACGCGATCGAACCGTGGTATTGACCGTCTAGGCATGGCTGAACACAACACGAGCCGTGTACCTCCTTCCTGGTGGAATGAATAGCACTGATGGGCTGTCGGACTCCCTCCCCCCCCCCCCCCCCTCCCCCTCATCACCGTCTAATAGGCGCTGCTCATGCATGGTTGTCTACATCTTTGGGCGGGTTTAGTGACATCTCTGAACAGTCAAAGGGACTGTGTCGTCTGTGATGCAATATCCACAGTCAACGTCTCTCTTCAGGAGTTCTGAGAACCGGGGTGATGCAAACTTCTTTTGATGTGTGTATTACGGCATTGCGAGAGGCACAAAAAGGAATGGGGATACATACTTTCAAGCGTAAGTCATTTATCCAGCTATATGAATCTCCTTATGCTTTTAATGTCTGGGGGAGCTTGAAATGTAGCTCGAGCTATGAAGCCTGTCGGTACGTTTGAAACACGCTGACGAAAGTTATAATTCTCAGTATTCGCCTTCTCTTGAAAACGTTCTGCAGTGCTTTATTGTGAACACTGTGACACTTACCAACAACTGTGTCGAAATAGTCTTCTTGTATCTTGTGGCGCAGTCCAATAAACAAGCGACGATGACGAGCTATGAGTCTCTTTATGACCTCCTCTTCTGTCTTTGAGTTAATTTCCAGTAGATGGGCGCCTTCTTCTTCGCACATCCTCTTCGCCTCCGACCAGGTCCTCGGTGACTGATGCAATTTGTAAGAACCAACTCCGACATATTTTTCGTAATCAGGCCGGTCATACCGATTCTTCTCTGAGACTTCTTTAAGGACACAGGGGCAACGATTTGATTTATCTGTAAACAAAGCAAGTACTTTAGTGTATAAAGAGTGCTTTCTATTGCGTTTCTTTTTGTGCTTTTAAATAATTTTCTTATGTTGCCTTCCACAACCGATACGAATTCTCTACAATTTACGCCGTTGTTCGTAAATTTTTTAAAGGCTTTCGATCCTTTTCTCTTGAATTTTTATACTATTTGTTTTGTAGTTACATGACGGGTAGGGGGATGCAACTTTCGAATACCAATTACCAAAGGAGTGTTCAAATTATTGATCCTGTCACCAAGTTCTCGATTTTCCGCGGTGGTCGTTCTCATAAGGAGAATAGCCCCGTTGCATAACCCGATTTCCCAGAATCTTTGCTGAGTGGAAAAGCGGTCGAAAGAAGCGTTGTGTCGGCTTATCTGTAGATAATCGATCGTTTCTGAGCAAATGACAGTCAAAGTTTCTGATGCACTTTATATTCCGGTCAGCAAGCAACCTCTTTAGTCGAAGCGTTGCCACTGTGATTAGTGTCGCGTCTACACGCTTTTGTTCTCGTGTTCGAAACGCGGTTATTGCTTTAAATTATTATTTTTTTTTCACATCTACCTATATCCGTAGAAGATTACTGCATAAATGTGTAAAACAATAAATGAATGAGAAAAATTTAAAATGGTTTTCAGTCAAATTACCGTTGTGTGGACTTTTTCCCGCAAAGTGAATTTCAGTCGGTTTGGGCGGCCGGAGTGTCCAAGCGGTTCTAGGCGCTTCAGTCTGGAACCACACGACCGCTACGGTCGCAGGTTCGAATCCTGCCTCGGGCATGGTTGTGTGTGAAGTACTTAGGTTAGTTAGGTTTAAGTAGTTCTAAGTTCTAGGGGACTGATGACCTCAGATGTTAAGTCCTATAGTGCTCAGTGCCATTTGAACCATTTTGTTTTCTGTTTCTAACACGGGGCGTAAAAGTGTAAACACGCGACCCTACCAACCTTGCCAACACTTCAGCCGAACTTACCGCTCGATAAAAGGCCCTAAATTGCGTCGAGAACCTTGACGGTCGTTTTTTCAGAAACGGTCGAGTATCTACGGATAAGCCGAGACAAGTCTTCGCTTAATTTGACTCCTCTTCCACTCAGTGAAGTTTCTGGAAAATCGTGTCACACCTCTTTCGTGTTCTCCTTGTCAGCTTGAGCTCTTCACCAGCTGCTGACCATTAGGACTCCACATAGCTCTGCCCGTATTTTTCCTGCACCTGTCCAGAGTGAATTTACGCGTTAATTCACGATTCTCTGAAAAATCTGAAGCAAGTCACGGGACAATCATTAACTTTATGTTCTCACGCACGAGACAGACGACGCACCGACGACTTGGTTAGCATCGGCCAGTGTCTGTGAGGTCGGTGCCGCAATCTCTTCTCGTCTCGGAATACGGAAAATTGTGTATGAAGTTCCAGGCCACTTGTTAGCGGCAGCGACAGGATGTAAGAGCATGTTGAGTGATGGTGGTACAGTTTTCGTGGATTACGAAAACAAAATAATAATAAAAAAAGGAAATGAATGACAGGATCGGGGTAATGAGCTATCATTGATCAGACGACGATGATAAGTCTTCAGAGAGAACATTTTTGTATTTGTTTTATTTATCTACTCACTCTGTACGAGGTGCTGAGGCTCACCTCATCGAAACTATTTCATGAACGAATGCTTTTCTACAGCGTTCAGGCACTTTACTACCTTCAGCGAACTTTAATTGATCACGGTGGACAAAATATATTGGAAAGTAAAGGCAATACCAAACGCTGTTTCTGATACTCAAGAAAACACATGTAAAATGTCTTGTAGTATAGGGCACGAAGAGAATCACTTACACCAAATCTACATCCCCTGTGTCGGTAAATGAACTACACAACACGAATATTAAATTGCCACTATTATCGGAAACGTCCATTTCTCACATTTGGTTCACTGTGACGAGAAGGTCCTTACTATGCTTCACTACATATTTGTGATATATTATATTGTTCTGACTGAGAAATTCTGTGGTTTGAGCAACTGTAAAACAATTGTCGTTTAGCCGGTGCGTATTTAAAAATCGTCAATTCTCTGTTACATGCAGAATTTTGGTAGCGCTGGTATTTTGTCCATGTCCTATGAAAATCTAATTGTATGTCAGTGTGAATATCAAGAGCAGAGATGGAAAACCAGTCCTAAGCAAGGAAGGTAAAGCTGGAAGGTGAAGCTGCATATAGAGAGTCTGTACAGGGCAAGGGGGTGCGTCTGTTCGGTTCGGGAGCCAGCAGAGAAGAGAGCGTCGCCTTCGAGGCTACGTCCACGGCCGCCTGTAGCAAACGGAAGCATTTGTTTACATATTTTCGCGGTGTCTGTTTTATCTGACATTACAGTGTAATTATGCTATAGTGGACTCTGCAAAAATTGTAGCAACAGTCGAAGATATAACACAATGTAAGTATACAATTCTGTGAAGTTTGTGGTGTTTTTACATGTACATGTGCAAGTGTGCTACGTGAACGACTTTCGTCTACACAATTGCAACAAAAGTTCTACTATATTCTAAATACAATTTGAAAATAAAGTTTTGAATTCATAAGTTTAGTAACAGAATCTTCTCCTAAGTGATTTTGTGTTAATATTATGAATATTTCTACACATTTGTTTCTATTTGTAGACTTGTGTTTCGTGATGTCCAAGCAGTAGAAAAAGCCAGTCCACTCAAATTCTCATTTGCTATTTTTACATAATAGTATTTTGATTTAACATGTTCGCAATTAATGCATAATTCTATTTGCAGATGCCAGAAAAAAGTTGTGTTCCTGGTTGCAATAGCAACTCCAATCCAGCAAGGAAGAGGGTTACATCTGAGTGTCCAGATTCCCTACTGAAGAGGAAAACAGAAAACGATGGACAAGAAATATCCCCAGAAAGGACTGGACTCCATCAAATAGAAGTGTTGTTTGCATTAAACATTTTGAAGAATGTGATGTATCAAGAGTGGAGATTTACAAGGACTCTGAAGGGAACTGTTACGAGTTTCCTCGTCAGAGGCCATTGCTTTTACTAAATGAGGACATTATTGCAAATTTTCAGTGTTTGTGCGCTGAGTACCAGGATAGAATAAACAGTGTATGAAAGTGGAGTGTTAGTGTTAAAGAGAATAAGATATTCTTTTATACTATAGATTTTTCTGAAGACCTGTGATTTAAAAAAAATCTAACATACTAATGAACAATACACAAAAAACATTGGTTAAAAATTATTATTATTATGCCACCCTCATATGCAAAGGTGTGAAAGATATGTTGCAGCTGTCAGAAACTTTTACATTAGTTTGTCATTTATACAGGAAGGAACATGATAATACATTTCAAATAACAGACTGAAATAATTGCAAGTCTGCAAATAATGTCAGTAGGCACCTCACAAAATTGTTTGCTGAACTTGTATCTCCAAATCTTGGGTAAGAAACGTCATAATATACTGCTATGAAGCACGTGAGTTATTGAAAAGTTCGTCGTTGCAAGGAAACGAGAATAAAATGCGTAATTCCGACATAAAGTCGGCGTAATACTGCGAGAAATTAGCTTTTCTAGGTTACTGTCTTATTTATAGGGACAAAATCTGCAAAAAAAGAAAGTGATTGTGTATTTATATCTGACACGTCGTCTGCATTCGGCGAAATCTAAAACTTCAGTCTGGGCCTGGCTGGTCACGCTAGCCGGCCTACTGACGTCACAGGCTACGACGTTGTCAGCTTGACGACTCCGGCTTCTAATACAGGAGGCCGTGCTACGTCCCTTCGCTGATCGCACCAGGGACTCACGTCATATATCCCTCGCACACCATTGGTTCCCTCTGAGCAGACAGCAGTAGTGCGACGCCATGCACTCAGTATTTTTACCCACGGGTAGCTGCATGGTACTCACGTAGACAGCTCCGAGCAGGGCTTCTACGTTAAATAAAGTCGACAGGCACATATAAAAAACTTTAAAAACGTTGTTTTTTCTCAACCACAGTTCCTTCTGAACTAGAGGACCTGCACAATGAATCTGATGGCAGTATTACAGAAATGGAAGAGGTCGTAGACGAATATGAGATGACACTGCGAGAAGAATTTGACAGAGCACTGAAAGACCTGAGTCGAAAAAAGGCACCGGGAGTAGACGACTTTCCATCAGATGAACTGACAGCCTCGAGGGACGCAGGCATCGTAAAACTCTTCCATCTGGTGCACAGGACGTGTCATGACTCACATATGGCAATGGCAGGAAAAGCGTTTCTGAAGAAATTTGTTAACATCGAATGTAGATTTATGTGTTAGGAAGTAACTCTGTTCTGAAAGTATTTGTCTGGAGTGTAGCCATGTATGGAAGTGAAACACGGACGATGAGGAGTTTAGACAAGAAAAGATTAGAAACTTTTCAAATGTGGTGCTACGGAAGAGTGTTAAATATTGGACGGGTAAATCACATAACTAATGAGGAGGTGCTGAAAAGAATGAGGAAAGAAGCAAATCTGTGTCACAACATGACTGGAAGAATGGATTGGTTGATAGGGCACATTCTCAGACATCAAGGTATCACCAGTTTAGTACTAGAGGCAAGTGTGTGGGCTAAAAAACATAGAGGGAGGACAAGAGATGAACACAGTAATGAAAACAAGAAGTGTGCAAGCTGGAGTAGTTATTCGCAGATGGCCTGCCGGGGTGGCCGAGCGGTTCTAGCCGCTACAGTCTGGAACCGTGCGACCGCTACGGTCGTAGGTTCGAATCCTGCTTCGGGCATGGATGTGTGCGATGTCCTTAGGTTAGTTAGGTTTAAGTAGTTCTAAGTTCTAGGGGACTGATGACCTCAGAAGTTAAGTCCCATAGTGCTCAGAGCCATATTCGCAGACGAAGAGGCTTGCACGAGATACAATAGCATCGAGAGGTACGTGTAACTACTCTTCGGACTGAACACCATAGTAACAAAACAACATCATCTGCATGAGTTTTCAGCCACTAAATGTATGTAACAGACGTATTTCCCTGACAGTGCGTGCCTCAAATAACAGTTCGTCCTGCTGAATTTGTGAGTATCCCGGATGTAGAGGAACAGCAAACGTTTTGAATTACAATCTGCTTCTGGAGAGCAACAGTGGTATTGTAGGTATGACAACTCGTCCTACAAGATCAAGCGAAGTAGCAAATGTTTGAAACAAAGCACTCAACTGCAAGAAAGCTGTTTATAACCGAACCTACACTATCTGATCCAATGAATGAAGAACTCAGAAGGACAAGAGGTAACGAATTGAAATTTCAAGGTTTGCGAAGGTCATTTCAGTGATTACAAAACAGAGTCAAATGTATAAAGAGCTTGGCAGTATGAGCTCACTCGTTAGTAGCATGTTGAATCACCTACGGCCTGGATGCGTGCACTGATTCAGTTGGGAAGGGTGTCATAACGTTGTTGTGTCCTCACCTGATACAAGATGGTCCACGAATGTTGTATATGGTGCTTGATATCCTTCATACCGGCGGTGCAACGGAATTTACACCAGAGAAGACCCCACACGTTCCATTGAGGACACATCTAGTGTTATTGCTGGCCATGGGATTACTTCAACATATAGTAGATAGTTCATATTGGTACATGCCAAGTGTGGACGACCATTGTCCTCCTGAAAAATTGCAACACGGTACTATCGCATGAGAGGTGACACATGAGGTCACTGGATGTACGTTACGTACCATTGTGCTTTTAGAGTTCCCTCGATAGTTACCATCCGTGACCTGAAGTCATACCCCATGGCTTACCACCCCATGACGCCAGGAGTAATGCCGCTGCGCCTCTCCAAAAATTTGGAAGAATGAGACCGCTCCGCAGGTCGTCACCATGGTCGCCGACGAAGGTCGACCAGGACAGCGCGGAACTGCAAATCATCGCCGACCACAATCCGACGCCTTTCATAAGCACTCCATGCTTCCTGATCACGGCACCACTCCAAGCGGAGACGTTTGTGCTGTGGCACTGACGGCAGCCTACGCTTGGGTCTGTTAACTCCCTAGCCCAGTTGCTGCTGGTTTCTGATCGATGGTGTGGAAGGATGCGGAATGCTCCAGTGAGTCCATTACTTGTTCTCGGATGCGAGGCGCAAACGTGAATGGGTTACTATGTGCCTGGTGTAGAGTATTGTGATACTCCCTTGTGGTGGTCAGACGTGGTCGAATGGGGGAACCTTCACGGCCAGTATGTCTGCCCTCAAGTTCTCATGCCGTCCAACATATGGCTTTATCCGAATGCCTCACAAAGCTGGGTCGAAATAACGGAGATCCACAGTGAGGCCCCTTTCAAACTCTGCCAGTACTGATAACGCATCTCACACGAGTCTCTGATCGATGGTGACACCGTGTTTAGTGTATCCGGGTTTGTAAAACAGTTAAGATCCTTAGACGCCAGGAAGGCATCTGGCCCAGACGGTGTCCCCGTAAGATTATATGTTGACTATGCTACAAATATAGCGCCATTCTTACCCATCATCTATCAGAGATCATTGGAACAGCGGAAAGTTCCACGGGACTGGAAGAAGGCCGAGGTCATAGCAATCTATAAAAAGGGTAGAAATCGGATGCACATAATTACCGGCCAATTTCACTGACATCGATTTGTTGTAGAATCATGGAACATATTTTGTGTTCAGACATAATGACCTTTCCAGAGTCTGAGAAGCTCATCTGCCGAAACCAGCACGATTTTTGGAAACAGCTGTCATGCAAGACACAGCTGGCCCTCTTTGTGCATGATATACAACAGGCTCTAGATAGCGGCTCCCAGGTTGATGCCATATTTCTCGATTTTCGGAAGGCGTTCGACTCGGTTCCGCACTGTCGCTTGCTCCAAAAAGTGCGCGCTTACGGTCTATCGGATGAATATGAGGTTGGATAGAAAGTTTTCTGGCAGACAGAGAGCAGTCGTCCTGAATGGAGAGACTTCGGCAACAGAAACAAGCGTAACTTCAGGTGTGCCCCAGGGCAGCGTAAAAGGACCGCTGCTTTTTACGATTTACATAAACGATCTGGTTGATGGTATTGACAGCGGCATTACACTGTTTGCCGATGATGCTGTAGTCTACAGGAAAGTGGTATCACACGAAAGTTGTGAACAAATCAATGAGGATTTGCAGAAAATAAATGCGCGGTGTAATGACTGGCAGGTTATGTCTGAGTATTAGTAAGTGTAACCCACTGCGTATAACAAGACGAAAATCCCCATCAATGTATGAGTACAAAATAAATGCCCAATCTTTGGAAGCGGTAACATCCGTCAAGTATCTGGGTGTGACTATTCGAAATGGTCTCAAATGGAATGATCAGATTACACAAGTAACGGGCATGGCGAACTCTGGATTGCGGTTTATCGGTAGAATCCTGAAGCGATGCAGTCCTTCAACAAACGAAATTGCTTACAATACGTTAGTTCGTCCTGTATTAGAGTATTGTTCATCTGTATGCTACCCTTACCAGTTGGGTCTGATTCAAGAGATTGAGAAGATCCAAATAAGAGCGGCAAGATTCATGATTGGTACATTTAGCAATCGCGAGAGCGTTACAAATCTTATAGAAAGTTTGAAGTGGGACACACTTGCAGATAGACGACGCCCTAAACGGAAGGGGCTGCTCACTAAATTCCGAAAGCCGACCTTCGCCGAGGATGTAGAGCATATATTATTTCCACCAACTTTCAAATCGCGTAACGATCACCATTCAAAGATAAAGGAAATTTGAGCTCGCACTGAGGCGTTCAGACAATCGTTTTTCCCTCGATCCGCGAGTGAAACAGAGGGGGGGGGAATATGACTTTGGCGGGAATTGTGCCCTCCGCCACACACCGGTTGGTGGCTAGCGGAATATACATGTACATGTAAAGTACCTAGCATGTCCTTGTCCTTCACTCAACATCTGAAGCCGCGCACGATCGTTACATACTCTGCCAGGCCTGGTAATAACACAAAGGCACTGTGGTGGCCGTTTTACTTGACACAGACAAATTACAACTTTGATCATTTTAATAACCGCCAATGGTATTTAAGAAGCTACATTGACATCCGACCATGATTTGTGGCTATTTCACTTTTTGTCAGGTAATGTGTATGTTAATGGTTTTTGTTGGAGTCAGTCAGTTGTACACTGTCCTTTAGACGTACCCAGAAGGTTATAGGAGCTGATCCAACAAGAAGAATCTCGATTTTATCTTATTTACAGATTTAATAGGAAATACCATGTAAATGATGCACCATTAAAATCTTGCAACTCTTGTAGCCGCCAGTTATTGACAATAGAAATTACAGATTGCTATTTAATTATCAGTTAAATAGGTGTTGTAGTGTCAGCTAAGTTCTGGTAGCTGACTTATTAGTGAAGTCATTTTTCAGTTACAGTCCCCATCTGCAATAGGCAATTTAATTCAAAAATTTCGACAGCTCTCCGCGTATCTGCAGGAGTCTCGAGATCGAACATTTCAATGCGAGGAGGAGGGAGATTTTTAACATGTTCAGCAGTAGTCGAGATAGGCGTCCGACGCTTTCTCAACTGCCTGCCTACTCATATTAGTATTTATATTCCTGTACGGAGCTATTTGTCTATCAGAGTTAACCTAAATTCAGAGAAAATCAGAAATTCAACAGACAAATGTGTCTATGAATTACTTAATAACAGCAAATTTTTTAAAATATATTGTTATTAATATTTCATGCATCAGAGGCCACTGACGATCAAAAACAACAGAACTTCTCTCACCTGTTGTCGCTTCCAGAGACCCATGTGTCACTTCCTCAGACCCCTGGTTGAATTGGCTTATTGTGATGTGATTCGTGACAACGATTTCGTATATCAAGCAAGCCGCCGATTTACCAGCATCGTGTCCTGAGTTTGATGTCCTGGGACTCACGGTCGTCTATGAATGGACCAAGAGTATCACATGAGAAAGAAGCATCTAGATTTGCCACCTCATAGTACGCATCCCACCACTTACTTTAACAGTCGTATTCACCACCGGATGCTGAGACATTGCTTCGGAAGTATGCACCGACTCTCCTGCAGACACTGACAATGAAGCGACTGCAATTGTCAGAGTAATCACAGGCGTCACGAATACTGGAAAAGAAATCAGCAGATAAATAGATGGTCCTTCACCGTACTGCAGTTATGTAGTACTGTGTGTTCGCCGCCTACGTAATTGGGTGTCATACAGCAAGTGCCAAATTTATGAGAAGAAAGGTATGAACATGGCAGAACTCAACTCCAGACAAAGCATTTCGGCCCAAATGCATTGATGGCCGCAGGCTTCACCTTGAGGGAGAGAATATGTTGCAACTAAAACAGCGGCGGGTTTCTGTTTTCAAAATGAAGATAAAAAGGTACGGTTAATATTCTGAAATCACGATGTCGTGCTGTGAATGCGCGGAAATCAGCGTCAATCGGATTTAGAGAAAGAACTTTCCTTAGCTTATACGCTTGCTCTCTCATTTACTCAGAATATTCAATTTAACTCGTTATTGATCTGTCCTAATAAATGTGCTACACAGTATCAGGTTTTGCTAAGAAACACTTATTGTTTCGATATGAATGTCTCTTCAGGAAACATTAAGAATGTCGAAACAAGCTGTGATAATTTCAATTTGAACTGTTTCTAGTTGCTGAAACAATAACAATTTGTTGCAGAAGTTGAGCATAGAAACATAATGAGTCCACGTCACGTTCCGTGTACACGTTTACGCGAGAAGAAGAGTACTAGCAGCACCGTATCAACGACTGACTCGTGCCTCACACATCCCCTGTTAACAGCTGAATTACAGTAAATTAAAAAACTTGGTGCTACTGTAGATATTATCTTCGTCGCAAACTGCAGGTCCGACGATCTGAATTTCTTTATGTCCCTTAATCTAGTTATACATAGTATCAATTTGACACAGTCATTGGGCAACTTAAATAGTCCTTCAGAAACCCCACAGTTCGAGATAAGTCTGCGAAACTACCGTCAAATTGCTACAAAGTTTAAACAGTATCGCAAGAGAGTGTAACAATTTGAGGCTGATTATTTTTCTGTTAAGAAATTGTGCACTGTGACGTTTATTGAGTCTTTAAGAGTGTTTTCGATCGAGCTTCCGTTCTAATCAACAGCATTTTATACATTTGAACATTTCTCAGGTATCCGACCGGGTGGCGTCGGTCGGATACCCGAGAACTGTTCAAATTGGAAATACGCCGGGAAAACTTCAGATCGCAGCATTTTATATAGTCCACACATTCTCCAATCGCACATATCATACAGCACTGTTCGCTACTATTAGTCGGTCAAACTAATTGATTTCGTTCAATAACGAATAAATTACGAATATAAAGTCTTGCAATAACATTAAAAATGTAAATTAAGAATTTGGGCAGCACAAATATTTCGTATTTTCCCACTGAATTTTGCTTTCGCCGTTTTACAACAGCGTTAGCCGACAAGCAGACTAATAAATCGAAATCCGTGTTTTTAACATACGCATACTGGTACTTTAAACATACATTTGTCAAGGCAATCTTGAGATAAGCGGCGTCCTTCTGATAAGCGGAGCTGCCTTAAAGTGGTTACGAAATCTCTCCGAGCGGAGGTAAATGAGTGTTTGATTTATAAACAGTAAACTTCGTTTATAATAATACAAAGTCGTATCATGAATGACAGATATATTACTATAACAGCCATCACCTTTGCACCAAACATAAACAAATTCATCATAATTAATTTTTCGTCGATTAAGTTTTTTTATTATATACCTCTCCAACATTGGAAAGTACATGATGTTACTACGCTCCCAAGTACATCAAAATAAGTAAAACTATTATTTTCACAGTGATATGATCATCTCTAATAAAATGGTTTCTGTAAGTGAGTTTCCACATGTGTTATCTGGGGAGACATACGAACATTAGCACTGAACTGTGCTGCAGTAGGTATGTAACGCCGGAAATGCATATCCTCCTATTTCCATCTATTTTTCCTTGTTTTGTTACCTCAAGATATGACATTTCTGTGTCTTTATATATTGTAATTGTTTTACTATATATATATATATATATATATATATATATATATATATATATATATGCATTTATGTCGATGTATAATTGGTTGGTTTTGTAAATATTATTTGTATTTTTACGCTGGGTCTTGCCTAGGGAAAACTATGCTTTCGAACGACTACATCGATAGGTCGTGTGGAGAACCAAACTGTGTAGGATCTTTGGTAGTGTTAACTCTGCCGCATGGAGCGCGGGCAGAGCAGAGAATCTGGTTGGAGTAGTGCGGTGGAGCAGGTGTGTTGTGAGACGCTCCCGGGAATTGCCGCGCTTTCGGGGTTTGGCAGCATGTAATTGCGCTCGACTTGCTATGATAGTTTCTGACACGGTGTCGCGGACGGGAAGCATTAGCTGGCGCACATCAAGAGCCCGTTTCGCCTGGTGACAGTGTCGAGAAGAAGGCGCGCCAACATTCAGCTTCTGCAACAGCGACGGCCGACAATGAGTGACTGTCGCCACCTCCTCGACCGACGACTTCAAACTTTCAGTCAACCAACAAGGAAGACTGGAAGCACGTAAAGTTTTAGAACTGTATGGCAGACCTCAGCTTTTAAAACTGTTGCATCACAAAAATACAGCAACTTAGCATGAACCTTTGTTGCTCATTGTCCCAATTGCGTTACCAAGCAGGGTCCCTTCCTTTTCTGGAATGAATGCGAGTGTCGTTGAAATTCAAACGCCAGCATTAAAGTAATATCATTCCATTTCACTGCTTTAATTTCAAAGTTCAGTTGAAGTATTCATAGCTGGCTACAATATTTAGATTACGCAAGCAGAAATTAAGAGTGAGAGTTTTGTTACCATATTTTCGCTTACCTGTGACTGCAGCTCGGCTTGGTACGTACTAAATGTTACTATTGTTAATTGTTCAGAATCATTTAATTCAAGTTCAAAGATAAATCTTTTATTTCTAAATTGCGTAGATTCAAGTAGCTTTTGAAACGATTGTTGAGGTAGCCAAAGACTAACCTTATTTTACTGAATTTCGTAGTGCTTCAGAAACAAATCTCACTATTAATTTCAGTCACTAAATTAACTTTCAATTTTCCGGTTTTATTAATTCTTTTGCTAAATTAAGTCAGAGTGTAGGGAAATTTATTACTTCTGGCAAACATTCAGTTTTCACACTACACGTGTCAATCTTCAGTTGCCACGCTTCTAGTCCTAATTATATGTGCAATAACCTTTCTTTTTCTGTTACTATAGTAATTGTCCGTAGGACTGGTGACCGTAATTTTCCCCAAATCTCAAATATCTAATTACCGCTAGTTAATTATTAACGTAACGGCCGCACATTACTTTCTTTATTAACTTTGCCCCTTTTCAAAATTAATTTCCACCAGTTTTATTTGCATTTTTCCTTTCATTTAGATGTAACCCTTTCCTCCCTCTTTACCGACAGATAAACTTGGGTGACGATTGATTTTCCCAAATTCCCATTAGGTACACGCGGTTTAATTTTTCACTGTCATTAAGGTCGATAAGTGAGGGGGAGGTTACAGGTAGTTCATTTTGTCAGTTAGTAAGACACACTAATGAAGTGCCTTACTTATAAAATATATAGGCTGACATGTTTTGGAAGCGTTTGAAGAACAATTTTTGCTGTCTAAAGGGTATTACGAAGGGGTTCCATTATCGACTTACACTTATTTTTCCCATCATTCATGGTGCGCCATTTGACTCATCACTACAGTTGCAATTACGTAGTACTTTGATTTAAACGTAGGTGGCAGAACAATCTCTAGTAGAGTATCCCAGTAGGACTGCAGCAAATTTTATCCACTGCTGTCATTACGTAGGTGGACAACATGGACTGTGATCATCAAAGACAGCGGTAGACTGTGGAAGGAGGGAGTAAGCACTGCGGAGATTCATAGCTGATTGGCGGCAGTGTATGGATAGTGTGCACCGCCATGGAAAGCGCTCTTGTAACGCGACATGACTCGTCGGCACGAGTCGGAAAACCGCGGCTGCCATCGCACGAATGGGGTTCCAGGTGCTGCCACACCGAACGTATTCCCTTGACCTGACCCCATTAATTTCTGCAGGCTTTCCTCGAACCACTTTTGGAGTCTGTCACATTCACCGAAGGACATCTGCTCGCAGTTCCTGGAAGTCTGCGAATTACGTCCTCGCAGAGGTTTCTTCGTAGCCCCGAGTAGGTGGTAAATCAGAACGGGACGAGAGTAGGGTTGGATGTGGCAATACCTGGATCCCCAGTTCAGCGGTGGTAGGCGTCGTTTTTCGAGTGGTGGGCAGGAGCGTTGTCGTGTTATGTGAATACTTTTTCGTGATTGTGCACACATCTACATCTACATCGTACTCTGCAAGCCACCTAATGGTGTGTACTAACTGAGCCCTCCAACCCAGTTCCACTCGCGAACGATTGTCGGTAAGCCTCTGTATTGGCTCTAGTTTCTCGAATTTTCTCCTTATGGTTATTACGTGAGACGTATGTAGGGAGAAGTAATATGTTGTCGCACTCTTTCAGGAAAGTGCTCTCTCGAAATTTCAATAGTAAATATCTCCATGATGAATAGCTTCTCTCTTTAACGTCTGCAAATGGACCTTGTTTAGCATCTCCGTAACGCTCTCTTGCCGACTAAACGATTCCGTGACGAAACGTGCCGCTATTCGTTGGGTCTTCTCTATCTCTTCTATCAGACCTACCTGGTAGAGATCCCAGACAGATGAACAACACTCAAGAATCGGTCGAACAAGTGCACTATAAGCTACTTCCTTCGTGGATGAGTTACATTTCCTTAAGATTCTTTCTACGAATCTGAGTCTGGCATCTGCTTTTTGCCACTAATTGTTTTTGTGGTTATTCGACCTAAAGTTGCTCTGAATAATTACTTGTTCAAATGTGTGTGAAATCTTATGGGACTTAACTGCTAAGGTCATCAGTCCCTAAGCTTACACACTACTTAAATTATCCTAAGGACAAACACACACACCCATGCCCGAGGGAGGACTCGAACCTCCGCCGGGACCAGCCGCACAGTCCATGACTGCAGCGCCTCAGACCGCACGGCTAATTCCGCGCGGCCTGAATAATCACTTCTAGGTATTTTACTGTAGGTACTGTTTCCAGCGGTTTGTCATCAATAGTGTAGCTGTGCAGTAGTGGATTTCTTTTCCTATATATGCGCAGTGTGTTACATTTATTTACGTTCAGGGTCAACTGTTAGAGCCTGCATCATCCATCAATTCTCTGGAGGTCACTCTGCAAATCGTTACTATCTTCTGGCGTTGCTACTTTGTTATAGACAACCGCATCATCTGAGAACAGCCTTAGAGAGCATCCGACACTTTCTACAATATCATTTATATGTATTGTAAACAGTAACGGTCCTACCAGACTTCAGACTTCCTTGAGGTGCACCGGAAATTACATCTGTCGATTTTGTTCCGTTAAGAGCGACGTGTTGAGTTCTGTCTGCGAGGAAGTCTTGAACCCATTCGCAAATCTGCGTCAATACTCGATAAGCTCGTATTTTTTTCACTAAACGGCAGTGCGAGACGGTGTCAAATGCTTTCCTGAAGTCGGCCGGCCGGTGTGGCCTTGCGGTTAAAGGCGCTTCAGTCTGGAACCGCGTGACCGCTGCGGTCGCAGGTTCGAATCCTGCCTCGGTCATGGATGTGTGTGATGTCCTTAGGTTAGTTAGGTTTAATTACTTCTAAGTTCTAGGCGACTGATGACCTCAGAAGTTAAGTCGCATAGTGCTCAGAGCCATTTGAACCATTTTTCCTGAAGTCAAGGTATCAAACCGAGCGCCATTGTCTGCGGCACTGCGGACCTCGTGGAGGGACAGAGAGAGCTGAGTTTCGCAGGACCTCCATTTGCGGAATTCACATTGATTTTTACAGAGCAGATTTTCGTTCTCCAAGAACGTTAAACTCCTCACACACTGCCGCTACTCGTCTGTCAATATACGGCGTATTTACACCCTCCATCCACAGAACCCACACCACCCAGCGCTGTCGTTAATGATCACACTCCATGCCGTCCGCTGACGTAATGGGAGCAGCCTCGTTCCTTTTTCACCTGTGTCAGTTTTCGATACTAACGGTGATATGTACAGTACAGAAGTCTTACGGTTGTGGCGCTTCTGGCGAACCTCTAAATTTCGCGCCCCAGGCGGTGGCTTATGTTGCTTGGGCCTTAAAGCAGCCCCTTTTACAGAAGTATTACTGTAATATTTCTGGCTTTACAGCCATCATATTGGGCTACAAGAAGCTCTTCATGGAGCAGTTGAGAAGGCAGCAGGGGCAAGACGACGTAATTTGGTGCGAGGTATCGATGACAAATGCTTTGTTCGATACGGGTGTAGTGGGAAAGACCGCCTAAATTGTGGTCCTTCTCCGCGACTAGCTGCTGCAGTCGGAATTTGTGCGCAAAAATAATAATCTTCTGATATTATTATTAGACAAACTAAACAGCATTCTTATTTTCATTTGCCATTAAAGCATCTCTCAATGCGTGCTACCATTCCATTATTTCAGCTACGAGCTGAATAATAAACAATTGATAAACGAAAAGGCAGACGATGCGCTTCGGTGATCTTTGGATCGTTCGTAACTTGGATGGCGTGTGAAGTGGTTCGGCTGTAAGATCAGAGCAGATTCGGCAGTCTTTTGCCTTAAGCGGTCGGTATTAGTTAAGAATTAGCAATTTTTTGTTATGTGGATACGAAGTTGAGAACAATTTGACAGTAATTGCGCAAATAGGCAGTTAAACGTTTAGTTTTGATGAAAGTATAAAGATTGGAGACTATTTGTGACTCACAAAGTGGAATATAATTGTGTAGTTCCTCTTATTCTTCGAACAAAAAACGAGTGGCATCCCCTGTAAACAGACTAACTGAAAATTATTTATAAAATACTAGTTCCTCACTAACAGTTTATTACAGCCTCAAGATTCACGACCCAAGTGCTGTTTTCTGCCCAGGGGACAACTACAGAAGGCTGCAGGTTGATGAACATCAATTAGTAGTTATGCATTTCACTGAGGGTGGCGCAAGGAAATAGGCACCTTAGTACAAATGAGATCAGTGAAACGTAATCCTTGGCAACACACAGAAGGTATGAAGGACAGAAGGTTTCGAGGGATGGCGTTAATCGTACGTTCGTATGTATATCACCCTCTCTCTCTCTCTTTCTCTCTTCCCCTCTCTTTTTCAACTTGCTGTACTAAACATTTGTAACTGTAATGATGAGTTAAATGGTGCACCTTAAATGTTGGAAAAGAATAAATTTTAAATCAATTTGGAATGCTCCACGAATTTGCTACTTGCAAAATGAATGTTTTAACTTGTTGCTGTGGTCTTCAGTCAAAGGACTAGTCTGATGCAATTTTCTGTGCTGGTTCATTTTTTGCAAGCCCCTTCACCTCTGCATAACTACTGTAGTCTACATCCATTTGAACCTGCTTGTCGTATTCATCACTTGGTCTCCCACTAGAAATTTTATTCCTCACATTTCCCTCCAACATAAAATTTACGATTCTTTAATGCGTCAGGATGTGGCCTATCAACCGACCCGCTCTGTCAATCAAGTTCTGCATTAATTTCATTTCCCCTTATTAGACTGAATACCTCCTCATTAGCTACTCGAGGTAGGCATGTAATCTACGGCGTTCTTCTGCAACAGCACATTTCAAAAGTTAGTGGTGGGCCTTCCGGGCTGTATGACCGTGGTGTAAGAAACTTTTTGGTGGCCGACGTTACATTCCGAGCTGCGATGGACATCTTCGGAGGTGATCCTAGCCATACGGCTCACAAGACTCATCAGTAACTATGACGTCTGGTAGTGAAAGCTTTTATTACATTTCAAAACTTTTTGTTGTTGGCTGTGCGGTTTATGAAGCACATTTCACTTCCATACAATGTTGCCATTCAGACAAAGACGTTCAGAAAAGCCTTTCTAGTAATAAAATTTACATTAAATGTTAAAATATTCCGCTTTTTCAGAAATGCTTATTGCAATAGCTAATGTGTGTTTTATATTGTCTAAAATTCGCCCATCATGTTATTTTCCTGCCCAAATAGCAAAACTTATCTACTGTAATTAGTATCTCATTTTCTAACCTAATTACCTGAACTCATTCTTCTCCATTTCATTACCCTTGTCTTACATTTCTTGATATACATGTTATGACGTCTCTTGAAGGTACTATCCATTTCGTTATTTGATCGAAATTCAAATTATGCTCCTCATAATGTATTACTTGTTTTATTCTAGAAATCAACAGTGTATCTATGTGACTTTCATAACGTGCAAAGCACAGTACGATACTTTACAGCCGGCACTGTACCTGTGGAGCCCATTTCGTGCTGCTAGGATCAGCGTCGGAGTGGATACTGATCTACCGGGACGACTGTCAGGAGAGCTCCGGACACTTGTGGCTCTGCTGGCCACTATTAGACTCTTTATAGCAGACGGAACAGCGTAATTTGCACGACCTCGTCCATTGTACGGCAGGCGAGTTGGGTGACATATCTCTGTTACGTGCCACAGGTCGAGACTCGTAATGAAGTAAGTAATTCCACTAGACGTTGTCCCTCAGACGTATTCTGGTAAAAGATGCGAGCAGCTGATAGCGGGTATCGTCTCAAGCACTTTAAGGACTCCGTTACAGACTTCATTGCACTGTAAACAAGCAGACAGTAGCTGAAAAGAATGATGTCATGGTGCGACGCCCCTCTTCGCGTGTCCATACCGTGCCACCCCTGCGTCTCGTGGTAACACACCGGCCGCCGCGCTCAGTGCAGTGCCGAGGCAAACCACGCGACGCGTTGCTCCGAAGACTTGCATGGAAAGATCTGATGGACGGCCCGTGTTGGTTCACTACACCGCTACCAAAACATGTTGAGTCTAAATAAGACTCGCCAGCCTCGTTTTAATCAAAATTTGTCACTAGACCTAGCCAGTGCCCGGTAGCAATCTAAACGCTTTTAAAAAACTCCCATATCTGACCAATGGACTGCAAAACGAGCACTACGAACAATCACTACACCATCACCACCCGATTTCTGCCATGTCCTCTACTAACACAGAAAAACATCGGATTGATACATAAGTTCGTAGCGTTTTCCCGTAAGTTTAATAAACATGACAGATACGCAAACAGGGACTTTAGCCATCAATAATATACTCTTCTTCAGTATCTACAACAGGCTGCCAAACGCTGGGTGACTTTTGAATCAGCGACTGTAGAAGTCACGAGGTTTTGAGGCGAAGAACTTCTCGAGCCATGTCCGGAGAGCATTCTCATTCGGAAATGAAGTTTCTTTAAGGTTGTTCGATAGAGAACGGAAAAGATCCAAGTCTGAGGGTGCAAGTTCAAGTGAATAAGGTGAGTGCGGATTGACTTCCCAAACCACTTTCTGTATGGCGTTTTTCGCCAGTGCAACAGGATGCGGGCGGGCGCTATCGTGGAGTAGCGTCACTTTATGCAGTCTTCCGGGCCGTCGTTACTGGAGTGTGTCTGCAAGACGTCTCAGTTGTTGACAGGAAGTGTCTGCTGTGATGGTCACACCCCAGGGAAGCAGCCCGTAGTACACAACACCCTCGCTGTTCTACTGGACGCATAACTTCATATCTTGAAGATGCGCGGAGGTCTTTGCACGAGGAACTGCTGCTTTGTTTGGGCTTTCTTTCTAGTATGTTAGCATAAACACACCATTTCTCGTCACCAGTAACGATACAGAGCAGGAATGCTCGTTGTTTTCACAAACTAATTCATGACTAGCATACAGAGACGAACATATGGCCACTCACTGATTTTTCTGATTTTGGCATGTGGTACCCATACGCTCCACTTTTGAACCTTCCCCAGTGCAAGGAAATGTCGCACGATGGTGGAATCCTCACAGTTCATCACATTTACCGGTTCTCGAGCACACCGACGTGGATCATTGTAGATTAGGGGGTTTAAAGGATCTTCACGAACCCTTCAGGTCTTCCTGACGATGCAGAGTCACTGATGTCAAAACTATCCTCCTTAAAACGAAAAAGACCATTTTCTAGCCGTAATTTGTCCAATGGCATTATCGTCACACACAGCAAAAATGTTTCTGGCTGTCTCCGCTGCTGTCACCCCTCTGCTAAACTCAAACAGAAGAATATGTCGGAAATGTTCCGATTCCTCCACTTGGCACTCCCATTTCGTAGCGTCCACATCTCCACTCACTATCTCCAAATGACAAAATGACAATTTTTAAACAACAGTGAACTATAAGTAAAAAATGATAATCGATAAATAAACCCATAGCAACCGGAATACCAACAACCAAAACAAAAATGCTACGTGCTTATGCACTAACATAATACTTCAAGACAAAAATGACAAGGACGCACGCAATCTCCATATTTCAAATTTTCATTGGGGAAAAACGGAACTAACTACTTTCTAATAACCCTTACGAAGTCTGTTTCGTTCTCTAAACAACACGTCCTGCCAGCTCATGGCTACTCTTCCTGCAGAGTCCTCCCAGAGGGCAGCAAGGCGTCCTGTGAAAACAGGTGGTGGTGGTGGTTAGTGTTTAACGTCCCGTCGATAACGAGGTCATTAGAGACGGAGCGCAAGCTCGGGTTAGGGAAGGATTGGGAAGGAAATCGGCCGTGCCCTTTCAAAGGAACCATCCCGGCATTTGCCTGAAACGATTTAGGGAAATCACGGAAAACCTAAATCAGGATGGCTGGAGACGGGATTGAACCGTCGTCCTCCCGAATGCGAGTCCAGTGTGCTAACCACTGCGCCACCTCGCTCGGTGTGTGTGAAAACAAGTAAATGACCCCAACAGTACGCACGCCAGAGCATGGGAACGTACTCTTCAGAAACCCTCCCGCACGGAATGAACCACTTCACTGATTACCGACAGACAAATTTCAAAATGCGCTCCGGAACACAGTCTCCGTGTCAAGAGCCACAGAAGCAGTCGCGCTCAGCCCGCGAGGTCTGTCCGTTGACCTGCGTTTCCACGAGACACTAAAAACGCTCTACGAACTCTATTTTAACAGGCATATCTCTCGGCGGATCAGCCTCCAGAACGGATTTTAGGCAATTTAATTGGTCATTACTTCCCAGCGTTCGAAGTAGTTGCTGCAAGATGCGGATTACTGTCAATCCTCCTAGAAAGTTCTTTTCCAAAACGAATCAGGAAAGACTGGCTTACCTGTGGAATTCACTCGTCTACGGAAACGGCGCGGTCGCTTCACAGACCATCACCATAAAGTAGGATCACGACCGCCCCGCCCGTTGTCTCCGGGTTGGAGAACAGGCCTGGCCCCGAAGCCGGCCACTCGTGTTGAAAATAGCGACCGCTGCCGGCCGACGACGTCTCCACCACAGCTGAAAAGTGAGCAGTGCTACGAGGGTGGAGATAAACTGCTATGTTTTCTTCAGTTCACGCAAGCAGCAGAACACAGCAAAATTTGGCTTAAACGCCAAGTGACGCCGCTCTAGAGTTGGGAATGCCAAAGAAGACGGATTCAGGGTACAATGTTTTTCAAAAAGACGTATCTGAGTTCACAAAAACACATCTTATACATGAATAAAGATCCAAGCAAGGTAAGGTTTAACATGCGCCTCGCAACTAAAAGATATGCACAGCGCTATTTGAGGATTGCAGGTTCCTGTGATTGCCGCTAGCAGACTAGGTTGGTGCGGCTAATTCATTCACTCGTTCATTACTCATTACTTGAAAAGGATGTTGTCACAGAACACTCATTACCGACCTACTTGCATTCTTCGTGCACTGTCCAACAGCTTACAATATAGAGACCACAACCAGCTAACAAACTACCTAGTTACAAACTAGCCAGGCTTCCGTAAACATCAAAGCAATACATCTGCCTTAATAAAGGTAACAGACAATCTGAAACTTGGCATGGACGCACAAGAGGCCACTATCATCTCCTTCTTATACTTCAGCAAAGAATTTGACGCTGTCGATTATGAAATTTGACTTTCCAAACTTAGTAGCCCAAATTTCTCTCCAAGTGCACTCACGCCTCACGTCTCGCCTCCAATGTCTCTTTTCCGGTACCATAATGTCACAATGGAGGCGACACAGAGAATTCGCTACTACGTCTTCCAATCCTTTCATTGTACGTAAATTACGTGCCATCAGTTGTGTCCTACTGAAAATACCACGTATACGCACAAGTTGTGTCTAAATGCAAAACGAATTAACCTGGAGACATCTGTTGATAATCTCAATACCGACCTGTGTGCTTGATGAAAATGGTCGCAGGACATATGGTTATAGCTCAGTCCATCTAAAACACAAGCGGTACTGGCTGCTGATGCTAGGCTCATTAGCCCGAAATATCGAGAGTCCCTACCACCTTTAACCCTAAACGGGACAAATATCAACTTCTCTCAGTAATAGATGAAAATTTAAATAGGACTGATCACAAGCTCTTCCCTCTTGACCTGAAGAAGAAACTCCAAGGCCTTCCTCAAGAAAGTTCACGGCACCTGGAAGTCGTTATGACTGCCTCTGTCCTTTACACCTGTGATGTTCGACTCTTTGATCACATTTCAACATCATATGAACCATGGACCTTGGGTTGGTGGGGAGGCTTGCGTGCCTCAGCGATACAGATGGCCGTACCGTAGGTGCAACCACAACGGAGGGGTATCTGTTGAGAGGCCAGACAAACGTGTGGTTCCTGAAGAGGGGCAACAGCCTTTTCGGTAGTTGCAGGGGCAACAGTCTGGATGATTGACTGATCTGGCCTTGTAACACTAACCAAAACGGCCTTTCTGTGTTGGTACTGCGAGCGGCTGAAAGCAAGGGAACTACAGCAGTAATTTTTCCCGAGGGCATCCAGCTTTACTGTATGGCTAAATGATGATGGCGTCCTCTTGGGTAAAATATTCCGGGGGTACAATAGTCCCCCATTCGGATCTCCGGGCGCGGACTACTCAGGAGGACGTCGTTTTCAGGAGAAAGAAAACTGGCGTTCTACGGATCGGAGCGTGGAATGTCAGATCCATTAATCGGGCAGGTAGGTTAGAAAATTTAAAAAGGGAAAAGATATAGTGAGTATTAGAGACGTTCGGTGACAGGAGGAACAAGACTTCTGGTCAGGTGAATACAGGGTTATAAATAAAAAATAAAATAGGTGTAATGCAGGAGTAGGTATAATAATCAAAAAAAAAAAAAAGGAGTGCGGGTAAGATACTACAAACAGCATAGTGAACGCATTATTGTGGCCAAAATAGACACGAAGCCCGCGCCTACCACAATACTAAAAGTTTATATGCCAACTAGCTCCGCAGATGACAAAGAGATTGATGAAATGTGTGATGAAGTAAAAGAAATTATTCAGATAGTGAAGGCAGACGAAAATTTAATAGTCGTGATTGACCGGAATTCGATAGTAGGAAACGGAAGAGAAGGAAACGTATTAGGTGAATATGGATTGGGGGTAAGAAATGAAAGAGGAAGCCGTCTGGTAGAATTTTGCATAGAGCATAACTTAATCATAGCTAACACTTGGTTCAAGAATCATAAAAGAAGGCTGTATACATGGAAGAGGCCTGGAGATACTGGAAGGTTCAAAAATGGTTCAAATGGCTCTGAGCACTATGGGGCTTAACATCTGAGGCCATCAGTCCCCTAGAACATAGAACTACTTAAACCTAACTAACCTAAGGACATCACACACATCTATGCCCGAGGCAGGATTCGAATTTGCGACCGTAGCGGTCGCGCGGCTCCAGACTGAAGTGCCTAGAACCGCTCGGCCACTCCGGCCGGCTTACTGGAAGGTTTCAGACAGATTATATAATTTAGGAACCGGGTTTTAAATTGTAAGACTTTTCAGTGGCAGATGTGGACTCTGACCACAATCTATTTGTTATGAACTGTAGATTAAAACTGAAGAAACTGCAAAAAGTCAGGAATTTAATGAGAGGGGACCTGGATCAACTTACAGAACCAGAGGTTGTAGAGAGTTTCAGAGAGAGTATTAGGGAACGATTGAGAGGAATAGGGGAAAGAAACAGTGAAGGCAGCAGAGGATCAAGTAGGTAAAAAGACGAGAGCTAGTAGAAATCCTTCGGTTAACAGAAGATATATTGAACTTAATTGGTGAAAGAAGAAAATATAAAAATCCAGTAAATGAAACAGGCAAAAAGGAATACAAACGTCTCAAAAATGATATCGACAGGAAGTGCATAATGGCTAAGCAGGGATGGCTAGAGAACAAATGCAAGGATGTGGAGGCATATCTCATTAGGGGTAAGATAGATACGGCCTATAGGAAAATTAAAGAGACCTCTGGAGAAAAAAGAACGGCTTGTATGAATATCAAGAGCTCATCTGGAAAACCAGTTCTAAGCAAAGAAGGGGAAGCAGAAAGGTGGAAGGAGTATATAGAGGGTCTATACAAGGGCGATGTACTTGAGGACAATATTATGCAAATGGAAGAGGATGTAGATGAATTTGAAATTGGAGATATGATACTGCGTGAAGAGTTTGACAGTGCACTGAAACATCTAAGTCGAAACAAGCCCCCGGAGTAGAAAAACATTCCATTAGAACTATTGACAGCCTTGGGAGAGCCAGCCCTAACAAAACTCTACCATCTGGTGAGCAAGATGTATGAGACAGGCGAAATACTCTCAGACTTCAAGAAGAATGGCATAATTCCAATCCCAAAGAAAGCAGGTGTTGACAGATGTGAAAATTACCGAACTATCAGTTTAATAAGTCACGGCTGCAAAATACTAATGTAAATTCTGCACAGACGAATGGAAACCTGGTAGAAGCCGACCTCGGGTAAGATCAGTTTGGATTCCATAGAAATGTTGGACCACCTGAGGCAGTACTGACCCTACGACTTATCTTAGAAGATAGATTAAGGAAAGGTAAACTTGCGATTGTAGCACTTGTAGACTTAGAGAAAGCTTTTGACAATGTTGACTGGAATACCCTCTTTCAAATTCTGAAGGTGGCAGGGGTAAAATACAGGGATCGAAAGGCTATTTACAAATTGTGCAGAAACCAGATGGAAGTTATAAGAGTCGAGGGGCATGAAAGGGAAGCAGTGGTTGGGAAGGGAGTGAGACATGGTTGTATCCTCTCCCCAATGTTATTCAATCTGTATAGTGAGCAAGCAGTAAAGGAAACAATAGAAAAATTCGGAGTAGGTATTAAAATCCATGGAGAAGAAATAAAAACGTTGAGGTTCGCCGATGACATTGTAATTCTGTCAGAGACAGCACAGGTCCTGGAAGAGCAGTTGAACGGAATGGACAGTCTTGAAAGGAGGCTATAAGATGAACATCAACAAAAGCAAAACGCGGATAATGGAATGTAGCCGAATTAAATCAGTTGATGCTGAGGGAATTAGATTAGTAGATGAGACACTTAAAGTAGTAGATGAGTTTTGCTATTTGGGGAGCAAAATAACTGATGATGGGCGAAATAGAGTGGGTGTAAAATGTAGATTGGCAATGGCAAGGAAAGAGTCGTTTCTGAAAGTATTTGTATGGATTGTAGCCATGTATGGAAGTGAACAAATAGTTTGGACAAGAAGAGAATAGAAGCTTTCGAAATGTGGTGCTACAGAAGAATGCTGAAGATTAGATGGGTAGATCACATAACTACTGAGGAGGTATTGAATAGAATTGGGGAGAAGAGAAATTTGTGTTATAACTTGACTAGAAGATGGGATCGGTTGGAAGGGTAAAAGCCGTAGAGGGAGACCAGGAGATGAATACACTAAGCAGATTCAGAAGGGTGTAGGTTGCAGTAAGTTCTGGGAGATGAAGAAGCTTGCACAGGATAGAGTAGCGTGGAGAGCTGCATCAAACCAGTCTCTGGACTGAAGACCACCACAACAACAACATGAACAGTTCATCCTGACTGCTTGCAGACAAGATCAGAGATATTCATACGCTTTGTTTTCTCTGCTGTCTTATCGATGAACAATGTCCTTCGTGCCTCTCCTCGACGTTAACGCTCTTGTCTGAACAACTTGGCAGAAACACCCGCTCCCATTAGAAAAAAATCTTTTCCGTCCTACTCCATCGTTCAGCCACCTTATCGAAGCACTTCTCAGTAGCAGGACCCACGTCTGGAACAACCTTACATATTATGTTAAACTGCTAAATAACATCTCCAGCTTCAGAAGGCAGGTAATGACATATCTATTAAAGCAACAAAAAGATTACCGTTACTCCTGTACGCACTCGTTATCCTTGTACATACCGCTTTCCAGCCATATCTTCCTCATTCCCCACTATTCTTAACTGATGCAGCCTTCTCAAATTTGTTTTTCCCAGAACTCGCTACATCAGAAAACATCTGTTTTGTGCACCAATAAATTCTTCTTATATCTGTCACTATCATTATTGTCACTATTACCATTATTAGCGGGGACAGCCACAGTAGCACAAGTGCTGCCAGTATTAGCTTCATTAGTTCACAGTCAGTATAATTTACTCACACTGCCACTTCAGACACTCACTTAACTGTCGTATTAAAATTGTGATTTCAGAGGTAATAATTATGTAAAAAAGGTCTGTGTGTGTGAAACCATGCTCCGATGAAAGAGAGGGTCTGCTGGCCCTAATCAGATCACGTTAAATAAATAAATCAGTAAATAAATAAATACCCAGTACATCAACAATCATCATAAAGGGACTCAAGTTCAAACACTCTCTTTAAATGGGAATAATCGATAATAATAATAATAATAATAAATACCCAATTCGCATTCAGTCGAAATGCAGATAACACAACAACAAAGGTGATATGCCATCTCTGTTTCAAAAGGTGCAGTTCAAGATTTTCGTCTAGAGTACAGCACTCTACGTCCTACAGCTCGAAGCATTCGACGATAGCACCAACTGTTTCAAGAGCCTAGTTGCATGTGCCATGGAAAATCCCCAGCTAGCTACAATGTCCTCCTTCAGAACGTGCAGACCGTTCAGCAGAGTTTTACACATGACCCAGAGTAGTCGACTCGCCAAACTGCGAGTCATTCTGTGTGTATTTCTCTGGTGTGTTTTCAGGCGACATGACGATTCTTCGATCCCCCAACCGGACGGAGCCCCGGTGCACTAGCAGCTTCATGTAAGAGCACTTTTTCGCAATGGGCTGTCTATACGATGGATCGTCCGCAGTGGACGTACGTCTCTCGCATTGCAGTATTGGCCTAATCTCAAAGGATGTGACCATTTTGGGGAGGGGGGAGGGGGGGGGGATGGTTGTGAAAGACTATCATGTAAGTGTCTCCCCTCCTGTGCTGGCGGTTACGAAGCAGTTTTCATAACACACATTTAGAATTCACGTAGTATGAACTGTAGTAAAAGCAAGTTAATCATATGTGTAAAATGTTAACGTGATACTGATGCTACATATAGATACAAGGTTATGAAAATCATTTGGTTCATCCAAATTAGCTTCTCAAAAATTCAGCTATTTATTTAGGGGTTTACAATTTACTTCAGACTTGCAATTTACATTTCTGCCTCTTTTTCAATTAACGCTCTTAAACTCAGGGAGTTTACCTTATGTATATTTTTAAAGGTTCTTTTAACATTGGAAACTGCTAAATTACAGTTTATTAAATTTGATGCAGGACAAAGTGTTAATGGTAAAAAAAGGGATTCAACATGGGAACGCAATCATTGTAAACTGTAAATCCTTGTACGACAACTTTTGCTTCTTGTCGTACTAAAAAACAAGTGGTAGCTGTTCTGTAAATACTGTAAGGTGGCAGTAGAAAAAACAGTAACCACTTCCCAAACGTTCGTCTCATACATCTCAATTTTTATAGATTATCAGTACACATTTGATTGGGATGATTGAGAGAAACAACATTTCCAAGCCACAAAAATGGCTCTGAGCACTATGGGACTCAACTGCTGAGGTCATTAGTCCCCTAAAACTTAGAAGTAGTTAAACCTAACTAACCTAAGGACATCACAAACATCCATGCCCGAGGCAGGATTCGAACCTGCGACCGTAGCGGTCTTGCGGTTCCAGACTGCAGCGCCTTTAACCGCACGGCCACTTCGGCCGGCCCTCCAAGCCACATTACAGGCCCTGACCGAAGAACATATATGGTAACTAAAACGTTAAAAGGGAATTCGACGCACACTAGACGCAAGTACTAAATACCAAAGAGCTTCTGAAGTAAGGATGAAACCTTTATCCCATTTTATTGAACAGTTAAATTCGAAGAATCAGCCAACAATGAAATAGTGTATTGAGACAGGGTATTAAATGAAGTCATAGCAGGTATCTCAATATTTAGCTATCTCAATATCTCTTACGAAATGATTTCCCACCCATATCCGGATATAGTTTGTATCAAACACAACTGGAAAATATCAAAACAGATGATCAAAACAGTACTTTCAAATAAATGCCTGCCTTCAGAACAGAGATCTGTATTGATTAACAACGAGTGAAACAGATGCCACAGAGCAGCTATCTAGCTATTGCCACAAGGTGTGGCTAAACTAAAGAAAGAAAAGTGCGTTACGGTACAAGGAACTGTGAAAAATGAAAGTCGAAAGGACACACTGCAAATTTTCTGTGAGATAACGGCACTGAATAAAGTACTGCGTGGATGTGGAAGCTAGATGAAGAAATCAATTATGCTCTCGGTTCAAATGAAGTTGCTGAGGGGCGTGAATGGTAGTACACTCCTACTGACACAGACAAATGTGAATGTTGTATACTATCGTTTGCTGATACACCTCCTGGGGGTTTCCAGTCGAAAAAAAATTCTTTGCTTATACAAATTTGTCTTATTTTCGTTTCGATGGACGAATGTTGTGACGTAAGTAACACTCTGTCGTACTGTTAGCACGAGTACGTAATTGCACGTTTGGAAGCGAAACAAAACAGTCTTTATTCAAAGCTACAGAGGAAACAAAAAGCAGTATATGTAAGAAAAACATGGGTGTTATGAAACAGATAGTAAAACAAAGCTCAGGCGGCACAACTGTTTTTGTGAAACTGACTGTCAACTTCGCATATGAATTTTAGTGTAGTGATTATAATGTAACAGGTAAGCTAAAGTCGGTAGCAGTAGTCCATTCCTCTAGAATAGGAAGATGGACTCCGCTGAGATCAGTATCCACATCTGCCAAACGGAACACAACGACAGTGATGGCTGCCCAGACTGTCCGAGACACTGCAGCGTAGTTTCAGACTGAACCGAGTTCTACCTGTCGCCACTGCCGTCGGTTAACCTGGGGAATGAGGTCGTAGGTGCCACCTGCGAGTGAACAGTGAATCGTGTAAATTTTTTGTACGTTTTATCGTACGTTTTAAGCTGAGCGAGGTGGCGCAGTGGTTAGTCCACTGAACTCGCGTTCGGGACAACGACGGCTCAAGCCTGCGTCCGGCCATCCTGATTAAGGTTCTCTATGATTTCCCTAAACCGCTTCAGGCAAATGCCGCGATGGTTCATTTGAAGGGGAACGGCCGACTTCCTTACTACCCTTCCCTAATCCGATGAGACCAATGACCTCGCTGTTCGGTCCCCTCCCACAAATCAACCAACCAACCAATACATTTTAAGGCGGAAACTGGGGAACAGCCTAACACTTCCCTAAGGCAGCTTGGAAAAACACCTAAAAATCGAACCAGATCCTGCCGGCCGGAGTGGCCGAGCGGTTCTAGGCGCTACAGTCTGGAGCCGCGCGACCGCTACGGTCGCAGGTTCAAATCCTGCCTCGGGCATGGATGTGTGTGATGTCCTTAGGTTAGGTATGTTTAAGTAGTTCTAAGTTCTAGGGGACTGATGACCTTAGCAGTTAAGTCCCATAGTGCTCAGAGGCATTAGAACCATTTTATTTGAACCAGATGCACGAGAGTCAATTTCCAGTGTAGATTCGATACATGTATGATCAACCCTCCGTCTTGCAAGCTTGCGTGAACAAATCATGAAAAGTAACGCGGTATGAAAGAAAAATTATTTACTCTTAATGACTGTTACAGAAGTGAGGGAAGCATACTGAAATTTTTTTAAAGGAATATTTTTGACGGTAAAAATTTTTGGACAACCACTAAAGTGAAGTAGATTGAATGCCATTTAATTACAAATTTGCTATTCAGATTTCTCAATAATTTGGCTTACTGAATATCGAAAAATTTTGTTCAGGTTGTTTCAACACTGCCTCACATGGTGCGGGAAATACACCACTGAATGCACCTACAAAATTATATCATTATACGATACATGGTTCGAGAGATATGACATTTTACACATGAGTGTCTGGTTTCTTTAAAGAATCGGGGGTGGGGATACTGCTTCTGACTAATAAACTCGAAAATAACGGAAAATTACGACAGATACAGACAATACACACAATCACTGAAGGGCCTAATTAACTGGAATAGCACATGACAGATAAAATAAAGGCAGAACGACATATTACGTAACAGTAGTTGCTTTCGGAAGAGACTTCTTTATGGACTACTCGTACACCTTCGAACTGTTCATAACCTACCCCCAGTCCCCGGTGTATTAATGACGTGTGTGACCTGAAGTTCTGCACCTCAGAGAAAAGGCATCGATTCCGAAGAATAAACTTTAATCGAAGGAATGCCAGCTAGTTATCGTCGATCGTCATTAAACAACTGTACAACAACGATCAGGAACAAACGTTGTATTCAAGTTAATTTAGCCTAGACAGCTAATTTTGTTATTAATATATTATTGAAATATTAATCAGTAAATGATTATTTATGGTCGCCAGTTAATGTTTGAGCATAAGCTACGAACTTGTACTGTGTGGTCACATACAATTTTATGTAGCAATTGCTTGTATGTGTTTAGTTGGGAACATTAAAATATACACGAGGAAGTTCAAATGAAACTGCCGCTTATAGCACTATCAGCTTCATTACGTCCCCTCACGAGAAAGATATCTACCGGTATGAAAACATCAACTGTAATAAGCACTTTATAACCGGTGAAAACAATACCAATGAGCTGCTAGCAACACGTAACGCGGTATGGGCCAAGGAACGCCACGCGCGACGCTCGTGGCAGCAAATGTGGATACTGTATAGTGTGGTGAGTAAAGCGACGACAAGAGGCGAACGTCTACTAAGTTAACATGGCAGAATTTTTATATATCGGTATCGCACTTTCAGGCACTAAATCACAACAAAACGAGAAGAAAAGGACGTCTCTTGGATAGAGCTTTAAAGCACTGTAGGATTCAAATTGTATATTTGTGGAATAAGCGGGTATAATTATTACGGTATATTAATAATTTTTACTTATGGACCGTCTGGCAGCAGCTGAATAAAACACAATTTTAGTGCCATACGCGTTTCGCCTTTATTTTCTGCAAGGCATCATCAGTGGCAGGTTGCGTGGACAATTTCTTACATATTACGCTCCTGTTGCATGTTTGGTGTTGTTCTTCTTCTTATGAATGCCAATTTGCGGTTTTTTTCCCCATTCCACAACACTAAGCACTGAACGCCTGTTTTAAAGTAATGTTTACTTTACTTTAAAACAAGCGTTCAGTGCATAGTGTTGTGGAATGGGGAAAAAAAGTAATGTTTACTTTACTTTAAAACAAGCGTTCAGTGCATAGTGTTGTGGAATGGGGACAATAACCGCAAATTGGCGTTCATAAGAAGAAGAACAACACCAAAAATGCAACAGGAGCGTAATATGTAAGAAATTGTCCACGCAACCTGCCACTGATGATGCCTTGCAGAAAATAAAGGCGAGACGCGTATGGCACTAAAATTGTGTTTTATTCAGCTGCTGTCAGACGGTCCATAAGTAAAAATTATTAATATACCGTAATATTACACGCAACTGAGGAAGACGTGACTATAAAAGTTGAAGACGTCGAAGCGGGTATAAATACGAATCCCACCAAATACGACACGGAAACTGTCAAATTGTGAATGCACTGTACGATGTGTTTTTGTCACACAACCTACTCAGCCAATCAGAACACAGAACGAGAGCACATTACACGTTATGTAATGCCCCAATCGTAGCTCACACTTATAATGCGCTAACACACAAACTACGAAAAACTGTTAAGAATGGAACACGAATAAAGTAGATACTCCAAGGTAATGTACTAAATGTGCAGTACCAAATAAAGCGATGCTCTAACAAACCTGTAATGTTGAGGGAATTGAAAACGCCGGTTTCTCCGAGAGGCAAGGAATTGGGATAAACTATAGTGTTCGATTACACTCGTCAGCTTTGAGCAATTACGTTATACCAGAGGCTAGGACGCTAGATAGAGGCAGTATTTGAAAGAAGCGGATGATATTCGTAAACAAAGGAATGTAGCATGGTATGTACTTAGGTACGAATTATATCGAAACAAACTGAAGATAACGAAGATAAATAAGAGCAAAACCGAAGAGAAACATTTATGGGTGAAATAAATTACTGTCGTAATTTATGCGAGTAAGGAAATCACAGAGAACCTTTAAATAATATTCATTACAGGGTAGCGCGTGATGAAGTCGTAATATTATGAAATAGCGTTAATTTATAACAATAATTACTGAATCTAACGGTGCTACCGCTGGCGAGTGGGGGTTTTTGGCCGAGAGAAACTAAAATGTAATACAGCTAAGGGAAAATGAAATAAATAATAACATATATGAAAAATTCAAAAAAAGCAGGAGCGCGAAATGTGAAGAAACCGACACAGAAATCCTTCTCTTTTGATGGATGAGTTGTTATGTGCAACTCATTTATTTCCAATCTTGTTGACATCACCTATTGGACCATTGTCGTTAGTCAGAATTACGTAACGCACTTTTCAATAGAATCCGTAATAGTCACACACAGTATTAATCGACAGTCCAGTTTCTGAAACTGCGTTTTCCAGTATATAATCTTTAATTCAGCAGGAAACTAAACTGATGCTTTGCTGTTTTTTCGTTTAGAATTTCCTTATACTCTTTCTTTTCCGACATTTGGTACAATACAAATGTAATGGAAACTCGAAACGAGATTCTTTGCCACAGACTGTGTATCATTGCTGTAAAAAACAAAATGATATCTTGCTCCATGACAGTCACGTGTTTGATATATATCGCTGACAAGCGTTCTTGGAAATTATTGCCAACTCTTCATGATTAAACCATGTATTGTGACCCAGTTATACGGTCGCTCATTAAATATTTATAATACCTTGCTACTCGCACACACCACACCGAGAATGCATTTCATTACGCATTCTAGCTCAGTCACTTTGATTCCATCAACTACCATTGTTTGCTTGCCAATTTTTGCCCGTCTGCGCGCTCTCCTGCCTCACGATGTTAGTGCCACACTCTTAACAATGTCTTTGGATGTTACATACTGCACCGTCCCTGACTGATATATTTTCTGCTACAGTATTTTAAATTATTATTTCTGGATAGTTTATTACAAATATACAGTAAAGTTCTTCAATCAATGATCGCTACTAAGAAAATAACAGTATAAATACATTTATATTAAGAAAAAATGATATCAAATTCGCAAAATAAATAAAGTGATAAGTATGAAGCACTGTGTTGTAAAGCTATAACTTCCTTCGAAAAACTGGTAAAAGAGCGGTAGAAGGTGGAAAATATTCGCCAGTCATGTATCTGCATTGTAATTAAGGGAGACGATTTTCAGAACAACATAATGCTGCCAAAATTTAAAAACACACAAATATAATTCACAATCGACGATTTATTATCAAATACATTGTTCGTGGCATTCTTAAACTCCCTGAAAACCTCAGAGATATACCTTTAATTACATAACCCAAATTTATCCACGGAACATTTTACCATTATATTTGACATATTGAACACATCAATAGTACATAATCAAAAGCCAATATTCTTGTTAGGGTATAATTAATTGCAGGTCTCGTTAACTCGAAATATAATGTTGCATTATTTATTCACACTTCACTGCAAGTCAGTTCTGATCATTCAGTGACTTTTTAATCTCCTATTGGATTCTTTTTACAGGGTCTTTCTCGGTACATTTAATAGGCAAATATGGCTGTAAGCCTTGGTAATTTTTACTTCGACAGCTTCACAGTTTATTCACGCATTCATCTGTTAATCTGACCATGTAAGGGATATTGTAAGAGCTTAGTGATTTTGCCATATCTTCCGGTATGTCATCCGGATCTGAAACTCTGGCCTTATCATAGCACGGAAGAGTTCGGCCGTTTCTATATTCTTGTATAAATATGTCGCTGCTGTATTGGCATACAGCTCTTCGATCTCTTGTCTAATTTGTTTCTGGTATTCAGAGCCATTATTATCATCATCTGGAGGATTACCTTGAAGGAGAACTTTAGCAGATTCCTATCAGCTTAACAACATTCGGCCCTGTATTTGTCGTATAAATATAACAGTGCAAGATATAATTTTCTCAGAAGTAATTTCATAACAAATCTCACTCAGATAGCCCGTCAGTAACACCTTGGCTCACGTTACAATCTCTTTATTAATCACCTGCCCCAATGTTATGTCTGAACGGATTTTTTTGCATATTCTTTCCGTCTTCTGAGCTTGTCTTTTAAACTAAAAAAAATGGCTCTGAGCACTATGGGACTTAACTTCTGAGGTCATCAGTCCCCTAGAACTTAAAACTACTTAAACCTAACTAACCTAAGGACACCACACACATCTATGACCGAGGCAGGATTCGAACCTGCGACCGTAACGGTCGCGCGGTTCCAGACTGTAGCGCCTAGAACCGCTCGGCCACCCCGGCCGGCTGTCTTCTAAACTCTAAGTACCAACGTCTTCACTGTGTCAGTTGTTGTATAGCGACTTGCTTCTTTAGTGACGCAAATTTATCTATTGATCTTTGAACTGATTTAGATTATTCAAGAGCTTTGTAGTCAAAATATTCTCCTGGCTATGCTAAGGATGGAGAAATATACATAGTACACAGAAGCTTCATGATTATGTTTCAAAACTTTCTAATTCTCTTAGATAGTGATTGTTGTGTTACTTCCTGACCTTTCCAAATTTAGCACAACTTTTTTAAACTGTGATCACTTGTTACCTCTCTCAGGATGCGTGAGTTATTGATTTTACAAGTAAGTAAAAATAATGAAGTATGAGAAACTTGCCCAGATATTAAGTAAATTATATAAAAAATTGTACAACTGTAATGTTAACTACAAATGACACTAATTAACCTTTGTATACGTTTAGAACAGTCATCATTGTATGTATCCCATTATAGTCTTCCCGTTAGTCTGTTTCTCTAAATGAGATGAATGGTACTGGAGAAATAACTTTCTTCGACTGCCTTTTTATGTTTCCTTAATTCTAAAGTGTTGGATATCATACGCATGACACAGTCTACTGGTGACCATTCTCCGTGTTTCACATAAGTTACATCTGTTCTTCATGAGCTCTCTCAACGAACTCCTTAGTTTCGAAACATATGTCGGTCAGAGATGGCGCTAAAGCAGAGATAAGAGATACAGTTTACTGATTTAATAAATGATAAAATTTTATATTTTATAGAGTATTTTGGTGTTCACAAAATATATTTTACAAATATTCTTTGAGAAATTAGTGCTTACATAATTTTTGTGAGGTGTTAAATTGACCTGTAGTTTCATCATGGATAGTATGTCCACGTGATTTACTAATTTTATGTCAGAGAAACACGAATATTAAAATTTGACGAACTGCTCTTCAGAACTTAACAAAGGAAAACACAAGACCGTATACAAAAAAATTATGTTGTGACGAAACTGTCTAGGACTGAGAGAACAGCAATTATATATGGAAAAGACGATAACTGGGTCTCGAAAAATGTAAATTAACTGTCCGATATGTTTCGTCTCTGGAAACTACAAAGGAAGTGATCGATGCCTTGCGTCACAACAACCTGCTGTGAACTATTTAATATCACAGGTAAAATTACAGATAACGTCACAGCTCTCTACATCTACATCTGCATCTACATGTGTGACAGAGGGTTCCCTGTACCACTACTTGTCATTCCTATTCCTGTTCCATTCGGGAACAGGCCGAGGGAAAAACGAATGTCTATATGTGTCCGTAATAACTCTAATTTCTCTTAACCTATCTTCGTGGTCCTTACGCGAAATGTACTTTAGCAGCAAAAGAATCGTTCTGCAGTCAGCTTCAAATACTCAGTAGTGTTCCTAGAAAAGAATGTCACCTTCCCTCCAGGGATTCCCATTTCAGTTCCTAAAGCATCTTCGTAATACATGCGTGTTGATCAAACCTCCTGGTAACAAATTTAGCAGCCTGTCTCTGAATTGCTTAGATGTTTTCGTTTAATCCGACCTGATGGGTATCGCAAACACTCGAACAGTACTCAAGAGTGGGTAGCACTGGTGTTCTATGCGCGGTATCTTTTGCAAGTGAACGACATTGTCCTAAAATTCTCATAACAAACCGTAGTCGGCTATTCGCCTTCACTGCTACAACGCTTACATGCTCGTTACATTTCTTATCGCTTTGCAAAGCTACGTTTAGATATTCAATCGATGTGACTATGTCAAGCGGCTCATTAGTATTTCTCTATTCGAAAATTATTGGATTGTCTTTCCTACTCATCCGTATATATATATATATATTTTTTCACGTTTAGAGGTAGCTGCCATTCATTACACCAACTAGAAATTTTCCCTAAGCTATCTTTTATCCTCATACAGTTACGCAACGACAACACTTTGCCGCACACTATAGTATCATCAGCAAACAACCGCAGACTGCTGCTCACCCTGTCCACCAGATGATTCATGTATGTATAGAATAATATGTCCTATTACACTTCCCTGAGACACTCCTGACGACACCATGGATCCTGATGAACACCTGCCGTCGAGGACAACGTACTGGATCCTATAACTTAAGACGTCTTCGTGTTTCTAAGATATCTGCGAACCTATTTCGTATGATCTTACCTTCGTTAACAGTCTGCAGTGGGGCACCGTGCCAAACGCTTTCCGGAAATTTAGCAATACGAAGTCTACCCGCTGCCCTTCACCCATAGTTTGCAATATCTCATGTGAGAAAAGGGCAAGTGTAGTTGCACGCGAGCCACACTTTGTAAATCTGCACTGAGTCGGCTTCCCGACAGTCATTCTTCACACGCACTATTGGCGAGTGGAACGGGGTTGGAGGGATCAGATAGTCGTACCGAAAGTACCCTCCGCCACACACAATCAGGTGGCTTGCGGAATATGATGTAGACGTAGCTGTAGATTTGTGGACAGAGTCTTTTCGTCTTAAGCAAATTTATTATATTCGAATTGAGATTATGATCAAGAATTCTATAGCAAACCGATGTTAAGGGTATCGGTCTGTAATTTTGTGGGTCCTTTCTTTTAGTCTTCTTATATACAGGAGTCACTTGTACTTTTTTCCAATCATTTTGAATTTTGCGCTGGGTGAGAGGTTCACGATAGTGTACGAGGTGTGGCTAGAAAAAAACCGGACTAGTACTGGTGAAACAATAAAACGAATGCAATAAGGCTGAAAGTCGCGTGGCCTGTCACGTGACTCTCGCTCCACCTACTGCTCGAGTTTCATCTGCCTCCTGCACTCAGTCTACCCGTGGCGTCTGTTTTAAGTAGTTGACGTTTTGTCTGTGCGTCGGAAAATGTTGAGTGTACAGAAAGAACAACGTGTTAACATCAAATTTTGTTTCAAACTAGGAAAATCTGCAAGTGAAACGTTTGTAATGTTACAACAAGTGTACGGCGATGATTGTTTATCGCGAACACAAGTGTTTGAGTGGTTTAAACGATTTAAAGATGGCCGCGAAGACACCAGTGATGACACTCGCACTGGCAGACCATTGTCAGCAAAAACTGATGCAAACATTGAAAAAATCGGTAAACTTGTCCGACAAGACAACAAGTCAACTCCTGTTAACTCAGACACTGCTCTGATTGTTAAACGGCGATCTTGTCGAACAAGTTTACCGATTTTTTCAATGTTTGCATCAGTTTTTGCTGACAATGGTCTGCCAGTGCGAGTGTCATCACTGGTGTCTTCGCGGCCATCTTTAAATCGTTTAAACCACTCAAACACTTGTGTTCGCGATAAACAATCATCGCCGTACACTTGTTGTAACATTACAAACGTTTCACTTGCAGATTTTCCTAGTTTGAAACAAAATTTGATGTTAACACGCTGTTCTTTCTGTACACTCAACACTTTCCGACGCACAGACAAAACGTCAACTACTTAGAACAGACGCCACGGGCAGACTGAGTGCAGGAGGCAGATGAAACTCGAGCAGTAGGCGGAGCGAGAGTCACGTGACAGGCCACGCGACTTTCAGCCTTATTGCATACGTTTTATTGTTTCACCAGTACTAGTCCGGTTTTTTTCTAGCCACACCTCGTATGCTAAATAAGGGGCCAATGCCGCGGAGTACTCTTTGTAAAACCGAAACGGGATGTTTCCACAATCCTATCGATAGAATAATAGTGATAATAATAATGCATTGAGATGCGTACTAAACAGGATGCAGTTACCACACTCAGTGTTCAAAGGCATAATTAGTGGGACCGAGGTGATAATACATACAAATAGTAACCGAGTTTGGATATTATTCACAAAGCACGTTGTTAGTCCTACTGGTAACGTAAGGCCCTAACGAAATGTAACGGACCTGAAAAAGACAAGAATAATAGTTGGTACTAATCTATGGGACCTCTGGAGGAAGGCACAAAGAAAACAGGTTTCACATCTAGTAGATGAAGTGGTGTGAACAAATTCACGCCCACGATGTGGAAAGGGCTTCTTCCAAAGCTGAAGAGTCTTCCATTTCTACGATTGTATTACGTAAGTCCAAATGTTTTCTAGAAGACCCGCTGCAATCGCTGTTGACGATTAAGATATCAGATACCGTACCACCTGGACTATATTTACCAAATAAAAAATGCATGCCTCAACCCAGGATCGAGCCCTCCACCTCCTGCACGCTAACCCAAAACTTTATACATTACACTAACTGCTCAATAGAACCAATATGTGCTGGCAGAGGTAGTCACCGTACATGTTGTTACACCGTTGGCACATTGTTACTCTTTAACGTCCTTTTTCTGCTGGATGTACTCGCCAGACGAAATTTTGAGAGAAACATTTTTTATCGCTGGCATGCGATGTGTCGTGCTGCGAAGCCCGAGTGCACGAATTTCGTTTCACCCTGTATTTTCACTGGTTTCTCGCCTTCAGCAAGAAAAAACGTATAACAGAACGTTGTTCAACAGATGTTGACTTTCAAGCGGCCTCGCCATCTTGAAATGTATTTTTGAGGTTATAAACAAAACAATGTTGACACATCAGCTGATCAGGGCTCATCCCAGTGATGCCAACTTAAAGCCATAAAAGTACCAAACTTGCCCTGCTAACAGTTTTTTCCTAAGACCAATTTGTCTTTTTAATTATTGAATGTCCTATAACATGCACAAGAGCCAAGAGGGAATAATAAGAGTGGACGATCAAGAATGAAGCGCTCGGATTAAAAAGGGTGTAAGAAAGGGATACGATTCGCTAATGACATTGCTATCACGAGTGAAAGTGAAGAAGGATTACAAGATCTCCTGGCTGGAATGAACAGTCTAATAAGTAGAGAATATGAATTGAGAGTAAATCGAAGAAAGACGAGAGTAATGAGAAATAGCAGAAATGAGAACAGCTAGCAACTTATCAAGTACATGAAGTTAAGAAATTCTACTGCCTAGGCAGCAAAATATCCAGTGACGGCGGAGCAAGGAGAACATCACACTAGTGCTGGCAGAAAGGGCATTCCTGGCCAAGAGAAGTCTACTAGTATCCAACATAGGCCTTAATTCGAAGAAGAAATTTCTGAGAATGTACGTTTGGAGCACAACACTGTATGGTAGTGAAACATGGACTGTGAGAAAACTGGAAGAGAAGAGAATCGAAACATTTGCGATGTGGTGCTATAGACGAATGTTGAAAATTAGGTGGACTGATAAGGTAAGGAATGAGGAGGTTGTGTGCAGAGTCGGAGAGGAAATGAATATGTGTAAAACATTGAGAAGGAGAAAGAACAGGATGATAGGACATCTGTTAAGACATCAGGGAAGACTTCCCTGGTATTAGAGGGAGCTGTAGAAGGTAAGACCTGTAGAGGAAGACAGAGATTTGATTATATGCAGCAAAAAACTGAGGACGAAGGGTGCAAGTGCTACTCTGAGATGAAGAGGTCGGCACAGGAGAGGAATTCGTGGCGGGCCGCATCAAACCAGTCACAAGACCGATGACTCAACCAAAAAAAAGTAAATTTTCCTACAGTAGCAACCCTATTGATGAGTCCATTCTTTTGCCTACATGTATCGCGAAAGTGTTCATTTACTCCTAATTTTATATGGCTTTCTGCTTGTGTGAATCTATATTCCGCTTAATACGTCAAGTAAATAAGAAGAACGCGCATTTGTTTTCTTTCAACATATGTGTCAGCTATATTTCAATCAACATCACTTTTGAAAAGAAGGTTCTTCACACATTTTTCTCTTTGTGAAATGTTAATGACTTAAGAAACCTGTGATCTGCGTTCGTCTATAGAATTTACGACAATGTGCTGCCTCTAAGATCAACAGCTACGACTGCAGAATCGACAGTAATCGAAAGGAGTGCTGGCTACATTTTGAACGCGGTAATCGATTTGTCGGTAGAAGTTCCTCATCCATCATCGTTGCTGTCTCGTGTATGTCTTCAATGTGTTTGTGGTGCAGACGTATTTCAGATAGTTTCCTTACATGTACAAAGCGTCATTTGTGACGAGCGGCGAGGGATCCCGAATACGAGCTCGGAGCATAGCCGTCACTGTGAAGGTAAGAGCAACGGCGTAGCCCCAAGTTTACAAGAGCCGGCGCTCGGTAAACAACACGCGGTTGTACGCCTTGCCTCGGCTGACACATCTCTGGTGCCCGTTCAGAGGGCAATGACGGTGAATTCAAGTGGCTTACAAAATTCTGAGTTCGTAAAACTGGAAGACAACGCGTATAGCTTTTGAACGTTCCTATGTTTGGAAGGCAATCGTTTTGTCGTATATTCCGTCATCAGTTCTTATTTTCGCGTCAACTAGTGAGGTGGGCATAGTTCGTAAAAGGGCTATCATATATTTTCGAATTATCTAGGGGATGGAGCGTAGCACAAAAGTGATTTTTTGATTGTTTGTCAGATGACATAACTATTTCAGAAATATTATGGGAAGTAAATGTGGAAGGATCGAAAGTGTGAATTGTGAGTTACCTACAGTCGTAAGTTCGTATCGTAGCTCAGGAATAACTTAAACGTACATTCCAAACCTCTCCTATTTACATACGGTGTTCGGTAAAACTAGCTGGACTAACTCATTCACTCAGTCATTCATTCATTGATTCATTGATTCATTCGTTCGTTCGTTCGCTCGCTAATGTTTCGCAGGTCCTATCGAGGAAGAGGACCTTCTGGGATGTGGAAAGGGTAAATGTATGAATTAATAAAGGACAAGTAAATACTAGAAACTCTGTCTGTGTGCTTCGTTAACAATAAATTATCGCGATCGTCCTTAATGCTACTCGTGCCTACGCCAACTAACATTAATAGAATTGGAAAGGAAGTTACTATTTTGAAAGAAGAAAAAGCTGCCGCTAATTCCTTAGTTGTACAAAATAACTGCTGTGTGTCACCTATTAGTGACTTAATATTTGCTTGATTACAAAGGAAATAGTTGCCTGTATTTGTAAATACTGACACGTGTTCACAGTGCATTAGTACTTTTCATTCATCTGTACAACGACCAGCGCTTGTTGTCATGAAGTTGAATCCTTGAATCTATACGTTCACTAGATTGTTGAAAGGGTGGAGAATGTGGTTTGTTTTTAATGTTTCATGTACCAGTAGCTTGCTTTTTTAGATGTGATTTTCAGTTTCTTTGTACCAGGGTACATAACTCTAATCTGAACACTACAGGAGGAGTTTCACTATCGTGTTTGTTTGTTTGTTTGTTTGTATGTTTACAAGGGAATCTAATTCCTTGGTTGATTGCCATTGCGTGGGAGGGGTATGTTTTGGTGGAGGAGTAGAAATGGTACTTGCTGCTTATTTTTGTAGAAAGCGCATCTTATCGTCTTGTTAAGTCTAGAAGACTGGTCTTCCGATGTAAGGTGACACTTTCTCATAATAGGTAAATCTGTTGTCTTTTTATTGTAGCGAGGAGAATATAGCCGTTGCGTAAGAGTGTTCACCAGAGCCGTGTGGTTACAGCGTGACTTGCAGCGCGCCGTGCTGCTGCAGTGTGACTCTCAGACAGAACCAAGTGGTTCAGGCACCGGATCCGCTGTGGTCTCCCCCACTCATTCACTCTCCCCCTCCCCCATTCAGAGTAGTGGTAGTCGTGTCTTCCCTGAATTTATTGAGGCGAATGACGCGATGATTGCTTCCGGAGGAGGATGACAGACTTCCTTTCCAACTCTGTACAGTCACAGCTTGTGTATCATCAGCAAAGATGTCGTCCATGGCGCAACGTGGAAACTGTACTTTAGTTTTGTCACTAGTTGCGACATAGTCGCAGCAAAATCCACAGTGATCCAGGAACGGCTTATTGTGTTCCAGTGACGGACAATAGCCGGCCGCGGTGGCCGGGCGGTTGTAGGCGCTACAGTCCGGAACCGCGGGACTGCTACCGTCGCAGGTTCGAATCCTGCCTCGGGCATGGATGTGTGTGATGTCCTTAGGTTAGTTAGGTTTAAGTAGTTCTAAATTCTAGGGAACTGATGACCTCAGCAGTTAAGTCCCATAGTGCTCAGAACGATTTGAACCATTTGAACGGACAATATTTTACTTCTTGGCTTTAATTTTGGTCTTTGATAACCCTCTTCAGACCTCATTACAAACAAGTACTCGATCACATTGAGTCTACATGCGTAAATATAGTACACTCAAAGTAGTAAACAAACAAGCCTCGTCATTTTTATGGAAAGTGATAAGTACCACATATACTATTCGAAGAGACTTTGGCTCCATACGGTACCTTAGCAGACTTTTCAAGGGCTATGTTTCGTGTTGCTATGTATTCTTTGTGTGTTTTGAAATGTGTGCTGTAATACTGCAGTCTATGATCTTTACACCCAGTACTGGAGACAAAAGTAAAAACATGTAGAAATACTGAAGGCATTCTACTGTTACCGGCAGAGAACAGTAACTTCACTTTAATACATCCTGCGGTGTGAAAGGTGCTGTAACTCGAGTAATCTAATAGCCATCAACTATATACATTCGCCGTGACATTAGCGCTGTGGAAAGAAAACGGTCTTACATATGAAGCTGATAGCGTCCCAAAAGCACTCGGCGAATTTCTTACGCATTTCCTCCATCTGCAACGGTGGCGGGGATAACAATAAGCAAGGAGTTCGCTTGGGAAAGGTGTGTGCTTCGGAATTTAGTATTTTATCGCAGTTTTTGCTTTTGCATTGCATACCTTTTCGGAGGATGTAAATGAACCACTCTAACTGTATGTCCAGCGCGAAAATGGTGCAGCTTTGTATGTAAGTGCTGCTGAAAAATTAGCATAGTGAAAACGCAACAGAGAAACGAGGCAGTGGCATTGGTGATCAAGGATACCACGCGAAGTGGGCAAATTGCGGACAGACAATGGCGATAGCTTGTGATATCCTTAATTTCTCACAGTTAAAAAGTTAGCGGTTTTCAGTCATCCCTACTCAAAACTATCGATTGCCTACGCAGCTGCACGGCAAGACGATTTGCAAGATTAGTCTCGAGGGCCTTGTAGCAGTCACCTATCTGTCGCATCTGCAGGATACAGAAATTTAATTTCAGTTAAAATCGGTCATAGAAGAGAGGGCGTTATTAGGCACAAGAGATAGTGCGGTACATGAAAATACAGAACGAGTGACGATGACACAGTGACTCTTATCGCTACTGACAGAATGCGTTTTTCCATTCCTAGTTGGTTTTCTAATTCTGGAAGCAGCTGTTCACTGTTTTTGCGAAAACTTCACGACTTTTGTTAAGTAGAACTGGACTTCAGTGCTAGCAAGCAAAGTCTTTGAAAATTTGTTCTGTAGGTGGGATTTGGATTTAAAATTTGCCAGAATGAACGCGTCATGAGTCGAATAGGACGACATCCTTTAAATAGAGGCAAAGTAAATTAAATTTTTACTAAAAGCGTGGAGCATCAGATTTAATGCGGACACTGGTTTATTTAGGCTAAACATGGATTCATATACATTACATTGTGAATGAATGTTAGTATGCGAACAGTATTCTCACGGAATGTTTAATTGTTGCGCTGTGTACGGCGCTGGCATATAAACTTGTAGCGTTTCACAATACTGGAGTGAGCACTATTTATGCCTACCTACCCATGTTACTTGGGCATAAACCCAGCCGTGTTATGATAAAAGTCCTCAGTTCACTTTCCTGAGTTATAATAGTCGCGTTCGAATAACTGAAATTTGTTTGTTTTTGCAAGTTTTTCACTGAAACAGTCAGACTGGTGCAACTGCTTATTACTAATCATCTTTCGTTTACATTAATTATGCGATTTTTTCGTCAGTGTAGAGTACTGAAATTTGGGAAATACATTTGCCTAGGTAACATATTTGAGAGATTAACATTGAAAGATCAAAGGTTAATGTGCGCGCGAGATAAGCCATTACAAATGAGAAATGCAGGTATATTAATGAGCGGTTTGTGGTATACAAGCATGCAAACGCGCGTGCATTGTGTTGTACAGGTGCTGGGTGTCAGTTTGTTCTCTCCTTGTTGCACTTCGTCGGTCAATGCAGGGACCGTTAATGCTGGTTATGGAGGACGCTAGAGTCGTCATCGTCCTTATGACGATCCCACACGTGCACGGTTGTAGAGATAAGAGTATATGGTGATCGAAGAAGGCCAGAGAAACACGTCAACACTTTGTAGAGAATGTTGCGTTACAAGAGCCGTATGTGAGAGAGCTTTATCCTGTTGGGAAATACCTCCTCGAATGCTGTTCATGAATGGTAGCACAAGAAGCCGAATCACCAGACTGACGTACAAATCTGGAGTTAGGGTGCATGGGATAACCACGAGTGTGTTCCTGCTGTCATATGATATCGCTCCCCAGATCATAACAGTTGTAGGACCAGAGTATCTAGCACGCAGACGGGTTGATTGCATACCCTCAATTGGTCTGCTTGTAACCAATAGACGGCCATCACTGGTACTGAAAAGGGCATGTTTTCGCGACGGTACATTATCGTCACCACCTCTGCCAGCAGTCATGTACGGTGGCTACATTCCTGTCAAGTCTTCCTACAATATCGCAGAAGTAACATCCAGCTTGTCGTAGCCCTATTACAGGACCTCGTTCAAACTTAGCCAGGTGTTGGTAACGGCCTCTCTGTCGCCTTAAAGCCACTGTAGATTAACATCAGCTCAGCACGTCCAATCTCAAAGATAACCAACGCTCACCATCGTTAAGAGTGTTTAAAGCAAACCTCTTATGCGACTGGCGTGGAATAAGAACAGGCATCATCTTTCAGATGTAGAAACACGCCTACCAACTCTCGTTTATATCGCACAATTCCTTCTTCGTTTTGCGATTTTTTTCCGTCGGTGTATATTCGGTTTAATATTTGCCAATACATGCCGCGAGAAATGCTCATACTTAGTTAGGTACTTCTCTTTTGTTACCGATGTCGATAATCCATCTAGATATGCAAAACTGAATCAGTTTTCTTCTTACGGTAGCAATGGATACTCGCCCCAAACCACCGGGCAAAATGTTGCGACTTTTGTGTTACCAAAGTCCTTCTCCTGTGTTATCTTCCTGAATTCTAAGAAATAGTACTTTGCATTGAATTTGCATTTCGTCATGTATTAAAAGTTGTTTCAGAAGCTACTTCTTTATTTGACGATTTTCTATATCAATGAAACGCACGCTGATAAAATTCGTTACTAATGACGTTTTCTGACTACTGAGACTGGATACACAGCAAATGCAATACACAAAAGATCAAAATGGCGTGTCATTTTACTGTTAATTAAATAATTTCTTGAGAAGAAACTAACAGCAGGTCTGAAACTGAAAGTTTTCGGTCGGTGTGTGTTTGGACTCGTAGCAGCGAGACGTGGACTTTAGATTAGGAAACCATTAGGAAATCGAGGTTTGCTAAGCTAGCAATGGATATTGTAAGTATAAGAAAAGATGTCTAACCCTGTATATAGAAAATATGTCCTTCGTCTCAGTACATATATTTTATTTCTGTTATAGTCAGTTCGATAGCTCGTATCAGTAATCCTAAACGCTTCTCTATCTGTCTCGAATGCTTGTTTTGAGAAATTTGGCGTGTATGTTATGTTAGTCTAGCAACAGAACTGCTACGTATAAATCAATTTGTGAGATCAAATAACAAGTGCATATAGGCTTGTTCCAACATATAGAATAACTATATAGTTAGACCAGGGGACAAGTAAGGGCTTGTGGTACCCAGAAATGCTGCATGGTCAACTATACAGATCGTCCGTACGAATAACGGCTACTCCAATAATATTCAGTACTTATCCACTTTAAGTTGTAAAGGAAATCCGCTATTAAGTTGAAATAGGAAGATAACAATAAGACTCGGTATCTTCCGAACAACTGCCGCTTCCACATGAATATAGTTAACCACACCATCCTTTGTAAACAACACAGTCCACGATTTTGCAGTCCAACCAATAGTGAATAACTTAGTAAAGACTATATTGATCTTTGGTATTGTTTCTGACCAGTGCAGTATCACACTAAAATACCTGGTTACCAACGCCACGTCACGTAAGTTCAGCACTGTGTATGGTAGACATAGCAATAATCTGTCGGTGATCCATTTTCAGAGCGATCTTGGTATTTTGTGAATATTATGGCTATAAATAGTAAATTAAATTTCTGACTTTGTGCAAATCGCCCATGAATATTCGGCTACAAAAACTTTCTAGCTGCCGATAATATTAAACGAAGACTGTATCTCTCATTCAGTAAGCAGGAAGACAGAACGTATAGATACATTACGAGCTAGCTTCTCTATAAATTATTACTGATGCTCAAAAGAGAAATTTTTATTCTTTCAACCTTTCATTTACCATTTACCGCGTATTATACACTTTGCGTTACTACTGAATAGGTTTCATTGCCTTCTGCTTTGAAATTACTAACTAGCTGGAAAAAGATAGCCGGCCGTGGTGGCCGAGCGGTTCTAGGCGCTTCAGTCTGAAACCGCGCGACCGCTACGGTCGCAGGTTCGAATCCTGCCTCGGGCATGGATGTGTGTGATGTCCTTAGGTTAGTTAGGTTTAAGTAGTTCTAAGTTCTAGGGGACTGATGACCTAAGACGTTAAGTCCCATAGTGCTCAGAGCCATTTGAACCATTTGGAAAAAGATATGTCAATAACAGAGTCATAGTCCAACTATCTTCTTTAGCTTAGCGAATTGCACGAGAACATTTCCTTAACTTTGTATAGTTTGTGTTTACACCGTTCAAGATATTACTACTACTACTACTACTACTACTACTACTACTACTACTGTTTCCACTGAAGCTTATATCCTAGGAGCTAGTTTCACAATTTCACAACTTCCACAAACGTCACGTCATTTTGACGTCACACGTAATATCGACGACCGCATTATCGGCCGTAGAGTTTCATTAGCTTTCGCTGTGGGCTTTTCACAAGACTTCATGTGCGCGTACTGGAGATTTGCAAAAACATCGTTCTTGGAATGATTTATTATAATTGTTGCTACAACAAAATATCACATAACTATTTATCGATGGTTAATGCCTTATTACTGTCAATAATTTACAAATTAAGCATGGTACACTCTTGTTTCGCAGTATGCCATTTCAAGAAAAGGGAGTATTAAAAATTTATCACAAACACATCACTATCATTAAACATTACTTAATAACGCATCAACGTCATAAACCTTAAAGAGAAAACACGGTAACCGAGACAGAAGACAAAATTCACATGGTAGTGTTTGTGTAATGGATGTCATGCTTTCTGGAGTCGAAAGTTGTGGGTTCGCATTTTATCACATATAATTTTTGTTTTATATTAGCGTTGTTGACACGTTCTGGGAACTTCTTATGAATATAAAACAAGTATGTTCTGCAATAAACGATGTTAATTACATTCCGTCTGATTTGAGAACAAAGGACAAAATAAATATCCAGCGATTTCCAAGTGAATGGTTTGACAGGAACATGAGGAAAGCTTAAATTGCTGCGAGTGAATCGAGGAGTAATACGTCATATTCTTCCTTGTGACTAAGTTGACAGCCGATCATGTGGTCGTCAATGTTGCGCGTGATGTCAAAATGACGTAAAGTTTCTGGGAAGAAGTGTGAAACGAGCGTTACTTCTTTTAATCAGAGTTTGCTATAATCTCTAATCGCTTAACGCATTGCACGGTATTTTACTTATTACTTTGATTGATTAATATTTTTTATTTATATTTGACACACTATGATTTACTTCCTTTTCAGTGAAACTGAACCCCAGATAAGGGGAAAAAAATCACAAATAGGAAAAACAAGTTTTATTTTTTCTCTTTTATACTTTATTAAACAATATTATCCATTACATAAGACGCTTTGCAAGAGGGACCGTCTCCCCCAAAATATTAATATAGCCTATTCGAAAATAAAACTTTTCATTTCTATTTAACCCCTCAAAACAATGTTGAGCATATTCAGGCGTTGGGATCTATCTGATCAAACACCCACTAATGTAGTCGTAGACTGGACCTCTCGACACCTGTTTCTTTTAAGAGAAAAGTGACGCTGTTAATGCTTCAATCGATGGTTCCTCCTCTTACAAACTTTTACAATTCAATTGAGGCTTAAGATAGTTCTCTGCTGGGGTAAATTCAAAACTAGCTTACAATTGCCATTTTGCAACTAGATGGATATTGCTAAACGATAAGCTTGCCTTAGAGTCGACGTAACGTACTCAAAGCTTCCTTCACCATTCAACAGCATCACCAGAAACTAGTCAATAACCATAGTGTTCTGAGCAATATTACCATCAACAACACCGAAAACCACTCGGCTACCTTAGTGTAATGCGCAGTATTACCAGTCTACGGAACCAAATCCGAGTCAAGCCGATTCCTAAATCAGTCATCAATGCTAGACAATGATGCGTCTAATGACCTCAAAACAACAATCGGTAGCTGAATTCCACCAGACCACAAACCATCTTGTTATGTCTCAGCTTTTAACATCTCTAAAGATGATCATCGAATTTTACACGATACACCATCCGTCACGGGACCCTGGTTTAATGAAACTATTCGTTATGGCCTTGGCTAAATTTTTCGAAAAGTCTTGCTCTGATTGGTACCTCGACGAGACACTAGCACCTTACAACCAGCTATCCACGGTGCAATTCTCTGCCAGTCATCCAAACTGGTACCACATCTGACCCGCTACTCAGTAAAACCTGTCCGTTTAGACCACTTGAAAGCCACCCTGAACCATTAAAAGGAACAGTTGAACAGCGTCACTACTTGTTTCAATAATTAGTTAATTGTCTCCACCGTGGGGTGATGTTTCTGATGGCCACATCGCTCTCGTTGCTTGTTCTCTGGTTTGCAGCCCTCTGCCTAGCGGGACAACATATGTCCACCACGAAACGGCGAATTCTTCACACTTCAGCTATCTATAGCAACATTTTTGATAGACAAAGTCAATAGCATATTTATAATAATAAAACACACATGATTAGCTATTTAATAAATGATATGTAATTAGTTAAGGCGATCCACTTACCCATGTCGTGCCACGTGTATTGCCACCTCACAGTATGCGGATGCTGGGGAAGATAAATGGTTCAAATAGCTGCGAGCACTATGGGACTTGACATTTGAGGCCATCAGTCCCCTAGAACTTAGAACAACTTAAACCTAACTAACCTAAGGACATCACACACATCCGTGCCCGAGGCAGGATTCGAACCTGCGACCGTAGCGGTCGCGCGGGTCCAGACTGAAGCGCCTAGAACCACGCGGCCACAGCAGTCGGCGGGGAAGATAAGGAGAACCAAGAAAAGTAGAGGGATCAATAAAGAGATTGCAATGGCAGACGGCGCGGCTGCCCCGAGTACACGTGAGAAACGCAGGGCATGCAAAGTCCTGGCGGAAACTTTGTCCAACGGTGGATGTCGACAGGGTGGTGGTGATCTAATAAAAACTATTGCAGTGAAACGATGATGATGACATCTCTTAATATTGTAGAATCATGATTGATCCACAGTGAACGTCTTATTTTCCCATATAGTTCAGTTTATAGACATCAGACGAACGATGTGCAGTGACAAGTTCAACTATATGGTGAAACCATGAAGCTTAAACAGTGGACCCAGGTGCTGTAGCTATGATTATGATGTCAACGAACCGTCTTTCCACGATACTATCGTTGGTTGTTTTTCTCGCTGGCAGTCTGCAGTTGCATAAAGTATTTAGAATGTCTCGATAACTATACTGATAATTACAACCAAAACCTTGCCGCCTTCTATTTCGTACAGAGGAAGGTGAGTAGATAATACGACAGGTAAATATCAGTTACTCCGGACGACCTGTGCGTACACAGAAACGTTGAGAAATTCGTAGGAGGACTGCTGGCGTGGTGGAAAGAAATGCGTTCCGAACGGCAGTTTTGAGGCCCTCAGCTGTGTGCTGACGACTGTGGGCGCCTCTCTGACTGTGTTCCCACGGTGCACAGCCACGGGGCTCAGGGGAGGACGGCGGGAGGTGCCGTAAACACTGGCGGCCTTCTGCCACATCGGAAGGGAATTCCGGTCCACTTCCTGCAAAATGTGCTGCTGCCCCACCTGGTGGCAGCTAGATTCGTCCAAGAAGAAAGAAACACACATAAACTAGTCACGTAGCACGGCTAGATGTGTTTAACGTAATCGCAACCACTCTGTGTCTTCGAAAAAATATGGACCTATGAAACTCCTAGCACACATTGCAGCCCATGTAATCACAAGCTATGCTTAATTTACAATTGAAGAAAGGACATCCCGTTTGCTTACACAAGAACGCGCATGTCTGACTTTCGCATAACTTGAAATGGTGGTGCAGCTACACTAAATCGAATCTCGAAATTGTATTAGTCCAATCAACGAACACTAAAACGTTTCGTCTGGGGGGGAGAAAAAACGGTGTAGTCAAAATTTTTGTGTAGTGGTAGGGCGGGGTATTGGGAGGGGGAGGATGGGGGCAGAGGTGAGAAATGGTAAGGAACAAGATACTAAAAGTCACGATCGGTGTGTGTGTGTGTGTGTGTGTGTGTGTGTGTGTGTGTGTGTGTAGTTGGCGAGGCGATGATGATCTTTACAGGAAATGCTCAGTATGTCCACCATCACTCCTCAACAATAGCTGTAGTCGAGGAATAATGTTGTGAACAGCACTGTAAAGCATGTCCGGAGTTATGGTGAGGCATTGGCGTCTAATGTTGTCTTTCAGCATCCGTAGAGATGTCGGTCGATCATGATACACTTGCGACTTCAGGTAACCCCAAAGCCAATAATCGCACGGAGTGAGGTCTGGGAACCTGGGAGGCCAAGCATCATGAAAGTGGCGGCTGAGCACACGATCATCACCAAACGACGCTCGCAAGAGATCTTTCACGTGTCTAGCAATATGATTGGGGTGGAGCGTCATCCTGCATAAACATCGTATGTTCCAGCAGGTGTTAATCAGCCTGGCTAGGGATGATGAGATTCTGTAACATATCGGCGTACCTCTCACGGTAGCAGTTACAAAACCAGAATCACGCATTTCCTCGAAGAAATAAGGCCCGATAACTGTAGATGTGGTAAATCCAACCCATGCCGTGACTTTCTCGTCGTGCAATGGAGTTTCCACGACAGTGCTAGGATTTTTGGTAGCCCAAATTCTGCAGTTGTGGGCGTTGACAGACCCTCGGAGCGTGAAATGAGCGTCGTCGGTCCACAACACGTTACTCAACCAACTTCCGCCATCTTTGGAAACGCCCACACCGCAGATGCCCTCCGCTTTACTAAATCGCCAGGTAACAGTCCATGATGCCGATGGATTTTGTACGGATAGCATCGGACGGTACGCCTAAGTGCCAACCAAACAGTAGTGTATGAAATGCCGGTGTGACGTGCGACTGCACGAGCGCTGACTTCCCCGTGCACAGACGAACCCGCTACAGTCTCCATTTCTTCCTGAACTGTCTCAGCAGCATTAAGCCTTGTGCTCGGTCTGCCACTACTGGCTCTATCGTCTAAACAACCCGTGGCCTCGAACTTCGAAATCATTCTCGCCACAGCTGCATTTGTCAACGGACCTTTACTCGTTCGAATCCACTCCCTATGGCGATAGGATCGTAACACCGAACTAGCACATTCCCCATTCTGATAATACAGCTTCACCAAAAGCGCCTTTTCACGTAACATCGGGAGGACGACGATTCAATCCCGTCTCCAGCCATCCTGATTTAGGTTTTCCGTGATTTCCCTAAATCGTTTCAGGCAAATGCCGGGATGGTTCCTTTGACAGGGCACGGCCGATTTCCTTCCCAATCCTTCCCTGACCCGAGCTTGCGCTCCGTCTCTAATGAGCTCGTTGTCGACGGGACGTTAAACACTAACCACAACCATCAGGTAACATCAACAAACTGCGACTGCTGGCGCATATCTCTCTCTCTCTCTCTCTCTCTCTCTCTCTCTCTCTCTCTCTCATTACAGCTCCTTTTATACACGATTCTCATGCGCAGTCACTGGCGTTTTGCTGTCCAGCGCCATCTGTCGGACATTTTGTGAACTTTGTTTCTTTTTGGTTCTAATAAAACCTCATGTCATTCCAAGCATGTGTCATTTTTCCCTCTCTATCCTCATTATTCCGTGGTTTATTAAGTTTTCAAATTTATACTGACTTTTTGATCACCCGGTACATTATTTTTTCTACAAAAAATATAGTACTTTTCCTACGACTAATAGTTCCCACATTTGAAAGAGTTGGAAAAATAATTAATAAAATTAGTGTTTTATCGGTATAAAATAAATGTATATTTTTAAGTAACGCTGTAGAACTGTCGTAAGATGTAATTTGTTTTCAGGCGGTGTAACAGGGTGGAAAGGCGGGGGTGGCGGTTAGAAGCCTGAGTGGAAAGTAGGTCGCCTGATTGTAGTCATCTCTTCCCTTCTTCATCGGTCTGCAAAATGAACCGCAAGGAGGCAGTTCTCTATTCTCTCTACCGCACTACGTCACAAAAAGCAACTGCAGTTATAAGTTAAAGTTATACCGACCCTTCTGCAGCTCTCCTTATGAATCTTTGGCGAAGCAGTGCGAGGATACTTCTGCCGGCAAGATGTTTATTTCCCAAAGACGTGTTAACACTACACTGTATGCAGACATGCGTTGCTAACAATATAAACACAAGAAAAGCGTATGGGCAGATTGTAAGTTCTAAGCTGCTAGAGGCTAAATTTATTATTAGTCATCCTGTACGCCAATTCTGGTTTTCTTCCGGGAAACGCAATCTCTTCCACCACGAATTCTGCTCCCTTTTCGCTTTACAGACAGGCTATACTTCCCCAGCATTTCCTGTCCAGTTCTCTTATGTAAAGAGACAAAATAACTTCTGTACGTGCGGTGTCTGTTCTTTTGGGCATGTCCAACACCATTTATTGATCCATTAGCCACTAAGAATTGGTACAGTCTTTAGTAGCGACGGGTAACAGTCATAACAACCCGCAGCAGCTGTTGAGAAACATTATTCTATTCTACACTTGGCTGTGATGTATTCTCTATTTACTGGACGAAGTAAGCAGGAAAGAGCGATACAGTCTTTTGTGCATACATCTGACAGGTGACATACTTGTTGTTCTTCTCAGTCTGTACTAGTTCTTATGCAGCTCTCCACGACCCTGTTAAAGTTATTTCATCCATCATTAACTATTTCACCCCATTTACACTTGAATCTAGAGCTTTGATCTCTCTTCCATTTTTACCTTCCTCTACCCACACATTGCTTCCATTATCACTCCGACTTCATGCCTCAGGAAGTTTACTATGAATCTATGTAGTCTTTTAGTCAATTTGGGCTATAAAGCCCTTTTTCCCCAACACAGTGCAGTACTGTACTGTACCATTTCGTTAGTTACTTCATGAATCAGTCCAATTTCAGTACTTGACGTTTAATAACCTCCTCTAGTCTGTACTGATACAACACGGCTCGTTTCCATGTAGGTCTAAACCCCAGATAAATACTTTATGAAAAGACTTTCTAATACTTGGATCTGTATTCGATGTTACCAAATTTCTCTTTCTCAGAAACTCTTTCCTCACTACTGTTAGTCTGCATTTTACGCCCAGTTTGCTTCTGATATCAGTTACTTTTTTTTTGGCCATACAATAGATTTAATCTGCTTTTACTGTCTTATTCCCCTCATCTAATTCCCTCAGAATTGCCTGAATTAATTCTACTACACTCCTTTGCCCAATGTTTTTACTTCTGTTGATGTTCATCTTATAAGCTTATCTAGAGATACTCTAAACAAACACCAGCAAAGTTACAATCCTGCGGGCCACACCAGTCAATATGAAAGAATTGTCATTGGAACACGAAAGAAAATACTTCCCGTTTCTATAACCACGTGAGTCTTACATCGGATGTCAGTGACAACAACAAAATGAATTGTTTCAAACCAGCTGAACTACGAGTGACAATTGTCTTTTACTTCGCTTAACCTTACTCATACGTTCTGTTGTCAGAAAAACTGTGTTGCGAGATAGTATAACTCGATAAATTGTAACTTTGTTTTCCAGATCTTTAAATAGTACCTGTAATTACCTCTAGAAAGAAGCTGACATTGTTTTTCAGAAACGCCACCACAGATGGTATTGTACGAAGTCAGATATTAAAATATGCAAGTGGAACTACTTTCTAGTTAGTAATGAAATACATATTTACATACTTGGTATCTGAATTATACATTGGCTATGCCTTTTGTTTCCACTCTAAGCGATAGTGACACGTAATTAGTTATGTCAACACGAAATTAAATATAGTGTTTTCAGGAATTAACTGCGCTTACAAATAATTAGTCATTTTCACAACAGAGGCTCATCTACTGGGACACCCTAGGGATTGTGCTAGTAAATATTTATACCACACAAAATGTTTCTGGAGCACGAATTTGTTTTGCTATTTGTAGGAACAAGACCAAGAGCGACTGTAGATTTCGTAGGTTACCTGAAGGACGGAAGTTTTCTGGTCGATGTGGGCGTCTTCTGATGCATTACGGTGTCGATCAGATACTTCCTTGGTTCGGACATCCTAAAAGGAAATGACATAAGCTTCATAACTGAAAACAACAATCTTTAAATAATAACCTTTAGCAACCTACAGACCGATACAAACTTCTTATGCACGGAATCTGCAAGCCAGCTATAGTTCCCTGATCACAGAACAGAGTTATACGTCCAAATATTATAGAGTTCATTTAACTTTACGACGTATTCAATCTCATAGCCTGTCCTGTATTAACTGTATCAAAAGCTCAAGTACTTCTTTTGCTGTAAGTGAACAAAACTTAGATAACGGTGTGAGCGTATGATCCTCACAGCATGCGGACTGTTTTAATATGAACTCATAGACACTTTCCTAAAACAGGACAGCCGGACCCACCTTTATGGAGGAAGTCATTGATGATGTGAGAGATGTTGCTGCACCAGAGGAATCAAACCACAAGAAACGAAGGAACCGACGCCACAAGTCGCAAGAGGCCAGGTATGTGTCACTAGATTTAATACGTCGGAAATTCATTGACTGAAGGTACCTAAACTGGTTTTTCTTGGATAATACTTAATAATTTCATCGTAAATTATATCATTGCAGTTAAATCTTAAGAGCAATCAAATGATTCGATAGTGAATGCCTACCAAGTTTTTCCATGTAGTGGATGCCTTTTTTCACCTTGACAAGGCCAAAGGTATCGCTTAGAGACTAAATATACAACGGCAGCTGTGCTGTGGCGGCTGCAGACTGATTAGGCGCAGTTTCCGATTCAGAGCTGAGAAAGATTCTTCAGACAGGTCGCAACAGAAGAACGTCGTCGCACAAGGAAGAACCTCGGACCCAAAACCTGATGTCATTTTCATCGCTATCCAACAGCACTACGTACATGTAAACCCCCCAGGGCGTCCACAAATCTTTTGTGGATATGTGCGTGGCGAGCACGGGGCTCCAAGCTATTGCAGCCTTCTTTCTCTCCAGGGCGGCATTTCCTTTCCCTTCCCCTCCTTTCCCCTCCTTGCTCCTTTCCCGTCGCCCTCTTCTCTCCCTCTTTTGGTGTCCTTGCTTATGTTGGCCCCCGCTATCCTCCTGGTTCTGTTGGTTTTACAATTCGGCTTAGTTGCATAATCATCTCCTCCTTTTGGCATTCCTTGGTCCCCCTCTGGGGTTTGACCTCCATTACAAAATTTCTCCACCATAGTGTGAGCCATTTGGGGAGGAGCACCTTACCTAGTGTCTCCGACGTGCGCCTTCCTAGTACATTCCACCTTTTCTTTCACGTCGTTTTCTGATACTAGGGTGCATAGCCAGCACGGTAGCCAGCCCGTGTGGTGGGGTCGCTAGGTACCCTTTTGGTTGAGCCCTCTGAACACACAGGGATCACACTTCCGATACCTGAGCTGTGACCTCCTCATGCACGCCTTGGAGTGGTTGCTCGTCATCCTGGAGCATCGGAACTCCCGGCAATGGCCACTGTGCCAGACAGCCCTTGCTGTGGCTCGGTGGCGCACGTGCGGAGAGCCCCTGACTGGAGTGGGTGGTATCAGGGCGGGCGCTATGCAAATGAAACGCATACGGGTCCAGAACTCTGGCTGTTCTTCTGCGGCCGTCTCTCTGCGTGGAACTGATTCTTCAAGTGCTGTTTCTCTTGCACCTTCGGCCTTCCCTTCCGTGGCTACCCCCTGGGAAGAGGGTCAGGCCCGTCGGCTAGGGGCGAAACCTTTCCCCTGTTATCTAGTTTGCACCAGGACTGATGGAGATACTTTCACCAATAGCAAACCTTTATTCTTTATGCAACATATTGAAGACAAGTTTGGTGAGGTGGACTCCCTGAGCAAGATGCGGTCAGGTTCGTTGCTGATCAAAACTTCTTCAGCTTCCCAATCTGCGGCCCTTTGTGCCTGTACCCATCTTGGCACGATTCCTGTGTCTGTTACCCCTCACCAGTCTCTAAATATGGTACAAGATGTGATTTTTCACAGGGACCTCATCCTTCAAACTGATGAGGAACTTTGGGACAATCTCGGGCAGTGGGGTGTTCACTTTGTTCGGCGTGTGCAGAAGGCTCCTAAAGACAATTGCATTGATACTTGTGCCTTTATCCTGGCCTTTGAAGGGGATACCCTCCCTGAGAAAGATAAGATTATGGTCTATCGCTGTGATGTGAAGCCGCACATTCCACCTCCTATGAGGTGTTTTAAGTGCTTGCATTTTGGACACATGTCTTCCCACTGTTCAGAGGCCCCTCTCTGTGGTGACTGTGGACGTCCACTCCATGAGGGGAGTCCCTGTGTTCCCCATCCTGTGTGTGTAAATTCTCATAGTAGTCATTCTCCGCGTTCACCAGATTGCCCAGTATATAAGAAGAAAAAAAAAAAAGATACAGGAGTATAAGTCCCTCGATCGTTTAACCTACACAGAGGCCTGTAAGAAATATACACGTCTCCACCCTGTGTCCTTGACATCTAGTTACGCCTTGGTTTCATCTTCACCCCTTCCTCCCCCTTCCTTACCCCATCCCGGACCCTCTCCTCCCCCCTCCCCTGCTGCTCCCACACCTTCTCCTCTGGGCGATGCTCCCCCTCCCCAGCTGGAAAAGTGTCCCACTCCTTCGGCGTCTGCCGGTCAAGGACGCCTCTCCCGGGATGCCCCTTCCTAGCACCTTTGAGGACAGAGGTCTGCTGCCGCACGACGACCGCGAGAGCCGCGGTCTGTCGGCCCCCAGGTCGCTCGGTCTCTTTCTGTTCCTGATCTTGCTGCAGCTGGCACCTTTATCCCCCCTGCGGGTCCGGGGATTAGAATAGGCCCGCGGTATTCCTGCCTGTCGTAAGAGGCGACTAAAAGGAGTCCATCCCCCTCACGGGGGTAGTTAGCGCCTGCGTCCGGAGACGGACGGTTCCACGACCTATCATCGTGGTCTTTTTGGTTTTTCACTTCTCGTTTCTTCCTTCCTTTTGTTGGTTCCTTTCTTTGCTCTTCTCCACCTCACTGTCTTCCTTACTCTTTCCCTTGACTTCTCCTTGCCTTCTCATTGCCTTTTTCTCCTTGCCTTCTCATTGCCTTTTTCTCCTTGCCTTCTCATTGCCTTTTTCTCCTTGCCTTCTCATTGCCTTTTTCTCCTTGCCTTCTCATTGCCTTTTTCTCCTTGCCTTCTCATTGCCTTTTTCTCCTTGCCTTCTCATTGCCTTTTTCTCCTTGCCTTCTCATTGCCTTTTTCTCCTTGCCTTCTCATTGCCTTTTTCTCCTTGCCTTCTCATTGCCTTTTTCTCCTTGCCTTCTCATTGCCTTTTTCTCCTTGCCTTCTCATTGCCTTTTTCTCCTTGCCTTCTCATTGCCTTTTTCTCCTTGCCTTCTCATTGCCTTTTTCTCCTTGCCTTCTCATTGCCTTTTTCTCCTTGCCTTCTCATTGCCTTTTTCTCCTTGCCTTCTCATTGCCTTTTTCTCCTTGCCTTCTCATTGCCTTTTTCTCCTTGCCTTCTCATTGCCTTTTTCTCCTTGCCTTCTCATTGCCTTTTTCTCCTTGCCTTCTCATTGCCTTTTTCTCCTTGCCTTCTCATTGCCTTTTTCTCCTTGCCTTCTCATTGCCTTTTTCTCCTTGCCTTCTCATTGCCTTTTTCTCCTTGCCTTCTCATTGCCTTTTTCTCCTTGCCTTCTCATTGCCTTTTTCTCCTTGCCTTCTCATTGCCTTCTTCTCCTTGCTTTCTCATTGCCTTCTTCTCCTTGCCTTCTCTGGTCTCCGCCTCGGCGTTTGAGACAGTCTGTCCTCTTTCTCCCTCTCTCTCTTCTTTTTCCTCTTCTTCCTTCCTCCCTGTGCGTGCCTGAAGGCCGACCCACGCGTTCGCACGCGTAGCCGGTGACGGGGTAACGCGTAAGTCCCCGCCCTGGGTAGACATGTAAGGCACGCGCGTACCCCCTGGTAAAGGCCAGGCCCGGGGAGGGGTGATTGCCTGAGCTGATACCTTCTGACCATGCCGATTGGTCCCTCCGTCTGTTTCTCGGGAGGTGTGACCTGAGGTGTAAACATTCACCTAAGGCGGGAGTGCCCTCTGAGAGGGTCCCCACAAGGAAGGAGCGCGCCATCGGAGACGCTGGCAATCATGGGGGATTCCTCCGCAATGGATTCTACTCCATCTCTTTCGACTTCGACCCAAAAACGGAAACGTGACCAGCCAACAGTGACAAAAGTACTACCGCCTGCCCCACAGTTCCTCGTAGTTTCTCGATCTGAGGACGGAAAGGATTTTTCCTCTGTCAACCCTTTCGTTATTCAGAAGGGCGTAGATGCCATAGCGGGATCTGTCAAATCTTGTACCAGGTTGCGTAACGGCACCTTATTACTAGAAACTGAGAGTGCCTTTCAGGCACAAAAACTGCTTCGGGCCACCCTCCTGTACACGTTCCCTGTCCGGGTGGAGGCCCACCGAACTTTGAATTCGTCTCGTGGTGTAGTCTATAGTAGCTCCCTCGACGGATTGACTGACGAGGAGCTTCAATCATTCCTCGCTGAGCAGGGCGTGACGGCTGTCCATAGGGTCATGAAAAAGGTCAACAATGACCTTGTACCGACCCGGACAATTTTCTTGACCTTCGATAGTGTTAAGCTGCCATCGCGCATCAAGGCGGGCTACGAGGTTATTTCTGTTCGCCCCTATGTCCCGACACCTACGCGCTGCTACCAGTGTCAGCGTTTCAATCACACTCGACAGTCTTGTTCCAATGCGGCTAAATGTGTCACTTGTGGCAGGGATGCCCATGAGGGTGACTGTCCACCTCCGTCTCCTCGTTCTGTGAACTGTCAGGGTGACCATGCCGCGTCCTCCCGTGTCCTGTCTATAAGGAAGAACGCTGTATCCAAGAAATTCGGGTCAAAGAGAAAGTGTCCACCTCGGCTGCTCGCAAGCTATTGGCTAGTAGGAAGCCCACGCTGCTCCCAGCGGGGAAATACAGTACTGTCCTCGCCTCTCCTCGGACTACCCGGGAGGTAGCAACCCAGACATGCGATCTGACCTTCAGCACCACGGTCGTCCGTTCGGCCAGTGCTAAGATCGCGCGGTCGACGTCTCCTCTTCCTCCCATCACCCCACAGACACGAGCACCTTCCTCAGCTTCTGCTAAGACGAAGACATCGAAGTCAGATGCACGGGCCTTCAAGAAGGAACCATCCCGTGCAGACTTCCTCCGTACCTCGACCTCCCAGTCTTCGACCGGTACTTCCACTACACGTCCTTCCAAAAAGGCGCATAGGAAGCACAGTTCTCCTTCTCCGCCACGGCGCATTTCTTCTCCTGCGCCACCCAGCGGTTGCCGCCCCAGGCCGTCATCCGTTTCGCCTGGCCGCACCGCTGGTAGCCGTACATCTGGCCGTTCACTGGCGGAGGAAGCTCCCCCTCCCGGCCATCCTCCCGAGATGGCCGATGACCCTATAGACCCAATGGACGATGACTGTCCGCCTACTGATAGCGGCGGCAGTGCTCGCTCGAAGCCAGGCCCTAAGCGGCCTTCGAGGTGACCACTTCTCTCATCTTCCTTTTCTTACGATGGCACTTATTCACTGGAATATTCGCAGCATTCGCTCCAACCGAGAGGACTTGAAGTTGCTGCTCCGCTTGCACCGTCCGCTCGTCGTAGCCCTCCAGGAAACGAAGCTACGCCCATGCGATCAAATTGCCTTGGCACACTACACCTCTGTGCGTTTTGACCTACCCCCTGTGGTAGGTATCCCAGCTCATGGAGGGGTTATGTTGCTGGTTCGGGATGATATTTACTACGATCCCATCACGTTGCACACCGGCCTGCAGGCAGTTGCCATCCGCATTACTCTCCCCACTTTTACGTTTTCCTTTTGTACCGTTTACACTCCATCGTCATCTGCCGTTACCAGGGCAGACGTGATGCAACTTATTGCTCAGCTACCTGCACCATTTTTGTTAACTGGAGACTTCAATGCCCACCATCCCCTTTGGGGCTCTCCAGCATCCTGCCCGAGGGGCTCCTTGTTAGCAGACCTTTTCAATCAGCTCGATCTTGTCTGCCTCAATACTGGCGCCCCTACTTTTCTTTCGGACACATCTCACACCTATTCCCATTTAGACCTCTCTATATGTACTCCCCAACTTGCACGCCGGTTTGAGTGGTATGCACTTTCTGATACATATTCGAGCGACCACTTCCCGTGTGTTATCCGTCTCCTGCAGCATACCCCCTCTCCGTGCTTCTCTAATTGGACCATCTCCAAGGCAGACTGGGGGCTCTTCTCTTCCAGGGCGACCTTTCAGGATCAAACCTTTACAAGCTGCGATCGTCAGGTCGCACACCTCACGGAAGTCATTCTCACTGCTGCTGAATATTCCATCCCTCACCCTCCTTCTTCTCCACGTCGCGTACCGGTCCCCTGGTGGACCGCAGCATGTAGAGACGCTTTACGTGCTCGTCGACGTGCTTTACGCACATTTAAACGCCACCCTACAGTGGCGAATTGTATCAATTATAAACGATTACGTGCTCAGTGTCGTCGTATTATCAAAGAAAGCAAGAAAGCCAGCTGGGCTGCTTTCACAAGCACCTTCAACAGTTTTACTCCTTCTTCTGTTGTCTGGGGTAGCCTGCGCCGGCTATCTGGCACTAAGGTCCACTCACCAGTTTCTGGCTTGAAGGTCGCGAATGACGTCCTTGTGGCCCCTGAGGCTGTCTCCAATGCCTTCGGCCGCTTTTTCGCAGAGGTTTCGAGCTCCGATCATTACCACCCTGCCTTCCTCCCCCGCAAACAGGCAGAGGAGGCTAGGCCACCTAACTTCCGCTCCTCGAATTGTGAAAGTTATAATGCCCCATTCACCATGCGGGAACTCGAAAACGCACTTGGCCGATCACGGTCCTCTGCTCCAGGGCCAGATTCTATTCATATTCAGATGCTGAAGAACCTTTCTCCTGCGGGTAAAGGTTTTCTTCTTCGTACATACAATCGCATCTGGATTGAGGGACATGTTCCCGCATGCTGGCGCGAGTCTATTGTTGTCCCGATTCCTAAGCCGGGGAAGGACAAGCACTTGCCCTCCAGTTATCGACCTATCTCGCTTACCAGCTGTGTCTGTAAAGTGATGGAGCGAATGGTTAACTCTCGATTGGTTTGGCTGCTCGAGTCTCGACGCCTACTTACCAATGTACAATGTGGATTTCGTAGGCGCCGCTCTGCTGTTGACCATCTGGTTACCTTGTCGACCTTCGTTATGAATAACTTCTTGCGGAAGCGCCCGACCGCGGCTGTGTTCTTTGATTTGGAGAAGGCTTACGACACCTGTTGGAAGGCGGGCGTTCTCCGCACCATGCATACATGGGGCCTTCGCGGTCGCCTCCCTCTTTTTATTGGTTCCTTTTTAATGGATCGACAGTTCAGGGTACGTGTGGGTTCTGTCCTGTCCGACACCTTTCGCCAGGAGAATGGGGTGCCACAGGGCTCAGTTTTGAGCGTCGCTCTCTTCGCAATCGCGATCAATCCAATAATGGATTGCCTCCCAGCTGATGTATCAGGCTCCCTTTTCGTGGACGATTTTACCATCTATTGCAGCGCGCACTGTACACGTGTCCTGGAGCGCTGTCTTCAGCGTTCTCTTGACCGTCTTTACTCCTGGAGTGTCGCCAATGGCTTCCGTTTTTCTGCCGAGAAGACGGTCTGTATTAACTTCTGGCGCTACAAAGAGTTTCTCCCACCGTCCTTACGACTCGGTCCCGTTGCTCTCCCAATCGTGGAGACAACCAAATTTTTAGGCCTTACATTTGACAGGAAACTTAGCTGGTCTCCACATGTGTCATATTTGGCCGCCCGTTGTACCCGTTCTTTAAATGTCCTCCGTGTTCTCAGTGGTCTGTCGTGGGGAGCGGATCGAACCGTCCTACTTCGTCTATATCGGTTGATCGTCCGCTCCAAGCTGGATTATGGGAGCTTCGTATACTCCTCTGCACGGCCATCCATCTTACGCCGCCTCAACTCCATACAACATTGGGGTTTACGACTTGCGATCGGAGCATTTTATACAAGTCCCGTAGAGAGTCTTCATGCTGACGCTGGTGAATTGCCACTCACCTACCGGCGCGATATACTGCTTTGTCGGTATGCCTGTCGGCTACTGTCAATGCCCGACCATCCGTCTTACCGTTCCTTTTTTGACGACTCTCTTGACCGTCAATACGGGTTGTATGTCTCTGTCCTGCTACCCCCTGGAGTTCGCTTTCGTCGCCTCCTTCAACACCTTAATTTTTCACTCCCTGCAACCTTTCGAGTGGGCGAGAGCCGCACGCCACCTTGGCTCCAGGCTCAGGTCTGCGTTCACCTTGACCTCAGCTCGCTCCCAAAAGAGGTCACCCCCGGTTCGGTCTACCACTCCCGTTTTTTGGAACTTCGTTCGAAGTTCCTCGACATGACTTTCATTTATACGGATGGCTCTAAGACCAATGACGGGGTCGGGTGTTCCTTTATTGTCGAGGCACAAAGTTTCAAATACCGGCTCCATGGCCATTGTTCGGTCTTCACAGCTGAGCTCTTTGCCCTCTACCAGGCTGTTCTTTACATCTGCCGCCACCGACATTCTGCTTATGTCATCTGCTCAGATTCCCTGAGCGCCATCCAGAGCCTCAGTGATCCGTACCCGGTTCACCCTTTCGTACACCGGATCCAACGCTCTCTTCAGCAGCTGGTGGACGTCGGTTCTCCAGTTAGCTTTATGTGGGTTCCTGGCCACGTCGGTATCCCTGGGAACGAAGCTGCAGATGCCGCGGCCAAGGCTGCGGTCCTCCAGCCTCGGACAGCTTCTTGTTGCGTCCCTTCGTCCGATTTTAGCAGGGTGATTTGTCGGCGCATCTTATCTCTGTGGCATGCCGATTGGGCTGCACTTACCGACAACAAGCTTCGGGCCTTAAAACCTCTTCCCGTGGCTTGGACGTCCTCCTCACGCCCTTCTCGGCGGGAGGAGGTCGTTTTAGCCCGGTTAAGAATTGGACACTGCCGGTTCAGCCATCGCCATCTGCTGACGGCTGCGCCGGCGCCGTTCTGCCCATGTGGGCACTTGCTGACGGTTAGACACATTTTAATGTCCTGTCCAGATCTTAACACACTGCGCCTCGATCTTAACCTGCCAAATACTTTCGATGCCATTTTAGCGGATGACCCACGAGCAGCTGCTCGTGTTCTTCGTTTTATCAATTTGACAAACCTCGCTAAGGACATTTGATGATGCTGTTTTTTAATCCTATGCCTGTCAGTCTCTTTTATCGTGTTTTCCCTTTTAGTTGTTGTGGTCAACTTGTGCCTCGCGGTGCATTCTTAGAGTAGTCAGGGCGCTAATGACCATTGAAGTTGTGCGCCCTAAAACCACAAAAAAAAAAGGCTCCTTTATGCCACACAGCCCTCCTCGATCTCAGCCTGAAAATAAGAAGAAACATAAGTCCCGGGACAAAGAGCCTCTGGTGTCACCGGAGGTCCCTTCCCCGACTTCACAACCGGATTCTGACCTATCGTTCATGGATGTCGCCCCCTCCTTGTGGGTGACGGGTGGGGACCCGGTGGTATGACTGGATTTAGCGTGTTCAGCCCCCATTTAAATCATCGTTCTGTGGTTCTCCAGTGGAATTGTAATGGATACTATCGTCACCTTCCGGAATTGAAATCCCTTCTTTCGTCTTACTCTGCAGATTGTGTGGTTCTCCAGGAAACTCATTTTAATGACGCTCACTCACCGACCCTCCGTGGGTTCCGTGTTTTCGTTCGAAATCGGGTCGCACCTTTAGGGGCTTCTGGTGGCGTTTGTACGTTGGTCCGTACAGAAATTGCTAGTACGTGGATTCCTCTCCAAACTACATTGGAAGCGGTTGCTGTTAGGGTCCACTTAGACTCTGCAGTCACAGTTTGCAATCTTTATCTCCCTCCTGACAGGACTCTTACCACCCTTCTTCAGCAACTTCCTCCTCCCTTCCTCCTCCTTGGGGATTTTAATGCTCATCATCCGTTGTGGGGCAGTGCCTTTCCATCTATACGAGGTCTTCTTATAGACCAGTTTATTGCAGACGACGACTTGTGCCTTCTTAGTGATGGCTCCCCTACTCATTTCAGTGCCGGTCATGGTACCTTTTCTGCCATTGATCTTTCTCTTTCTTCTCCCTCTCTCCTCCCTTCATTACACTGGTCGCCACAAGACGACCTTTGTGATAGTGACCATTTCCCGTTGATTATCACGCTCCCTTCCCGCTCCCCGATGGACAGGTTACCTCGTTGGGCTTTCCAATTTGCCGATTGGCCTCTATACACTGCACAGGTCGAGTTTTATCCCTCTTTGTCTGGTTGTATTGATGACGTCCTACGTGACATGTCTGAGGCGATTGTTCGCGCTGCTAGCCTTGCTGCCCCGCGCTTATCTGGACCATTTCGTCGCCGGCAAGTCCCATGGTGGAGCCATTGCCATCCGTGATCGCCGTCGAGCTTTGTAACACTTTAAGAGGCACCCATCCGTAGCCAGCCTTACTACCTTTAAACGCCTCCGCGCTAAAGCCTGTTACTTAATCAAACAGAGAAAGCGGGTATGTTGGGAACGATTCGTTTCTTCCCTTGGTTCTACTGTCCCTCTGTCACAGGTATGGGCCACACTTCCCTCTCTCCAAGGTTGCCATCGGCAGTCCACGCTCCCAGGCCTTCACCTCCCAGATGGCCTTTGTACGGACCCTTTAGTTCTTGCAGAACATCTTGCGACCCATTTTGCAGTGGCATCAGCATCAGCCTCCTATCCAGCTGCTTTGCTTCACCAGAAACAGCGGGCTGAAGCTTCCACCTTATGTTTTACCCCTTGTGAGTCAGAATCTTACAACGAACCTTTTACTGAATGGGAATTTCTTTCTGCTCTATCTTCTTCTCATGGTACGGCCCCTGGCCTAGATTCCATTCATAACCAACTGCTTCACTATCTCAGTGCTCCACAATGGCAACATCATCTTCGGGTGTTTAACCGTATCTGGCTCCAGGGTGACTTCCCTTCTCAGTGGAGGGGTAGCATCGTGGTTCCTGTTCTTAAGCCTGGTAAAAATCCCCTATCTGTTGACAGCTATCGCCCAATTAGTTTGACCAATGTTGTTTGTAAGTTACTTGAATGGATGGTAGCCCGTTGGCTCAATTGGGTCCTCGAATGTCGGGTTCTATTGTCCCCTTACCAGTGTGGCTTTCGAGAGGGACGGTCTTCAATCGATCATTTACCTCACTTGGAATCCGCAGTTCGGCAGGCTTTTTCCCAGCGCCGCCATTTGGTTGCAGTGTTTTTTGACCTTCGCAAGGCCTATGACACGGCCTGGCGCCATCACATCTTACTTACCCTTCATCAGTGGGGTCTTTGGGGCCCACTCCCGGCTTTTATCCGCCAGTTCCTGTTCCATCGGACATTCAGAGTTAGAGTTGGTACTGTTTTTAGTTCTCCACGGACCCAGGAGACGGGCATCCCACAGGGTTCTGTCTTGAGTGTCCTTTTCCTCATTGCTATCGATGGAGTTGTGGCTTCTGTCGGTCCTTTGGTCACCCCTGCCCTGTATGCGGATGATTTCTGCATTTGGGTTAGATCCTCCTCGATGGCGTCTGCAGAACGGCAGCTCCAGGGAGCTATCCGGCGTGCCTCTGCATGGACCCTCTCACACGGGTTTCAGTTCTCTCCTTCAAAATCGCGGGTGGTCCACTTCTGTCACCGTACTACGATCCACCCTGATCCAGAGCTCTATCTCGATGCACAACGATTGCCTGTGGTCCCACAGTTTCGTTTCCTGGGTCTTCGTTTCGACAACAAGCTCACTTGGCTACCCCATATCAGACTTCTGAAGGTAGGATGTTTCCGTAAACTCAATGTCCTTCGCTTCCTTGCCCACTCATCTTGGGGTGCGGACCGTTCCCTCCTTCTGTCTTTAACGTGCTCTAGTTCTGTCTCGCTTGGACGATGGTTGTCAAGTTTATGGGTAAGCTGCTCCTTCCACACTGCACGTGCTGGATCCAGTCCACCATCGTGGTATCCGTTTGGCCACCGGTGCCTTCCCTACTAGCCCTGTAGATAGTCTCCTGGTTGAAGCTGGGATTCCCCCCCTTTATGTTCGGCGGTCCCAGATTCTGAGATTCTGGTGTCTTATGCACTCAAGATTTTAAACATGGCTGCAACAGCAACTGTTGAAATTCTTCACGATAAAGGATGACAGCCAAAAACAGTTGCAGGATAAAAATTTATTAAAATTCTTGACCAAGGTTTCGGTGCATATAAATATACCTTCATCAGAAGTAAAAAATCCTGAACAGGAAGACACTTTCATTAGAAAAACCTTAGCATCGGAAGTGAGAAACACAAAAGCTTAAGTAATAATGAAATTACCAGAGTAATACAGGCATAAAATCTTTAGTTACTTACTAAAATTACATCATGCAATGGAGATTAATAAGACAATTGTGCCAAAGACGTCGTCAATAATTAAGACATCATCTCCATTTGTACAACATGACTATGGGCACAGGGTCAAAGCGAACAGTTTAGCACCATTACTTCGCCTATGAACTATCGAGACAAGAGTGTGAAAGCACTAGGGCAGATGGTTTCACCGAGAGAGGGCACTTGTATGTGCCATACACTCACGCATTTTAAAATCCATGAATACATACATAAGCGCATCAAAAATTATTAAAAGTTGTGTTAATTCAAACTTTCTGTCTTAATAAATAAAACATATCAGACCATTTTAAAAACATTTATGTAAAATATAAAATATAGAAACAATTTACCTGTGTCCTAGTGTCAAACAGATAAAGCTTGCGCTATGGAACATCTAACGAGAGAGGGCACTAGTGTAATGCGCGAGAATCTCGCGTAAAGTAGGCGGTGAAATACATACTAGCGAAAACAACCAAACTGTTATAATAAAACGAAACCATCTGTCGTTGTGAATAAAAACATTCTACTCGATTAACCACACATACACATCGAAAATCACAAACAACAAATATCGAAAATAGATACGTAAAATCCCAACAAGACAAGAAAAGCGCATTTCACCAGCATCAACAAGCAAGAAAACTAACTTCTAGTCAGCCAGACTATATTATATTAAGGCAAGGAGGGGTTTGAAACTATCTAAAAAAAATTTGTTTCTAAGCTGCACCTGTTCATTAAGAACAAAACCATCTTTTAGAGACAGATGCTAGAAAATCTCTAATTCTTCGAGCAAGTCCAGTTTGTAACCTTTATTAGCTTCATGAAGCAACTCTACGTCGCCCAGTTCACGTGGCGTATGCTGTAAGAGCCATAGATGTTCGGCAAACGTGGAATTTGTACGTTTTCCCCATTATTACCTAACATGTGTTCTTTATACCTAACCTTAATGGGTCTGCCTGTCTGTCCAATGTAATAGTTTGGGCAGTCGTTAAAAGTAATTTTGTATACACCGGACTTAGTGCCGAGTTCTTCCCGTGCTCCAATGGTATGAATTACTCTTTGTTTCAGGCTATTATTTACAGTAAATGCCACTCTGTAACCGTATTGTTTCTGTAAAAGTCTCCTTACCTTATATGAAACGTTCCCCAAAAATGGAATAGAAATAAAGTTATTACCCTCATTCTTTTTCGCCCTGTTATCTACTAAAGTTGAACATTTTACAGCTGTTTTTTCTTAACAGTTTGGTCAATTAATTTAGGATCGTATCCATTGTTAGTAGCCATTGACTTTAATAAAGATATTTCTTTTTCGAAACAATTCTGTGCTAAAGGTGTGCTCACAGCACGATGAACAGCAGACTGAAAGAAGGCGATTTTGTGAGTTTGAGGATGACAAGAATCTACTGGAATAATATTATCAGAAAAAGTTTCTTTACGAAAAATGTCGAAGCTAATAGTGTTACCCGATAACTTAAGTTTCAAGGCGAGAAAATGGAGTTCTCTCTCATTGTTTTGTATCTCTACTGTGAATTTCATTTTCTCGTGAAAACTGTTGAAAACATGAAACAATTGTTTTAGAGCTTGGTCTCTCCCTTGAAATATTATGAGTATATCATCAACATAACGAGCATAGAAAGAAATCATATTACCCAACGCAGGATTGTTTTTGAAGAAATTTTCTTCTAACGCATTCACAAAGATGTCAGCTAAGATACCAGCTAACGGGCAACGCATGGCTAAGTCGAATGGTTGCTCATACATTTTACCATTAAACTGAAAGTAATTGTATTCTAGTACAACCTGCAGTAGTGACATAAGTTCCGACAACTGTAGCTCACTTAGAGTTCTATGTTGTCGAATGTTATCTTCAATAATCTTAAGAGTGATATCCACTGGAACATTAGTGTATAAACTTACGACGTCAAACGAAACCAAACAAGAGGAAGAAGTGATCTCTATCGATTTTAGCTTGTTTATTACCTCGGCACTATTTTCAACAGAATAATTGTTCAAAAAACAAAGGCTTCTTTGATTTTAGTATGTAAGAATATCGCTAATTTATGATGTGGACTCTTTATTCCGTTAACGATGGGACGAACTGGGTGTTGACTCTTGTGTACCTTAAACTGACTTCTAAGCATAGGTGCTCTAGGGTTCATATTAATTAAAGTTTTCTTTCGAAACTCTTTCATAACATGTTTAGTTTTTCTTAACATATCCCTAATTTGCTTTCGTAATGTAGGGGTAGGATCCTGCTCGATTTCAAATATCCCATTTTCCTCGAAAAAAGCCAAAGTTTTAGCAATATATTCACTTTTATAGGCTACAACAAGCGAATTTCCTTTATCAGATTTAGTGATAAGAGCTTCATTAGTTTTTAATTTACGGTTAATACTAGTAATAATGCTACCGCCTCTCTGTTTTAAGTCATTGTTTTTTACAGAATTGACCCCTCTTTCTAAAATTGCGCTACATTTATGAGCAATCCTATTTTGTTGGGATTTTTCTATTTTTACGGAGTCAAGACCAACTTTAAGGTAAACAATAAAATTATCTACCACTTTAGGGTCGTTAAGACTAGGCATGAAATTGTATTTAAAACCTCTCGGCAGCATGGCGCTTTCTTGAGGAGTAAAGTTTATGGAAGTTTTATTTAGTACTCTGTCAAAAAATTTGTGTTCGCAATTGACAGTTCTTTGTGCATGAACAACATTAGATTTAGGGATAACATTATCTAGCTTCTGAAGTTTAAAATCGTGCCTACGCTGAATTTCAACCCTACGATTGTGTAACCACTCATTAACACCATGCCAAATACTGTCTACGTGAAAGTTAAAATAATCTTTAAAAGTTCTAGTAATAAAGAGATACAAAGAGTAAGCTTCTTCATTTAGTTTAACTTTCTTCTTATAAAGATCACTGATTCTGTCACTCATAATTTGTTTTGCTTTAGTAGACGGAACCTTGTTACACTGTTTCACATTGATAAAAGCCTTCACATAATTCGGTGTCAAATGGCGTCTCTCACACTGTTTAGTGAAGTCAATAGCCATACCTGTTTTCAGGATTTTAAATGAGATGTCCATGTATTTCAAAACAGGCTTTGAAACCTGGGCAGGTGCATATTTCAAGATTTTAAACATGGCTGCAACAGCAACTGTTGAAATTCTTCACGATAAAGGATGACAGCCAAAAACAGTTGCAGGATAAAATGCGCTTTTCTTGTCTTATTGGGATTTTACGTATCTTTTTTTGGTGTTTGTTGTTCGTGATTTTCGATGTGTATGTGTGGTTAATCGACTAGTATGAAACTTCCTGGCAGATTAAAACTGTGTGCCCGACCGAGACTCGAACTCGGGACCTTTGCCTTAGGCGGGCAAGTGCTCTACCATCTGAGCTACCGAAGCACGACTCACGCCCGATACTCACAGCTTTACTTCTGCCAGTATCTCGTCTCCTACCTTCCAAACTTTACAGAAGCTCTCCTGCGAACCTTGCAGAACTAGCACTCCTGAAAGAAAGGATATAGCGGAGACATGGCTTAGCCACAGCCTGGGGGATGTTTCCAGAATGAGATTTTTCACTCTGCATCGGAGTGTGCGCTGATATGAAACTTCGTGGCAGATTAAAACAGTGTGCCCGACCGAGACTCCAACTCGGGACCTTTGCCTTTCGCGGGCTAGTGCTCTACCAAGGTCCCGAGTTCGAGTCTCGGTCGGGCACACAGTTTTAATCTGCCAGGAAGTTTCATATCAGCGCACACTCCGCTGCAGAGTGAAAATCACGTTCTGGAATCGACTAGTATGTTTTTATTCACAACGACAGATGGTTTCGTTTCATTATAACAGTTTGGTTGTTTTCGCTAGTATGTATTTCACCACCTACTTTACGCGAGATTCTCGCGCATTACACTAGTGCCGTCTCTCGTTAGATGTTCCATAGCGCAAGCTTTATCTGTTTGACACTAGGACACAGGTAAATTGTTTCTATATTTTACATAAATGTTTTTGAAATGGTCTGATATGTTTTATTTATTACAACAGAAAGTTTCAATTAACACAACTTTTAATAATTTTTGATGCGCTTATGTATGTATTCATGGATTTTAATATGAGTGAGTGTCTGGCACATACAAGTGCCCTCTCTCGGCGAAACCATCTGCCCTAGTGCTTTCACACTCTTGTCTCGATAGTTCATAGGCGAAGTAATGGTGCTAAACTGTTCGCTTTGACCCTGTGCCCATAGTCATGTTGTACAAATGGAGAAGATGTCTTAATTATTGACGACGCCTTTGGCACAATTGTTTTATTAATCTCCATTGCATGATGTAATTTTAGTAAGTAACTAAAGATTTTATGCCTGTATTACTCTGGTAATTTCATTATTACTTAAGCTTTTGTTTTTCTCACTTCCGATGCTAAGGTTTTTCTAATGAAAGTGTCTTCCTGTTCAGGATTTTTTACTTCTGATGAAGGTATATTTATATGTACCGAAACATTGGTCATGAATTTTAATAAATTTTTACCCTGCAACTGTTTTCGGCTGTCATCTTATGCACTCGCTATCCGTTCCTCTCCTACTCATCCTTCCTATTCTATCCTGTTCCCAGACCATGGACGTCGCCCACCCGACTCCCGCCCTCGGGCGGGTTTACCGATTGGGCTCCGCCTTGCGTCTCTTTGCCGTGGTTTTCAGCTTCCTTCTTTGTTCTGTCTTCCTCGCTCCCTCCCATCCACCCCCCACCCCCCCCTTGGTTAGTTCCTCAGCCTCGAATTCGGATGGATCTCCGCCGAGGTCCGAAAGATTCCATCCCCCCAGTGGTGTTCCGTTCCTTTTTCCGCCAAATTTTATGGGAGTTTCGGGATGCTGTTGTTTTTTACACTGATGGTTCTAAATCTGCTGATCATGTGGGGTATGCCTTCACGTCCTCCGTCGGAACGGAAAATTATCTGCTGCCATCTACATGTGGGGTGTTTACTACGGAATTGATGGTAATTTCCCAGGCCCTTACCTTTATTAAACAGTCCCAACACAACCGCGTTTTGTTATGTACGGACTCGATGAGTGGCCTTCTTGCTATTCATTGGTGTTTTTCGAGCCATCCCATGGTCTCTGCCATACATGACCATCTCGCTGATATTCACCGTGCTGCTTGTTCCATTGACTTCCTTTGGGTCCCTGGCCATGTGGGTATCCCGGGTAATGAGCTCGCTGATCGTTTGGCTGGGGGAGCAGTCACTTACCCCCCCCCCCCCCCCCCCCCGTTTTGTGTAACCCCTCCTGCAGCGGATTTACGGCTTCACATCAAATCCCACTTCGCACAGTCATGGGCCACTTCTTGGGAGGCTACTCCCCTGTCTAATAAACTTCGTGCAATTAAGGTGACACCAGGCCCATGGCGTTCTTCCTTTCGCCTCTCCCGAAAGGACTCGACCACACTGTGTCGTCTCCGCATTGGCCATACCAGGCTGACCCATGGTTTTCTTTTGTGTGATGAGCCACCCCCACTTTGTGGTTGTGGAGCCTTCCAGTCAGTAGCCCACATTTTGGTTGAGTGCCCCTTTCTTTTGGCTCTGCGTGCTAAGTACAGACTCCCCCGCGCTTTACCTTTGATGTTGGCTGACGATTCCTGGATGGTCTCTCTGGTTCTCGGTTTCCTCCGGGAAAGTGGTTTTTATTCTCAGTTTTAAGGTTTTTCATCTCTCTCTGGTATTGGGGCAGGGCGGTGAGTTTTTGGGTGTCTCCCACTGTAAGCCGTGTTCGGAGATTCCCGATTCGCCTCACTGACCGAGATCCTCTTTTCTTCCCCTTTCACTCTGTTTTTACCCTTTTTTTTTAAGGATTGGTTACTCTCCTTTTCCCATACGTACTTCTACATTCTAGCGGTTGCACTTTTTAAGTCACAGGTGGTCTTGCCTATGCTGCTTCAACATAGCGTTGGGTTCGTACTGTTGCTGACTTCCCTCTTTTTGTTTTTACCATTGACAACATGACTGCCCTTTTACGTTTTTAGACTTTTCCCTTTTATTGTTCTGACTTTCCTGAGATGTCACATTAGCGGAATGGACTACATTTGAAACAAGGGACTGATGACGTTGCTGTTTGGTCCATTAAACTTCGAACAACCAACGTCCATGTAAAGGAAGATACTGTAGTGCGCCTGCTTGTGGATGGTGCTATAATGAGCTTCCAGCAGTAAGCCTCGTTTCAGTGTGCGGCCGAGGATGCTTACCGTACCTCTTAGAGTTGCCTCTTTCCGAGGTGTCAGTCGCGAATGGTTCACGGGAAGAACAACCGTAGTATTCCGAATGACACAGAGGGACAGTGACTTCCCCCAACGTCATTATTTCGCTGATGAACGTCTTATGAAGCAGTATGTGGCCTGACCATTAGTGTAACCTGCTATTTTGGAGCTGCAGTAGTTAACAAGTCCGTGGTGCGCGACGTCGCTCTTATAGCGTCTCACTGCAGTTCAAGGGCCTATCCGCTAAGCCTTATAGAGTTCACCTGTAGCACTCTTGTGGAAACGCGCTGCTCTTCCTACGAGAGTCGTTCAGTGAGTAATGCCCCACATATTTTAAAAAGCCATTAATATAAACAAACGTCCTTGTTGATGCTCCACATTGGATGTTTATTCTGTGACAGGGGCACCAGCTTACAAAAAATATTGGGGGGGGGGGGGGGCAGAATACTGGGGGTCTTGCCCTGGGAAATGTTCTAAATTTTAGATGGAAAAATAGTGAGTTTTAAAGATTTTTTTGAGCACTTTAGGCCCATATGATCAACATTAGAACACCAAATCTGGACTGTCGATTATCGACACTCCGGGAAACTCGACAAACCTGACACATTTTTTGACTTTGAAAAAAGAAACAAAACATAAACACGCAGAGTATTTTTGTAAAAAGGTAATTTAATTTACAGTAATAATCATGCTTATAGACTATTACAGAGCAGTGAATATATAGCTCTGAAAAGACTGAAATTATATTTAAATAAATCCTAAACTATCATTAAAAGAATAAGACACAAAATACTGCTGTCGCACAGTAATAGCACTTTGATTATAAAAGTGAAATAGTTAATTTAAGCTTACTTTGAATAAGGCTCAGGTTTCATTAAATAAAAACAATATTTAAAAGTTAAGGTTTTAATACAGTTAATAAATTTAATACAGTATACCTAATACTTTCAATCAAAAAGTATGTAAATAAGTGGTTTTAATTGGATCTTACACCCTAAAAATCTTTAAGTATTTGAAAATAACTAATACATTACTATAGTAATATAGTACTAAACTAGTACTAACATTTAGAAACTTAAAATTTAACATTGTGTATGTATTTAATTATCTATTCTATGAAGATTTTAAAAATTGCTCTAAATGCCATTATTACGGCTAGAGTGTCTTTAGAAAGGTTAAAATGTAGACCATCTGACTGCATTATTGAATATGAAGTCGTTGGTGACTGGTCGGATATCCAATTCATCCAAAACATCTCGGTGGGCATGAAGAACAGCTAAGTTGTTCAATCGCTTCTGTCCCATTGTTGATCGGAGGTACGACTTCAGACGTCTATGGGCGCTAAATGACCGTTCTGCTGTTGCTGTCGTGACTGGAACTAGTAGGAGAAGCTTAGTGCACTTCACATAACACTCTCCATCTGCAGGCTCTTGTGTAATGTAGCTTCTTACATCACGCATGTTTTATGAGACCAGTTGTTTTTTTATTAGCGATATCGGCTAACATATTCAAATGTAAGCGCAGTCTCTCAATGTCTAGGTCATTTTTGAAAAACTCAGTTGATTTTTCCAAATTTTTTTCACCTCTGTTTACGAAAAGCAAGCACTCTTGTTCAACAGCAATGACCTGTGTGAGTCCAGTTGAAGCAAACCGCTCAGTAATGCAACATTGCACCGTTTCACAAACTTCAATGTAAATAGCTTTGTAGAATTCCTTTGCGGTTTTGAAAGTGTGCGGTGAGCTGGCTTCGTTTTGATACTTCTTTGGTATACTTCGATTCCGAGGAAGCGACAGATGGTCAACATGTGAAGGTTTTTCTTTTAAACACAGTTCCCAAAAGTGTTCAAAACTATCAGCCCTCGCATATTTTTTCCAGGTCTGCAACACTTAGATGAGGGCACTGAATTTTTTCATTGACATCCTCTGCTGGGTTCATTTCATGGCAATAAAGACGTAAAAAGAAATAAGTATTGAATTGTAACATTGACTCCAGGTAGCGTGCACATTTGTAACCTGCCTCTGTTTTGTTCTGTGCAGAAAATGTTTCAAAAAAACTCTAGAAGATCTTCAAAGTTTTTCAATATTCTCAAATACTAGAAGCTCGAATAGTCCATCGAGTCGGGCAAAGAGGTCTAGACCAGCTTGGCCGTTGGCGTTCTCACAGCGTATGCTTCTGAAAAGACCCATCCCTTTGTTGGATTCCCCTACAGTGTTTATTAAGTCCTTGGCTAAACCTATAATATCCCTCATAGACGTGAGATGGCAGAGACTGTCTACAACTGCCAAGTCTAAACTATGAACGGTGCAATGCACATAATGTGGTTTTGGTTATATATCCAAAACCAACTTTTTTAGTCCTTTCAATTTATGTCTCACATTCGAGGTACCGTCATAGCACTGTGCTCGTAAGTTATTCATTGACAAATCAAGACGAGCAAAAAGTCTTTTAAAATACTAAACAGAGTTTGTGATTCAGTGTTGGGGGTATCGTATAAGTCAATAAAGTATTCATTGATGATTAGATAATCATCAACAGTACGAATACAAAGTGACACTTGTTCGTGAATCGAAGAATAATCGAAAAATGATCGAAAAATGTTCAGTCTTTTTGATTGAAGCCAATACCTTTCTCAAGACACTCTTTCCTAGTAGATCAATAATCTCGTTTTGAATATAGTGGGACGTCCACTTACACCCCGAACGCCCTAACCAATCTTTAAACTCGGGTATGACAGTGTTTTGGAGTTCCAACAATCGAAAAAATGAGTTTACATCTTCGTGCCCTCTAATTCCTAGTCCTTGTCGACATAGAAATTGCATGGTAGTAAAAATTGTCTCAAGAGCTAAACGGCCTTTCTTCATATCACTATCTAACTATTCATTCAATTGGGAGGCCACACTTCGGCTATTGACAGAATTTGGTTTCAGAAGACCTTTTTTTTATAAATAAACGTATTTTCAGGAAGATGGAATTTTTCCTAAGCTTTTTTCCGGTTAGAAATGCTACAGAAGTAAATGCATCTTCTTTTTGAAAAAAATTGTAATAGATTTTCAGCATCTGCCTCTCTGCAGGTTTTGCAATCACTTTTTCGGTAGATGCTTCATATTCTAGCCATGTATATTTGATCAACCAAGACTTCTGAAATGATTTTCCTTTGCCGGATTCTCCAGTTTCGGCAGTGAACGGTTCTTGCCTGAAGACGGCGAAGCAATTGACGATAGAATAATTGTTGGAGGTCGACTTGCAGTATACATCAACTTCAAAGTGCGCCTTTTTGGTAACAAATTTATCCATCGCAAACTTAATTCACAATAGACGAGGAGACTAAAGTAAACGAATAAAATATAGTCATATAAAATAGTCCATTAGACACCCTAAAGTCAGAACACTAAGCATGCACTGAACGAAACTCCACACTGAATGACTGCGACAGCACCGTGGGCTTTATATTGCCGCGGTGTTGTAATGTCTCAAAGCGTCAAGGCGATGCGAGGCGGAGGGTTCCGGGCGCTTCTGCTCCTGCTGCAGCAGTCCTTTTGACGTCGCCGCGGCCGCAGCGCTGGCCGGCTGGCCCACCGGCCCACCGGCACCCTACTTTACCCGAAGATTCGCGCACCGGGACAAATTCAAACTGTGCCTTCAGCACCATAAATTGTCATAATTCACACCACTCGTTTTCAGTTAACCTGCTTACTACCATAATAATTATTTGTTTTAACTCATTGCTGAATGTATTTTAAAAGGTAACTGTCCCCAAACAAGGAAAACAAAAAATTCCAACATAATTTTGTGATTTTACAAAATATGATATAATAAAGACTGAAAGCAAGGGGAAACTACTGCCATAATTTTTCCCGAGGACATGCAGCTATACTGTATGATTCTACGGATTGGAGCGTGGAATGTCAGATCCCTTAATCGGGCAGGTAGGTTAGAAAATTTAAAAAGGGAAATGGATAGGTTAAAGTTAGATATAGTGGGAATTAGTGAAGTTCGTTGGCAGGAGGAACAAGACTTTTGGTCAGGTGATTACAGGGTTATAAATACAAAATCAAATAGGGGTAATGCAGGAGTAGGTTTAATGATGAACAAAAAAAATAGGAGTGCGGATTGGCTACTGCAAACAGCATAGTGAACGCATTATTGTGGCCAAGATAGACACAAAGCCCATGCCTACTACAGTAGTACAAGTTTATATGCCAACTAGCTCTGCAGATGGTGAAGAACTAGATGAAATGTATGACGAGATAAAAGAAATTATTCAGGTAGTGAAGGGAGACGAAAATTTAAGTCATGGGTGACTGGAATTCTTCAGTAGGAAAAGGGAGAGAAGGAAACATAGTAGGCGAATATGGATTGGGGGCAAGGAATGAAAGAAGAAGCCGCCTTGTAGAGTTTTGCACAGAGCATAAATTAATCATAGCTAACACTTGGTTCAAGAATCATAAAAGAAGGTTGTATACCTGGAAGAATCCTGGAGATACTAAAAGGTATCAGATAGATTATATAATGGTAAGACAGAGATTTAGGAACCAGGTTTTAAATTGTAAGACATTTCCTGGGGCAGATGTGGATTCTGACCACAATCTATTGGTTATGAACTGCAGATTGAAACTGAAGAAACTGCAAAAAGGGGGGAATTTAAGGAGATGGGACCCGGATAAACTGAAAGAACCAGATGTTGTAGAGTGTTTCAGGGAGAGCGTAAGGGAACAATTGACAGGAATGGGGGAAGGAAATACAGTAGAAAAAGAATGGGTAGCTCTGAGGGATGAAGTAGTGAAGGCAGCAGAGGATCAAGTAGGTAAAAAGACAAGGGCTAGTAGAACCCCTTGGTAACAGAAGAAATATTGAATTTAATTGATGAAAGGAGAAAATATAAAAATGCAGTAAATGAAGCAGGTAAAAAGGAGTACAAACGTCTCAAAAATGATATCGACAGGAAGTGCAAAATGGCTAAGCAGGGATGGCTAGAGGACAAATGTAAGGATGTAGAGGCTTATCTCACTAGGGGTAAGATAGATACTGCCTACAGGAAAATTAAAGAGACCTTTGGAGAGAAGAGAACCACTTGTATGAATATCAAGAGCTCAGATGGCAACCCAGTTCTAAGCAAAGAAGGGGAGGCAGAAAGGTGGAAGGAGTATATAGAGGGTTTATACAAGGGCGATGTACTTGAGGACAATATTATGGAAATGGAAGAGGATGTAGATGAAGATGAAATGGGAGATAAGATACTGCGTGAAGAGTTTGACAGAGCATTGAAAGACCTGAGTCGAAACAAGCCCCCTGGAGTAGACAACATTCCATTAGAACTACTGATGGCCTAGGGAGAGCCAGTCATGACAAAACTCTACCATCTGGTGAGCACGATGTATGAGACATGCGAAATACCCTCAGACTTCAAGAAGAATATAATAATTCCAATCCCAAAGAAAGCAGGTGTTGACAGATGTGAAAATTACCGAACTATCAGTTTAATAAGTCACAGCTGCAAAATACTAACGCGAATTCTTTACAGACGAATGGAAAAACTGGTAGAAGCCTACCTTGGGGAAGATCAGTTTGGATTCCGTAGAAATGTTGGAACACGTGAGGCAATACTGACCTTCGACTTACCTTAGAAGAAAGATTAAGAAAAGGCAAACCTACATTTCTAGCATTTGTAGACTTAGAGAAAGCTTTTGACAATGTTGACTGGAATACTCTCTTTCAAATTCTGAAGGTGGCAGGGGTAAAATACAGGGAGCGAAAGGCTATTTACAATTTGTACAGAAACCAGATGGCAGTTACAAGAGTCAAGGGGCATGAAAGGGAAGCAGTGGTTGCGAAAGGAGTGAGACAGGGTTGTAGCCTCTCCCCGATGTTATTCAATCTGTATATTGAGCGAGCAGTAAAGGAAACAAAAGAAAAATTCGGAGTAGGTATTAAAATTCATGGAGAAGAAGTAAAAACTTTGAGGTTCGCTGATGACATTGTAACTCTGTCAGAGACAGCAAAGGACTTGGAAGAGCAGTTGAACGGAATGGACAGTGTCTTGAAAGGAGGATATAAGATGAACATCAACAAAAGCAAAACGAGGATAATGGAATGTAGTCGAATTAAGTCGGGTGATGCTGAGGGAATTAGATTAGCAAATGAGACAGTTATAGTAAAGGAGTTTCGCTATTTAGGGAGTAAAATAACCGATGATGATCGAAGTAGAGAGGATATAAAATGTAGACTGGCAATGGCAAGGAAAGCGTTTCTCAAGAAGAGAAATTTGTTAACATCGAGTATAGATTTAAGTGTCAGGAAGTAGTTTCTGAAAGTATTTGTATGGAGTGTAGCCATGTATGGAAGTGAAACATGGACGATAACTAGTTTGGACAAGAAGAGAATAGAAGCTTTCGAAATGTGGTGCTACAGAAGAATGCTGAAGATAAGGTGGGTAGATCACGTAACTAATGAGGAGCTATTGAATAGGATTGGGGAGAAGAGAAGTTTGTGGCACAACTTGACTAGAAGAAGGGATCGGTTGGTAGGACATGTTTTGAGGCATCAAGGGATTACAAATTTAGCATTGGAGCAAAAATCGTAGAGGGAGACCAGGAGATGAATACACTAAGCAGATTCAGAAGGATGTGGGTTGCAGTAGGTACTGGGAGATGAAGAAGCTTGCACAGGATAGAGTAGCATGGAGAGCTGCATCAAACCAGTCTCAGGACTGAAGACAACAACAACAATATAGCTTATTATGCTTTTCTTTCCATTGTGTAATTATTTACTGGGAACAAGGGACCGATGACTTCACAGTTTGGTCCGTTCCCCCGTCTTTTAAACCAACCAACCAACACTACGTAGAAAAATAGGACTTCGACAGGACATGCTGATGTACATTGTCACCGAATTGTGACCCTTAACCATCAATATGTTCTCAGTAAAAAATGTGGGGGCTTACTTGTTGAATGACCTTCGTAGTATTGTATCTTCTGTATTACTCCTGTTTCATTACAAAGTGATGAGCAGTGTGAAGAATGAGTCAAACGAAGTTTTTATAAGGCACCTCTTTCTTGGATAGATAACATTTACATGTTCTTCCAATGGATGTTTCTGTCGTCTGCTAATTGTACAGTGAGTTCATATGATCATTCATTCCATTCCAGATGGTTTCTGAAGTCTTTCCTCAGACATTTTACGCTTGATAGTGAGTCTAATGACTTAACACAATAATTTGATGGAACAATGATGATTTTTCCAGCCTCTTTATAAATAGTCAAAGCCATGTGTTGTGTGTCAACTGTCAGATGGAAACCAGCTGCGTGTTTGCTATTGTGGTATCGTTAATTGATATGTAAGTTAATGGGCAGAATCACGATGTTACGCAAATTACACCCACGTGGATTTATATTGAGTCTGCACAAGCTGTGTAACGCAACCTTGTAATGGCCCTGATATAAATCCTAAGTGGAGTGACTAGCCTCTGACATAATTTATTGATTAAATTAATTGAAGTACCCCTGCAATAGTGATGATGGGAAAGGAGTCTGGTGAGTGTGACTGTTTAACAGGTAAGTGCCCTCCAACAAATTTACAATTACGTTTATTTTCTTTAAAATGGAACACACCAAACCTTTAAATAGTCCTCACTTAATAGAGGTATTGGCAAGAACCTTGTACAGACGACACTGCACGAACTCGTGTGTTTCTCTACTACGATAAAGGGGAGCGAAGTGAACAGGCGAAAGGAATAATATTGATAGAGAAGCGGGTAATCGGATGCAGCACCACGGTATCACCTAATGAGGTAAAGTGGGCCTACAGATGCAACCACTGGAAAACCTCAGTTCGAATTTTGGACGGTTGAAAAACAAATGGAAACCCCATAGGCGAGAGCTGCGTATATTACCGACAACACGGCGCAAGGCGGTGTGCTGGTGACGGTTGCTACTCGCGGTCTGTTGCTGCATGGATATATCGAAGAGTGAGAGAGAAAAAACCAAGTTTCTGTCGAGGTGACCTGACAAGTAAAAATGTCGATGAATATACTCTGCAGTAAGGGCCGCAAGGTACGCGACCGACTCCTGCAGCGGCCAGGAACCAGCTTCCAAATTATATTCTGTCCTGCACCCAAAGAACAGCCGCTCCACTGTGCCAGAACTCGGCCAATCGTCGCTGATAAACAGAGTTTTCGCCACTTGTGGCCTTACAACAAATTCGTGAAGACTCTCACTACCGTACTCCGTCAACCTAGGCGCCAATACCATTCCTTCCCGCCAATTCCCGAAGGCGACTGCAAATGTATGCTCACGTCAAAGCCGAACAGCCTAAGGTAGCCTCCACCCGGACTTTCTGCATGGCGGCGGGTGCCAACGAAATATGGTAATTGGGGTACTACATGTGGCGCCATTTTGTCGGCTATTCCATGAAGCTCGGCAACCATTTCCGTGAAACGTCGCAAACAGCAGCACAGCTGTGGTTCCGAGCTGGCGCGTTCTTGCCCAGAAGATGAGGCTTTCGTGAAAAAACTGCCCCCACCCATTGTAAAAATGGCGGGCGTCCGTCACTCCGTCCCCTGAGACCCACCAGAGAGAAAGCCATCAGCCAGGGGTCGTGACTCTGCCTGGAATTTCCAGTGATAGGATGTTCCCCCACTGCCTGCTATTGTGAGCGGCCCGCATCCTCATAGCCCAAAAATTCCTGCTCGACTCTGCATAAAATGAGCAGAATAACGAAATACACGCATCTTACTCCCTGTCTTCTACATGCTGGTACATAGCACCCGATTAACTACTTTGCATTACAGTGTAATATCGTAGCAAAATGACATTAAAATTGCATGAATGCAAATTCAGATTTTAGAAATGCAAGATGGTCTGGTTTGATGACCCTTTACAAGTGCGTGAAGAGGACAGTCCCTTTTCTAAATGCTGAAGGTCAGCAGTTACTCTGTGGAAGAAATTTGCTTGAAACAATGTGTTAACACCTGCGGTACTTAGTCATAGCTTCCAAAACAGAAGTTGCCGTATGTTCTTCCCTTACTCGTCACCACAGAGCAAATGCGGAGTTTCAGTGAAGCGTTCATAACAAAGGGGAATTGAACAGTGTGGACATTTGACAAGATTAACATGTGAACATGCTACATTACTTGCAGTCTGCCCACACTGCCGTAGTCAGATATCAAAAGCCAGAAGTTACGTTGTCCAGACCTTTGGTGCGGGCTGTTCGATTCGGTTGTGTTCTAATCACTGGACTGAAACTCCACATTGGTACTTCGACGGCGAAGAAGTGAAAAACTTTGTTTCAACCAATTGTTTAGCTAATTTGTCAAATAATACCTTATTTGCGGAGTTTGTGAATTGCTGTACATAATTCTTTCACACGGTATTGTTTGCTCTTCTCTATACGTGTTTGAATTCACAAATCTACAAACTTCGATCATGCACAAATGCAGTTCTTTTACACATACGTGATCTTGGTGGTTGGTGGAAAACCCATATCTATATTTTAAACTTGTTTCAGCATTAATAACTCGAGAACTTTCCTTGCAACTGGTGCTTCTCTCTGTAATAGCCTAGGAGATCAGCGAAGTTAAATGAACAACATGAAAAACTGCCGAGTGTCACATACGGGACACTGTAGATCACATTGTGGATGACATACTGGTTCATTGTCAGTGTCAGGTCATCTAGCCGCCTTCTACCTCAGTTACCATAATGATACGTGTATGTGGTTCAGTTCATCGCTGTTTATCACAGCATCATTTCATTCTCCCCTACTTAATTTTCACTGATACTTGTGGGAATTTATTTCAACTGACATCCATCTTCACTGCTGGTGTATCACGTACATAAGGCGTGTAAGAAAAGTAATGAGGCTGAATTTTTATCTACCAGAGTTTCCAAAGAAGTTCCCATTTGCAACTACATACTGGTGGAGGCGTTGTTCCGAGTCTCGGTAGCAGTGCTGAGGCGCTTCTTCTGGTAGGACCCTTAATATGTCGGTCACATTCTTTTGAATGTTTTCCAGTCATAAATTTTTTAATTTCGCGAAAAGAAAAAAGTCAGGTCTCAGATCGTCCGAATAAGTGGCTTGTGGAACAACAGGAATGCCTTCTGACTTTAAAAATTCCGTGATGAGAGTGGTCGTGTGAAATAGTGTGTTTTCCTGATGAAGCATCCAGTAATCTACAGTGTGCGATTTAACTCGATTCACCCTTTTCCTGAGCCTTTCAAGGACATCTTTATAAAACATTTGGTTAACAGTTTTTCCTAGAGCAACAGATTCTTTATGCATGGTACCCCTATTGTCAAAAAAGTAAATGACATTGTTCTTTGATTTGCTCATTTCAACTTTTTGCAGTTTACGAGATGTGTGTGTGTGTGCCACTCCTAACTTTGCCGCATACTCAGGAGCCTACTCAAAAATACAAGATTCATCAGCTGTGATCAAACCAAAACGATCAATGCATACGTTTCTTCGATTGTCCTTCTGCTCAGCTATGAGTCTTTTGGCACAAATCTTGAGGCAAAATTTGGTGCACAGTGAAAGTTTTTAACATGTCACCCAGCATCCGTATTGTTGAATGTCTATCTGATCACAAAAGAGCACGCACACCCTCGGTTTTTGAAGTTGAAGGCCTGCCTGAGCGAGGTTCCTCTTCAACGTGTAGTGAAAAACTCGTGCTCTCGACGAAGAATGTCCCCCGTAGGCATGTTTCACCTCTCCAAAGGTCATACTTGCGGTTTCTACAGGTTTAAAACAGCATTTCACTGCATAACGTTGCTCCATATTCCACTGTTCCCAGGACAGTGGAGCCCGGCGCTACAGTGGAAGCTGTGCCAACCGACGTGATCCGCGGAGCCGACACCTCAGGACGGGTGGACGGAGCAGGCGCTGTCCCCGCAGCCTGTGCTGCTGCCACGCAGGGAACACCTGCAGAGCGGAAACCCGCCTCTGCGAGACGGAGATCTCGCCGCCGCAAGCTGGCCGAGACCAGGTGCGTCATCACCAGACACTGCGTGTCGCAGTCAGGTGGAAAACACCTGGGTTGACAATTTGCGGCGATATAAAACTGAACGATAACACGGATTTAGTTGTAGGTGAAGCAGGTGGCAGACTTGGATTCGTAAGTAGGATGCTGAGAAAATACTGAAGAGACTGCTTAAGAAAAACTTGTGCGACCCGTCGTAGAATATTGCTCAAGTATGTGGTGTCCCTATCGAATGTGGCTATCAGGGAATATTGGATTTATGCAAAGAAAGGCAGTGCGAATAGTGACAGGAAACAAAGATGAAATTTAATCAGTTATTAACTCATAATAGGCGGCTGGAGTGTGGCCGAGCGGTTCTGGGCTCTACAGTCTGGAACGCGCAACCGCTGCGGTCGCAGGTTCGAATCCTGCCTCGGGCGTGGATGTTGTGATGTCCTTAGGTTAGTTAGGTTTAAGTAGTTCTAAGTTCTAGGGGACTGATGACCTCAGAAGTTAAGTCCCATAGTACGCAGACCCATTTTGTAACTCATAATAGTCAAAACTCCCACTCCTGTGATGAACCTACATTAGTTCTGTGCCAGTCACATTTACACTGTGAGTTTCAGGTGTGTTCAGTTTAATGAAAATGAAACAAATTAATAAAAAGGGATGAAACAGATAATGCAGAAAATTCCTTGCCGATTTCTTAGTTGTCAGACACAACATTAATTAAGTTCGTGGATGAATGATAATGTGAGGATAAATTATACTCACATTTGTCGCAGTGCCAAATTTCAGGACCGTCGTATCTCGTCCAGAGGTACATCACAGGAACTGGATTTTTAATTTGATATTACAGACGATTCTTCACGATATCAGAGAACAGTTTTATTACATACTTTGATGTGTCATAGCAGTAGAAAATTTATCTCAACTTTATTTTCTGTGCTAAAGAGAGCTTCTACACACGCGCCTTTTTCATGCTAATAAACAAATACTAACTGCGCAGTACTTTCATAGTCTGACAAACAGCTCACAAGACCAGCTTTAATCAGATGACTATTTCATCCTGTGAATCGCAGATTCAAATCTTCTTCCATTACAGTATCATGGCAACAAGACTGACCCTCGACGTTCTCAATGTCATAGCACTTGGGTAAGTTGCTGGCCTAATTACTGAGAATTTCGTCAGGGACAGAGACCAAGTTCCACAGTAAATTATTACAACAAGGAGGAAACTCACACTATACAAGAGTTTTTTATTTGTTTACGGAATTGGGCCATTTATAGATGGCTTAGAACCTAAGACAATGGTACAATCTTCTCCTTTTTATCTTTCCAGAACTTCTCCATGCGTTGCCTGCCTTTGTTCATTTGACATCACCCTCCTAGCTTGACAGTTTCGTTGTAGGACAGTATATTGCTCCCTCCTACGTATATCTCGCGAAGAGACCATGAGGATAAAATCAGAGAGATTAGAGCCCACACAGAAGCACACAGACAATCCTTCTTTCCACGAACAATACGAGACTGGAATAGAAGGGAGAACCGATAGAGGTACTCAGGGTACCCTCGGCCACACACCGTCAGGTGGCTTGCGGAATATGGATGTAGATGTAGAAATTTTGCAGTATTGATCTGTAGCCTGAAACATTCCCTGTTCTGTATGGTGTTTTCTCCGACGTTAAGTTTCGTCGAGTCCTTTCTTGTCTCTCCCAGCCATTCCGTGGTATTTCTTAATTTGAAAGTGAAGCTAAAAATTTCCTTCGTTAGTCTGCTGTCATTCGTTCTGTACATATGACTGTAAAATTTTAACCTCTTCCTTATTTTATGCGTGAGTATTTCTATGTTTCTATATAGATATTCATTTATTCTCTTCGTCCAGTTGTTATTTATGTTCTGTCGATTCAGAAAATTTTTCTGAGTATTATCCTTTCCATTTCTTTTTGTTCTACTCTTTTAATCAGTGTTAGGCATTCGAATCCGTAAAGTGCTTCCGGTTTCCTTACTGATGCGTAGTGTTTAATTTTTGCCTGGAATGATGCTAATTTTTCATTATATCGATTATGGATGAGTTTGTATGCTAATTCCACTTCTTAGATCTTTCCTTACTTGTGTTATCTAACCCATTTGATTGTATCCTTACTCCCAAATACCTATCAGCTCTTTTGATGTGACGGTATTGCATTCGTATATATTTTTCTCTGTTGTGTTTAAGTTCAACTTATTCCATTTTCTTATATGATATGAGTAATCCGGTTTTAGCTACAATTTTATAAAGTGTTTCTATGATTATGGTTGCATCTGTCTTGTTCTTAGAAATTAGTACAATATCGTCAGCAAACGCGCGACGTTTCACCTCAGATCTTTCTCTGCTATGTGGGTTCCTTCGATGATTTTCTCTTGTAGTTCTTTATCCCACTCACTCGTGACCTTGTCTAAGACCAGATTGAAGAGAATCGGTGAGAGCCCATCACCCTGCCGAACACCTGTGTTGAATCTGAAGGGTTCAGAAATTTCTCCTAGAAATTTAATTTTTGAAGTTTTGTCTTTGAGTGTCTGTTCGACTAATTGTGTGGTGGTTTTGTCGCTACCTGCTTCTTACCCCCCCCTAGACTTAAACGAACCTATGCTAAGAACAACACAGGCGCACCCATTCCCGAGGGAGGACCCGAACCTCTGATGGGAGGGGGTTCTTACACTGTTACGAATACTGTCTGTCTAAAGAATAGTATGCTTTTTTGAAATCAATGAATGTAACGACCGTGTTTGGGTCCCGTATTGTTCTGATCCTGAAGATAGTTTTAAAATAAAAAATTTGCTCTGGGCACCATCTATTTTTTTGAATCCTCCTTGGTACTTGCCAGTTGTGTTTTCTGCTTAATCTTCTTTCCTATTCAGTAAAGCTTTGAATATAATTTTGTAGACGACTTAAAGCAGAGATACGCGTCGGTAATTGTTGGTGACTGTCCTGTCACCGTTCTTATGTAGCGGATGAATTATGGCTTGTTTCCAGTCGTCTGGTATTCTTTTTGCTCCCTGTAATCTTTAATAACCTCATAAATGGCTTCAGCTGCCCGCTTCCCTCCCAGTTTCCACATCTCAGCTAATATGCAGTCTTCACCTGGCGCTATGTTATTTTTTATCTGGCCAATGTAGTGTTCAATTTGATGGAGTGATGGTGGTTCTGAAGGTGGGTTTTCCTTTAGAGGCCGTTCGAAAACTGATAGTTTTGTTGGTACCTGGCAGTTTTCAAGATTCTTGAAGTATTATTCTAGTAACTCACAGTTGCTTTTGTCGTTGGTAATCAGTTTCTCTGTTGAATCTTTCAAGTGGCTCATCGTCTTGTAACCTGTTACTACTTCTTTGGAAAGTTTGTAGAAGTACCTAGTAGTGTTCTGTCTGAAATTTGTTTCTGTTTCCTATAATCGTTTTATTTCTATGATGTCTGTTTTATGATCTCAGTGAGTGTGTTAGTTTTTCTTTTTTTTTTTGTGGAATTTTCATTTTTTTTTTTTTTTTTCGAAGCAGTTAGTCTATGTTCTATCACTTTATCACATATCTTATTCTACTACTACTAATGTTTCCTTTTTCTTCGTGATTGCTCTAGTTCTTTCACAGTTTCCATCAGTGCTTCTCCGATTTCATTTCAGTTTATCTTCTACGTGTAAAGCTTTTCAACGAATTCGTTCTTGTTCTGACAAATTTTGTCAATTTTATGGACTTTTTAATTTGGGGTTTGGTCTTTCAGGTCGAAATTTGGCTTTGATTTCTGTTAAAAAGTGGCATACTCGATTTATGGAATAGATTACTTGGAATAATGTGAGGAATCATTCGGTACTGCAAGAGGTGACAAGAGAAGTATTACAGCTTTAACTTCTAAGCACTTGAAAATGAATTCAAATTGTGGATATGTCTGTTCTACCAACCGTAGTCGTCTTTTATGTGTAAAACTCTGCACTAGTGTACGATCGATGTTTCAAGGCTTGACTCCAAACACTAGAGAAGTAATTAAAATACAACGGAATGGAACTGCTCATAGCAATGATATGGATGTCATCACAGTGGATTAAGAAAGTAGACTACTGTAGTGCGGGTACAAGAGAATTATGTTGCATGTCCACATGTTGAACTCGTCAACTGGTGGTAGAACGAACACATCCCGCTACTTCAAAATAATCTATGTTTAGTTTTAGCCGTTAGAGGTGGGCCTGCTTGTCTTTTCGACACTATGTGCTGAAGCTGACACCAAGGCGTGACTGCCACAGGGCAGAGGGTGCCGAGGAGGGCGCGGCGCCTACCGGCGCCTCCCCAGAGGCTGCCTGCGGCGGGGGCGCTGGCGACGCAGCCCCACTGGGGGCCCGTGGTGCGGGCGACACTGCCGGCGACCCCATCGCCACGGTGGGTCCTGACGGCGCAGTGACGTTCACCATAGCGCCGCAGAGCACAGACTTCTCGGCGGAATGCGGCGACCTCCTGCAGTGGCTCAAGGATGCCAGGTAACGGTCCGCTCTGGCCAGTCCAAGTTCTCTCTCCCATCACACTTTAGCGTACTGCTGCACGAGTGGGCACGACCTAGCACTTGTAATACAGCTTTCTAGTGATATCTTGCTCTTGCATTAAATGAAGTTCATATCGTGAATGTAAAAAAACCGTTTAGGCACCTAAATATATCTGCTTTGAAGTTTGTTCAGGAGACAATTTATCCTACTAACAACAACGCAGATTATAAATTTAGGTGTTCTAGGATTTGTTTTAAATGTTAAGTGCTAAAAGTTAAAAATCAAGCAACATTACGCCAGTTAAGATAAAATCAGCAGAAGTCGTCCTTTTGAGACGCACAACGAACGTTCGAAATAATAACACGAAGTAATAACACGAAGTTCTTGTACAATTGTGTACGTATTCAGGCTGAATGTCTTTCACGGGTAACTTTACGAAGAAAACGCGGTTCTGAGATCTTAAAATGTTAAACTATACTGCAATGACAAAATAAGAGAACAAATATACTAAGAAAACTATTTCAGCCACACAGTAAGTGTTAATGTCTTACTTCAGTCAATAAGCCTGCAGATATGTTATGAAATTATAAAAGACTGTCAACGCGATTTGTTCAGCAAGAAATCTTTAGTTGCTTATTTGAAGTGAACAACGCTACAGCAGCTAACAGAAACACGCAAAGATGTGCTAATAATTTACACTCGTCAAAAGTAAGGCATAATACAGGAAAGCAAATAAAGCCTGGTATTATGGATCGAAAAAAACTGGAAGTGAAAATGTGTTACCGAGAATGTCTAGCCTATGCAGGCTTCGTATGCACGAAATTTTCGACAAATATACTGCGGCAAAAAATCGGTTCAATACTTTTTGGTGCAAATAAAGTTTACAGAAACAGACTAAAACAGCCACCTAAATCTGAGTCACTGTGAATAAAGTCAAGAAGAAAACAATGACCTCAATAAGCATAAGCATCCCTCGAAGGAGTCGTATCATACGTTCTTCTTGTGTAAACGGGAGTCAAAAGGTAGAAATCGGTACAGCGTATACACAAAGATCATGTAGTGAGTTGAAAATGCCTTTTTCTCCGTGTGTGTTTTGTATCACCTCCGTGTGCTACAAATTACCGTTGACTTCTTCTGTCCTCATTCCGTAAAACAGTTAAAAGTAGATCATTCTGGCCTTGTTGCTCTCTGTAGAATGAGCCAAATAAATGCTACACAAACCTTCTACATCTACATCCATACTCCGCAAGCCACCTGACGGTGTGTGGCGGAGGGTACCCTGAGTACCTCTATCTGTTCTCCCTTCTATTCTAGTCTCGTATTGTTCGTGGAAAGGAGGTGAAGGTATGTTCTCGAAATTTTAACAAAAGCCCGTACCGAGTTACTGAGCCTCTCTCCTGCAGAGTCTTCCACTGGAGTTTATCTATCATCTCCGTAACGCTTTCGCGATTACTAAATGATCCTGTAACGAAGCGCGCTGCTCTCCGTTGCATCTTCTCCATCTCTTCTATCAACCCTATCTGGTACGGATCCCACACTGTTGAGCAGTATTCAAGCAGTGGGCGAACAAATGTAGTGTAACGTACTTCCTTTGTTTTCGGATTGCATTTCCTTAGGATTCTTCCAATGAATCTCAGTTTGGCATCTGCTTTACCGACGATCAACTTTATATGATCATTCCATTTTAAATCACTCCTAATGCGTACTCCCAGATAATTTATGGAATTAACTGCTTCCAGTTGCTGACCTGCTATATTGTAGCTAAATGATATGGGATCTTTCTTTCTATGTATTCTCAGCACATTACACTTGTCTACATTGAAATTCAATTGCCATTACCTGCACCATGCGTCAATTTGCTGCAGATCCTCCTCCATTTCAGTACAATTTTCCATTGTTACAAGCTCTCGATACACCACAGCATCATCTGCAAAAAGCCTCAGTGAACTTCCGATGTCATCCACAAGGTCATTTATGTATATTGTGAATAGCAACGGTCCTATGACACTCCCCTGCGGCACACCTGAAATCACTCTTACTTCGGAAGACTTCTCTCCAACGTTAGGGTCCTTTCCTCAAAACCGGGCTTCGTGAAAAATACTTTCCTATTTAGACTTTGGATACGTAGTCCTCGCCGGCCGCGGTAGCCGAGCGCTTCTAGGCGCTTCAGTACGGAACTGCGCTGCTGCTATGGTCGCAGGTTGGAATCCTGCCTCGGGCATGGATGTATGTGATGTCCTTAGGTTAGTTAGGTTTAAGCAGTTGTCAGTCTAGGGGACTGCTGACAGATGTTAAGTCCCACAGTGCTCAGAGCCATTTGAACGTAGTCCTCAGAAGCGGACATCATGGAGTGGTTACTTTGACTTATTATTTAAAAGTCAATGCCTGGTTATAAATTTCCTAAAACAGTACGATGAAATTTACCAAAGATCTCGCAACGTTCGTGTTTCATGATTAGATGTATTTTGAGCACTGTTAAGTACAACATAGGTACATCGCTCTTCTCATGATCGTGGGCAGTACAGTGGGTAGTGGAAAAATTCTTGTAATCTTGAAGTATCTGGTTGGATTCTAGTTAGGAGCAACGATAACTTTTATTTAAATTCCATATTTATTAACAAATGGAAATGTTAATTAAGAAACATTGAATTATTTTTAATAAGAGTGATAGGGTGGGGGAGCTGGGAATTTGCAAGGTTCTGGGGATAATATTAAATAGGGTATCAGCTCAAAAGTTATTATTAACTTATTCTTCTCGTAAATGAGAATTGCAACAGTTACTTTCCAAACAGATTTCTACATTTCATCACAAAAAGCGTTTCTAAATTTCAATAGCAAAAAGAAATAGCCACGAATTTAATAACAAGCACAACTTTCAGCTAGCTGAATTAACAACATTTACCTGAGAAATTAGCGAATTCATTAAACAATACAACATTAAAAACTTTAACTAGCTGTATTAATAATTGTTTCGAAACAATAAAGGAATTATTCTTCTAGTTCACCGGCGTTGGCTTGATTAAAAACTGGCGCATTGGAATGGTAATAACAAATTGACAGCATAGCAAATAGAAAAGTGCTATAATAGAGGGAAAGCGACAGTTTTTAAACACAAATCAAATCTGGTGACTAAAAATACGGGAGATGTACGAACATACTAGCCTATAACGAAAGTGTTTTAAATTACACCAGAATACGAAGATAGTTACGGTTGAGTGCTGTTAACTATACTCTGTTGCGGCCCTACTGAAATCAACATAACTGAAGAACAACAAACAATAGTTCTTTTAAATGATTCCACAGCTGAGGTAGTAATAAAATAAAAGGAAACAATATTCAGCCGCCGCGCAGGGTATGGCGCGGTTTAAGGCGTCTCCTTTTGGTTCCCCCCCTGCGGGTCCGGGGTAAGAATAGGCCCGAGGTATTCCTGCCTGTCGTAAGAGGCGACTAAAACGAGTTTCAATCATTTCGGCCTTCTATGTGATGGTCCCCCTTGGGGTTTGACCTCCATTTTTCAGAATTCTACAGAAGTACGAGCCTTTTGGGGAAGGACACCTTACATGGTGTACCACTGGTCCTAAGTGCACTAAGACCTTGGCACTCAGCATTGCACCGGCGTTGTCACCATACCCACTATTCCTCAAATTGGGCCTCAACGCGTGATGGGTTGTCCAAGTTACGCCCATAGTGCATCTCCATCTGCACCAGCGATCATGATGGACTTTCCATGGCACCAGAAATCCAGCACGGTAGCCAGCCCATTGTGGTGGGGTCATGTACCCTCTAGGTTGTAGCCCCCTGACAACACAGGGATCGTACTGCCGATACCTGAGCTGCACCCTCCCCACGTTGGCCAAGGAGTAGATGCCCGTCTCCTTGGGGCATCAGGACTCCCGGCAATGGTCATCCTGCCAGGTGGCCCTTGCTGCGGCTGGGTGGCGCCCGTGGGGAGAGCCCCTGGTCGGAGTGGGTGGTATCGGGGCGGACGTTTCGCAGATGAAACGTCACCACGTATCAGGTCACTCTGCGGCCGAGTCTTTCAAAAGAAAAGGTACCGTTTCTAGTTCTGGTTCTCCTGCCCTTTCCCTCTTCGCCACTCCATGGGAGGAGGGACAGGCCCGCCGGCTTGGGGCGAAGTACTTCCCCCGCTATTTGGTCTGTTCTCGAACCGATGGGGGGACATTCGCCACCTCCAAGCCCATGTTCTTTGTTCAGCACATTGAGGACATCTTCGGGGAAATCAAGGCTCTCAGCAAGATGCGTTCAGGGTCCGTTCTTATCAAGACCACCTCCGCAACACAGTCGGCGGCGCTCCAGGCGTGCGACCGCCTAGGGGACATCCCAGTATCCATTGTCCCACATCCGGCACTAAATAGGACGCAGGGGGTTATTTTTCATCGTGACCTCCTGCTACAATCTGATGAGGAGCTCAGGGCCAACCTGGAGCGCCGCGGCGTGCATTTCGTCCGGCGAGTCCAGCGCGGCCCCAAAGACCGTCGCATCGACACCGGGGCCTTTATCCTCGCCTTCGAGGGGGACGTTCTCCCGGAGAAGGTAAAGGTGATGTGCTACCGGTGCGACGTGCGACCTTATGTCCCGCCTTCTATGCGCTGTTTTAGGTGTTTGCGCTTTGGGCACATGTCATCACGGTGTGATGCTGCCCCCCTTTGTGGCGATTGTGGACGTCCTCTTCGTGAGGAACATACTTGCACCCCACCACCTCGGTGCATTAATTGTCCTGGCGTCCACTCGCCTACATCCTCAGACTGCCCCGCCTATCAGAAGGAGAAGAAGATACAAGAAATCAAAACTTTGGATCGGCTCTCTTATTCTGAGGCCAGGAAGAAGTATGACCGCCTTCATCCCATGTCACTGACCACTTCGTTTGCCTCAATTGTGTCCACTCCTTCCGCAGTATCCTCACCCCTATCCTGTCCCCCCTCCACCTCCTCTGCCCATCAGGGGGCTCTACCTCCACCTCCCAAATCCCTCCCTTCCAAATCCTCCTCCCCCGTGGCCCCCATCCCCTCTGCCCCAGGGGCCACCCTTCCACCTCCTCCTCCTCCCCCCCCCACGCCACCTGAGAAGCGATCCTCTTCTCAGGCGTCCATCGGGGAAACGTTCCGGACCCCAGCTTCCGAGGTCCGGCGTTCCAAAACGGACCCCGCGCGTGAGGACCTTCTTCGGGTCCAGCCCACCATCCCTGTACCTCCTCGGCCTTCCAAGAAGGCCTTCAAGAAGAAGTCTCTATCCCCCTCTCCACCCCGGCGCGTTTCGTCCGTGGTGCTTCATCCGTGATTCGCTGCTCCCGGCCGTCCTCAGTTTCGCCGGGACGCTCTGCTGCCAGGCGCTCCGCCGGCCTTTCGTCAGCAAATGATGCGGCCCCTCCTACACAATCAGGGACAGCGGCCGCAGCTGGCGACGAGTCGATGGAACCGGATCCGCCTCCCGTCGGTTGTAGCATTGTTCCATCGCAACCTGGCCCTCCGCGGCCATCGAGGTGACCAGCTCTTCCCCGTCTCGTTCCCCCAAATTTTTGACTAGCAATGGCGTTGTTTCATTGGAACATAAGAGGTATTTGATCTAATCGGGAGGAATTACAACTGCTCCTCCGCCTGCACTGTCCGCTCGTCCTTGGTCTCCAGGAAACAAAGTTGCGCCCGACTGACTGTATTGCCTTTTCCCACTATACCTCGGAGCGGTATGACCTCACCCCTGTGGACGGTATCCCAGCTCATGGTGGGGTCATGTTGCTCGTTCGGGACGATGTCTATTACCATCCCATCCCATTGACCACCCCACTCCAAGCAATAGCTATCCGCATTACTCTTTCTGCTTTTACTTTTTCAGTTTGTACCATCTACACTCCACGGTCATCTGCTGTTAGTCGGGCTGACATGATGCACCTGATCGTTCAGCTTCCCCTGCCGTTCTAATTGTTTGGCGACTTCAATGCCCATCATCCCCTTTGGGGCTCTGCTGCATCCTGTCCAAGAGGCTCACTCTTGGTGGATGTCTTCAACCATCTCAATCCTGTCTGCCTCAATACCGGCGCCCCGACTTTCCTCTCTGACTCTACTCATACCTACTCCCACTTGGACCTCTCGATCTGTTCTACCACTCTTGCCCGTCGGTTCGAGTGGTATGTCCTTTCTGACACCTATTAGAGCGACCACTTCCCCTGTGTCGTTCGTCTCCTGCACCACACCCCATCCCCACGTCCTTCGAGCTGGAACATACTGAAAGCTGACTGGGGACTTTACTCCTCCCTGGCGACCTTTCCGGACCACGATTTTCCCAGTTGTGACAGTCAGGTCGAATACCTCACGGCTGTTATTATCAATGCTGCCGAACGTTCCATACCTCGTACTACTTCTTCTTCACGTCGCGTTTCCGTCCCCTGGTGGAACGAGGCTTGTAGGGACGCTATCCGTGCTCGACGACGTGCTTTACGCACCTTTCGCCGCCATCCTACGTTGGCGAATTGTATTGAATACAAACGACTCCGAGCGCAATGCCGTAGAGTCATCAAAGACAGCAAAAAAGCTTGTTGGGCCTCTTTCACGAGCTCCTTTACCAGTTTTACTCCCTCTTCCGTCGTTTGGGGTAGCCTGCGCCGGCTGTCGGGCATTAAGACCCACTCCTCGGTACCTGGCCTGACCTCAGGTAATGAGGTCCTTGTTGATCCTGTGGCTGTCTCCAACGCCTTTGGCCGCTTTTTCGCGGAGGTTTCAAGCTCCGCCCATTACCATCCTGCCTTCCTTCCCAGGAAAGAGGCAGACGAGGCTCGGCGACCTTCCTTCCACTCGCTGAATCTGGAAACTTACAATGCCCCCTTTACTATGCGGGAACTCGAACGTGTGCTTGCACTGTCCCGGTCCTCTGCTCCGGGGCCAGATGCCATTCACGTTCAGATGCTGGCACACCTTTCTCCGGCGGGCAAAAGCTTCCTTCTTCGTACCTACAATCGCGTCTGGACCGAAGGTCAAGTCCCCATGCGTTGGCGTGACGCCATTGTTATTCCTATACCCAAACCTGGGAAGGATAGACACCTTCCTTCTAGTTACCGCCCCATTTCTCTTACAAGCTGTGTCTGTAAGGTGATGGAGCGCATGGTTAATGCTCGGTTAGTCTGGATTCTTGAATCTCGATGACTACTTACTAATGTCCAACGCGGCTTTCGTCGCCGCCGCTCCGCTGTTGACCACCTTGTGACCTTGTCGACATTCATCATGAACAACTTTTTGCGAAGGCGCCAAACGGTAGCCGTGTTCTTCGACTTGGAGAAGGCTTATGATACCTGTTGGAGAGGAGGTATCCTCCGCACTATGCACAGGTGGGGTCTACGCGGTCGTCTGCCCCTTTTTATTGATTCCTTTTTAACGGATCGAAAGTTTAGGGTACGTGTGGGTTCCGTATTGTCCGACGTCTTCCTCCAGGAGAACGGAGTGCCTCAGGGCTCCGTCTTGAGCGTAGCCCTTTTTGCCATCGCGATCAATCCAATTATGGATTGCATTCCACCTAATGTCTCAGGCTCTCTCTTTGTCGATGACTTCGCGATCTACTGCAGTGCCCAGAGAACATGCCTCCTGGAGCGCTGCCTTCAGCGTTGTCTAGACAGCCTCTACTCATGGAGCGTGGCAAATGGCTTCCGGTTCTCTGAAGAGAAGACGGTTTGTATCAACTTTTGGCGATATAAAGCGTTCCTTCCGCGATCCTTACATCTCGGTCCCGTTGTTCTCCCATTCGTGGACACAACTAAGTTTCTAGGGCTCACGTTGGACAGGAAACTGTGTTGGTCTCCACATGTCTCTTATTTGGCGGCCTGTTGTACACGTTCCCTTAATGTCCTAAGAGTTCTTAGCGGTTCATCTTGGGGAGCGGATAGCACTGTCCTGATTCGCTTGTATCGGTCCATAGTCCGATCGAAGCTGGATTATGGAAGCTTCGTCTACTCATCCGCTCGGCCATCCCTCTTACGCCGGCTCAACTCCATCCACCATCGGGGGATACTTCTTGCGACCGGAGCCTTCTACACTAGTCCTGTCGAGAGTCTTTATGCTGAAGCTGCCGAGTTACCATTGACCTACCGGCGCGACGTACTGCTGTGTCGGTATGCCTGCCGGCTGTTGTCTATGCCCGAACACCCCTCTTACGAGGCCTTCTTCGCCGATTCTCTCGACCGTCGGTACGGGTTGTATGTGTCTGCCCTGCTGCCCCCCGGAGTCCGCTTCCATCGCCTGCTTCGACAACTGGATTTTGCCCTCCCTACCACCTTCAGAGAGGGTGAGAGCCCGACACCACCTTGGCTCCAGGCTCCGGTTCGTATTTATCTCGACCTCAGCTCACTCCCGAAGGAGGGTACTCCGGCTGCAGTGTATTGCTCACAGTTTGTCGAACTTCGTGCTTGACTTGCCGGTCACACCTTTATTTACACCGATGGCTCCAAAACTGACGATGGTGTCGGCTGTGCCTTTGTCGTCGGGGCCGCCACCTTTAAATACCGGCTCCTTGACCAATGTTCCAGCTTTACGGCCGAGCTTTTTGCTCTCCATCAGGCCGTTCAGTATGCCCGCCGCCACCGCCATTCATCGTATGTACTCTGCACTGACTCACTCAGTGCTCTTCAGAGCCTTGTGGCTCCCTATCCGGTCCATCCCTTGATTCAACGGATACAGCAGTCCCTCCATTCTTTCGCTGATAATGGCGGTTCTGTCAGCTTTCTGTGGGTTCCTGGACATGTAGGAGTGCCTGGGAATGAGGCTGCAGATGCTGCAGCCAAGGCTGCAGTCCTCCAGCCTCGGCCAGCCTCCCATTGTGTCCCGTCATCTGACGTTTGTGGGGATGTATGTAAGAGGCTTGTGTCCTTGTGGTGGGATGCTTGGTCATCCCTCCAAGGAAACAAGCTCCGGGCAGTAAAACTGCTCCCAACTGGTTGGACAACTTCGGCGCGAGGAGGTCCTTCTGACCAGGTTGCGGATTGGGCATTGCCGGTTTAGCCAACGCTACTTGCCCTACGGTGACCCAGCCCCGCAGTGCCCTTGTGGTCAGGCATTAACGGTGCGCCATGTTTTATTGTCGTGTCCCCGTTTTAATCAATTTCGTGTTGTCCTGTCCCTGCCATCTACCTTACCGGATGTTTTAGCTGATGACGCTCGAGCAGCTGCTCGTATTCTGCGTTTTATAACTTTAACTGGCTTGTCCAAAGACATTTAACCTTTTTACTTATATTATCTGCATCTCTGTCAGGTCCTTCTGGTGTCCCCCCATCCCCTTGAGTTTTAGCAGATTCCATGTGCTCTAACACCAGTGACTGGGCGCTAATGACCTCAGCAGTTGAGCGCCCTTAAACCCTACAAAAAAAAAAAAAAAAAAAAAAAAATCCTTTTGGTTCGCGCGGCTCTCCCCGTCGGAGGATAGAGTCCTCGCGTGTGCGTGTTGCTTACAGTAAGTTAGTTTAAGGAGAGTGTAAGCTTAGGGACCGATGAGCTCAGCAGTTTAGTCCTATAGGACTTACCACCCCAATATTCAGCAGTTATTGCCGGCCGCGGTGGTCTCGCGGTTCTAGGCGCGCAGTCCGGAACCGCGCGACTGCTACGGTCGCAGGTTCGAATCCTGCCTCGGGCATGGATGTGTGTGATGTCCTTAGGTTAGTTAGGTTTAAGTAGTTCTAAGTTCTAGGGGACTGATGACCACAGCTGTTAAGTCCCATAGTGCCCAGAGCCATTTTTTCAGCAGTTATCATGCCACTCAGAGGAATATCTGTACATGTTATCACTATGACACTGGTGAACCGAATCACAGAATGTGCTCTATGGCTCACAGCAATAAGTTGGTCTAATGACAGTCCCCGGTAAGATTCGAAACTCCAGAGTTTAACATACAGTTCTCACCAAAGTAATCTTTCTCTGTGAGCGTGCTGGAATAACAGTCCCATAGCTGTCAGTCATGTGACTCTACCTCTGTGTATCCTGCATTACCCCCCACAACTCTTTTGTGGATATGTGCGTGGCGAGCACAGGGCCCTGAGCCATTGCAGCCTTCTTTCTCTCCAGGGCTGCATTTCCTTTCCCCTCCTTTCCCCTCCATGCTCCTTTCCCCTCGCCCTCTCCTCTCCCTCTATTGGTGTCCTTACTTATGTTGGCCCCCGCTATCCTCCTGGTTCTGTTGGTTTTACAATTCGGCTTTGTTGCGTAATCATCTCCTCCTTCTGGCATTCCTTGGTCCCATTCTGGGGTTTGACCTCCATTACAAAATTTCTCCTCCATAGTGTGAGCCATTTGGGGAGGAGCACCTTACCTAGTGTCTCCAACGTGCGCCTTCCTAGTACATTCCACCTTTTCTTTCACGTCATTGTCTGATACTAGGGTGCATAGCCAGTGCGGTAGCCAGCCCGTGTGGTGGGGTCGCTATGTACCCTTTTGGTTGAGCCCCCTGAACACACAGGGATCACACTTCTGATACCTAAGCTGTGACCACCTCGTGCATGCCTTGGAGTGGTTGCTCGTCATCCTGGAGCATCGGAACTCCCGGCAATGGCCGCCGTGCCAGACGGCCCTTGCTGTGGCTGGGTGGCGCCCATGAGGAGAGCCCCTGATCGGAGTGGGTGGTATCAGGGCGGACGCTATGCAGATGAAACGCATACGGGTCCAAAACTCTTGCCGTTCTTCTGCGGCCGTCTCTCTGTGTGGAACTGATTCCTCAAGTGCTGCTTCTCTTGCTTCTTCGGCCTTCCCTTCCATGGGTACTCCCTGGGAAGAGGGTCAGGCCCGTCGTCTAGGGGCAAAACCTTTCCCCCGTTATCTAGTTTGCACCAGGACTGATGGAGAGACTTTCACCAGTGTCAAACCTTCATTCTTTGTGGAACACATTGAAGACAAGTTTGGTAAAGTGGACTCCCTGAGCAAGATGCGGTCGAGTTTGTTGCTGATAAAAACTGCTTCAGCTGCCCAATCTGCGGCCCTTCGTGCCTGTACCCATCTTGGCACAATTCCTGTGTCCATTACCCCTCACCAGTCTCTAAATATGATTTTTCACAGGGACCTCATCCTTCAAACTGATGAGGAACTTCGGGACAATGTCGGACGGCGGGGTGTTCACTTTGTTCGGCGTGTTCAGAAGGGTCCTAAAGATAATCGTATTGATACTGGTGCCTTTATCCTGGCCTTTGAAGGGGATACCCTCCCTGAGAAAGATAAGATTATGGTCTATCGCTGTGATGTGAAGCCCTACATCCCACCTCCAATGAGGTGTTTTAAGTGCTTGCGTTTTGGCCACATGTCTTCTCGCTGTTCCCAGGCCCCTCTCTGTGGTGCACCCTGTGTCCATGACAGCTAGTTACGTCTTGGTTACATCTTCGCCCCTTCCTCCCTCTTCCTTACCCCCATCCCGGACCCCTCTCTTCCCCCCACCCCTGCAGCTCCCACACCTTCTCCTATGGGCGCTGCTCCCCTCCCCAGCCGGAGAAGTGTCCCACTCCTTCGGCGTCTTCCGGTCAAGGGCGCCTCTCCCGGGATGCCCCTTCCCGGCACCTTCCAGGTCAAAGGTCTGCTACCGCGCGACGACCGGGAGAGCCGCGGTCTGTCGGCCCCAGGTCGCCCGGTCTCTTTCTGTTCCTGATCTTGCTGCAGCTGGCTCCTTTATGCCACACAGCCCTCCTCGATCTCAGCCTGAAAAGAAGAAGAAACGTAAGTCCCGGGACAAAGAGCCTCTGGTGTCACCGGAGGTCCCTTCCCCCGACTTCACAACCGGATTCTGACCTGTCGTTCATGGATGTCGCCCCCTCCTTGTGGGTGACGGGTGGGGACCCGGCGCTATGACTGGATTTACCGTGTTCAGCCCTCATTTAAACCATCGTTCTGTGGTTCTCCAATGGAATTGTAACGGATACTATCGTCACCTTCCGGGATTGAAATCCCTTCTTTCGTCCTACTCTGCAGCTTGTGTGGTTCTCTAGGAAACTCATTTTAATGACGCTCACTCACCGACCCTCCGTGGGTTCCGTGTTTTCGTTCGAAATCGGGTCGCACCTTTAGGGGCTTCTGGTGGCGTTTGTACGTTGGTCCGTACAGAAATTGCTAGTACGTGGATTCCTCTCCAAACTACATTGGAAGCGGTTGCTGTTAGGGTCCACTTAGACTCTGCAGTCACAGTTTGCAATCTTTATCTCCCTCCTGACAGGACTCTTACCACCCTTCTTCAGCAACTTCCTCCTCCCTTCCTCCTCCTTGGGGATTTTAATGCTCATCATCCTTTGTGGGGCAGTGCCTTTCCATCTATATGAGGTCTACTTATAGACCAGTTTATTGCAGACGACGACTTGTGCCTTCTTAGTGATGGCTCCCCTACTCATTTCATTGCCGGTCATGGTACCTTTTCTGACATTGATCTTTCTCTTTCTTCTCCGTCTCTCCTCCCTTCATTACACTGGTCGCCACAAGACGACCTTTGTGATAGTGACCATTTCCCGTTGATTATCACGCTCCCTTCCCGCTCCCCGATGGACAGGTTACCTCGTTGGTCTATCCACCTCGCCGATTGGCCTCTATAAACTGCACAGGTCGAGTTTTCTCCCTCTTTGTCGGGTTGTATTGATGACGTCCTACGTGACGTGTCTGACGTGTTCGCGCTGCTAGCCTTGCTGCCCCGCGCTCATCTGGACCATTTCGTCGCCGGCAAGTCCCGTGGTGGAGTACGGCCATTGCCATTGCCATCCGTGATCGCCGTCGAGCTTTGCAACACTTTAAGGGGCACCCATCCGTAGCCAGCCTTACTATCTTTAAACACCTCCATGCTAAAGCCCGTTATTTAATCAAACAGGGTAAGCGGATATGTTGGGAACGATTCGTTTCTTCCCTTGGTTCTACTGTCCCTCTGTCACAGGTATGGGCCACACTTCCCTCTCTCCAAGGTTGCCATCGGTAGTCCACGCTCCCAAGCCTTGACCTCCCAGATGGCCTTTGTACGGTCCCTTTAGTTCTAGGAGAACATCTTGCGACCCATTTTGCAGTGGCATCAGCATCAGCCTCCTATCCAGCTGCTTTCCTACACCAGAAACAGCGGGCTGAAGCTTCCACCTTATGTTTTACCCCTTGTGAGTCAGAATCTTACAACGAACCTTTTACTGAATGGGAATTTCTTTCTGCTCTATCTTCTTCTCATGGTACGGCCCCTGGCCCAGATTCCATTCATAACCAATTGCTTCAGTATCTCAGTGCTCGACAACGCAACATCTTCTTCGGGTATTTAAACGTATCTGCCTCCAGGGTGACTTCCCTTCTCAGTGGAGGGATAGCATTGTGGTTCCTGTCCTTAAGCCTGGTAAGAACCCCCTATCTGTTGACAGCTATCGGCCAATTAGTTTGACCAATGTTGTTTGTAAGTTACTTCAACGGATGGTAGCCCATCGGCTCAATTGGGTCCTCGAATCTCGGGTTCTATTGTCGCCTTACCAGTGTGGCTTTCGAGAGGGACGGTCTTCAATCGATCATTTACTTCGCTTGGAATTCGCAGTTCGGCAGGCTTTTTCCCAGCGCCGCCATTTGGTTGCAGTGTTTTTTGACCTTCGCAAGGCCTATGACACAGCCTGGCGCCATCACATCTTACTTACCCTTCATCAGTGGGTTCTTCGGGGCCCACTCCCGGCTTTTATCCGCCAGTTCCTGATCCATCGGTCATTCAGAGTTAGAGTTGGTACTGCTTTTAGTTCTCCACGGACCCAGGAGACGGGCATCCCACAGGGTTCTGTCTTGTGTCCTTTTCCTCATTGCTATCGATGGACTTGTAGCCTCTGTCGGTCCCTTGGTCACCCCTGCCCTGTATGTGGATGATTTCTGCATTTGGGTTAGTTCCTCCTCGATGGCATCTGCAGAGCGGCAGCTCCAGGTCGCTATACGGCGTGCCTCTGCATGGACCCCCTCACACGGGTTTCAATTCTCTCCTTTAAAATCGCGAGTGGTCCACTTCTGTCGCCGTACTACGATCCACCCTGATCCAGAGCTCTATCTCGCTGCACAACGATTGCCTGTGGTTACAGTTTCGTTTCCTGGGTCTTCTTTTCGACAACAAGCTCACTTGGCTGCCCCATATCAGACTCCTGAAGGTAGGATGTATCCGTAAACTCAATGTCCTTCGCTTCCTTGCCCACTCCTCTTGGGGTGCGGACCGTTCCCTTCTCCCCCATCTTTATCGTGCTGTAGTTCTGTCTCGCTTGGACTATGGTTGTCAAGTTTACGGTTCAGCTGCTCCTTCCACACTGCACGTGCAGGATCCAGTCCACCATCATGGTATCCATTTGGCCACCGGTGCCTTCCCAATAGCCCTGTTGATATTCTCCTGGTTGAAGCTGGGATCCCCCCCCCCCCCCTTTCTGTTCGGCGGTCCCAGCTTGTGGTGTCGTATGCACTCAGTATCCGTTCCTCACCCACTCATCCTTCCTGTTCTATCCTGTTCCCAGACCATGGACGTCGCCCACCCGACTCCCGCCCTCGGGCGGGTTTACCGGTTGGGCTGCGCCTTGCGTCTCTTCACCGTGATTTTCAGCTTCCTTCTTTGTCCTGTCTTCCTCGCTCCCTCCCCTCCACCCCTCCTTGGCTGGTTCCTCGGCCTCGACTTCGGATGGATCTCCGCCGCGGTCCGAAAGATTCCATCCCCCCGGTGGTGTTCCATTCCTTTTTCTGCCAAATGTTACGGGAGTTTCGGAATGCTGTTGTTTTTTACACTGATGGCTCTAAATCTGCTGATCATGTTGGGTATGCCTTCATTTCCTCTGTTGGAGTGGAAAGTTATCTGCTGCCACCTACATGTGGGGTGTTTACTGCGGAATTGATGGCAATTTCCCAGGCCCTTACCTTTACTAAACAGTCCCAACACAACCGCATTTTGTCCCCCCAGGGGATCCACAACTCTTTCGTGGATACGTGCATAGCGAGCACGGGACCCCGAGCCAATGTGGCCTTCCTTCCTTTCCGGGCTGCATACCTTCCCTTTCCGCATCCTTCCCCATCCCCCATCTTCGCCTCCCCCCTCACCTCTGGCTCTTTCCTTCCCTTTCTCCCACTCTGGGAGTATGGTTTGTGCCTACGTCCGGAGACGGACGCTTGTAAATGTACCGCATTCTTCGCCTTCCTTGCTTGTATGTCTTCATCCTTCCTTTGTCCTTCTCTTTTCCTGACCTCTTCTATTTACCCTTTTCTCCGCTGCGGCGTTTGAGACCTCTCTTCTTTCCTTTCCCTTTCTTACTCCCTGTGCGTGTCTGAAGGCTGACCCACGCACTTCCATGCGTAGCCGGTGACTGGGTAACGCGTAATTCCCCGCCCCGGGTAGACAGGTAGGACACGTACGTACCCCCTGGTAACGGCCAGGCCCAGGGAGGGGTGATTACCCGAGCTGATACCTTCCGAAAGTGCCGATTGGTCCCTCCGTCTGTTTGTCGGGAGGTGTGACCTGAGGTGTGAACAATCACCTAAGGCGAGAGTGCCCTCAGAGAGGGCCCCCACAAGGGAGGAGCGCGCCATCATGGGGGATTCTTCCGCAATGGTTTCCTCACCTTCCACTATGTCTGCTCACAAACGTAAGTTCACTGAGTCTCAGCCACAGTCAGTTCTTCCATCGTTGCCACAGTTCCTTGTTGTTTCTCGGTCTGACGAAGGTCACGACTTCTCCACGGTCAACCATTTCATTATTCAGAAAGGTGTCGACGCAATTGCAGGTCCTGTAAAGTCTTGTTCCAGATTACGGAATGGCACCCTGTTGTTAGAAACAGTCAGTGCCCTCCAGGCACAAAAATTGCTGCGTACCTCACTACTACACACCTTCCCTGTCCGGGTGGAACCGCACCGTACTTTAAATTCCTCGCGTGGAGTCTTTTATACACGCTACCTCGATGGATTGTCTGACGAAGAAATTCAGCTCTACCTGTCTGACCAGGGCGTAACGGCTGTTCATAGGGTTATGAAAAGGGTTGACACGAACATCATTCCAACCCGCACTGTCTTCTCGACATTTGACAAAGTTCAACTCCCATCGAAAATCAAAGCAGGCTATGAGATAATTTCCGTTCGCCCTTACGTCCCAAACCCTACGCGTTGCAATCGGTGTCAGCGGTTCAATCACACCAGCCAGTCCTGTTCCAATCCGGCCAAATGTGTTACGTGTGGCAAGGATGCCCATGAGGGTGCTTGTCCACCTCCATCCCCTCGCTGCATCAACTGTATGGGTGACCACGCTGCTTCCTCTCGAGATTGTCCCGTTTTTAAGGACGAAAAGCTCATCCAGGAAATTAGAGTAAAGGAAAAGGTGTCGACCTTTGCTGCTCGAAAATTATTCGCCAGTCGACAGGCCACTGTGCCTCAGAAAGGAAAATACAGCACTGTCCTTGCTTCTCCTCTGCCAACAAAGGAGGCGGCCACGCTGACTTGCGACCTCACCTTTAGTGCCACTGTCGTCAGATCGGCCAGCGCAAAGATCGCCCATTCAACCTCACCACTTTCGCCTGCCCACTCTCTGGCTCACCCTTCGTCAAGTTCTGCTAAATCTCGAGCCCAAAAGTCAGACACCAAGACTTCGAAAAAAGAGCATACTCGTGAAGAGTTTTTTCGTACAGCAACTTCCCAACCATCGGTTCCTCCTTCCTCTAAACATCATACTTCCAAGAAGGCTACAAAGAAACCCAGTTCCTCTCCTTCTCCGCCAAGGCGTGTCCCATCTACAGCACCACCTGGCGGAAATCGCCCTCGGCCGTCTTCTGTGTCGCCGAGGCGCACTGCTGGCGGCCGATCAACCGGCTGATCGCTGGTGGCAGGAGCTGCTCCTGACCAACCTATGGATCAGGATCTTCTGCCTTCGGCTGAATGCCATTCCATGCTGTCGGTCGCAAGCTCAGAGCAGTCATTGAGTTGACAGCGACCTTGGTCACATTCCTCCATTTTCTGTTCAGGCCCTAAGCGGCCTTCGAGGTGACCACTTCTCTCATCTTTCTTTTCTTACGATGGCACTTATTCACTGGAATATTCGCAGCATTCGCTCCAACCGAGAGGACTTGAAGTTGCTGCTCCGCTTGCACCGTCCGCTTGTCGTAGCCCTCCAGGAAACGAAGCTACGCCCATGCGATCAAATTGCCTTGGCACACTACACCTCTGTGCGTTTTGACCTACCCCCTGTGGTAGGTATCCCAGCTCATGGAGGGGTTATGTTGCTGGTCCGGGATGATATTTACTACGATCCCATCATGTTGCACACCGGCCTGCAGGCAGTTGCCATCCGCATTACTCTCCCCACTTTTACGTTTTCCTTTTGTACCGTTTACACTCCATCGTCATCTGCCGTTACCAGGGCAGACGTGATGCAACTTATTGCTCAGCTACCTGCACCATTTTTGTTAACTGGAGACTTCAATGCCCACCATCCCCTTTGGGGCTCTCCAGCATCCTGCCCGAGGGGCTCCTTGTTAGCAGACCTTTTCAACCAGCTCGATCTTGTCTGCCTCAATACTGGCGCCCCTACTTTTCTTTCGGACACATCTCACACCTATTCCCATTTAGACCTCTCTATATGTACTCCCCAACTTGCACGCCGGTTTGAGTGGTATGCACTTTCTGATACATATTCGAGCGACCACTTCCCGTGTGTTATCCATCTCCTGCAGCATACCCCCTCTCCGTGCTTCTCTAATTGGACCATCTCCAAGGCAGACTGGGGGCTCTTCTCTTCCAGGGCGACCTTTCAGGATCAAACCTTTACAAGCTGCGATCGTCAGGTCGCACACCTCACGGAAGTCATTCTCGCTGCTGCTGAATATTCCATCCCTCACCCTCCTTCTTCTCCACGTCGCGTACCGGTCCCCTGGTGGACCGCAGCATGTAGAGACGCTTTACGTGCTCGTCGACGTGCTTTACGCACTTTTAAACGCCACCCTACAGTGGCGAATTGTATCAATTATAAACGATTACGTGCTCAGTGTCGTCGTATTATCAAAGAAAGCAAGAAAGCCAGCTGGGCTGCTTTCACAAGCACCTTCAACAGTTTTACTCCTTCTTCTGTTGTCTGGGGTAGCCTGCGCCGGCTATCTGGCACTAAGGTCCACTCACCAGTTTCTGGCTTGAAGGTCGCGAATGACGTCCTTGTGGCCCCTGAGGCTGTCTCCAATTCCTTCGGCCGCTTTTTCGCAGAGGTTTCGAGCTCCGCTCATTACCACCCTGCCTTCCTCCCCCGCAAACAGGCAGAGGAGGCTAGGCCACTTAACTTCCGCTCCTCGAATTGTGAAAGTTATAATGCCCCATTCACCATGCGGGAACTCGAAAACCGATCACGGTCCTCTGCTCCAGGGCCAGATTCTATCCATATTCAGATGCTGAAGAACCTTTCTCCTGCGGGTAAAGGTTTTCTTCTTTGTACATACAATCGCATCTGGATTGAGGGACATGTTCCCGCATGCTGGCGCGAGTCTATTGTTGTCCCGATTCCTAAGCCGGGGAAGGACAAGCACTTGCCTTCCAGTTATCGACCTATCTCGCTTACCAGCTGTGTCTGTAAAGTGATGGAGCGAATGGTTAACTCTCGATTGGTTTGGCTGCTCGAGTCTCGACGCCTACTTACCAATGTACAATGTGGATTTCGTAGGCGCCGCTCTGCTGTTGACCATCTGGTTACCTTGTCGACCTTCATTATGAATAACTTCTTGCGGAAGCGCCCGACCGCGGCTGTGTTCTTTGATTTGGAGAAGGCTTACGACACCTGTTGGAAGGCGGGCATCCTCCGCACCATGCATACATGGGGCCTTCGCGGTCGCCTCCCTCTTTTTATTGGTTCCTTTTTAATGGATCGACAGTTCAGGGTACGTGTGGGTTCTGTCCTGTCCGACACCTTTCGCCAGGAGAATGGGGTGCCACAGGGATCAGTTTTGAGCGTCGCTCTCTTCGCCATCGCGATCAATCCAATAATGGATTGCCTCCCAGCTGATGTATCAGGCTCCCTTTTCGTGGACGATTTTACCATCTATTGCAGCGCGCACTGTACACGTGTCCTGGAGCGCTGTCTTCAGCGTTCTCTTGACCGTCTTTACTCCTGGAGTGTCGCCAATGGCTTCCGTTTTTCTGCCGAGAAGACGGTCTGTATTAACTTCTGGCGATACAAAGAGTTTCTCCCACCGTCCTTAAGACTCGGTCCCGTTGCTCTCCCAATCGTGGAGACAACCAAATTTTTAGGCCTTACATTTGACAGGAAACTTAGCTGGTCTCCACATGTGTCATATTTGGCCGCCCGTTGTACCCGTTCTTTAAATGTCCTCCGTGTTCTCAGTGGTCTGTCGTGGGGAGCGGATCGAACCGTCCTACTTCGTCTATATCGGTCGATCGTCCGCTCCAAGCTGGATTATGGGAGCTTCGTATACTCCTCTGCACGGCCATCCATCTTACGCCGCCTCAACTCCATACAACATCGGGGTTTACGACTTGCGATCGGAGCATTTTATACCAGTCCCGTAGAGAGTCTTCATGCTGACGCTGGCGAATTGCCACTCACCTACCGGCGCGATATACTGCTTTGTCGGTATGCCTGTCGGCTACTGTCAATGCCCGACCATCCGTCTTATCGTTCCTTTTTTGACGACTCTCTTGACCGTCAATACGGGTTGTATGTCTCTGCCCTGCTACCCCCTGGCGTTCGCTTTCGTCGCCTCCTTCAACACCTTACTTTTTCCCTCCCTGCAACCTTTCGAGTGGGCGAGAGCCGCACGCCACCTTGGCTCCAGGCTCAGGTCCGCGTTCACCTTGACCTCAGCTCGCTCCCAAAAGAGGTCACTCCCGGTTCGGTCTACCACTCCCGTTTTTTGGAACTTCGTTCGAAGTTCCTCGACATGACTTTCATTTATACAGATGGCTCTAAGACCAATGACGGGGTCGGGTGTTCCTTTATTGTCGAGGCACAAAGTTTCAAATACCGGCTCCATGGCCATTGTTCGGTCTTCACAGCTGAGCTCTTTGCCCTCTACCAGGCTGTTCTTTACATCTGCCGCCACCGACATTCTGCTTATGTCATCTGCTCAGATTCCCTGAGCGCCATCCAGAGCCTCAGTGATCCGTACCCGGTTCACCCTTTCGTACACCGGATCCAACGCTCTCTTCAGCAGCTGGTGGACGTCGGTTCTCCAGTTAGCTTTATGTGGGTTCCTGGCCACGTCGGTATCCCTGGGAACGAAGCTGCAGATGCCGCGGCCAAGGCTGCGGTCCTCCAGCCTCGGACAGCTTCTTGTTGCGTCCCTTCGTCCGATTTTAGCAGGGTGATTTGTCGGCGCATCTTATCTCTGTGGCATGCCGATTGGGCTGCACTTACCGACAACAAGCTTCGGGCCTTAAAACCTCTTCCCGTGGCTTGGACGTCCTCCTCACGCCCTTCTCGGCGGGAGGAGGTCTCTTTAGCCCGGTTAAGAATTGGACACTGCCGGTTCAGCCATCGCCATCTGCTGACGGCTGCGCCGGCGCCGTTCTGCCCATGTGGGCACTTTCTGACAGTTAGACACATTTTACTGTCCTGTCCAGATCTTAACACACTGCGCCTCGGTCTTAACCTGCCAAATACTTTAGATGCCATTTTAGCGGATGACCCACGAGCAGCTGCTCGTGTTCTTCGTTTTATCCATTTGACAAACCTCGCTAAGGACATTTGATGATGCTGTTTTTTAATCCTATGCCTGTAAGTCTGTCTTTTATCGTGTTTTCCCTTTTAGTTGTTGTGGTCAACTTGTGCCTCGCGGTGCATTCTTAGAGTAGTCAGGGCGCTAATGACCATTGAAGTTGTGCGCCCTAAAACCACAAAAAAAAAAAAAAAAAAAAAAAAAAAAAAAATTCTGTTCACCCTATGTCCATTATCCACTGGAATATCCGCGGTATTCGAGCCAATCGGGATGAATTGTCGATCCTCTTACTATCCTACTCGCCGGTCATCTTCTGTCTTCAGGAAACAAAGCTGCGTCCCCATGACCGCTTTGTTCTCCCTCATTTTCAGTCCGTCCGATATGATCTCCCCTCTGTTGAAGGCACTCCAGCACATGGAGGACTCATGATTTTTCTCCATGAAACTCTCCATTATCGCCCAATCCATTTAAACACTTCCTTCCAAGCTGTCGCCGTCCGTCTTTCCGTTTCCGGATACACGTTCTCTCTTTGTACTGTATACATTCCATCGTCCACACCAATGGCACGAGCTCATCTCCTTCATCTTCTTGGTCAGCTTCCACCCCCATATTTGCTGGTTGGGGACTTCAATGCCTACCACCCGCTTTGGGGATCTCCACATCCTTGTCCACGTGGCTCACTATTGCTAGACGTCTTCCACCAAGCGGATCTAGTCTGCCTCAACACTGGGGTCCCCACATTTTTGTCTGCCTCCACGGCAACTTTATCTCATTTGGACCTTGCGATCGGTACTGTTCCCCAAGCTCGGCGATTCGAATGGTTCGCCCTTGATGATACACACTCGAGTGACCACTTTCCATGTGTCCTTAGACTGCAGCCTCAACTGCCCTACATGCGCCCGCGACGCTGGCAGTTTGCCCAAGCCCATTGGACACTTTTTTCGTCTGTAGCGACATTCGATGACCGTCACTGTCCCAGCGTCGACGATGAGGTCACACATATTACCGACGTTATTCTTACAGCTGCGGAACATTCAATACCACGCACCTCCGAATTGCCCCGGCGGCCCCCAGTTCCTTGGTGGAACGAGGAATGCCGTGACGCAATACGTGAGCGGCGACGTGCTCTCCGCGTTTTCCGCCACCATCCTACTTTGGCCAACTGTATCCGCTATAAGCAGTTCCGAGCGCGATGCCGTCGTGTCATCCGCGATAGCAAGAAGGCAAGATGGAAATTCTTTATTAGCTCATTTAACACCTTCACTCCCTCCTCGGAAGTTTGGAGTCGGCTTCGACGGTTCTCAGGCGCGCCTAGTTTCTCCCCGGTCTTTGGGCTCACTGTCGCGCATGATACATTAGTGGACCCCGTCGCAATTTCTAACTCGTTGGGTCAGCACTTTGCTGAGATTTCAAGCTCTTCAAATTACCTGCCAGCGCTTCTCCCGAAGAAACGTGCAGCGGAAGTGCGACCTCGTGCTTTCTCCTCTCAAAGTCGCGAAAGCTACAATACTGTTTTCTCCTTGCGGGAACTCCAACATGCACTCTCTTCTTCTCGCTCCTCCGCCCCAGGACCGGATGGTATCCACGTCCAAATGTTGCTGCATTTATCAACCCATAGTCTGCGTTACCTCCTTCGCCTTTATAATCGAATTTGGACCGACAGTACTTTTCCCAGACGAAGGTGGGAAGCTATCGTCGTTCCTGTTCCGAAACCTGGAAAGGACAAACATCTTCCTCTAGCTATCGCCCCATTTCTCTCAAGAGTAGTGTCTATAAGGTTTTGGAGCGTATGGTGAATTACCGTTTAGCGTGGTGGCTGGAATCCCGCAGTCTTTTAACACCTGCCCAATGCGGATTCCGAAAGCATCGTTCTGCAGTTGACCATCTTGTTGCTCTCTCCACTTATATCATGAACAATGTTCTCCGGAAACGCCAAACAGTAGCAATATTTTTTGATCTGGAGAGAGCATACGATACCTGTTGGAGGACAGGCATCCTCCGCACACTGTTCTCTTGGGGGCTTTCGAGGTCGGCTACCCCTTTTTCTTCGCGAATTTATGGCAGAGCGCACATTTAGGGTGCGGGTGAACACTACTCTCTCCCGTACTTTCTCCCAAGAAAACGGGGTACCCCAGGGCTCCGTGCTGAATGTTGTACTGTTTGCCATTGCCATCAATCCGATTATGGATTGTCTCCTTCCTGATGTCTCGGGCTCCCTCTTATGGACGATTTTGCGATCTACTACAGCTCTCAACGGACCAGCCTTCTTGAACGACGCCTTCAAGGATGTCTCGATCGCCTCCACTCTTGAAGCATCGAAACCGGCTTCCGTTTTTCTCCCAGTAAGACCGTTTGTGTTAATTTTTGGCGACGTAAGGAGTTTCTTCCGCCCTCCTTACATCTAGGTCCTGTCAACCTTCAGTTTTCAAACGTCGCTAAATTCTTGGGTCTTATGTTTGACAGAAAACTGTGCTGGTCCTCCCACGTTTCCTATCTTTCGGCTCGCTGTCTGCGATCCCTTAACACCCTCCGTGTCCTGAATGGTACCTCCTGGGGAGCGGACCGAGTGATCCTTCTCCGCCTCTATCGCGCCTTAGTGCGCTCGAAATTGGACTATGGGAGCATAGTCTACTCCTCTGCTCTGCCGTCTATTCTTCGGCGTCTTGACTTTATCCACCACTGTGGATTACGTTTAGTGTCTGGAGCTTTTTACACCAGCCCTGTGGAAAGCCTTTATGCTGAGACTGCTGAACCTCCGCTGTCCAATCGGCGAGCAGTCCTTCTGAGTCGTTATGTTAGCCATCTGTCTTCCACGCCCGCTAATCCAGCCCATGACCTTTTTTTCGACGCCTCCTTTGATGTAGGGTATGCAGGCCGCCCCCTCCTCCCTACTACCACCGGGAGTCCGCTTCCGTCAACTGCTCCATTCTCTTTCCTTCCGCTTTCCTAAAACTTTCTTGACAACTTGGGGTACAGCACCGCCTTGGCTCCGTCCCCGGATCTGCCTGCTCCGTGACCTTTGTCGATTTCCCAAGGATGGTACCCCTTCACTTGTTTATCGTCGGGCATTTGCTGCTCTATGTGCACAAATGACGGACGCCACATTTATTTACACCGACGGCTCGAAAACATCGTTAGGTGTAGGGAGTGCCTATATTGTTGGCGACACCCCAAATCACTTTCGGCTTCCCGACCAGTGTTCGGTTTATACTGCGGAGCTTTACGCTGTTCTCCAGGCTGTCCACTGCATCCGCCGCCATCAGCGGATACAGTACGTTATCTGCTGAGATTCTCTCAGCTCTCTCCTCAGTCTCCAAGCTCTTTACCCTGTGCACCCTCTGGTCCACCGGATTCAGGACTGTCTGCGCTTGCTCCACCGGGGGGCGTCTCGGTGGCGTTGCTCTGGCTCCTGGGACACGTTGGTATCTGTGGAAATGAGGCGGCCGATATTGCAGCCAAGGCTGCAGTCTCTCTTCCTCGGCCAGTTATTCAATCGATTCCCTTCGCCGTTCTACGGAGCGTTCTATGTCGACGTGTTGTTCATTTATGGCACACGCATTGGTCGACACTTACCCATAATAAATTGCGGGACATGAAAGCTCTGCCTTGTGCTTGGACCTCTTCCTCCCGAACGCGTCGTCGGGAGGAGGTAATTTTAGCTCGACTCCGGATAGGGCACTGTCTTTTTAGCCATCGACATCTTTTAAGCGGTGATCCTCCCCCACTCTGTCCCCACTGCTCTCAGCTGTGGACGGTAAGACACCTTTTGAGTGAGTGCCCCTATTTTAATCCGTTACGCTCCCGTCTACAGCTGTCGCCTGATCTATCGTCGATTTTAGCAGATGACACGTGCTCAGCCGACCGCGTTCTCAAGTTTATTAGTGCTAGTGAAATGACGTCAGTCATTTGAAGCTTTTCTTGGGGACAACCAACCCCTTTCTGTAGTGGATTTTTAAGCCTTCCTTCTGCTTTTAGTTTCTCCAATTTTATGACTTTCGTTCTCATTGCTGCTGGTTTCCAATTTCGGTTTTTTATTGTTTCCTAAGTCACGGACCGGGCGCTAATGACCATAGAAGTTTTGCGCCCTAAAACCAAAACAAAAAAAACCGCGTTTTGTTATGCACGGACTCGATGAGTGGGCTTCTTGCTATTGACCAGTGTTTCTCGCGCCATCCCTTGGTCTCTGCCATCCATGACCATCTCGCTGATATTCACCGTACTGCTTGTTCTATTGACTTCCTTTGGGTCCCTGGCCATGTGGGTATCCCGGGTAATGAGCTCGCTGATCGTTTGGCTAGGGGAGCGGTTACTTACCCCCCGTTTTCTGTAGCCCCTCCTGCAGCGGATATACGGCTTCACATCAAATCCCACTTCGCACAGTCATGGGCCAATTCTTGTGAGGCTACTCCCCTGTCTAATAAACTTCGTGCAATTAAGGTGACACCAGGCCCGTGGCGTTCTTCCTTTCGCATCTCCCGAAAGGACTCGACCACACTGTGTCGTCTCCGCATTGGCCATACTCGGTTGACCCACGGTTTTCTTTTGTGTGATGAGCCACCCCCACTATGTGGTTGTGGAGCCTTCCAGTCAGTAGCCCACATTTTGGTTGAATGCACCCTTCTTTTGGCTCTGCGTGCTAAGTACAGGCTCCCCCACACTTTACCTTTGATGTTGGCTGACGATTCCCGGATGGTCTCTCTGGTTCTCGGTTTCCTCCGGGAAAGTGGTTTTTATTCTCAGTTTTAAGGTTTTTAATCTCTCTCTGGTGTTGGGCAGGGCGGTGAGTGTTTGGGTGTCTCCCACTGTAAGCAGTGTTCGGAGATTCCTGATTCACCTCCCTGACCGAATTCCTCTTTTCTTCCCCTTTTACTCTTTTTTTTTGAGGATATTGTCGTACTACTTTTGGAAATAGATGTCCATGCATTGATTTTAAATACCTACAAGTGTGGGAAAAGTCAGTACGGCAGGTCCGAAAATAGATCGAACACCTTGTGAAACCTTCAATTATGGATAAGGGGGTGAAAGGTGAAAGGTTAGGGCCCATGTACCATCATGTATCATTTCCTAGTACTACCTTATTGACACGAATACCTCTGTAACAGGTAGGCCATTGGCAATCACAATTTCACTTAATTACAATGCAGATTAAGACATCAGATCTCAATAGGGCAATAAAAAAAGGTAGTCCTTGATCAACAACAGTTTCAGCTAAGTAAAATTACCAAATAGAAAACAAGCAGGCCTTCTTTAATAAGAAATCGCAATGACTGCAGCAGACCTATAGGCATCAATAAGAAAATAACAGTTAAGTCGTCGAAATCCAAATCTTAACTGAATTTCATGATTCGAAGCCGAAGCTTTCCGGTTCCAAAGGGCGCCTGGAATTCAGCACAGCGAATCTGGCTTCAACTCGCTCATCGGAATGTCACGTCCCAGGACTGGCTGCCCGGGCTACGCACAAGACGGCATGCGAAGTCAGCCACGGATTCAAATCGGCCGTAACTGTGCCCAAGACGCTTACGCAGATCGTCGCCTTCCTCGCCGGTCGGACATCTGCCACGGTCCCCCTCGCTCCGTTACCACTCCCCAACTCACCACGCCACCACGCGCCCTGTCCCGATCAACAACCTCGAGCAAAGATATTAGCGGCCTCAAAGCACAGGGACACCACAAGACAGACCGAGCTAGTGCCGCCAGGAATCCGAAAGGGGACGCCAGCAACTCCACCACCGCTCCCCTTGTATTCGTTTTAATAAGTGTGCAATACAGTATTCCATCACGGGAAGACAGTACGAACACACGAATTGTGTTGGAACCGCTGAGGGAACGTGGTGGCGCAGCTGATCAGCCTGCCCGTGCGATTTCACGTACGGCCAATTTCTCACTGTACGTAGGTTCTACACTGCTGGAAATTGAAATAAGAACACCGTGAATTCATTGTCCCAGGAAGGGGAAACTTTATTGACACATTCCTGGGGTCAGATACATCACATGATCACACTGACAGAACCACAGGCACATAGACACAAGCAACAGAGCATGCACAATGTCGGCACTAGTACAGTGTATATCCACCTTTCGCAGCAATGCAGGCTGCTATTCTCCCATGGAGGCAATCGTAGAGATGCTGGATGTAGTCCTGTGGAACGACTTGCCATGCCATTTCCACCTGGCGCCTCAGTTGGACCAGCGTTCGTGCTGGACGTGCAGACCGCGTGAGACGACGCTTCATCCAGTCCCAAACATGCTCAATGGGGGACAGATCCCGAGATCTTGCTGACCAGGGTAGTTGACTTACACCTTCTAGAGCACGTTGGGTGGCACGGGATACATGCGGACGTGCATTGTCCTGTTGGAACAGCAAGTTCCCTTGCCGGTCTAGGAATGGTAGAACGATGGGTTCGATGACAGTTTGGATGTACCGTGCACTATTGAGTGTCCCCTCGACGATCACCAGTGGTGTACGGCCAGTGTAGGAGATCGCTCCCCGCACCATGATGCCGGGTGTTGGCCCTGTATGCCTCGGTCGTATGCAGTCCTGATTGTGGCGCTCACCTGCACGGCGCCAAACACGCATACGACCATCATTGGCACCAAGGCAGAAGCGACTCTCATCGCTGAAGACGACACGTCTCCATTCGTCCCTCCATTCACGCCTGTCGCGACACCACTGGAGGCGGGCTGCACGATGTTGGGGCGTGAGCGGAAGACGGCCTAACGGTGTGCGGGACCGTAGCCCAGCTTCATGGAGACGCTTGCGAATGGTCCTCGCCGATACCCCAGGAGCAACAGTGTCCCTAATTTTCTGGGAAGTGGCGGTGCGGTCCCCTACGGCACTGCGTAGGATCCTATGGTCTTGGCGTGCATCCGTGCGTCGCTGCGGTCCGGTCCCAGGTCGACGGGCACGTGCACCTTCCGCCGACCACTGGCGACAACATCGATGTACTGTGGAGACCTCACGCCCCACGTGTTGAGCGATTCGGCGGTACGTCCACCCGGCCTCCCGCATGCCCACTATACGCCCTCGCTCAAAGTCCGTCAACTGCACATACGGTTCACGTCCACGCTGTCGCGGCATGCTACCAGTGTTAAAGACTGCGATGGAGCTCCGTATGCCACGGCAAACTGGCTGACACTGACGGCGGCGGTGCACAAATGCTGCGCACCTAGCGCCATTCGACGGCCAACACCGCGGTTCCTGGTGTGTCCGCTGTGCCGTGCGTGTGATCATTGCTTGTACAGCCCTCTCGCAGTGTCCGGAGCACGTATGGTGGATCTGACACACCGGTGTCAATGTGTTCTTTTTTCCATTTCCAGGAGTGTATATTGGTAATTGCTACTGTACGCGCAGGTATTGTATTTTCAGATAACCAATGCTGGTAGCGGCCACTACAGAACACTTGTTGATCAAAGTCGATCTCACACTGCAGACTTCAGCCTATCCGCAGCGAAGAGGACCTGGGTTAGAAGGTCATGAACAGATGGTTGAAAATTTACACTTTTAACCATAGCTTCACGGTGATATATCGCATGAACTTCGCTGAAAACAGTTTAAGAGTTCAGGAATAACAATAGCATCAACACTACTATAAGAAAAATGACGTTATTTACTCTTCACCAGCTCGGAAGGGGGGGGGGGGGTGAACGACGCCACTACCAAAATCTTTGATAACTTACGGTGTTATAGTCCCAGCAGGTATCAACTGAAATGTGAGAGTAAGCCTTCTCCACAACTCATTCTGTTCCATAGGAGAATTTTTATTTAGACACGTGTAATTTGTTTTGTGCAAAAGTTGTACATAAGCACTTGTGTTATTAAACTAAATTATGTTTAATACAACTTGTCTGTAAATGGTAAGTATATAGCCTGATTGAAGTACAAACCAAGCTAAAATTTTGGAAACGGACTCGTTCTATGTAATTACAATATGCTGAGGTGACAAAAGTCATGTGATACCTTCCAATACCGTGTCGGTCTCCGTTTTCCCAGCGTGGTGCACCAACTAGACATGGTATGTACTCAACAAGTCGTTGGAAGTCCTCACAAGAAGTACTGAGCCACGCAGTCTCTATAGCCGTGAAAGTGTTCACAGTGCAGGATTTTGTGCATGCACTGACCTCTCCATTATGTCCCACAAATCTACCGTGGGGCTCATGTCGGGCGATGTGGGTAGTCTAACCATTCGTTCCAACTGCCCAGCATGTTCTTCAAGCCAATTGCGGACATTTATGACCCGGTGACATGATGTCTTTCTATGGAAACATGAAGTCGATGAATGGTTGCACAGTCAATGGTCTGTTCAGTTGGGCAAGAGAACCTATTCCATTCCATGTAAACAAAGCCCACTCCATTATGGAGCCACCAGGCCACCACCAGCTTACACGGTGTCTTACAGGCAAATAGGGTCCGTGGCTCCGTGCGGTCTGTTGCACACTCGGACCCTACCATCAGCTCTTAGCAAAGGATATCGGGGCTCATCTGACGACGCTAGTTTTCTTGTCGTCTATGGTCTAACAGATTTGGTCACGGGCCTAGGAGAGGTGCTATAGGTAACGTGATGTGTTCAAATGGTTCAAATGGCTCTGAGCACTATGGGACTTAACATCTGAGGTCATCAGTGCCCTAGACTTAGAACTACTTAAACCTAACTAATGTAAGGACATTACACATCCATTCCCGAAGCAGGATTCGAAACTGCGACCGCAGCAGCAGCGCGGTTCCGGACCGAAACGCCTAGAACCGCTCGACCACAAGGCCGGCTGATGTGACATGTTGAGGAGTCGCGTCGGTCGTCTGCTGCCACAGGCCGTTAACGCCAAATTCCGCGGCACTGTCCTAATGATTATATTCATCTCACGTCCCATATTGATTTCTGCAGTTATATCAGGCAGTGTTGTCTGTCAGCACCGACAACTCTGCGCAAACGCCGCTGCTCTCGGTCGATAAGCGAAGGGCGTCGGCCACTGCGCTGTCCATGGTCAGAGGTAATGAGTGAAATTTGGTATTTTCGGCGCATTCTTGACAATGAGTACCTCGGAACACCGAATTCCCAAACGATTTCAGAAATGGAATGTCCCATGCATCTAGCTCCAACCACCATTATTCCGCGTTGGAAGTCTGGTAATTCTCGTCGTCCGGCCATGACAGGTCGGAAAACTTTTCACGTGAATCGTCTGAGTGCAAATGAGAGGTCCGCCGATGCCCTACCTCTTTTATACCTCGTGTGCGCGATACTACCGCCATCTTGATACGTGCATATCGCTGTCGCATGTCTTTTGTCTCCTCAGTTCGGTCTGTACATGCTAGCTAGAAACAGTCTGAAAAGGTCATAATGTTTTTCCAGAGTAGGTTATACCGAGAAATAATTGGTACGAAAAAAGCGATAGGTTGCGCTTTTCCGAGTTAATTAGCGTTGAAGTTAACCAATCAGATCGTCGCACTAGCAAATTCAAGCTGTCCGCCAGACAAAATTAGTGTCAGTTGATCTCTTAGTGTAGATGACAGCTCACAAGACTGCTCAGTCTTTGAATAGGGTTTGATCCTTACTACCGCCCAATGTCCAGTTTTTGTATTTTTTTTTTTCCTGTTCGCGTTAGCAAACCACACGAAGAACACGTTGGGGCACCGTCGCTGGCGGGCTACTTCAAATTCGGCGCGCAACGCCTAACTTCAGTGCTAACAAACTCGGAACCGGCGCAATGTATCGAATTTATTTTTCCTTAAGTTATTTCTCAGCACAATGTGCCCTCCAACACCCTTACAATCGACGTAGCGCTTGCATAGCGCAAAGACACCCACAGAACACACAACTAACTAGCTGTGTGTGAAACGCAAGATGATTTTCTCCACGATACTTCATGGGCATAACCTGTCAAAACAGGGCAGCGGCCGATCTGCCCACGACGACGGAGGACATGCTCGTGACGTTCACGATCCTCGTGTCGCCTCACGGCGCCGCCCCCATCACCTCTCCCACAACCGCATCAGACGCCGCCCCAGACGAAGCCACCGCCGCCGCTGATGAAGCCACAGCCGCCGCTGATGAAGCCACCGCCGCCGCTCATGACGTCACGGCTGCTGAACTGCCACAAGCTGCAAGGAAGCGCCGCAATCGACGCCGTAAGCTGAAGGCTGCCAGGTAAAAGTGCACTAGTGGTTCACGCCATCGACCGTTGGTTTGGTACCGAGCGGGGTAGCGCAGTGGTTGGCACACTGGACTCGCATTCGGAAGGACGACGGTTAAAACCCGCGTCCCTCCATCCTCCTGCTTCTGTAAGTTTCCACAGATCCTGACAAGGGGGTAGTATGTCTGGAGCTGCGATCGCTCTGCCCTGCTCTCCAAAGGCACACCATCTTCCTGGGAGGTGCTGTCTCAGTGGACTCCACCGGTCGTAGATGGTATCGGGTGTGGTGAAGCAAAGGTCAGTTAACAGGGGCTACGTCAGAACTCGTATTCGCTTGCTTCTAGATCGATCCCGAGGGGATCGGCTCAATCTGTTGGTGTATCACTCCTCAAATAAAGGATTTGCTGCCTATGATGCAAGTGCCGTGCCGATTGTTCAGCGAGTTGACGCCGTGCTTCATAAAAAAAGCAGCATTTAAAATAACCTCTGATAAAATTCCAGCAGCTGGTTACAGAAATGGCGTCGAGCAACTCTACCTGAATTTTTCAATCTATTCTATCTTTACTTTGTAAGGTTCGAGTTTGTGTACAGCTCTACATCTACTTCTGCAGCTAGAGGCACCCACAGCTAGCCAACTTACGGTCTATGGTGGAGGGTACTTCGTGTATCGGAGTGAGTTCCTCCTTTCACCGTTCTAATCGCTGATGGTTAGCAGGATTAACGCCTGCTAGAAAGCCTCTGACTGGAATCTCTTTAGTCACCTTCATGCACTTTCTGCGAGATATTCGAAAGAATTTGAAGGAACGCACCCTCTCGGAACTTGAATTGTAAACCAGACCGTACTACAGAACACCTCTCTTGCAGCGTCTGCCAGTGCAGTTGGCTAATTATGTCACGCTTTAGATCTTACTAAATGAACTTCTAATGAAAGCGCTGCAGCTATTCCCCTAAAACCGACAAGACAGCGGCCAGAGCGCAAGGAACTGGTGAGAGCGAATCTTTTACTCGTTCGTGGAACATCCTGTGTTCTCCACAGCTGCGACTGCTCGTTACAACGTTCCGTAGTAGTATTTAGTTAGCTGCCACTCCTTAGATTGGGTTTCACTAGGCGTGGCCTGCACCTTAATAGGTATGAGAAGGGGAGGCTGGCAAAGCTTACAGGTCACAGTGTAGTGGGTGGTGGTCGGATCACTCATGGAAAAATTCCTGTGCTAGTTGGTGTTAGAACTGCACCTTTATTAAATTGAAGTCAGCTGATAGGTATACCTGTTTAAAGGAAGTCTCTCTAGCTAACGGATCACCTTCAGAGGACGCCATGTTTGCAAGTAGAGATGGAATTAGCATATTTCATCAAAATATAAGAGGTATTACAGATAAATTTAGTGAACTGCTTATAGATGTTGACTCTTAAATTATTGGTATGTCGGAGCACCACTTAAATAATTTCACAATTCAGACGCTTCCTTTACCAGGATACAGATTAGCTGGCTGTTTTTCAAGGCGCCTCTTGCTGGGTAGGGGAGTGGCTATGTACGTAAGAAACTGTATTCCACTTGAGACCATAGACGTATCACGGCCATGCACTGAACAGATATTCGAATGTTGTGCAGGGCCAGTTGAATTTAGTGAAACTAAAATTCTAATTGTTGTTGTTGTTTATAGGTCCACTAACACTGATTTCAGAGCATTTCTGCCCAAGCTAGAGAGGCTTGTTGATTCACTTTGTAGGAAGTACCAGAAATTAGTGATACGTGGTGACTTCAATATTTCTACATCTACGTGATTACTCTGCAATCCACATTTAAGTGCTTGGCAGAGGGTTCATCAAATCACAATCATACTATCTCCCTACCATTCCACTCCCGAACAGCGCGCGGGAAAAACGAACACCTAAACCTTTCTGTTAGAGCTCTGATTTCTCTTATTTTATTTTGATGATCATTCCTATCTATGTAGGTTGGGCTCAACAAAATATTTTCGCATTCGGAAGAGAAAGTTGGTGACTGAAATTTCGTAAATAGATCTCGCCGCGACGAAAAACGTCTTTGCCGTCTTTGCTTTAATGACTCACGTATCATATCTGCCACACTCTCTCCCCTATTACGTGATAATACGAAACGAGCTGCCGCGCAGCAATATTCTAACAGAGGACGAACGAGTGTAGTGTAAGCTGCCTCTTTAGTGGACTTGTTGCATCTTCTAAGTGTCCTGCCAATCAAACGTAACCTTTGACTCGCGTTCCCCACAATATTATCTATGTGGTCTTTCCAACTGAAGTTGTTCGTAATTTTTACACCCAGGTACTTAGTTGAATTGACAGCCTTGAGAATTGTGCTATTTATCGAGTAATCGAATTCCAACGGATTTATTTAGGAACTCATGTGGATTACCTCACACATTTCGTTATTTAGCGTCAACTGCCACCTTCCACACCATACAGCAATCTTTCCTAAATCGCTTTGCATATTTTGTATATGATGGTGCAAGAAAAATGATGTTGGTAGATCTCCTAAATTCATATGAACTGATGCAGACTGTTTTTTCCCAACTAGGTTGCTGGGGAACAGTAGCACAGCCATAGACAATATTTTTATTCATTCTTCATTACTAGACGGGTATTCTGTTAGTAACAGGGTGAATGGCCTTCCAGACCATGATGCACTAATTTTAACACTAAAAGGCTTTTTTACTCTCATAAATGTCACATATAATTACAAACTGTGTAGGAAATTTAATACAACAGCAATAGAGTTTTTTAAACGTTGCCAAGGAACAAGAGTGGCAGCATATTTATAGTGCCCATAACACAGATGACAAATATAATACTTTCCGTAACACATTTCTCATGCTCTTTAACAGCTGCTTTCCGTTATAACGTTCTAAACGGGGTACTAGCAGTAATAGGCAGCCCGGATGGCTGACTAGTGGGATAAGGATATCATGTAGAACAAAGTGGGAATTATATCACAATGTTACAAGTACTCACAACCAAGCTATAATGGCCCATTACAAACACTATTGTAAGGTGCTTAAAACTGTTATTAGGAAGGCAAATAGTATGTGGTAGGGAAATGGAACAGCTAATTCACAGCATAAAATTAAAACTATATGACCAATTGTGAAGGAAGTGTCTGGTCAGCAGTACAAGGTCGACGATATGAAGTCAGTTCGTAGTAAAAATATTTCTCTTGGTGATAAATGTATGTACTGCATATAAATATATGTACTGTGCTTAACAATCATTTTCTGAGCATTGGTGGTGAATTAAATAAAAATTTAGTTTCAATAGGGAATCGTATAACTTTCTTGGCAAGTGTCTTTCCGAGATTGATGTCTGAAACACTCCTCTGTGATACAGACAAGGGAGAGATTGAGTCAACAATTAAATCACTGAAGACTAAGGACTCTCATGGATATGATGGAGTGCCTAGCAGAATATTAAAGTACTGTGCTGCACATGATAGCCCGACATTTAACCATATTTGTAATTTTTCCTTTAGAAATGGTCAGTTTCCTGAACGATTAAAGTAATCAGTAGTAAAGTCGCTTTATAAAAAGGTGGAAAGGGATATTTTAAATAATTTTAGACCTATTTCATGCCATCAGTGTTTGCTAAAGTCGTTGAAAAGGCTGTGTATGTAATGATAATTGATCATTTTATACCACACGATTTGCTATCACAACTGAAAATGCTATATTCTCTTTTCTCTGTGAGGTACTGGATGTGTTAAACAAAAGGTTTCGAAAGCTAGGCAAGTTTTTTGATTTAGCTAAGGCGTTTGATGGTGTTGATCACAAAATATTGCTCCAGATGTTCGAGCATTACGGAATAGGGGGAGTAGCTCATAATTGGTTCACCTCTTACTTTAGCAACAGACAACAAAAGGTCATTATTCACGATGTTGAGAATGACTGTGACATGGGGTCTGAGTGGGGTACAGTCAAATTTGAGGGTGACCCAGGCATCAGTGTTGGGGCCACTCCTGTTCCTTATTTATGTAAATGATATTCCCTCTAGTATTACGGGTAACTCTAAAATATATATGTTTGCTGATGACACTACCTTGGTAGTAAAGGATGTTGTGTGCAACACTGGCTCCGTTTCAAATAGTACAGTTCATGTACTAAGTTCATGGCCTATAGAAAATAAACTAATGCTAAATCACAGTAAGACTCAGTTTTTACAGTTTGTAACACAGAATTCAACCTAAACGTACTTTAACTTCAGAGTGGGCATATGATTATTGAAACTAAGCAGTTCAAGTTTCTTTATTTTCAGATAATAGTAAAATAGTCGTGGAAAACCCACGTTCAGGATCTTCTTCAAAGACTTAATGCTGCCATTTTTACTATTCGAACGGTATCTGAAGTAAGTGATCATTCAACACGAAAATTAGTCTACTTTGCTGATTTTCATTCGCTTATGTCTTGTGCTATTATATTTTGGGGTAACTCTTCGCTTTCTAAAAGTATATTTTTGACTCAGAAATGGGCGGTTCGGGCAGTAAGTGGTGTAAGTTCTCCAACCTCTTGTCGACCCCTGTTCGCTAATCTGGGTATTTTGACAGTTGCCTCTTTATTGTCATTTATTATTAACAATATCAGCTTATTCCCAAGAATAAGCAGCTTCCACTCAGTTAATACACGGCAGAAATCAAACCTGCATTTGGATCAGACTTCCTTAACTCTTTCGCAGAAAGGTGTGCAGTATACTGCTGCATCCATTTTTCAATAAGCTACCACCCGAATTTAAAAAAATCTTGGCATTAATCAACGCACTTTCAAATAGAAACTGAAGAATTTCCTCAAGGGTAACTCCGCCTACACTGTCGAGGAGTTCCTTGAAAAATTAGGCTGATTCTTGTTGTATTGTTCACTGCGTTTACTTAAATTTATGGATTGACTTTTTTAGGGTTCATGAATATTTTTTTTTATCTGTTACTACTTTTATGTTGTAATTTGATGTACTGACACGATCCATGATCTTAGAGCCTTGCTCCTCAATTTGGTCCTACGAAACTTGAAGCGTAAATAAAATAAATAAACGTCGTGGCATTACTGAACTGCCTGAGGTTAACGCAATGTGTACAGAATTTGTTAGTCTGGTGGCTCCTCTCAAAGATATTACCAGATAGACATCGCTGATGACTCATGAAAAAGTTCGAGAGACTCATGCGACTTCTGTTCCAGTCGGTAGATGACACATCATCTGTGAGCTCTCTTTGTATCACGAACAGGAAGCAATGAGATGAGTCAATGAAGTATATTGCATGTTTCTGAAATACTTAAAGGAATCTTTGCCTGCTACACTAATTGACTTTATCTACTTTCTCATGCTTGTTACGGTCAGAAACCCAGATACACAATGATTAGATTCTGTTTGACCCTGGATTGTAGGTGCTTCGACAAGACAGTAGATGAAGAGGCGGTACAATGGGTCCCCGCTCTGATTTTTCGTACTGACTGCCGCCCTTTCTTTACTGCCTACTTAAGAGTTAATGTGCACATACTACGACATGTCTTTGACTTATTTGTCATACAGTTATTCAGGAAAAATTTATGGTCAAGAAGTATAATTTGTTTTATAGAACCTTACACAATATGCGAAAAAAGTGGTGCTGATAATTTGAGGCCTGGGGATAAAATCAAAATATTAAACTAGAACTTACAAGAAAGGCAGTTTTATTAAATGAAATATAATTACAGGAGCGTTCAATGTGAAATTCTTCTTGCAGATCGTCTCCATAATTAAATTTATTTAACAAATCATGTTTATCAAGGTTCATATAGCTTCAATATCTTGAAATACATTTTATTTACATAAATCACACAAATTAACATCCTCACAACTAACATACTCATTGCCGGCTTACGTTTCACAAAGCGCACACCGCATCCACAGTTCGCCACTACAGTCCTCTGTACACATCACATCACATCACAAAAGAGGCAAGCAGTGGCATCACTGAGAGGCTTCCAAACACCAAATGCAGCTTCAGGATGAGACTCACCAGAATCTACACATGAATGACATGGCTCATCGTCAGAAACTTTGGGCGACAGAAGTAATTTTCTATTGCAGGACTTCATGGTAATCTGCGTTTTACTTCTTGTTCCTCATTTTTTAGGGTGATACGCTGTCTCTTACTCTCCTTCCGAGAGCCTATCATGACACGTGGTTTCCCTTTCTGCCGCCGCGCCGTCTAGGGCATCGTGTCTCGCTCGGCGCGGATCGCCCTGTCGGAGGTTCGAGTCCCCCTGTGTGTGTGTGTGTGTGTGTGTGTGTGTGTGTGTGTGTGTGTGTGTGTGTGTCGTCCTTAGCGTAAGTTAGTTCAAGTTACATTAGTGTGTAAGCCTAGGGACCGATGACATCAATAGTTTGGCCCCATAAGACCTTACCAAAAATTTCCACGAAACTTTGTCTCGAAACCTGGCGGAAAATCCAAAGATATTCTGGTCGTATACGAAGTATGTTGGCGGCAAGGAACAATCAATGCCTTCTCTACGCGATAACAATGGAGATACTATCGAAGACAGTGCTGCCAAAGCAGAGCTGCTAAACACAGCCTTCCGAAATGCCTTCACAAAAGAAGACGAAGTAAATATTCCAGAATTCGAATCAAGAACAGCTGCAAACATGAGTAACGTAGAACTAGATGTCCTGGGAGTAGTGAAGAAACTTAAATCACTTAATAAAAGCGTGTCTTCTGGTCCAGACTGTATGCCAATTAGGTTCCTTTTAATTCTGACGCAGTTGCTCCATACTCGACAATAATATACAACCGTTCGCTCGACGAAAGATCTGTGCCCAAAGACTGGAAAGTTGCACAGGTCACACCAGTATTTAAGAAAGGTAGTAGGAGTAATCTACTCAATTAAAGGCCCATATCATTAACGTCGACATGTAGCAGGATTCTGGAACATACATTGTGTTCGAATATAATGAATTACCTCGAAGAAAACGGTCTATTGACACACAGTCAACATGGGTTTAGGAAAATTTGTTCTTCTGAAACACAATTGGCTGTTTATTCGCGTGAGGTGTTGAGTGCTATTGACATGGGATTTCAGATCGATACCGTATTTATGGATTTCCAGAAGGCTTTAGACACTGTACCACACAAGCGGCTTATAGTGAAATTGCTTGCTTATGGAATGTCGTCTCAGTTATGTGACTGGATTTGTAATTTCCTATCAGAGAGGTCACAGTTCGTAGTATTTGACGGACAGTCAACGAATAAAACAGAAGTTATGTCTGGCGTTCCCCAAGGTACTGTTATAGGTCTTTTTCTGTTCCTTATCTATATAAACGATTTGGGAGACGATCTGAGCAGCCGTCTTAGGTTGTTTGCAGATGACGCCGTCAGTTATTAATTAATAGTCATCAGAAAATCAAAACAAATTGCCAAACAATTTAGAAAAGATATCTGAATGGCGTGAAAATTGGCAGTTGACCCGAAATAACGAAAAGTGTGAGGTCATCCATATGAGTGGGTGTTAAAAGGAATCCGTTAATCTTCGGTTACACGATAAATCAGTCAAATATAAAGGCCCTAAATTCAACTAAATACCTTGGGATTACAATTACCATCACCTTCCATTGAAAGGAACACACAGAAAATGTTGTGGAGAAGGCTAACCAAAGACTGTGTTTTATTGGCAGGAGACTGCCTTCACTACGCTTCTCCCTCCTCTTTTAGAATACTGCTGCGCGGTGTGGGATCCTCACCAGATAGGAATGACGGAGTACATCGAAAAAGTTCAAAGAAGAGCTGCACGATTTGTATTATCGCGTAATATGGGAGAGAGTGTCACAGAAATGATACAGGATTTGGGTTGGACATCATTAAAAGAAAGGCGTTTTTCGTTGCGACGGAATCTTCTCACGAAATTCCAATCATCAACTTTCGCCTCCGAATGCGAAAATATTTTGTTGACACCGACCTACATAGTTAGAAACGATCACCACGATAAAATAAGGGAAATCAGAGCTCGTACGGAAAGATATAGGTGTTCGTTCTTTCCGCGTGCTCTATGAGATTGGAATAATAGAGAATTGTGAATGTGGTTCGATGAACCGTCTCCCAGGCTCTTAAATGTGATTCGCAGAGCATCCATGTAGATGTAGACTAAAGACGTAAGTATGGAATCATTGCTAATATCAAAAAATTTAACGATATTCTGAAATTTTCTATTTCTATGGTTTCACAAATTTGTGTCTTATATTCATTATGTCTCGGTGCAATATTTTTCTAAGATATACAGATTATCCTCTAGACATTCAGTCTCTTCACTTGCAGTTGATTCGAAAAAGAATACGTAGATTTTGCTACGGAATGATGCAGTTACTCTGTAAATACCAATAATGCTGTGGCTAAGTCATCCTCCAGCACCTCTTACTGTGCCTGGAGCGTTAGTTCAGCAAGGTGCGTAAGTAAACTTCCGTGGAGTTTGAAATTTTGAGACACAACCGTCAGCAGATTTAGCCAGCGCATTGGAATGGGGGTGTGGCTCGGTTGGAAGCGCTTGACATGCGACTGTAAAGGTTTAGCTTATGCGTCCGATATCTCACAGAAGGAAAAATAAAGTAGGTCTTTCTGCCACGTTCTGAGCAGTAGATTTAGAAATTCTATACCGTTTATAGGCCTTCTACAGTCCTCAGGCCACCAAATCACTGAATAAGACTGCACTTATACGCAGTTACGTCTTGATCACACAACCATTAGTCAGCATTAAGCGTTTCACTGCATTTATCATCGGAATCTGTTTTTCATTTAATTAAAAATGCATAAAATTCAGCTAAATGAAAATCGAAGATATCTTGGTTGCTACGTGGTGAAGACATGACCTGTAGCCGACAACGTTCAAGTGGCGAGTCGGATTATAGATTTTATCTGGGTGATTGTAAATAAGAAAGTTTTAGTCGATGTGATCTTGCTAGCTGTTTCATTGGGGCGGTGACGTGCCTTTAGCAGCATGTTCAGTTCTCAGGGCGGACTCTCGATCATCACTACTTTCTCATTTGTCGGTACCAAACAATTGCGAAATGTGACAATAATACCTAAGAAACAGAGCTGCTTGGAAACTATTGCCATAAAGCCACTACTGCCACTTAATATGTAGTCTCAGTATATCAGGATTTTGGTAGAATGAATGTATGATGGTTTCATGTAGCATTAGGAATGTTTACCAGAATCTTTCCCTTTCTTGAACATTCCTGAATGGCACTACAGCTTTCAATAGCAGAATTTTAAGCCATTTAAAAGATGTGAGATGATATTAATGTTCCTCTATTAATAACGAAAACTTCTTTCATTGTGAAAAACACTCAGGAGCTAACATTCATTGTGATGTTTTGTTGAAGCAGGACGACAGATAATCTATCACCAGCTGCTGAGGTTACGGCTACAGACACCGCTGGTTCCACAATAGCAGGGTCGGATCCTCAGACCGTGGTTGGTGGCGGTGTTGCGTCGCCCAGAAGATTTTGTGGCGGCTGGTTCACGAGGCTGTTCGATGGTCTGGTGCGCCGCTTTCGTTGAGGTAATACTTCAATTGGGTATCCAGCTAGACGCGTCTCCAAATAGTTGCTGGTCGCGAAGAAGAGGTCTTAGCTTTTAGTGTCCACACACACAAATTCTAGGGTCACTTCTAAGAACTAATGAAAAATAGCTAATTCTGTGCAGGACACCTATAGTTTCAGACATTTGGCTGAGAGAGGACTGAACTGACTTGCGCCCGGTCGTGTTAAAATGAAGTGCAGGTAGATATTCACACATTCGGAGAGAGAGAGAGAGAGAGAGAGAGAGAGAGAGAGAGAGAGAGAGAAGTGGCCAGGAAGAGGATGCTGAGCTTGAACAGAAGAGACGACCCGCGGTAGCTGTAATAATTTGGCCTCTGCATGAAGCAATTTATCCACGACAGAGTACATATTGAGTTCGCTGCTCTGGCTGACATACTTTGAATAGATGTTTTAAAATAGTTTCGATATTTAATTTTCATGTATTCACAAGTAACTCATAAAGGGAAGTTTAAATTATTGTGAGTTAGTAAACAACTGTCAAATTTCGTTGAAATGGCAGAGCTGTTAGAAGGTTCGTTCTTCATTGTTTAGGTAGTTTGAAAAGCAGTTGTCACCGTGCTGGTGGGATGAGGTACTCTCTATAGACTTCCATTCATTCTATATAAAGTAAGCCCCGCCGACTTGAGGATTCCGAGTATCTCAGCATCACTCGTTATTTCCATCCTATACGGGTGTGTTATCGTTGCTGTAGCAGTTTTAAGATTATTTTGTCTCATGGAACCGTAAAAACTTTCAGGAATTTGAGACTGCACTTCTGCGTAATTCCGATTGTCTGTCGGAAGGATTGACGCATTCCTTTCCTTACCTGTAAGATAAACATAAAGATACAGTTATTGTGGAATAACTGAGTTAGTGGTTTGGAACTTGCATCACGCTTAGCTTCAATTGGTCCTCCATCTCAATTTGTGTCACGCCACTGTTCCCTTTGACCATAGGTGATTGCACTCGTTCATGCTGGCCCTCGTATTCATGGGGAATTCCAATACATGGATAAGTGTTTCATTGTCAGTAGTTGTCACGGATGCATGTGTGTGTGCTATCAGCTCTAAATAACGCGTGGTTCGTTCCTGTCACGGGTCAATCAGCATTGATTTAGATATAGAAATCTTATTTTACAAAAAGGGGTTCATTATGCCAGGCCTCTTTCTTCCACTCTTCATTGTAACTTTTATTTGAGATACGCGACTTCCACATGCCTCACTTTGCCATACTTTTTTTTTCTGAAATGGTGAGTCGTAGGAAGTTGCGTCACAGAGTATTTTTGATTTAAAATTCATTGTCGCTTAGAATTTTCTGTCAATCGCCACATGTTATTTACCTTCAGTCCACATGCCCTTGTTTTAGTCCTACTACGAATTGTATTTGTTCTTGATGCTACTATGTAGAGACTTAGTAAGATCAACTTCATCTAGCAACTACAGTCCTTCATCTAGCAACTACAGTCTTTCATGATGTATGTCTGGAGTTTGAGGTAGCACCCCAATATGTGTTCGCGATATTCTGTCCCGGGAACGGTTTGATGCAGCTGTCCATGCTACTCCATTCTGAGCAAGCCTGTTCATCTCTAAAAAAACTGCCGCAATCTACATCCACTTGAAACTCTTTACTCTACAGGTGCCTAGGGCTCTAACATTAGTGATTAGATTTAACCACACGACGACGAGAAATTTTCTATATCACCACGTTCCGAAAACTTCTGTTCCCTTTTAATCTCACAGCTTATCGTGTTTCAGTTTCGTATACGGCTACATTTCATACAAATTCTTTCGGAAAAGATTTTCTAACATTTAAATCCATGTTAGTGTCAGCAAATTCCTTTCTCTAAGAAATGATTCCAGTGCTACTGCCAGCTTGTATTTCATATTCTCTCTTCTTCGGACTTCATCAGTTTTTCGAGTGCTCAAATTTCCTGATCTAATTATGTCACCATGGAGAGATTTAATTCGACTTCATTCGATGGCACACATCATTTCAGTTGATCTTATCTCTTTCTCTGATTACAATGTCATCGTCAAACCGTAGATTCTTTGTTTCTTTCCTCTCTACTTTAAACCCATTTCCTAATTTCTCCTTCGTTCCGTTGACTGCGTTCTCAGTGTAGAGGTTGAATAACACTGACGACAGGCTACTGGTCACACCCATCTCAACTCTTGCTTCCCTTTTATATCCTTTTACTCTTGAAACTGCAATCTGATTTCTGTACGAAATATAAATAGCCTCCCACTCCGTTTATTTTATCTCTCATACTTCCAAAATTTGAAAGAGTGCAGTCCAGTCAGCATCGTCAATAGTATTCTCTGAATCTACAAATGCTATAAACATGGGTGAAATGTCTTACATTGCACGCTGTGTGGTTCTGTGGTTCTTTATTGGATACAGGAGTGAGACACAAATGCTGTTTATGAACAGACAATTCCGATATTAATTTACACATCATCTCATATCAAACAGTAAAAATAATGCATAGCTTGTTGCCGTATTTGCAGCGTCAGCTGCTACGATGACATTTGAATGTAGAAATGTATACAGCTACAAAAGATTTGCAAATCTGTCACTCTTCAGTGCAATGCCTATACAGATTATGCCGAACCCCGGTCATTAAAGCCTGTAAATGTCATTCAGCTGTCAAACATCCCTACCCTCTTCCCCAGGGGACTCACTACTCAAGTGCTTGGCTACCATGGGGCCCAGCCTTTGAGTCATTACTTCATTTCCGTGCTGCATACTTACACTTCCCTTTCTCCCTCTGCCTCTCTCTCACGTGGCTTCCTTGATGCCGATCCAGCTTGGACCTAGTTTACGATTGGACCCAGAGTTTCCACTTCCGGCATACTGCACAGTTTTTCACTAAATAAACACATGGTCCATAGTGTGGGATTTGACCTGCTACCAATTTCCAAAATTCTTCAGAGGTGCAGATGGAGTAGTGAAAGTCGTCGAGTGCGGTGTGTGCTTCACCTTTGTGCCTTTCATCTGTGCACCCTTCCCCTTCCCCCCTGCGGGTCCGGGGTAAGAATAGGCCTGAGGTATTCCTGCCTGTCGTAAGAGGCAACTAAAAGGAGTTTCAACCGTTTCGGCCTTCCATGTGATGGTCCCAATTGGGGTTTGCGCTCCATTTTTCAAAATTCGACTGACGTACGAGCCTTTTGGGGAAGGACACCTTACGTGGTATACTACTGGTCCTAAGTGCACTAAGACCTTGGCACTCAGCATTGTACCGGCGTTGTAACCATGCCTGCTATTCCTCAAATTGGGCCTAAACGCCTGATGGGTTGTACAAGTTACGCCCATAGTGCGTCCCCATCTGCACCAGCGATCATGATGGACTTTCCATGGCACCAGAAATCCAGCACGGTAGCCAGCCCGTTGTGGTGGGGTCGTCATGTACCCTCTAGGTTGTAGCCCCCTGACAACACAGGGATCGTACTGCCGATACCTGAGCTGCACCCTCCCCACGTCGGCCAAGGAGTAGATGCCCGTCTCCTTGGGGCATCAGGACTCCCGGCAATGGTCATCCTGCCAGGTGGCCCTTGCTGCGGCTGGGTGGCGCCCGTGGGGAGAGCCCCTGGTCGGAGTGGGTGGTATCGGGGCGGACGTTTCGCAGATGAAACGTCAACACGTATCGGGTTGCTCTGCGGCCGAGTCTTTCAAAAGAAAAGGTACCGTTTCTAGTCCTGGTTCTCCTGCCCTTTACCCCTTGGCCACTCCATGGGAGGAGGGACAGGCCCGCCGGCTTGGGGCGAAGTACTTCCCCCGCTATTTGGTCTGTTCTCGAACCAATGGGCGGACATTCGCCACCTCCAAGCCCATGTTCTTTGTTCAGCACATTGAAGACATCTTCGGGGAAATAGAGGCTCTCAGTAAGATGCGTTCGGGGTCCGTTCTTATAAAGACCACCTCCGCCACACATTCGGCGGCGCTCCAGGCGTGCGACCGCCTAGGGGACATCCCAGTATCCATTGTCCCACATCTGGCACTAAATAGGACGCAGGGGGTTATTTTTCATCGTGACCTCCTGCTACAATCTGATGATGAGCTCAGGGCCAACCTGGAGCGCCGAGGCGTGCATTTCGTCCGGCGAGTCCAGCGCGGCCCCAAAGACCGTCGCATGGACACCGGGGCCTTTATCCTCGCCTTCGAGGGGGCCGTTCTCCCGGAGAAGGTAAAGGTGATGAGCTACCGGTGTGACGTGCGACCTCCTATGCGCTGTTTTATGTGTTTGCGCTTTGGGCACATGTCGTCACGGTGTGAGGCTGAGCCCCTTTGTGGCGATTGTGGACGTCCTCTTCGTGAGGAACATACATGCACCCCACCACCTCGGTGCATTAATTGTCCTGGCGTCCACTCGCCTAGATCCTCAGACTGCCCCGCATATCAGAAGGAGAAGATACAAGAAATTAAAACTTTGGATCAGCTCTCTTATTCTGAGGCCCGGAAGAAGTACGACCGCCTCCATCCCATGCCATTGACCACTTCGTTTGCCTCAGTTGTGTCCACTCCTTCCGCGGTATCGTCACCCCTATCCTGTCCCCCCTCCGCCTCCTCCACCCATCAGGGGGCTCTGCCTCCGCCTCCCAAATCCCTCCCTTCCAAATCCTCCTCCCCCGTGGCCCCCACCCCCTCTGCCCCAGGGGCCACCCTTCCTCCTCCTCCTCCCCCCACGCCACCTGAGAAGTGATCCTCTTCTCAGGCGTCCATCGGGGACACGTTCCGGACCCCAGCTTCCGAGGTCCGGCGTTCCAAAACGGACCCCGCGCGTGAGGACCTTGTTCGGGTCCAGCCCACCATCCCTGTGCCTCCTCGGCCTTCCAAGAAGGCCTCCAAGAAGTAGTGTCTATCCCCCTCTCCACCCCGGCGCGTTTCGTCTGACGCTCCATCCGTGAGTCGCTGCTCCCGGCCGTCCTCAGTTGCGCCGGGACGCTCTGCTGCCTGGCGCTCCGCCGGCCTTTCGTCGGCAAATGATGCGGCCCCTCCTACACAACCAGGGACAGTGGCCGCAGCTGGCGACGAGTCGATGGAACCGGATCCGCCTCCCGTCGGTTGTAGCGTAGTTCCCTCGCAACCTGGCCCTCTGCGGCCGTCGAGGTGACCAGCTCTTCCCCCGTCTCGTTCCCACAACCTTTTGACTAGCGATGGCGTTGTTTCATTGGAACATACGAGGTATCCGATCTAATCGGGAGGAATTACAACTGCTCCTCCGCATGCACTGTCCGCTCGTCCTTGGTCTCCAGGAAACCAAGTTGCGCCCGACTGACCGTATTGCCTTTACCCACTATACCTCGGAGCGGTATGACCTCACCCCTGTGGACGGTATCCCAGCTCATGTTGGGGTCATGTTGCTCGTTCGGGACGATGTCTATTACCATCCCATCCCATTGACCACCCCACTCCAAGCAATAGCTGTCCGCATTACTCTTTCTGCTTTTACTTTTTCAGTTTGTACCATCTACACTCCACTGTCATCTGCTGTTAGTCGGGCTGACATGAGGCACCTGATCGTTCAGCTTCCCCCACCATTCTTATTGTTTGGCGACTTCAATGCCCATCATCCCCTTTGGGGCTCTCCTGCATCCTGTCCAAGAGGCTCACTCTTGGCAGATGTCTTCAACCATCTCAATCTTGTCTGCCTCAATACCGGCGCCCCGACTTTCCTCTCTGACTCTACTCATACCAACTCCCACTTGGACCTCTCGATCTGTTCTACCACTCTTGCCCGTCGGTTCGAGTGGTATGTCCTTTCTGACACCTATTAGAGCGACCACTTCCCCTGTGTCGTTCGTCTCCTGCACCACACCCCATCCCCACGTCCTTCGAGCTGGAACATACTGAAAGCTGATTGGGGACTTTACTCCTCCCTGGCGACCTTTCCGGACCACGATTTTCTCAGTTGTGACAGTCAGGTCGAATACCTCACGGCTGTTACCATCAATGCTGCCGAACGTTCCATTCCTCGTACTACTTCTTCTTCACTTCGCATTTCCGTCCCCTGGTGGAACGAGGCTTGTAGGGACGCTATCCGTGCTCGACGACGTGCTTTACGCACCTTTCGCCGCCATCCTACGTTGGCGAATTGTATAGAATACAAACGACTCCGAGCGCAAAGCCATAGAGTCATCAAAGACAGCAAAAAGCTTGTTGGGCCTCTTTCACCAGCTCCTTTAACAGTTTCACTCCCTCTTCTGTCGTTTGGGGTAGCCTGCGCCGGCTGTCGGGCATCAAGGCCCACTCCTCGGTACCTGGCCTGACCTCAGGTAATGAGGTCCTTGTTGATCCTGTGGCTGTCTCCAACGCCTTTGGCCGCTTTTTCGCGGAGGTTTCAAGCTCCGCCCATTACCATCCTGCCTTCCTTCCCAGGAAAGAGGCAGAAGAGGCTCGGCGACCTTCCTTCCACTCGCTGAATCTGGAAACTTATAATGCCCCCTTTACTATGTGGGAACTCGAACGTGCGCTTGCACTGTCCCGATCCTCTGCTCCGGGGCCAGATGCCATTCACGTTCAGATGCTGGCACACCTTTCTCCGGCGGGCAAAAGCTTCCTTCTTCGTACCTACAATCGCGTCTGGACCGAAGGTCAAGTCCCCATGCGTTGGCGTGACGCCGTTGTTGTTCCTATACCCAAACCTGGGAAGGATAGACACCTTCCTTCTAGTTACCGCCCCATTTCTCTTACAAGCTGTGTCTGTAAGGTGATGGAGCGCATGGTTAATGCTAGGTTAGTCTGGATTCTTGAATCTCGACGACTATTTACTAATGTCCAATGCGGCTTTCGTGGCCGCCGCTCCGCTGTTGACCACCTTGTGACCTTATCGACATTCATCATGAACAAGTTTTTGCGAAGGCGCCAAACGGTAGCCGTGTTCTTCGACTTGGAGAAGGCTTATGATGCCTGTTGGAGAGGAGGTATCCTCCGCACTACGCACAGGTGGGGTCTATGCGGTCGCCTGCCCCTTTTTATTGATTCCTTTTTAACGGATCGAAAGTTTAGGGTACGTGTGGGTTCCGTATTGTCCGACGTCTTCCTCCAGGAGAACGGAGTGCCTCAGGGCTCCATCTTGAGCGTAGCCCTTTTTGCCATCGCGATCAATCCAATTATGGATTGCATTCCACCTAATGTCTCATGCTCTCTCTTTGTCGATGACTTCGCGATCTACTGCAGTGCCCAGAGAACATGCCTCCTGGAGCGCTGCCTTCAGCGTTGTGTAGACAGCCTCTACTCATGGAGCGTGGCAAATGGCTTCCGGTTCTCTGAAGAGAAGACGGTTTGTATCAACTTTTGGCGATATAAAGCGTTCCTTCCGCCATCCTTACATCTCGGTCCTGTTGTTCTCCCATTCGTGGACACAACTAAGTTTCTAGGGCTCACGTTGGACAGGAAACTGTGTTGGTCTCCACATGTCTCTTATTTGGCGGCCCGTTGTACATGTTCCCTTAATGTCCTCAGAGTTCTTAGCGTTTCATCTAGGGGAACGGATCGCACTGTCCTGCTTTGTTTGTATCGGTCCATAGTCCGATCGAAGCTGGATTATGGGAGCTTCGTCTACTCGTCCGCTCGGCCATCCCTCTTACGCTGGCTCAACTCCATCCACCATCGGGGAATATGTCTTGCGACCGGAGCCTTCTACACTAGTGCTGTCGAGAGTCTTTATGCTGAAGCTGCCGAGTTATCATTGACCAAACGGCGCGACGTACTGCTGTGTCGGTATGCCTGTCGGCTGTTGTCTATGCCCGACCACCCCTCTTACGAGTCCTTCTTCGCCAATTCTCTCGACCGTCAGTACGGGTTGTATGTGTCTGCCCTGCTGCCGCCCCGGAGTCCGCTTCCGTCGCCTGCTTCGACAATTGGATTTTGCCCTCCCTACCACCTTCAGAGAGGGTGAGAGCCCGACACCACCTTGGCTCCAGGCTCCGGTTCCTATTTATCTCGACCTCAGCTCACTCCCGAAGGAGGGTACTCCGGCTGCAGTGTATTGCTCACGGTTTGTCGAATTTCGTGCTCGACTTGCCGGTCACACCTTTATTTACACCGATGGCTCCAAAACTGACGATGGTGTTGGCTGTGCCTTTGTCGTCGGGGCCGCCACCTTTAAATACCGGCTCCTCGACCAATGTTCCAGCTTTACGGCCGAGCTTTTTGCTCTCCATCAGGCCATTCAGTATGCCCGCCGCCACCGCCATTCATCGTATGTACTCTGCTCTGACTCACTAAGTGCTCTTCAGAGCCTTGGAGCTCCCTATCCGGTCCATCCCTTGATTCAACGGATACAGCAGTCACTCCATTCTTTCGCTGATAATGGTGGTTCTGTCAGCTTTCTGTGGGTTCCCGGACATGTAGGAGTGCCTGGGAATGAGGCTGCGGATGCTGCAGCCAAGGCTGCAGTCCTCCTGTCTCGGCCAGCCTCCCATTGTGTCCCATCATCTGACGTTCGTGGGGATGTATGTAAGAGGATTGTGTCGTTGTGGTGGGATGCTTGGTCATCCCTCCAATGAAACAAGCTCTGGGCAGTAAAACCGCTCCCAACTGCTTGGACAACATCCTCCCGACCATCTCGGCGCGAGGAGGTCCTTCTGACCAGGTTGCGGATTAGGCATTGCCGGTTTAGCCACCGCTACCTGGTCTCCAGTGACCCAGCCCCGCAGTGCCTTTGTGGTCAGGCATTAACAGTGCGCCATGTTTTATTGTCGTGTCCCCGTTTTAGTCAATTTCGTGTTGTCCTGTCCCTGCCATCTACTTTACCGGATGTTTTAGCTGATGACGCTCGAGCAGCTGCTCGTATTCTGCGTTTTATAACTTTAACTGGCTTGTCCAAAGACATTTAACCTTTTTACTTATATTATCTGCATCTTTGTCAGGTCCTTCTGGTGTCCCCCCATCCCCTTGAGTTTTAGCAGATTCCATGTGCTCTAACACCAGAGACTGGGCGCTAATGAACTCAGCAGTTGAGCGCCCTTAAACCCTACCAAAAAATAACCCTTCCCCTTAGTATAGTGGTACATCCAAAAAACCCCGCATGGTAGCCACCCCATTGTGGAGGGGGTAGTCAAATACCTGCATGGTCGTAGTCCACTGACTAGGGATTGTACTGTTGGTGCCTGAGCTGAAGACTGCCCATGTATGCCAAGGTGTATATGCCTGTCATGACTGGGGCACAGGGACTCTGAGTAACGGATTACTGGCCAGGCAGCCATTACTCAGGCTGGGAGGTGCCCGTGGGGGGAGCCAACATTTGGAGTGGATGGCGTCTGGTGGATCAACTGCAAATAAAGTCGATGAAGTTACATACCGCTAGTGGCCTTACAGCCCCAGCAGTCTCTATGAAAGGACAGTCCTCTTTCAATGCAGAGAGATACGTCCCTAAAATGTTCTCTTCCCCAGCTAGGCCATGGGAGGAATGTAGGACTAAGGGGCGAGCAGAGTGATACTCCCTGCAATACTTGGTTTATATGAGGGCTGATGGTGGTTCCTGCATGGCCACAAAGCCGCTTTTCTTTTTGGAGAACATAGTAGACAAGTTTGGGGAAGTGGCAGCCATCCCTAAAATGAAAAGTGTGTCGATTTTGATAAAAACAGTATCCGCTGCCTAGCCACTGGAACTGCTCATACCAGTGGCTGTCACTTCCCATAAGCCTTAGTTCAGGACATAAATTCCCAAACTGACCTGCTCTTACAATGTGATAATGAACTGCCCGCATCTCGTGGTCGTGCGGTAGCGTTCTCGCTTCCCACGCCCGGGTTCCCAGGTTCGATTCCCGGCGGGGTCAGGGATTTTCTCTGCCTCGTGATGGCTGGGTGTTGTGTGCTGTCCTTAGGTTAGTTAGGTTTAAGTAGTTCTAAGTTCTAGGGGACTCATGACCATAGATGTTAAGTCCCATAGTGCTCAGAGCCATTTTGATAATGAACTACACACCAAGTTGTAGTGATGGGGTGCACTCACTTTATCATGTACATAAGGGGCCAAAGGACAACAGGGTTGCCATCATCGTCTTCACCTTGGCATTTGAGAGCAGTTTATTGCCTGAAAGGTCAAGGTGATAGTATACCGTTGTGATGTGAAACTGTGTCCTCCCCTCCCTCTCCCCCCCCCCCCCCCAGTGGTGCTTATAGTGCTTGAAATTTGGGCACATGTCTTCACACTGAAATGCTAGCCCATCTGTAGATATTGTGGACGAGAGCTGCATGCAAACGCTTCATGTGTACGTCCTTCCATTTGTGTCAATTGTGGAAAGCACCATTCTCCAAGCTAATCAGATTGCCATGTTTTCCAGAGAGAAAAGAAAATACAAGAATACTAAACTCTGGACAAACTTAGTTAACAAGAGGCCAAGAAGTAGTATGAGGAGTTGCACCCAGCATTTTCAATAATGTCATGTGCTACTGTTATGATGATGTCAGACCCTTTGGCGATGGCACTCCCACCCGTTACACCTCCTACAGTCTGCTTTGAGTGCCTTTCAACCATGCCTGCCCCCCACCCCCCTCTGATTTTTGGGGGATTCCCCACAAATCGTTCAGGATCAGTGGCTTCCCATTCGGCAGGGACATTGGTCCCCATTGGCCAGCTAGAGAAGGATCACCTTCCTCTGGGTTCTCTCGCCAGGTAGAGGTAATTTGGGACACTTCTTTCCAAGGCTTCCGCCTAGCTTTGTGGTCATCATCATCCTTATCTGAAACTGATTCAGGGAAGTCCTCACAATCATCAAAATCCTTTCCTTAAAGAATTTCCATGAAAGACAAAAGTCCTCCAAGAAGGACATTCAGGTGGCCCCCACGCCACCAGGTCCCACCTGTTCCGTTCTTGTGATTCAGGCTGAAGATTGTGGCAACATCTGAGGCGCCACCTCACAACACACAATAGATCCCAGAACCTATGTATATTGATACCACAAACCCCCAGCCAATGGCAGCAGGTGACCCTAAGGCATAACTTGTCCCCTTGCCTCACTGTAAATAGACAACATGATTCATCAGTGGAATTGTAGCGGTTTCTCAACCACCTGGCTGAGCGCATCACCTCCCTTCTGTATGGCCCTTCAGGAGATTTGATTTTTAGACACGCAGACCCCAGCACTTCGTGGATACAGTGGACATTTTAACAATCGTGCTGCATATGACAGGGTGTCAGGCAGAGTTTGTACACACATTCTAGACTGTGTAGTGAACAAATGCCTCTTAATATGCCTTTGGGTAAGGGAATTTGAGGAGATAACCATTGCAATATTTACCTCCCTCCCAATGGTGAAGTCCCCCCTGCGGGTTCGGGGGTTAGAATTGGCCCGCGGTATTCCTGCCTGTCGTAAGAGGCGACTAAAAGGAGTTTCAACAGTTTCGGCCTTCCATGTAATGGTCCCCCTTGGGGTTTGACCTCCATTTTCCAAAATTCTACAGAAGTACGAGCCTTTTGGGAAAGGACACCTTACATGGTGTACCACTGGTCCTAAGTGCACTAAGACCTTGGCACTCAGCATTCCACCGGCGTTGTAACCTCACCCACTATTCCTCAAATTGGGCCTCAACGCCTGATGGGTTGTCTAAGTTACGCCCATAGTGCATCTCCATCTGCACCAGCGATCATGATGGACTTTCCATGGCACCAGAAATCCAGCACGGTAGCCAGCCCGTTGTGGTGGGGTCGTCATGTACCCTCTAGGTTGTAGCCCCCTGACAACACAGGGATCGTACTGCCGATACCTGAGCTGCACCCTCCCCATGTCGGCCAAGGAGTAGATGCCCATCTCCTTGGGGCATCAGGACTCCCGGCAATGGTCATCCTGCCAGGTGGCCCTTGCTGCGGCTGGGTGGCGCCCGTGGGGAGAGCCCCTGGTCGGAGTGGGTGGTATCGGGGCGGACGTTTCGCAGATGAAACGTCAACATGTATCTGGTCGCTCGGCGACCGAGTCTTTCAAAAGAAAAGGTACCGTTTCTAGTCCTGGTTCTCCTGCCCTTTCCCCCTTGGCCACTCCATGGGAGGAGGGACAGGCCCGCCGGCTTGGGGCGAAGTACTTCCCCCGCTATTTGGTCTGTTCTCGAACCGATGGGGGGACGTTCACCACCTCCAAGCCCATGTTCTTTGTTCAGCACATTGAGGACGTCTTCGGGAAAATCGAGGCTCTCAGCAAGATGCGTTCAGGGTCCGTCCTTATTAAGACCACCTCCGCCACACATTCGGCGGCGCTCCAGGCGTGCGACCGCCTAGGGGACATCCCAGTATCCATTGTCCCACATCTGGCACTAAATAGGACGCAGGGGGTTATTTTTCATCGTGACCTCCTGCTACAATCTGATGAGGAGCTCAGGGCCAACCTGGAGCGCCGAGGCGTGCATTTCGTCCGGCGAGTCCAGCGCGGCCCCAAAGACCGTCGCATGGACACCGGGGCCTCTATCCTCGCCTTCGAGGGGGACGTTCTCCTGGAGAAGGTGAAGGTGATGTGCTACCGGTGTGACGTGCGACCTTACGTATCGCCTCCTATGCGCTGTTTTAGGTGTTTGCACTTTGGGCACATGTCATCACGGTGTGAGGCTGAGCCCCTTTGTGGCGATTGTGGACGTCCTCTTCGTGAGGAACATACATGCACCCCACCACCTCGGTGCGTTAATTGTCCTGGCGTCCACTCGCCTAGATCCTCAGACTGCCCCGCATATCAGAATCAGAAAAAGATACAAGAAATCAAAACTTTGGATCGGCTCTCTTATTGTGTGGCCCGGAAGAAGTACGACCGCCTCCATCCCGTGCCATTGACCACCTCGTTTGCCTCAGTTGTGTCCACTCCTTCCGCGGTTTCCTCACCCCTATCCTGTCCCCCCTCCACCTCCTCCACCCATCAGGGGGCTCTGCCTCCACCTCCCAAATCCCTCCCTTCCAAATCCTCCTCCCCCGTGGCCCCCACCCCCTCTGCCCCAGGGGCCCCCCTTCCTCCTCCTCCTCCTCCCCCCACGCCACCTGAGAAGCGATCCTCTTCTCAGGCGTCCATCGGGGAAACGTTCCGGACCCCAGCTTCCGAGGTCCGGCGTTCCAAAACGGACCCCGCGCGTGAGGACCTTCTTCGGGTCCAGCCCACCATCCCTGTGCCTCCTTGGCCTTCCAAGAAGGCCTCCAAGAAGAAGTCTCTATCCCCCTCTCCACCCCGGCGCGTTTCGTCTGACGCTCCATCCGTGAGTCGCTGCTCCCGGCCGTCCTCAGTTTCGCCGGGACGCTCTGCTGCCAGGCGCTCCGCCGGCCTTTCGTCGGCAAATGATGCGGCCCCTCCTACACAACCAGGGACAGTGGCCGCAGCTGGCAACGAGTCGATGGAACCGGATCCGCCTCCCGTCGGTTGTAGCGTAGTTCCCTCGCAACCTGGCTCTCTGCGGCCGTCGAGGTGACCAGCTCTTTCCCCGTCTCGTTCTCCCAACCTTTTGACTAGCGATGGCGTTGTTTCATTGGAACATACGAGGTATCCGATCTAATCGGGAGGAATTACAACTGCTCCTCCGCATGCACTGTCCGCTCGTCCTTGGTCTCCAGGAAACCAAGTTGCGCCCGACTGACCGTATTGCCTTTACCCACTATACCTCGGAGCGGAATGACCTCACCCTGTGGACGGTATCCAAGCTCATGGTGAGGTCATGTTGCTCGTTCGGGACGATGTTTATTACCATCCCATCCCATTGACCACCCCACTCCAAGCAATAGCTGTCCGCATTACTCTTACAGCTTTTACCTTTTCAGTTTGTACCATCTACACTCCACCATCATCTGCTGTTAGTCGGGCTGACATGAGGCACCTGATCGTTCAGCTTCCCCCGCCGTTTTTATTGTTTGGCGACTTCAATGCCCATCATCCCCTTTGGGGCTCTCCTGCGTCCTGTCCAAGAGGCTCACTCTTGGCGGATGTCTTCAACCATCTCAATCTTGTCTGCCTCAATACCGGCGCCCCGACTTTCCTTTCGGACTCTACTCATACCTACTCCCACTTGGACCTCTCGATCTGTTCTGCCACTCTTGCCCGTCGGTTCGAGTGGTATGTCCTTTCTGACACCTATTCGAGCGACCACTTCCCCTGTGTCGTTCGTCTCCTGCACCACACCCCATCCCCACGTCCTTCGAGCTGGAACATACTGAAAGCTGATTGGGGACTTTACTCCTCCCTGGCGACCTTTCCGGACCACGATTTTCCCAGTTGTGACAGTCAGGTCGAATACCTCACGGCTGTTACCATCAATGCTGCCGAACGTTCCATTCCTCGTACTACTTCTTCTTCACTTCGCATTTCCGTCCCCTGGTGGAACGAGGCTTGTAGGGACGCTATCCGTGCTCGACGACGTGCTTTACGCACCTTTCGCCGCCATCCTACGTTGGCGAATTGTATAGAATACAAACGACTCCGAGCGCAAAGCCATAGAGTCATCAAAGACAGCAAAAAGCTTGTTGGGCCTCTTTCACCAGCTCCTTTAACAGTTTCACTCCCTCTTCTGTCGTTTGGGGTAGCCTGCGCCGGCTATCGGGCATTAAGGCCCACTCCTCGGTACCTGGCCTGACCTCAGGTAATGAGGTCCTTGTTGATCCTGTGGCTGTCTCCAACGCCTTTGGCCGCTTTTTCGCGGAGGTTTCAAGCTCCGCCCATTACCATCCTGCCTTCCTTCCCAGGAAAGAGGCAGAAGAGGCTCGGCGACCTTCCTTCCACTCGCTGAATCTGGAAACTTATAATGCCCCCTTTACTATGTGGGAACTCGAACGTGCGCTTGCACTGTCCCGATCCTCTGCTCCGGGGCCAGATGCCATTCACGTTCAGATGCTGGCACACCTTTCTCCGGCGGGCAAAAGCTTCCTTCTTCGTACCTACAATCGCGTCTGGACCGAAGGTCAAGTCCCCATGCGTTGGCGTGACGCCGTTGTTGTTCCTATACCCAAACCTGGGAAGGATAGACACCTTCCTTCTAGTTACCGCCCCATTTCTCTTACAAGCTGTGTCTGTAAGGTGATGGAGCGCATGGTTAATGCTAGGTTAGTCTGGATTCTTGAATGTCGACGACTATTTACTAATGTCCAATGCGGCTTTCGTGGCCGCCGCTCCGCTGTTGACCACCTTGTGACCTTATCGACATTCATCATGAACAACTTTTTGCGAAGGCACCAAACGGTATCCGTGTTCTTCGATTTGGAGAAGGCTTATGATACCTGTTGGAGAGGAGGTATCCTCTGCACTATGCACAGGTGGGGCCTACGCGGTCGCCTGCCCCTTTTTATTGATTCCTTTTTAACGGATCGAAAGTTTAGGGTACGTGTGGGTTCCGTATTGTCCGACGTCTTCCTCCAGGAGAACGGAGTGCCTCAGGGCTCCGTCTTGAGCGTAGCCCTTTTTGCCATAGCGATCAATCCAATTATGGATTGCATTCCACCTAATGTCTCACGCTCTCTCTTTGTCGATGACTTCGCGATCTACTGCAGTGCCCAGAGAACATGCTTCCTGGAGCGCTGCCTTCAGCGTTGTGTAGACAGCCTCTACTCATGGAGTGTGGCAAATGGCTTCCGGTTCTCTGAAGAGAAGACGGTTTGTATAAACTTTTGGCGATATAAAGCGTTCCTTCCGCCATCCTTACATCTCGGTCCTGTTGTTCTCCCATTCGTGGACACAACTAAGTTTCTAGGGCTCACGTTGGACAGGAAACTGTGTTGGTCTCCACATGTCTCTTATTTGGCGGCCCGTTGTACATGTTCCCTTAATGTCCTAAGAGTTCTTAGCGGTTCATCTTGGGGAGCGGATCGCACTGTCCTGCTTCGCTTGTATCGGTCCATAGTCCGATCGAAGCTGGATTATGGGAGCTTCGTCTACGCGTCCGTTCGGCCGTCCCTCTTACGCCGGCTCAACTCCATCCACCATCGGGGGATACGTCTTGCGACCGGAGCCTTCTACACTAGTCCTGTGGAGAGTCTTTATGCTGAAGCTGCCGAGTTACCATTGACCAAACGGCGCGACGTACTGCTGTGTCGGTATGCCTGTCGGTTGTTGTCTATGCCCGAACACCCCTCTTACGAGTCCTTCTTCGCCGATTCTCTCGACCGTCAGTACGGGTTGTATGTGTCTGCCCTGCTGCCACCCGGAGTCCGCTTCCGTCGCCTGCTTCGACAATTGGATTTTGCCCTCCCTACCACCTTCAGAGAGGGTGAGAGCCCGACACCACCTTGGCTCCAGGCTCCGGTTCCTATTTATCTCGACCTCAGCTCACTCCCGAAGGAGGGTACTCCGGCTGCAGTGTATTGCTCACGGTTTGTCGAAATTCGTGCTCGACTTGCCGGTCACACCTTTATTTACACCGATGGCTCCAAAACTGACGATGGTGTCGGCTGTGCCTTTGTCGTCGGGGCCGCCACCTTTAAATACCGGCTCCTCGACCAATGTTCCAGCTTTACGGCCGAGCTTTTTGCTCTCCATCAGGCCGTTCAGTATGCCCGCCGCCACCGCCATTCATCGTATGTACTCTGCTCTGACTCGCTCAGTGCTCTTCAGAGCCTTGGAGCTCCCTATCTGGTCCATCCCTTGATTCAACGGATACAGCAGTCCCTCCATTCTTTCGCTAATAATGGTGGTTCTGTCAGCTTTCTGTGGGTTCCCGGACATGTAGGAGTGCCTGGGAATGAGGCTGCGGATGCTGCAGCCAAGGCTGCAGTCCTCCTGCCTCGGCCAGCCTCCCATTGTGTCCCGTCATCTGACGTTCGTGGGGATGTATGTAAGAGGATTGTGTCGTTGTGGTGGGATGCTTGGTCATCCCTCCAAGGAAACAAGCTCCGGGCAGTAAAACCGCTCCCAACTGCTTGGACAACATCCTCCCGACCATCTCGGCGTGAGGAGGTCCTTCTGACCAGGTTGCGGATTGGGCTTTGCCGGTTTAGCCACCGCTACTTGCTCTCCGGTGATCCAGCCTCGCAGCGCCCTTGTGGTCAGGCATTAACAGTGCGCCATGTTTTATTGTCGTGTCACCATTTTAATCAATTTCGTGTTGTCCTGTCCCTGCCATCTACTTTACCGGATGTTTTAGCTGATGACGCTCGAGCAGCTGCTCGTATTCTGCGTTTTATAACTTTAACTGGCTCGTCCAAAGACATTTAACCTTTTTACTTATTTTATCTGCATCTTTGTCAGGTACTTCTGGTGTCCCCCCATCCCCTTGAGTTTTAGCAGATTCCATTTGCTCTAACACCAGTGACTGGGCGCTAATGACCTCAGCAGTTGAGCGCCCTTAAACCCTACCAAAAAAAAAAAAAAAAAAAAAAAAAAAAAAAAAAAAAAAAAGATGGTGAAGTGTCTCAGAACATAATGTTCACATTGGTTTCCTAGCTCCACCCACCTTTCCTAAGCTTTGGTGACTTTAACGTTCATAGCACTTTGTGGGGTGGAACCATGGTCACTGGCTGTGATAAAGACCTCCAAAATTTAATGGCACAAATTGACCTTTGTGTCTTGAATACCAGTACGCCCATACACCTCAGTGTAGCAATCAGAACTTTCTGAGCCATTGACCTTTCCATTTGTTGCCCTTCTCGTCTCCCATCCATCCACTGGAGGGTCCACGATGGCCAGTGTGGTAACCACTTCCTGATCTTCCTGTCCCTTGCTCAGTGTCACTTCCCTGGATGCCTGCTCCGCTGGGATCTAGAGAGTTTGCCTTTGTTGTCAACTTTGGCTCCCCATCATATGGAGATATTAATGAGGCTGTCTAGAATTTGAAGACAGCCATTATTTTGGCAGCTGATATAGCAGTTCCCTGTTCCTTGGGCCTTCCTCAAAGGGAGGCAGACCATGGTTATCCTCGGAAACTGGAGAGGCCATAAGCAGCACATGCCGATAGAGCACCTCACTGCCTCCAAGTGTCTCCAAGCCCAGATACACCACCTAATAAAAAACCAGAAGCAAGAGTGGTGGGAACTGTAAATTTCAACCAATGGACTACATACCTCACCTTCAAAGGTTTAGGCTAAGAGAAGACATCTCAATTGATACCAGACACCTGCAGGTGTATCTGGTATTACCATGAATAGCACCCAGATGCCATCGCCAAACATTTTGTCCTGCACAATGCTCAAGCCTCAGACAATTGTCAACCTACCTTTCATGACCTAAAACAGCAGTTGGAGCGAGAGCAATTATCTTTTGCGGGGTCAGGGATTTTCTCTGCCTTGTGATGACTGGGTGTTGTGTGCTGTCCTTAGGTTAGTTAGGTTTAAGTAGTTCTAAGTTCTACGAGACTGATGACCATAGATGTTAAGTACCATGGTGCTCAGAGCCATTTGAACCAATTATCTTCTACTGCATGCCACCTAGAGCCATATAATGCTCCATTCAGTGAGTGAGAATTCATCAGTTCACTGGCCCACTGCCCTGGTACAGTCCCAGACCCACAACCAAATGATTAAGCAGTTACTAATGTATTGTCAGCGTCATATCCTTGCCATCTTTAACCACATCTGGAACGAGAGCGTGTTCCCATCGCACCGGCGAGAAAGGATCATTGACCCAAGGTAATGGAAATGAGCATTTGGCGTCATTGGCCAGGAGGCCCCTTGCGGGGCAGGTCCAGCCGCCTTAGTGCAGGTCTTATTACATTCAGCGCCACATTGGGCGACCTGCGCGCCGGATGGGGATGAAATGATGATGAAGGCAACACAACACGCAGTCCCTGAGCGGAGTAGATCTCCAACCCAGCCGGGAATCGAACCAGGGTCCGTGGGATGGCAATCAGTCACGCTGACCACTCAGCTATCGAGGCTGACCCATTAATAACATCGAGTAAGCACCCTCTAGAGATGGACGGCTATTGCCCAATAAGTCTCACCAATGTTCTCTGTAAGTTGGTTGAATGTATGGTGAACTGGCGGCTGTGTTGGCTCAGGGTCTTCTGGCTCCATCACAGGGCCGTTTCGCCAAGGCCGTTCCACTACTGATGATCTGCTTTACATAGAGTCTGCCATCTGAACAGCTTTTGTCTGATGTGTTGACATCAGACAAAAGCGGTCTTTTTCGACCTGCAAAAGGCTTATGACACTACATCCTTGCTAACTTACGCGAGCAGTGTGTCTGTGGTCAGCTCCCGTTTTTGGTCCAGAACTACCTGTCACACCATACATTCCAGGTTAGAGTTTGTGCTTCCCACAGTACCGCCCATGTCCTAGACAATGGGATTCTAAAGAGTTCTGTCCAAGTGTCCTCTTCTTCTAATAGCGATCAATGGTCTAGCAGCAACTGTGGCGTCCTCGGTATCACCCTCCTTGTATGCTGACGACTTTTGCCTCTACTATTGCTCCTCTAGTGTGGATGTCACTGAACGTCGACTGCAAGGCAGTATACAAAAGGCGCAGGCATGGGCTCTCACCCGCTGCCTAGACATGCATCCTCCACTTCTGTCGACGTCACACAGTTCACCCACAACCAGAACTTTGCCTCGACGACCACCTACTCAGTGTGGTGGAGAGTTGTAGCTTTTTAGGACTGGTATTCGATGCTCGGTTGATATAGGTTCCCCATTTTCACCAGCTTAACACTAGAGCGACGGAAGGGGTCAAAAATGACTCCTGTCATAAGTATTTCGTTCATTGTCACATCCAATTTATTTACTTTGTTAATGAAATTGACTTTTTGTAACATTTTCTTCTCTTTCTCAATATGTTTTAATATTTCCAAAATCCTTCAATTTTCTTCGCCATTTAATTCGGTAAACCTACAACGGCGGAATGGGTAATTTTGACCACACTGTAATTTCTCTTCCAAATACAATTAACTATCCAACAATACGGTGGCAACAGTGAGCAGTAACGTAGAGCTACTCATTGTCGCAACTTGGCGCGTGTATACTTCAGTCCGCCATAGTTTATGTTGTCACTCAGGCAGTCTTCGTCTGTGAAGCGCGTTTTCGAGTATGTATAGTCAGTTGCTTACGCTTGCCAACGAGTAGACAGCTCTGTCATCAGTGCCTTCCGTCTTACTCTTGATGAAGCAATGCTACGTCTCATGAAGAAATACACAGAATAAAATGCTCGAAAAGTACTAAAAACAATGACTGTGACAGGCACCCACATGCCTTGCTCATACTGTGGCATCAAGCAGTCAGGCCTGCAAGATGAGTGGTCTGCCAAGCGAGTGAATTCATTCTTACTTATCAAGTAACATGAGCTCTAGTACTCACAATTAAGTTACAAATTAATCTCCTGTTTGAATATTACGCAACGGAAACGGATAACGCACATCTGATTATTAGCAATTTACACAACTCTGACTGTTCACTACGCACTGGCAATACCACGTTTTCTTTCTTATTTAACGGCTTTGATTAACACATGGCCATCGCACTGAATATGAATGGCGCACACATTATAAATTCTGTATATCATGGCAACATACTATACGAAGGAAAAGGCCACCAATCTTTCTTTTCACTATCCTTTTTATTCCGAAAAATTCTATAACCTAAACACACCATTACATTCTCTACAACAATTGCACATGAGAATCTCCGCCCAGTGGGCATGGCCTTACATTGGTGACTCTCTACACCTACAATTATACTCCGCAAGCCACCCAACGGTGTGTGGCGGAGAGCACTTTACGTGCCACTGTCATTACCTCCCTTTCCTGTTCCAGTCGCGTATGGTTCGCGGGAAGAACGACTGTCTGAAAACCTCCGTGCGCGCTCTAATCTCTCTAATTTTACATTCATGATCTCCTCGGGAGGTATAAGTAGGGGGAAGCAATATATTCGATACCTCATCCAGAAACGCACCCTCTCGAAACCTGGCGAGCAAGCTACACCGCGATGCAGAGCGCCTCTCTTGCAGAGTCTGCCACTTGAGTTTGTTAAACATCTCCGTAACGCTATCGCGGTTACCAAATAACCCTGTGACGAAACGCGCCGCTCTTCTTTGGATCTTCTCTATCTCCTCCGTCAAACCGATCTGGTACGGATCCCACACTGATGAGCAATACTCAAGTATAGGTCGAACGAGTGTTTTGTAAGCCACCTCCTTTGTTGATGGACTACATTTTCTAAGCACTCTCCCAATGAATCTCAATCTGGTACCTGCCTTACCAACAATTAATTTTATATGATCATTACACTTCAAATCGTTCCGCACGCATACTCCCAGATATTTTACAGAAGTAACTGCTACCACTGTTTGTTCCGCTATCATATAATCATACAATAAAGGATCCTTCTTTCTATGTATTCACAATACATTACATTTGTCTATGTTAAGGGACAGTTGCCACTCCCTGCACCAAGTGCCTATCCGCTGCAGATCTTCCTGCATTTCGCTACAATTTTCTAATGCTGCAACTTCTCTGTATACTACAGCATCATCCGCGAAAATCCGCATGGAACTTCCGACACTATGTACTATGTCATTTATATATATTGTGAAAAGCAATGGTCCCATAACACTCCCCTGTGGCACGCCAGAGGTTACTTTAACGTCTGTAGACGTCTCTCCATTGATAACAACATGCTGTGTTCTGATTGCTAAAAACTTTTCAATCCAGCCACACAGGTGGTCTGATATTCCGTAGGCTCTTACTTTATCAGGCGACAGTGCGAAACTGTAACGAACGCCTTCCGGAAGCCAAGAAGAATAGCATCTACCTGGGAGCCTGTATCTAATATTTTCTGGGTCTCATGAACAAATAAAGCGAGTTGGGTCTCACACGATCGCTGCTTTCGGAATCCATGTTGATTCCTACATGGTAGATTCTGGGTTTCCAAAAACGACATGATACTCCAGCAAAAAACATGTTCTAAAATTCTGCAACAGATCGACGTCAGAGATATAGGGCTATAGTTTTGCGCATCTGCTCGACGACCCTTCTTGAAGACTGGGACTACCTGTGCTCTTTTCCAATCATTTGGAACCTTCCGTTCCTCTAGAGACTTGCGGTACACGGCTGTTAGAAGGGGGGGCAAGTTCTTTCGCGTACTCTGTGTAGAATCGAATTGGTATCCCGTCAGGTCCAGTGAACTTTCCTCTATTGAGTGATTCCAATTGCTTTTCTATTCCTTGGACACTTATTTCGATGTCAGCCATTTTTTCGTTTGTGCGAGGATTTAGAGAAGGAACTGCAGTGCGGTCTTCCTCTGTGAAACAGCTTTGGAAAAAGGTGTTTAGTATTTCAGCTTTACGCGTGTCATCCTCTGTTTCAATGCCATCGTCATCCCGGAGTGTCTGGATATGCTGTTTCGAGCCACTTACTGATTTAACGTAAGACCAGAACTTCCTAGGATTTTCTGTCAAGTCGGTACATAGAATTTTACTTTCGAATTCACTGAACGCTTCACGTATAGCCCTCCTTACGCTGACTTTGACATCGTTTAGCTTCTGTTTGTCTGAGAGGTTTTGGCTGCGTTTAAACTTGGAGTGAAGCTCTCTTTGCTTTCGCAGTAGTTTCCTGACTTTGTTGTTGAATCACGGTGGTTTTTTCCCGTCCCTCACAGTTTTACTCGGCACGTACCTGTCTAAAACGCATTTTACGATTGCCTTGAACTTTTTCCATAAACACTCAACATTGTCAGCGTCGGAACAGAAATTTTCGTTTTGATCTGTTAGGTAGTCTGAAATCTGCCTTCTATTACTCTTGTTAACAGATAAACCTTCCTCCCTTCTTTTATATTCCTACACTCCTGGAAATGGAAAAAAGAACACATTGACACCGGTGTGTCAGACCCACCATACTTGCTCCGGACACTGCGAGAGGGCTGTACAAGCAATCATCACACGCACGGCACAGCGGACACTCCAGGAACCGCGGTGTTGGCCGTCGAATGGCGCTAGCTGCGCAGCATTTGTGCACCGCCGCCGTCAGTGTCAGCCAGTTTGCCGTGGCATACGGAGCTCCATCGCAGTCTTTAACACTGGTAGCATGCCGCGACAGCGTGGACGTGAACCGTATGTGCAGTTGACGGACTTTGAGCGAGGGCGTATAGTGGGCATGCGGGAGGCCGGGTGGACGTACCGCCGAATTGCTCAACACGTGGGGCGTGAGGTCTCCACAGTACATCGATGTTGTCGCCAGTGGTCGGCGGAAGGTGCACGTGCCCGTCGACCTGGGACCGGACCGCAGCGACGCACGGATGCACGCCAAGACCGTAGGATCCTACGCAGTGCCGTAGGGGACCACACCGCCACTTCCCAGCAAATTAGGGACACTGTTGCTCCTGGGGTATCGGCGAGGACCATTCGCAACCGTCTCCATGAAGCTGGGCTACGGTCCCGCACACCGTTAGGCCGTCTTCCGCTCACGCCCCAACATCGTGCAGCCCGCCTCCAGTGGTGTCGCGACAGGCGTGAATGGAGGGACGAATGGAGACGTGTCGTCTTCAGCGATGAGAGTCGCTTCTGCCTTGGTGCCAATGATGGTCGTATGCGTGTTTGGCGCCGTGCAGGTGAGCGCCACAATCAGGACTGCATACGACCGAGGCACACAGGGCCAACACCCGGCATCATGGTATGGCGAGCGATCTCCTACACTGGCCGTTCACCACTGGTGATCGTCGAGGGGACACTGAATAGTGCACGGTACATCCAAACCGTCATCGAACCCATCGTTCTACCATTCCTAGACCGGCAAGGGAACTTGCTGTTCCAACAGGACAATGCACGTCCGCATGTATCCCGTGCCACCCAACGTGCTCTAGAAGGTGTAAGTCAACTACCCTGGCCAGCAAGATCTCCGGATCTGTCCCCCATTGAGCATGTTTGGGACTGGATGAAGCGTCGTCCCACGCGGTCTGCACGTCCAGCACGAACGCTGGTCCAACTGAGGCGCCAGGTGGAAATGGCATGGCAAGCCGTTCCACAGGACTACATCCAGCATCTCTACGATCGTCTCCATGGGAGAATAGCAGCCTGCATTGCTGCGAAAGGTGGATATACACTGTACTAGTGCCGACATTGTGCATGCTCTGTTGCCTGTGTCTATGTGCCTGTGGTTCTGTCAGTGTGATCATGTGATGTATCTGACCCCAGGAATGTGTCAATAAAGTTTCCCCTTCCTGGGACAATGAATTCACGGTGTTCTTATTTCAATTTCCAGGAGTGTATTAACTTCCATATTCAGGGATGCAGCAACGGCTTTACGATCACTGATTCCCTGTTCTGCACTTACAGAGTCGAAAAGATCGGATCTGTTTGTTATCAGTAGGTCCAAGATGTTATCTCCACGAGTCGGTTCTCTGTTTAATTGCTCGAGGTAATTTTCGGATAGTGCACTCAGTATAATGTCACTCGTTGCTCTGTCCCTACCACCCGTCCTAAACATCTGAGTGTCCCAGTCTATATCTGGTAAATTGAAATCTCCACCTAAGACTGTAACATGCTGAGAAAATTTATGTGAAATGTATTCCAAATTTTCTCTCAGTTGTTCTGCCACTAATGCTGCTGAGTCGGGAGGTCGGTAAAAGGAGCCAATTATTAACCTAACTCGGTTGTTGAGTGTAACCTCCACCCATAATAATTCACAGGAACTATCCACTTCTACTTCACTACAGGATAAACTACTACTAACAGTGACGAACACTCCATGCAATCTATCCTTTCTAAACACCGTCTGTACCTTTGTAAAAATTTCGGCAGAATTTATCTCTGGCTTAAGCCAGCTTTCTGTACCTGTAACGATTTCAGCTTCGGTGCTTTCTATCAGCGCTTGAAGTTCTGGTACTTTACCAACGCAGCTTCGACAGTTGGCAATTACAATACCGATTGCTGCTTGGTCCCCGCATGTCCTGACTTTGCCCCGCACCCGCTGAGGCTGTTGCCCTTTCTGTACTTGCCCAAGGCCATCTAACCTAAAAAACCGCCCAGCCCACGCCACACAACCCCTGCTACCCGTGTAGCTGCTTGTTGCGTGTAGTGGACTCGTGACCTATCCAGCGGAACCCGAAACCCCACCACCCTATGGCGCAAGTCGAGGAATCTGCAGCCCACACGGTCGCAGAACCGTCTCAGCCTCTGATTCAGACCCTCCACTCGGCTCTGTACCAAAGGTCCGCAGTCAGTCCTGTCGATGATGCTGCAGATGGTGAGCTCTGCTTTCATCCCGCTAGCGAGACTGGCCGTCTTCACCAAATCAGATAGCCGCCGGAAGCCAGAGAGGATTTCCTCCGATCCATAGCGACACACATCATTGGTGCCGACATGAGCGACCACCTGCAGATGGGTGCACCCTGTACCCTTCATGGCATCCGGAAGGACCCTTTCCACATCTGGAATGACTCCCCCCGGTATGCACACGGAGTGCACATTGGTTTTCTTCCCCTCTCTTGCTGCCATTTCCCTAAGGGGCCCCATTACGGGCCTGACGTTGGAGCTCCCAACTACCAGTAAGCCCACCCTCTGCGACCGCCTGGATCTTGCAGACTGAGGGGCAACCTCTGGAACAGGACAAGCAGCCATGTCAGGCCGAAGATCAGTATCAGCCTGAGACAGAGCCTGAAACCGGTATGGTCTCGTAATTATCTAACACTACAGCGCACTTTCTGAATAGGATGGTGGATCTTTTGCTATATCTCACACTTCGACTCACACCCATCATCACGAAAATTTCCTCCAGACCGAGCGGTACAAAAGGAACATGCATAACCTACTACCTCTGAAACTATCTTTCTACTCTCCCATGCAAACCACACATACTTAAATGACATGACTTACACCACACTGCAACATGGAATACAGCACAAGGAATAGTCACAACGTTAAAATCACATCACTTTCAGCTTTCCCATTTCAATTAGTATTCATCCCAGTTTCACACGACACTGCCCCACTTCGCAACTTTTCTTTCCTACTATGAATTCTGGAGGATATATGAACGTCTTCCTGTGCAATGCAAGCCAAGTGGCGTTGCTGGATAGACGGCTGATTCACCTTGCTTCACTCTGAGTATTATAGTTTGACTGAAGCGTCACACGGAAACATAACACGCAAAGTAATATTTAGAACATATTCGTCACACACGCTAGTCCTCAACTGAAACCATGGACTCCGAAGATTACTACGATCCCCTTAATATTACCTGCCTGACATTTAATTCTCCCCACAAAAGTTCCTGAAATAGAGTAATTATTATTCCAAACTACTCTTAAGTATTCCACCATTCTATCCACTCTTTTGTCTTTACGGAGCACACCTAAGACAGGTCTTACCAAAGCAAGATCCAGCGCCAGAATGCTGAAAACATCGCCGTTCTTCAGGTCATCTCGCACCTCAGCCGAAGTGGGAGAGCACCTTGCTACCATATTGGTCAGCCACATTTCAGGCGCTCAAAGCTCCGGTAAATTTCATCTCTTTGGTTCCACCAAAGGTGACCAAAGGACCGTCTCAAAGATGATCATATATTGCACATTCACTATCTGTGGTTAGCAGACGACACTACATTCATTCATTTCACAGATGTCACCAAATTGGGTGTAGGGATTTATTTTGTGGGAGTGCATATGTGATCAATTAAATAAATAGTTATTCTTTCCTACACTGGTATCCGGCTTCAGTGTATTAAGTGAAATTGAGTTAATATTACAAAAAATATGTTGGTCTGACAAGAATAACGAAGAATGTTGTACCTATTTTCAATGTGAGGCGGTACTGTACCCTTTCAACTGGACTGTGTCAAGTGAGGAAATGGAGAAACTGATAGCCACTATGTGTGTCTGGGGTGTATTGTGCACAATAGGTATGTCTCTGGATGACCTTTGGTCGCACTCTTGGGGGCCTGCTTTTATCGAGGACATTATACCAGATTTTAGGAGCTTCTCAGTTTTCTCGTTTTGATGAAAAATCAACCCGGGCTGAACGCCTAGCAGACAACAAATTCGGTCTTCTATCTGAAATTTGGGGAAAGTTCATTGAAAACTGTATTCGCACTTACCACCCTGGAGAAAATGTAACCATTGACGAGCAACTGTTACCAAGCGGAGCAAGATGCAGGTTTACTCAATTCACGTCCAACAAACCAGACAAATATGGTCTCAAATTCTGGTTAGCTGTTGATATAACGACACCCATACCTCAGCGAAGAGGACACGCATAGAAAGAAACAACCGCTTCGAGAGTACATTGTTCTGCGTCTCATGGGGCCATTTAAAAACAAGGAATAAGTGTGACCACGTCTCTTCAACTTGCTAAAAAGACTCGAAGAAAAGAAAACTTCATTAGTTGGTACAATGAAAAAGATCCGCCGTGAAATCCCGGTGAAGTAAGGAAGCCAAATGCTGAAATACGGTCCACGACTAGATGGCAACATAGAATGCACCTTGATTGTATACCAAGGAAAGAAGAATAAAAATGTGATTCTTCTGAGTACACTGCATGCTGAAGTAGCAATAAACAAGGAAGAAAAGAAAAAACCTGAAACCGTAACGTTCTACAATGCAACAAAGTACGGGGTGGACGTGGTTTATCAGATGACCCATAAATATACTGCGGAGGTACCATGTAGGAGATGGCCAATGCATGTATTTTACAACATACTGGACATAGTGGCAATAAATGCATGGGTCATCTATAACACAGTAACGAACAAGAAAATGGAAACGAAGAAGCTCCTACTGCAGTTGGCATATGAACTCTAGAGAATGTAAGAACAAGAACATGAGGCAAAGGGAAATGGGACTGAAATCACGTAGAAAGCCCCCCCTGCGGGTCCGGGGATTAGAATAGGCCCGCGGTATTCCTGCCTGTCGTAAGAGGCGACTAAAAGGAGTCCATCCCCCTCACGGGGGTAGTTCGCGCCTGCGTCCGGAGACGGACGGTTCCACGACCTATCGTCGTGGTCCTTTTGGTTTTTCCACTTCTCGTTTCTTCCTTCCTTTTGTTGGTTCCTTTCTTTGCTCTTCTCCACCTCACTGTCTTCCTTACTCTTTCCCTTGCCTTCTCCTTGCCTTCTCATTGCCTTTTTCTCCTTGCCTTCTCATTGCCTTCTTCTCCTTGCCTTCTTATTGCCTTCTTCCCCTTGCTTTCTCATTGCCTTCTTCTCCTTGCCTTCTCTGGTCTCCGCCTCGGCGTTTAAGACAGTCTGTCCTCTTTCTCCCTCTCTCTCTTCTTTTTCCTCTTCTTCCTTCCTCCCTGTGCGTGTCTGAAGGCCGACCCACGCGTTCGCACGCGTAGCCGGTGACGGGGTAACGCGTAAGTCCCCGCCCTGGGTAGACATGTAAGGCACGCGCGTACCCCCTGGTAAAGGCCAGGCCCGGGGAGGGGTGATTGCCTGAGCTGATACCTTCTGACCATGCCGATTGGTCCCTCCGTCTGTTTCTCGGGAGGTGTGACCTGAGGTGTAAACATTCACCTAAGGCGGGAGTGCCCTCTGAGAGGGTCCCCACAAGGAAGGAGCGCGCCATCGGAGACGCTGGCAATCATGGGGGATTCCTCCGCAATGGATTCTACTCCATCTCTTTCGACTTCGACCCAAAAACGGAAACGTGACCAGCCAACAGTGACAAAAGTACTACCGCCTGCCCCACAGTTCCTCGTAGTTTCTCGAACTGAGGACGGAAAGGATTTTTCCTCTGTCAACCCTTTCGTTATTCAGAAGGGCGTAGATGCCATAGCCGGATCTGTCAAATCCTGTACCAGGTTGCGTAACGGCACCTTATTACTGGAAACTGAGAATGCCTTTCAGGCACAAAAACTGCTTCGGGCCATCCTCCTGTACACGTTCCCTGTCCGGGTGGAGGCCCACCGAACTTTGAATTCGTCTCGTGGTGTGGTCTATACTGACTCCCTCGACGGATTGACTGACGAGGAGCTTCAATCATTCCTCGCTGAGCAGGGCGTGACGGCTGTCCATAGGGTCATGAAAAAGGTCAACAATGACCTTGTACCGACCCGGACAATTTTCTTGACCTTCGATAGTGTTAAGCTGCCATCGCGCATCAAGGCGGGCTACGAGGTTATTTCTGTTCGCCCCTATATCCCGACACCTACGCGCTGCTACCAGTGTCAGCGTTTCAATCACACTCGACAGTCTTGTTCCAATGCGGCTAAATGTGTCACCTGTGGCAGGGATGCCCATGAGGGTGACTGTCCACCTCCGTCTCCTCGTTGTGTGAACTGTCAGGGTGACCATGCAGCATCCTCCCGCGACTGTCCTGTCTATAAGGAAGAACGCTGTATCCAGGAAATTCGGGTCAAAGAGGAAGTGTCCACCTCGGCTGCTCGCAAGCTATTGGCTAGTAGGAAGCCCACGCTGCTCCCAGCGGGGAAATACAGTACTGTCCTCGCCTCTCCTCGGACTACCCGGGAGGTAGCAACCCAGACATGCGATCTGACCTTCAGCACCACGGTCGTCCGTTCGGCCAGTGCTAAGATCGCGCGGTCGACGTCTCCTCTTCCTCCCATCACCCCACAGACACGAGCACCTTCTTCAGCTTCTGCTAAAACGAAGACACCGAAGTCAGATGCACGGGCCTTCAAGAAGGAACCATCCCGTGCAGACTTCCTCCGTACCTCGACCTCACAGCCTTCGACCGGTACTTCCACTACACGTCCTTCCAAAAAGGCGCATAGGAAGCACAGTTCTCCTTCCCCGCCCCGGCGCATTTCTTCTCTTGCGCCACCCAGCGGCTGCCGCCCCAGGCCGTCATCCGTTTCGCCTGGCCGCACCGCTGGTCGCCGTACATCTGGCCGTTCACTGGCGGAGGAAGCTCCCCCTCCCGGCCATCCTCCCGAGATGGCCGATGAACCTATAGACCCAATGGACGATGACTGTCCGCCTACTGATAGCGGCGGCAGTGCTCGCTCGAAGCCAGGCCCTAAGCGGCCTTCGAGGTGACCACTTCTCTCATCTTTCTTTTCTTACGATGGCACTTATTCACTGGAATATTCGCAGCATTCGCTCCAACCGAGAGGACTTGAAGTTGCTGCTCCGCTTGCACCGTCCGCTTGTCGTAGCCCTCCAGGAAACGAAGCTACGCCCATGCGATCAAATTGCCTTGGCGCACTACACCTCTGTGCGTTTTGACCTACCCCCTGTGGTAGGTATCCCAGCTCATGGAGGGGTTATGTTGCTGGTCCGGGATGATATTTACTACGATCCCATCACGTTGCACACCGGCCTGCAGGCAGTTGCCATCCGCATTACTCTCCCCACTTTTACGTTTTCCTTTTGTACCGTTTACACTCCATCGTCATCTGCCGTTACCAGGGCAGACGTGATGCAACTTATTGCTCAGCTACCTGCACCATTTTTGTTAACTGGAGACTTCAATGCCCACCATCCCCTTTGGGGCTCTCCAGCATCCTGCCCGAGGGGCTCCTTGTTAGCAGACCTTTTCAACCAGCTCGATCTTGTCTGCCTCAATACTGGCGCCCCTACTTTTCTTTCGGACACATCTCACACCTATTCCCATTTAGACCTCTCTATATGTACTCCCCAACTTGCACGCCGGTTTGAGTGGTATGCACTTTCTGATACATATTCGAGCGACCATTTCCCGTGTGTTATCCATCTCCTGCAGCATACTCCCTCTCCGTGCTCCTCTCGTTGGACCATCTCCAAGGCAGACTGGGAGCTCTTCTCTTCCAGGGCTACCTTTCAGGATCAAACCTTCACAAGCTGCGATCGTCAGGTCGCACACCTCACGGAAGTCATTCTCGCTGCTGCTGAATATTCCATCCCTCACCCTACTTCTTCTCCACGTCGCGTACCGGTCCCCTGGTGGACCGCAGCATGTAGAGATGCTTTACGTGCTCGTCGACGTGCTTTACGCACCTTTAAGCGCCACCCTACAGTGGCGAATTGTATTAATTATAAACGATTACGTGCTCAGTGTCGTCGTATTATTAAAGAAAGCAAGAAAGCCAGCTGGGCTGCTTTCACAAGCACCTTCAACAGTTCTACCCCTTCTTCTGTTGTCTGGGGTAGCCTGCGCCGGCTATCTGGCACTAAGGTCCACTCCCCAGTTTCTGGCTTGAAGGTCGCGAATGAAGTCCTTGTGGCCCCTGAGGCTGTCTCCAATGCCTTCGGCCGCTTTTTCGCCGAGGTTTCGAGCTCCGCTCATTACCACCCTGCCTTCCTCCCCCGCAAACAGGCAGAGGAGGCTAGGCCACCTGACTTCCGCTCCTCGAATTGTGAAAGTTATAATGCCCCATTCACCATGCGGGAACTCGAAACCGCACTTGGCCGATCACGGTCCTCCGCTCCAGGGCCTGATTCTATTCATATTCAGATGCTGAAGAACCTTTCTCCTGCGGGTAAAGGTTTTCTTCTTCGTACATACAATCGCATCTGGATTGAGGGACATGTTCCCGCATGCTGGCGCGAGTCTATTGTTGTCCCGATTCCTAAGCCGGGGAAGGACAAGCACTTGCCTTCCAGTTATCGACCTATCTCGCTTACCAGCTGTGTCTGTAAAGTGATGGAGCGAATGGTTAACTCTCGATTGGTTTGGCTGCTCGAGTCTCGACGCCTACTTACCAATGTACAATGTGGATTTCGAAGGCGCCGCTCTGCTGTTGACCATCTGGTTACTTTGTCGACCTTCATTATGAATAACTTCTTGCGGAAGCGCCCGACCGCGGCTGTGTTCTTTGATTTGGAGAAGGCTTACGACACCTGTTGGAGGGCGGGCATTCTCCGCACCATGCATACATGGGGCTTTCGCGGTCGCCTCCCTCTTTTTATTCATTCCTTTTTAATGGATCGACAGTTTCGGGTACGTGTGGGTTCTGTCCTGTCCGACACCTTTCGCCAGGAGAATGGGGTGCCACAGGGCTCAGTTTTGAGCGTCGCTCTCTTCGCCATCGCGATCAATCCAATAATGGATTGCCTCCCAGCTGATGTATCAGGCTCCCTTTTCGTGGACGATTTTACCATCTATTGCAGCGCGCACAGTGCACGTGTCCTGGAGCGCTGTCTTCAGCGTTCTCTTGACCGTCTTTACTCCTGGAGTGTCGCCAATGGCTTCCGTTTTTCTGCCGAGAAGACGGTCTGTATTAACTTCTGGCGCTACAAAGAGTTTCTCCCACCGTCCTTACGACTCGGTCCCGTTGCTCTCCCACTCGTGGAGACAATCAAATTTTTAGGCCTTACCTTTGACAGGAAACTTAGCTGGTCTCCACATGTGTCATATTTGGCCGCCCGTTGTACCCGTTCTTTAAATGTCCTCCGTGTTCTCAGTGGTCTGTCGTGGGGAGCGGATCGAACCGTCCTACTTCGTCTATATCGGTCGATCGTCCGCTCCAAGCTGGATTATGGGAGCTTCGTATACTCCTCTGCACGGCCATCCATCTTACGCCGCCTCAACTCCATACAACATCGGGGTTTACGACTTGCGATCGGAGCGTTTTATACCAGTCCCGTAGAGAGTCTTCATGCTGACGCTGGCGAATTGCCACTCACCTACCGGCGCGATATACTGCTTTGTCGGTATGCCTGTCGGCTACTGTCAATGCCCGACCATCCGTCTTATCGTTCCTTTTTTGACGACTCTCTTGACCTTCAATACGGGTTGTATGTCTCTGCCTTGCTACCCCCTGGAGTTCGCTTTCGTCGCCTCCTTCAACACCTTCATTTTTCACTCCCTGCAACCTTTCGAGTGGGCGAGAGCCGCACGCCACCTTGGCTCCAGGCTCAGGTCCGCGTTCACCTCGACCTCAGCTCGCTCCCAAAAGAGGTCACCCCCGGTTCGGTCTACCACTCCCGTTTTTTGGAACTTCGTTCGAAGTTCAACAACATGACTTTCATTTATACAGATGGCTCTAAGACCAATGACGGGGTCGGGTGTTCCTTTATTGTCGGGGCACAAAGTTTCCAATACCGGCTCCATGGCCATTGTTCGGTCTTCACAGCTGAGCTCTTTGCCCTCTACCAGGCTGTTCTTTACATCTGCCGCCACCGACATTCTGCTTATGTCATCTGCTCAGATTCCCTGAGCGCCATCCAGAGCCTCAGTGATCCGTACCCGGTTCACCCTTTCGTACACCGGATCCAACGCTCTCTTCAGCAGCTGGTGGACGTCGGTACGCCGGTTAGCTTTATGTGGGTTCCTGGCCATGTCGGTATCCCTGGGAACGAAGCTGCAGATGCCGCGGCCAAGGCTGCGGTCCTCCAGCCTCGGACAGCTTCTTGTTGTGTCCCTTCGTCCGATTTTAGCAGGGTCATTTGTCGGCGCGTTGTGTCGCTGTGGCATGCCGATTGGGCTGCACTTACCGACAACAAGCTTCGGGCCTTAAAACCTCTTCCCGTGGCTTGGACGTCCTCCTCACGCCCTTCTCGGCGGGAGGAGGTCGTTTTAGCAAGGTTAAGAATTGGACACTGCCGGTTCAGCCATCGCCATCTGCTGACGGCTGCGCCGGCGCCGTTCTGCCCATGTGGGCACTTGCTGACGGTTAGACACATTTTAATGTCCTGTCCTGATCTTAACACACTGCGCCTCGATCTTAACCTGCCTAATACTTTCGATGCCATTTTAGCGGATGACCCATGAGCAGCTGCTCGTGTTCTTTGTTTTATCAATTTGACACACCTCGCTAAGGACATTTGATGATGTTTTTTAATCCTATGCCTGTCAGTCTGTCTTTTATCGTGTTTTCCCTTTTAGTTGTTGTTTTAAACTTGTGCCTCGCGGTGCATTCTTAACGTAGTCAGGGCGCTAATGACCATTGAAGTTGTGCGCCCGAAAACCACAAAAAAAAAAAAAAAAAAAAAAAAAACGTAGAAAGCGAAGGACGTACGAAATCAGCGTCTGCTAAGGCATCAAGCCCAACGAAAATCGTCACAAAGCAATGTGCAGAGAATGTGCGCGTGTAACAGAAATCACTTGTGCTAAAAACGTGTAGCAGCTTCAAATTACTTGAGTAAAAATTAATAGAGAGCTGTTTGTAAAACACATGCGAGCGTAAAATTGACCAAATATACTAAATAATAGTTACTAAATTAACAGCTATAGTTAAAAAACTTGTTAGCAGTAACAACAATAAATTTATAAGATATATCGTTGTTCAAATAAATTAGTAATTATTTATAATTGTAAAAGAATTGTTTTTATTACTAGAAATAAAGTATGGATTAACAAACACTAAAAAAAGTACTTAAGTCTAATATGAAAACATTTTATATTGCGTCAAAGCGACCCCTTTCTGCCGTGTTACGTGAATACGCTGGCTGCACCTCAATACACTTCGCTGCCTGAGTAACACCACCTGAGGTGCCGAACGCACCACCCTTCTGGAGCTTTACAAACCCCTCATACAATCCTGCCTTGAGTTTGACGTACAGTTTGGCATCTGGATCTGATACACCACTGTGGGGTTCGACTGGCGACAGGAGTCTTTAGGAGTAGCCCTGTGAACAGCTTACTCATGTAGGCTGGAGTCTCTCCATTGCTGATCAGGCGCCAACTACTACTTCTCAGTTATGCTACCCACATTGACAGCTCCACTAAGCATCCGAACTACCATCTCCTCTTTCGAAACATGGTAATCCATCTCCCGTGGCAGCACCCCGATCAGAGATTGTGATCGCAATCCGCATTTGGTCTATCTTCTTCCACCTGTCCTCTTGGACCCACTCCTGTACACCTCCATGGTGCATATCTCTGTCACAGCTTTGTTTTGACCTAATACACGGCCCAAAAGATTCGGGTCGTCATGATTCCACTTGTCACCAAGTTTTGTCCGTCCTCGACGTATCCCAGGGTTCAGAAGTAGTCTACACTAATCTGTCGATGGTAGCTAGTCATGTAGGCTTTGCTTATACTCACATAGGACATATTGAGCTGCTCACCTTGCTGGATGGCTGTAGTGTTTTCAGTGCAGAGTTGGTAGCCATTTCTTGTGCTCTTGAGCATACCCGTTTCTGTACTGGTGTGGTCCTTTCTCATTTGCAGCGACTCCTTGAGCAGTTAGCAAGTTTTCAACCAGCGATACCCTCGCCATCCCTTGGTCAGTGCTATCCAGGATTTTATTTATGTCCTTGAATAGTGTGGACACTCAGTGACCTTCGTCTGGACCATGGGCCACATCGGGATACTAGGAATGAGCTTATTGGCCGAACAAACTGGCTACCAGTAAACCGACTCTTGAGATTGGTATTTTGGAAACAGACCTCCGCTCGGTATTACACCACAATGTTTTAGTAGCCTGGAACAGGGAATGGCTCACTCTGTCTTCACGAAACAAGGTACAGGTGGTAAAGGAGACCATGAATCAGTGGAGGTCCTCCATGCTCGTCTCTTGCGAAGCGTGGTGGTGGTGGTGGTGGTGGTGGTGGTGGTGGTGGTATCCCTCATGGAAAAATTCCTGTAGTAGTTGGTGTTAGAGCTGCACCTTTTTTAGACGGAAGTCAGCTGATAGGTATACCTACATAAAGGAGGTGCCTCTAACTAAGAGCTCACGTCCAGAGGATCTAATGTTTCCAATCAAAATATAAAAGGTATTAGAGATAAAGTTAGTGAACTGCTAATAGATGTTAACTCTAAAATTACTGGTATATCAGAGCACCACTTAAATAATTTGATAATTCAGAGGCTTCCCTTACCAGGATACAGATTAGCTGGCTGTTTCTCAAGGAGTTACTTGCGGGGTGGGGGAGTGGCTCTGTACGTAAAAAAACAGTATTTCATTTGAGTACATAGACGTATCACGACACTGCACTGAACAGATATTTGAAAGTTGTGCAGCATTAGTTGAATTTAGTGAAACTAAACTTCTAATTGCTGTTGTTTATAGGTCCCCTAACTCGGACTTCAGAGCAGTTTTGCTTAAGTTAGAGAGGGTTCTTGATTCACTTTGTAGGAATTACCAGAAAGTAGTTATATGTGGTGACTTCAATATTAATTTTGTACATGATTGCGCAATAAAAAGGAGATCTGATGCAAACTGTTTTTTCCAACTACGGTGCAGGGGAACAGTAGCACAGTCATAGACGATATTTTTATTCATTCTTCATTACTAGATGGGCATTTTGTTAGTAAAAGGGTGAATGGCCTTTCAGACCATGATGCACAAATTTTAACACTAAAAGGTTTTTGTACTCAAACCAATGTCGTATTTAATTACAAACTACGTATGAAAGTTAATCCAACAGCAATAGAGTGTTTTTCAAAACTTGTCAGGGAACAAGAGTGGCAAGATGATAAATACAATGCTTTCCATAACACATTTCTCATGCTCTTTGAGAGCTGCTTTCCATTAGAACATTCTAAATGGGGTACTAGCAATAATGGACAGCCCAGTTGGCTGACTAGTGGGATAAGGATAGCATGTAGAACAAAGTGGGAATTATGTCAAAATGTTAGTAGTCACAATCAAGCTACAGTAGCCCATTACAAACAGCATTGTAAGGTGTTTAAAATGTTAATGTCTGGTCAGCAGCACACGGTTTATAATAAAAAGTCAGTTCGCAGTAAAAATATTTCTGTTACTGATAAATCAGATATATGTACAGTATTTAACAACCATTTTCTGAGCATTGCTAGTGAATTAAATAAAAATTTAGTTTCTACAGGAAATCCTATAAATTTCTTAGCAAATGCCTTTCCGAGATTGACGTCTGAAATACTCCTCTGTGATACAGACAAGAGGGAGATTGAGTCAATAATTAAATCACTGAAGACTAAGGACTCTCATGGTTATGATAGTGTCTAGTAGAATATTGAAGTACTATGCTGCACATGTTAGCCCTGTATTTAGCCATATTTGTAATTTTTCCTTGAGGAATGGTCAGTTTCCTGAGCGATTTAACTACTCAGTAGTAAAGCCGCTTTATAAAAAGGAAGAAAGGGACAATGTAGATAATTTTAGACCTATTTCTATGCCATCAGTGTTTGTAAAAGTTATCGAAAAGGCTGTGTATGTAAGGTTAATTGATCATTTTATATCACACGATTTGCTATCAAATGTACAGTTCGGCTTTAGAAGTCGTTTGACAGCTGAAAATGCTATATTCTCTTTTCTCTGTGAGGCACTGGATGGGGTAAACAAAAAGTTTCGAACGCTTGGCGTATGTTTTGATTTAACAAAGGCATTTGACTGTGTTGATCTCACAATATTGCCCCAGAAGTTGGACCATTATGGAATAAGGGGAGTAGCTCACAATTGGTTCGCCTTTTACTTTTCCAACAAGAAAGAGCTTTCACTCGGTTAATACTCGGCAGAAATCAAACCTCTATTTGGATCGGACTTCCTTAACTCTTGTGCAAAAAGGTGTGCAGTATACTGCTGCATCCATTTTCAATAAGCTGCCACTCGAATTCAAAAATCTTATCAGCAATCCACGCGCTTTCAAATCGAAACTGAAGTTTTTCCTCATGGGTTACTCCTTCTATTCTGTCGAGGAGTTCCTTGAAAAATTAAGCTGATTCTCATTGTATTGCTGATAGCGTTTGCTTAAACTTATGGACCTGATTTTCTTTCAGGTTCATTAACATTTATTTTTATCTGTTATTACTTTTATTTGTAAGTTCATGTTCTGGCACGTTCCATTACCTTGGAGATTTGCTCCTCAATTTGGTCCTACGGAACTTGACATGTAAATAAATGAATCAGAGCAGAGAATGAAGAGACTGGTCGGATGCAATCAAAAGTCAATGTTTGGCCCAGTTATCCGTTCCTGTCTTTCAAGATACGCTTCTATACGCATGGTATGCATCCAGACAGACATCTGATAGATCCGTGTTTAGCAACGTGAATCTGATATGTTTTCCACGAAGAGTATACCGGCAAATATCTCCGTGCGGAAAGATCTCATTTGCGTGTTGCGCACAATGCGGAAAATATTTGTTTTGTCTGTTTTTGTGGTAGCGTTTCATATCACTGTTTGCGAAAACTCTAAAAAATATACGATCACTTAGAATTACGCAATAATACGCGCTGCGGGTGTGTTTTTGAACTATGTATCTCGATGAAAATATCTGTAAATACACTATGTATACTTTTTTGATTATTAATCATCCCCATGTTTCCGACTATCCTAAGACTATCAGATATAGCGAAAAAATATCGAACGAGAAAGAAGCGACGACGGTGTCTGGAAGACGCACCAGCGCAGCGGTCTGCCAGTCTAACGCCTCGACCGCCGACCTCACTCTGCAGGACGCGCAGAACGACGGGTGCTCAGGCTTCAGCACGAAAGCCGCGCGGTACTCGAAAGTTGCTAACTTTGGACCCCATAATATATTAATAGAAAACGTTTGGTTTTAGACGAACTTCCTACTTACAGCACTGAAAATGTGATTTTCGGTCATGAACTTTGACTTTGATTTTTGCAAAAACTACGGCGCGTCTAGCAAAATGCCCAAAGCCATCTCTTTTTATTTTCCGTATAACACTTCCTTGGAAAACTTGAGCGAAATCGGTGACCCATATGTCAAATCCTCTGCTTAAAAGCCCCGCTGTAAGTGACCTAAACCTATCCATTTCCTTGTTAAATTCTCTAATCTACCTCCCCGATTAAGGGACTGAACATTCCATGTTCCGATCCGTAGGATGACAGTTTTATATTTCATTATGACGGCAGTCTCCTGAGTAGTTTTCACCCGTAATTCCTAAGGGATGTGGGCGAGGACTAATTTACATCCGGTATTTTTTTCCCATACGATGTAATAATATTTAACCCATATGGCAGAACTATGAATAGGCCTACATATCCTCTTAAGAAGTAACAGCTGCAGGTTCCTTTTGCTTTGCGCCATTCGCTGTACCAAACAGCAAGGCCATGTTGGCTGATGGTGCAAGGTCAAATCAATCGATCATACAGACTGTTTCTCCTGAAACTAATAAAAATGCTGATGACCCTCTTCAGGAACCGTTATGTTAGTCGGGCCTCTCCATAGTTGTTGCAGTTGCACATACGATATTGGTATCTGTAACTCAGGTTTTTTATCGTTAGTCACAGATGATGTTTCGTCTTTCTTGTGCGTTAACTGAATAATTAACCCAAGTAAGAAACAAAACATACATACTCTACACAACTTCCGATCATCTCTAGACACAACTATACCGAGAGTCAACACTGGAAATCGTGAAAATGCAATGAAAAAGATGCATCATGTTATATGTCGGCACAATTTCCAACACAGTAGAATATTTGTGTAAGGTGTCATTGTCTGGAGTCCGAAGACCGGTTAGATGCAACTGTCCCCTGTAGTCTTTCCTGTGCAAGCCTCATTATTTCCAAATAATTACTGCAACTTCATCCATTCGAAATTGATTACTGTACTCATCCCCTAGTCTCCCTCTACTATTTTTAACCCCCTCCGCCGGCCGTAGTGGCTGAGCTGTTCTAGGCGCTACAGTCTGGAACCGCGCGACCGCTACGGTCGCAGGTTCGAATCCTGCCTCGAGCCTGGATGTGTGTGATGTCCTTAGGTTAGTTAGGTTTAAGTAGTTCTAAGTTCTAGGGGACTGATGACCTCAGAAGTTAAGTCCCATAGTGCTCAGAGCCATTTAAGCCCCACCTCCCAACTCTCTCTCTCTCTCTCTCTCTCTCTCTCTCTCTCTCTCTCTCTCTCTCTGACACCAAAATGATGGTCCCTTGATGACTTGTCCATCAATCGATCGCTTCTTATAGTCAAGTGTTACCACAAATTCCTTTTTCCCTGGTTCTGTTCAGCACTTCATTTTCAGCTTTCTTCTATAGCACCACATTTCAGAAAGTGCTCTTTCTTATTGTCTGAACCGATTTCACAAGACCATAAATCTTCTATATGTATAAAAATAGGACAGGAAGTGAATTTTAACTTAAGCATCTAAGCTGAAAGTATAGCTTGTCGCTAGCTGGGAGTTCACGAGTAGGGCTCTGATGGTGCAGTTAGCTTACTGGCTCGCTCGTTCATTATGCATCTTACGTCTACTCCATATGACAGTTACAGAACAATAAGACGTCTTTTGCGTCCTCCGTTTCAGCAGGCGCAATTCATTGACAACTATCGGACGTAATTTTCATAGAGCGCTTGGTTCTGCAACCGTTACAGCTCAAATCATTCGACAGTGTTAACACAGCAGCGTCATGACATGGTTATTTATGTGAGGGGAAATCCAAAGGTCGGCTGTTTTTGCTGCGTTATCGCCATCTTGATTTGACCAACACTGGATAATGAAGCAGGGAGCAAGGTAACTGCCCCTCTGCGTACCACGTCAACACAGAACTTACAATTGGCGGCAAGGTATCCCTTGGTTTCGATATGTAAGTTATAATTACAAAAGTTCGTCCTTTCATTCGACTAGAAGACATGATCTTGTGAAATAACATGGATAGTTTTTGGATTGATTCCGTTAGTTATCTAGTTACGTCACTGAAACGTTACCTTCTCAACCGCCGTAGTATGCACACGTGGTAATCTCAATAATTTAACGCAGCAGGGGGCTCACCACTCTTCGGTCAGTTCGTGTTTGGCAACCACGGGGTCCCGGCCTTTGCAGCACCTTTTCCCTTTACGTTCTGCATGTCTGTCCTCCTGCTATTCTTTTTCCTCTCCCATGGGGAACGTGTCTGGGATATTTTCATGAATGTGTTCTGAAGTTTTAGTAGGCTGATATCAGAACAGTCCTTCCACTGTTTTCTCCTCGTTCTTCATCTCCAGTCCTTCCTCAGCTTCGGTGTTTGAGGTTCCTCATTATTTCTTCTTACTCCCTGTGCGCTCTTGAAGGCCGGCCCACGTATCTGAAGCGTAACAGGTGACTGGATAACTCGTCATTACCAGCAACAGGCCGACAGGTAGGGCTTGCACGTATCCCCTGTTACAGATCAGGTCCAGTTATGGGTGACTTCTTGAGCTGTTACCTTTCCAAATATCCAGTTGGAGTTCAGGAGATGTTAACGATCACCTGAGGCGAGTAAGTCCCCATGGAATGGGGGGCTCCAGCTGAAAGGAGCGCGTCATTGGACACGCTGGCAATCGTGGGATATTTTGTCGCAATGAACCAATAAGGATTTCAGTTTACGTCTGCTAAACGTAAACAGAATGAGGCTAAAGTTTCCAAGAATCTCCCAACTGTATCTCGGTTCCTCGAGGTATCACGTATTGAAGGTCAGTCCCTTGCTACAGTTATTCCGTTTATTATTCAGAAATATGTTGAGGCAGTTGCCGGCCCTGTGAAATCCTGCTCTCTTTTACGTAATGAAATTTGGCTTTTGGAGACCTATTACGGTTTTAGCCCAACAGCTGTTGGAGCTTTACGCCTCCATGGCTATCCTTTTCATGTCGAGGCTCAGAAAATGGTGAATTATTTGCGTTGTGTTATTTACACTGTACTGCTATATGGTCTGACTGAGGGAGAAATCCAAACTTACCTCTTCATCAGGGCCTCACTGCAATCTATTAGGTAAGGAAAAAGCTTGATGCAACCTTAATGGCTTCACGCACTCCTTTTCTCATGTTCTATAGAATAGTGCTTCCATCAACGATCAAAGTACTCTATGAAGTCGTCATGGTTCGACTTTACGTTCCAAACCCGATGCGCTGCTACCGTTGTCAACGTTCCAAACACACTCAAATGTCCTGTGGAAACATGGGCAAATGTTTTACTTGTGGTAGGGATGTTCATGAGGGCAATTCCCCCCCCCCCCCCCTCCTCCTCCCCACCGTATCAGTTGTAACAGCGACCATCCTTCCTCATTCCGTGAGGATCCCGTATATCTCCACGAGCGGGCCATCCAGGAGATCAGGCTAAAGTAAACTAACCTGTCACTCGCAAGTTGTTGGCTAGTCGAAGGCCCTGCATTTTAGCGTCCAGCAGTTAAAGTATCATTCTTACTATGCCCCGCTCCATGAACAACACGGCCACATAGACTTCAGATTTCAAATTCAGCACTGCAGTTGTAAAATCGCCCAGTGCCACAGAAGCATCCCCATCTCCTGCTCCTGCAACTATTCGACAAAACACCAAAACTTTGCCTCCAGCAGTGAAGTCATTGGCTACACAACCAGGAGGACGGAAAGGGCAGAAGGGATACTTCCACGAAGACTTCTTATGTCCCTCCTGCCAACGAACATCTGAGTCTTCATCTTCCAAACGAATAGGCTCTAAGAAATCGAGCAAAAACAAATTCTCTTCTTTTCCAACTCAGAGATCCCTTTCAGGTTCCCGCCATGTGATACCCGGACCCAGTTGACTTCCGTTTCGCTGGTGCGCACCACCAACCATTTTCCCGCCCTGGAATCTGCACGCCGACTGCCAATGCCTCTATAGATCTCATGGATCCTCCAACCTCTGTGCCGTGTAGCAGTAAGTCTTCAAAGGCTGACAACCCTTCATTCATTTCCGAGATCCCCTGTTATACCCGCAGAACAGGGCAGATAGTTTAATTTGTGGAAAGGGGCCAAAATGAGTGGCTGTTAGTTGCACTCAAACGTACTACTCGTACTTTATCCATCTGCCAAACATTACAGGGTGAGCCAAACATTAATTTTAGAACTTGATTCCCTGCTAAATGCACCATTCAGTGTCACGCCTCAAGGGCAAAACAACTTTAATGTAAAACCGGCTGAAGGCCAATCACTTAAGACTCAAAACAGAAATTTGAATTTTAAAAGGCGGAAGACCTTATCCTAAAATTTCTTTAAATCAGGCTGAAGGCCCAATCTCACGCCTTAAGGGGAAAAAAAACTTTAAAATTGCCTAGAAGCCATACATAAACAACAAGGATAAATAAGAAAGGCAGCACATCAAACGGCGCTTAGAAGTTTTCAAGGCTCGGCGTGGAATTCAACCACTAACGCTCTCTTAGGTGAGACAAGCACTTCGACCAACAATTCTCAATCCGACGGCAACCCAACCGACAGTCAACGGACCAAGCGACAGGATAACTTCCACTCCACCCGACTAGCACACAACAGGGAGTTCAATGGAACAACGCAGAAAGTATCGGCGCCCACAACGAATTACTCATTCAGTTGTCAAACTACATGCCGTGCTGGACAGCCACAGCACGAAGAGGAAAATACACTGCCTTAATTTACTTTAACGACCAGGGCAGGTAACTGGAACGTTAACGGCTACAAGGCAGAATATTCCGGTGGTCCACTTCAATTCAGAATAATCAACTCAAGTTAAACTCCACAGGAGGGCGGCTAGAATTTCGCCAACTTGAAAACACGTTGTTGCTCGCGGGAATGTCCCAACAGCCCACAACAAAATTCTAACGACACATTGTGAACAATTGGGGCTGGCTGGTAGATTAGATAAAGACTCGACTTTCGTGTCCGGGATCGGAGAGCCACGGACCTCGTAGCAATGGGAGCAGCCCCTCACACTACGACCGCGCGTCGACGCCGCCAGCGGCCCCGGCCAGGCACGCGCCACGGAGACTTCCTCGCTGCTCCACGCCAACCGACCAACTGCCCGCACACGGCACAGCCCGAAACTATAAGCGTGAGGCCAAAGGTAGTAGCAGCAGCGTGTATCGATATTCCCACCCTCCCACTCGCGGAGAGAGGATAACAGCATAATCGCGATAAGCGCGGGAGACTAATCACAGAATAGCAACCAAGGTTTAATGCAAAGCATAACACGAGCCAGCCACGGCTCAATTCCCTCCTCCCCTTTACCCATCATTACTCTCCTCCAAAGGCATGTTCACTTCATTAGTTGCAACAAGGAGGAATTACGGCTGCTGTTGGCATTGCAGCGTCCACTTGTTCTCTGCTTCCAGGAAACAAAACTGTCCTCACGACCGCTTTGACCTCTTTCCACTAAGCCTTCACTTCCCCCCCCCCCCCCCCCCCCCCCCCCGAGGACAGAATTCCATCTGATGGGGGGCGTCATGCTGCTCATCTGGGACGACGTTCAGTCAAATCATCTCACTGAACACCTGGATGCAAGCTGTAGCAGTCCGCATTTTTCTTCCTCACGTCACCTCTTATCAAATGTCATTTGGTGTAACAAGGGCAGCACATAATCACCTTGGACTTAATTCGCTTCCTAAGGAAGCTGCTCCAGATGCGTTCTATCGCTGTAAGGTTCTCGACCTTAGCATCGACCTTAGCAGTAGTACCTTTGTGTACACTGATGGCTCTCGGACTGACTGAGGTGTCGGATGTGCCTTAGTCACTGGCACCAAGGATTTTCGGTATTGGCTTGCTGAACATTGCTGTTTTTACAGCAGAGCTTTCCACCCCGTACGAGGCCATGCAGTACATCCGTCAACACAGGCTTTTCAATTGCTCTGACTCTCTCTCTGCGCCCTTCAGAACCTCTGTATCCTGTACACAGTCCATCCCATAGTGCAATGGGTCCACGAAAGCTTCCACTTGCTCAGTCTTGAGGGAGCCATTGTGATGGTTTGTGGGTTCCTGGTCACGTCGGTATGTCGGGAAACGAGGATGCTGACGCTCCTGCCAAGGTTACAGCCCTCCTACCTCGGCATGCTGTTTCTTCCATGGTTTCCTTTGTATCCCACCTGAATAGGCGGAGCGTGGTCTGCTCCTGTTAACTGCTTCTAACATAGGCCGAGAGTGAAGGAAGCGAGTAGGAGCAGAAGAGATGAAGCACTTCGGTACTGCGTGTAACGTTAAAACACAAGTAAATATCAACGGCATACATAACTTCGGCTAGGGTGAGCACATAGGTGTGTAGCCGTAGTCGAGGTTAATACAAAGTCTCAATAGCTAGCCCACTCGGTAGTCGAAGTGGTGTTCCCAGATAGTCTGCTCTTGGTGAAATCGGCAGAAATCATGATGGCACTCGCTGAGCTGCACAGCGTCGGCCAGAGGGCTCTGTAGTCCTCTCTCGCAGTGCCAACTTCCGAGAGCGTACACCTTCGTTGTGGCATCCTAACTATCGACGCCACACCTTCCGATGATCTTCTTGTTGCCGTCTGTCAGCAGGTGGTGTCACTTTGGCGTCGGCACTGGCCTTCCCTTCGTGGGAACAAGCTCCAGGGAATTAAACCCCACAAGTGGCTTGGCCGACCTCCCCTCGGCCCTTTCGCCGCAAGGATATCATTTTAGCTAGCTTGCGGAGTTTTAGCTAAATGGTGATCCCCACCATTCTGTGCTCATTGTCATCAACGTTTGGCGGTTCTCTGTTTCCTGACAGAATGTCCTTTTTTATCACTTACGTTCTAATGTATATTTGCCAACTGAGTTATCGCCTGCTATAGCGAATGCAGGTTGTGACAAGAGTTTTACTTTTTATCACTCGTAGAAATATGGCGAAGGATATTTAATCTTTAGTTTGCGACCTCATTTGTCTCTACAGCGTATTTTGTTGACCTTTCTCCAAGAGGAAGTTGTTGTTCTTAGCTCTTTTTCCTTCCATCGTGATGTTGCCAAACAAAAATATAATAGCAATTTTTTTAAAAAGCAAGCCAAAGGAACGTAGAGCGGCTAGTCAAGCTTCATCGAAACATATTTCGCCTTTTAGTAACACAGTTCATTTAAACAACCCAAGATTTTTCAATTAAAAATTTCCCCCAATGTCTTGAGAAATGTAATTTAAAGCAACAACCTTTTCTTAAAAAAATGTTCAAAGCGATTAAGAGTAAAGAACCATTTTAGTGATGAGCTACATATACATTCAAGGCAACCTTTAATTATGTATGATTGCCACCGTACTTAATAAAATCTTACAAGTTTCAGTTAACCAACAAGAAAACGATTAAAATCTTAATGATTTAAGAAAAGCAGAAAAACAAATTTGTGAACCCTGGGCCAAGGTACACCAAGGCAAGCCTTTAACTGTGTATAATGCTTCACATAACTCTTGAATCGGGGAGGTGTCTGCCGAGCTGTAATCCTTGGGTTCTTGCTGGTACTGGCTTCCTCCCGCCCCGTCAGAGCGGCGTCGTCTTCTACAAGGCGTGGCCCTCACACCGACAAGACACTAAAGTGTGTGTTAACGGCCGGGTCCATACCATGGGCTGCCTAGGAGTTTAAATGAACACATACAGGAGAGAAATCGAAGTCCGGTACGAAACAGCACAGTGTCTCTGTAAAACTTAATATGCAAATGCCAGGCTAACAGAGCCTCAAAGGTAGCGGGCAGAAACCATGGCCCGCAGCTGGCCGAGTCGAACCAAAACACCACAGAGTGAAACGTCCGCTAAACCCGCAGGGCAGAACAGGGGATTAGGATTGTGGAAAGGGCCAAATAAGGTGGCGGTCAGTTTCACTTCAAATTGTAATTTATTGCAATTTAGTAACACATTTAAACCAAAACGGCACATAGTCGCATCTTTCAAACTAAGAGTTTCAAAATCCAATTCTTTCACGGCTGAAGGCCTCCAAATAAGAAATCTTAAAAATCAACAAGATAAATTTCAACCGGCTGCAGACACAGAGTTAAAATTGCAAATAAGCCTCAAGGCAAAAGTGGATAGAGCAAACATAAACAAGGTGCAATACAAATGGCTAAAGGCCACAATTACATTTCAAAACTTTAAAATATATTACCATAATTTTTTAAGAGAGAAGGCCGCAATGTTTTCGTTGAAGGGTAAGTTTCGAGAATAAGGTTTTAAGCGGCTGAAAGCCCACAATTGATTTACATAAAACACAATGAAATTGTTTTTCTTTTAAAGCATTGGCTACAACAGATTACTAACAGACCATTAAACACACATGAAAATTACAGTAGACAACGGCACTCACACCTCCAGGAGAGAGAGAGAGAGAGAGAGAGAGAGAGAGAGAGAGAGAGAGAGAGAGAGAGAGAGAGAGAGGGGGGGGGGGCTGCCCTCGAAACATTAACGTTCACTTAGGTGAGACAGATGGTGGGACCAAATACACCTGATCCGTCGGTAACCCAACCAAGAGACAGTCACAGACTGACCGACCAAACAACTTGCTAGCCACCAATCGGTACATGAAAACTCAAAAGACCAAACTGTTACGGACGTGAAAGAAATTTTCACTCTGCAGCGGAGTGTGCGCTGATATGAAACTTCCTGGCAGATTAAAAGTGTATGCCGGACCAAGACTCGAACTCGAGACCTTTGCCTTTCACAGGCAAGTGCTGTACCAACTGAGCTATCTAAGCACGACTCACGCCCCCTCCTCACAGCTTCAATTCGCCAGTACCTCGTCTCCTATCTTCCAAACTTCGCAGAAGATCTCCTGCATACCTTGCAGAACTAGCACCCCTGGAAGTTTGGAAGGTAGGAGACGAGGTACTGCGGAATTAAAGCTGTGAGGACGGGGCGTGAGTCTTTCTTGGGTAGCTTAGTTGGTAAGAGCACTTGCCTGCGAAAGGCAAAGGTCCCGAGTTCGAGTCTCAGTCCGGCACACACTTTTAAACTGCCAGGAAGTTTGTTACGGACGTGATTATCCACACTGAAATATGTGTTAAACTGTCAAAACTACACACCATGTTGGACAGCGATAATAGGTGAGGAAAGGACACTGCCTGAAATTACGTTAGCGGCCAGTGCAGGTAACCGGAACACTAACGGCCACAGGGCAGAAAATTCCGCTGGTGCACATGAATTATAGTGAACCAATACAGTTAACTCCACCGTATGGTGGCTCGATTTCACTACTACAAAGACGCGGTGTTGCTCACATGAAAAGCTCCCGAACAGCGAACGACACAACATGGACGGACGTGGCTTGGGTACTTAACACCATTCAACTTTGCCGTGGGTCAGTGAGCCACGAAGCTCGTAGCGATCGGACAGCTCCACATACGCTCCGACACTGTGCAGGGACCGTCAGTGGACCCAGCCGACTGGACGGAGATATCCTCCCTGGTCCTCACCAACCGACCGACTACCCTCAGAATGCCGACATCATCTAAAATAGTCGTCAGTGGAAATAACGCCAACTACACACACACACACACACACACACACACACACACACACACACACACACACACACACACACACACACACAAACACTGCACAAACACCTGAACCATACCCAAGCATGCACGAAGACACAGCCGACTCATGATCGGTCGGCGAGCCAAAACGCGTCGTCCGGTAGAACGACCTACCGACGATCTACCAAGATCGTGGCCCGGCTTAAGTGACGCGTGGCGGCAATGGTCGGGCGAGCCATGTCGACGTTGACTTCACAGCTCCAACCCGACTGCGCAAGTGCCGCATTACAATTCCCCGACTGGCAGGTGCGGACTGCGCTCCTGACGCGTTCCAAGTGACTGGCTGTCGGAACTCGCGACCCGAACTGGCCTACGACAGACAACGACCGGGAAGTAATAGCAGTCGAGCAAAGATACTACGAGAGGGGATATATTGATACGAGCTGCTAGCGCCACTCACGGTCAGGCTAAGCAGCAACTCAGTGATACCAGTAATTTATCGTAGGGAGGTGGAATTACGTTAAAAACAGGGTGTAAAATACAGGATGGCGGGAACATGAGCCACGCACGGCTCACAGAGAGGATACCGAGACCCATAATGACTCACGAGGTGGCGGGCAGAAGCCAAGCTTAAACAGAACCGTCCCCCGACTTAGGTCAACTCGGAGGTGGCAGTAACTTATACCGTCTATAGGTTGAGGTAATGGTACACGCCCATAACCGTAAAGATGTCAGGAGATATATACAGTAGAATAGCGGGTGGGCTTTCAGATTACTTGGATCAGTATGACAACTGCCAGCAAGGCGACATGATCCAAGCGTATTGTTCCAGAAATACAGGGAAGCAAACAGCTCAGCCATAAATAAAGTTGATATCTAGGATCAAAATTCGTGTCCCGGATCACAGTAGTAGGGCCACTCCACCGAATAACGGAAATTGAAGGAGGTCACTAAATAGTGGAAATACGAGCAGGGCGGCCGATAATCCCCTTGCACCGGATGACAACACCTGTGGGCCTCATTCTGAAAGACTATGGGGCAGTCTCGTGTCTGTCCTAGTGGAAGCGCCCTATCTCCTCTTATCACCTCCGTCCTGCCAAAAGTGCTCCACCCGACTACCCTGCATCGATCGCTCTGTCTGCCGTATTTCTGACCGCGCCCTCTCGCGGCCACTCTACGTAAAATCGAGCTGTCGCTGCGAGGCTAACGCCTCCACCAGTGCTGGAACATCTCGGAAGTGAAGAAATAAAGGACAAACAGGACCCAAGAGTTCGAATAAAGCTGAGCCCCACGGCTTAACACCTTTTCCGTAATAGTGTTCAAAGGTTTTGTCAAGCGCGCTTACGACATTCGTTGTATTTGCGTCCTAAAACAAAAAAATCAATCATTTAACTGTATATCACTATGACTAGGCACTGGAATAGGTACCTGATGAAAGTAATTCACTTGTAGTTCTGATCGCATCACTGAATCTCTTTGTAGGTTTATATATTTCATAGTGGGTGCTTCCCCAATGTACTCTTTCTATTGTGCGCTGTCGTCAGTCTATTCTAGGTGGAAACTTTCCAGAGGAGTTGTTCGTTTTTATTTTGCAGGTTTTGTGGGCGCCACTTCAGACTCGAGGTAAAACGCGACGACTTCGCTGCTACCGGAGAACTGGATGCAGACACTGAGAAGCAACAATTCCGCAGCTGCCAATCTGCCGAGTGCATAGAGGGGGAGAGGAGGCTGCGGAGTAGTCTTCAAATTTAGCGGACAGTGGTAGTGTCGTGTAGCTGGTACAGTCCAACACACAAGGAGCATATTAAGGAGCTGGAAGCATTTATGGAGGGAAGAAAATGGATAGAAGTGATTTCGCATGGTTAGATCGAACTGTAGTTACAGCACAGAACTTTGCACTTTTGTTTTTTGTTTTTTCATAACCAGTCATATTGAAGTGTATCAGATAAGATAGAGGAAGGCCAGGTTCCATAATGATTTTAAGTATTATATTTCTCTCGGTGTTGAGTATTCATTATGTTTTGGACATTGGTCGTCACTGATCATATAATGCTGCTTCACTTTTTGCATTGCTTCGCAACTGTTCAACAGCTTTCCTTCAGCGTGATTTACAAGGAAGACGACCAAGCCAGTTTTTTAAATGAACCTGTTTAAAAACTAAACTGTAATAAAATTTCTAGCAGTCTCACAGTTCCTGAAATCAAAAGCCTGCCGGGGTGGCCGAGCGGTTCTAGGCGCTACAGTCTGGAACCGCGCGACCACTACGGTCGCAGGTTCGAATTCTGCCTCGGGCATGGATGTGTCTCACGTCCTTAGGTTAGTTAGGTTTAAGTAGTTCTAAGTTCTATGGGACTGATGACCTCAGAAGCTAAGTCCCATAGTGCTCAGAGCCATTTGAACCATTTTTTGAAATCAAAATACAGTACCACTTTCACGAAAGTTAAGTTATAAATAAGTCAGCGGACCACAAAAAGGAACCACAAAACAATGAAATGCTGATGTATCGTTGTTGACGCAGCTATGTTCTCTAAACACAACACACCTTTACTAATGGTAGAACTGATGAAGACTGCCTTACCTCTGATTCCCAATTAACACGCTCACCGAACCTTACCTGTCCAGAGCGCTGCCAACATCGGACACCATTCGTCTAGTAGGCTCTCCTTATTGTTAAAGGATTTAGTTTTAACAGGCGAGAGGGAAATTCACAGATCAGAAGTCTGGCAAATCTGATAAAAGGTAACTTTAAAAAACCACATGGAAATGCGAGGTGTTATGTTAAAAGTTAACTACGACTTATCCACGCAGAGTTAACCAGTGTGACATGTCTTGCTTGAGGATAAGACAAAAGAAACATGTAACTGCAACATAAAAGAGCGTTGTGGTAACTTCTGATAAGTGAGAGAGGATGCACTGGGGGATTCGTCAAAACGATTAACGGTCACGAGAATTGAAGAGATTTGAATCTCGGGCAGGGGAAGCCCAAAGTACTATTGCAAAAGTATTGCTAGCTTCGTCGCGTCGACTAAGATGCAAACCGTTACATCTCTACGTAGTCGAGACCTAAGTAAACGCAGTTGAATTACAGTGGATGCGAAACAGCAGTAACCCGAGCTGTGAGGGCCATAGCTACCTATAAGAACATTAAGCATGAACGACGACATACAAATGGCAGCTACAATTGCGCTGTTGAAGATCACAAACATACTCCAATCGAGAGCTGCAAAAGACAGACGAGAAGGCCTCCCTCGTCAGTTTTGTTACCGAGCGCACTGCGCCTCAGTGCCGGTAGAAAAGGGCGCACATTGCTGACGGAAACAGGCTGTAATTTAGGATTTGAACTTACTGGTCAGGCTCGGTCTCACGGTTCACATAAGAATTCTGCGGAAAGGTGAGACGGACTGCTGTTATCGAGTCGCGAGGGAGCAAACGTAAGAAATTCTAAGTAACGGCTAGACCGTGTAATCGCTATTTTGTGACTCATTACGAATAATTAAACCAAGGCTTGGAAAATTCCTCTGCTTAGGCTAGTCTAAAACCATCTCTAAATACCGAGGGAAGTTAGGATAATATCTTTTAATTAATGATTAATGTCATCGACTTTTGGAATATACACTGAAGAGGCAAAGAAGCTGCTACACCTGCCTAATATCATGTAAGGTCTCCGCGAGCACTCAGAAGTACAACACGACGTGAAATGGAATAGTGTCTGAAGTAGTGCTGGAGGGCACTGACACCAAGAATCCTACAGGGCTCTCCTTAAATCTGTAGGAGGACGAGGACGAGGGGGGAGGGGGGGGGGTGAGATCTCTTGTGAACAACACGTTGCAAGGCATGCTAGATATGCTCAATAATGTCCATGTCTGGAGAGTTTTGTGGCCAGCTGAAGTGTTCAAACTCAGAAGAGTATTCCTGGAACCACTCTGTAGCAATTTTGGACATGCGGGTTGTAGCATTGTCCTACTGGAATTAGCCAAGTCCGTCAGAAAGCACGGATGCAGGTGATACGACAGAATGCTTACGTACATGGCAACTGTCAGAATCGTATCTAGACGTATCAGAGATCCCATATCACTCCAACTGTACACGCTCCACACTGTTACAGAGCCTCCACCAACTTAAACAGTCTCCTGCTGACATACAGGGTCTATGGATTCATGAGGTTGTCTCCATATCCGCTCGATACAATTTGAAAAGAGACACGTTCGAACAGGCAACATGTTTCCATTCATCAACAGTCCAATGTCGGCGTTGACGGGCCCAGGCGAGGCGTAAAGCTTTGTATAGTGCGGTGATCAAGAGTACACGAGTGGGCATTCGGCTCCGATAGCCCATATCGATGATGTTTCGATGAATTGTTCGCACACTGACATTTGTTGATGGTGTAGCATTGAAATCTGCAGCAATTTGCGAGAGAGTTGCACTTCCGTCACGTTGAACGACTGTCTTCAGTCGTCGTTGGTCGCTTTCTTGCAGGATCTTTTTCCGGCCGCAGCGATGTCGGAGACTTGCTGTTTTAGTGAATTCCTGATATGCACAGTATACGCCACAAATGGTCGTATGGGAAAATCGCTATGTCGGAACTGCAGTGTCCCATCGCTCGTGCACCGGCTATAGCACCACGTTCAAACTCACATCTTGATAACTTGCCCAGACACTTATATAGGCGTTGCTGACCGCAGCGCCATATTCTGCCAGTTTACGTCTCTCTGTGTTTGAATGCGTATGCCTATACCAGTTTCTTTGGCGCTCCAGTGTAGTTCGGGAGCGACCCATCACATACAGGAGATGATGATGATGATGGGCCACCTTAAGAAAATATGAAATGAAATTCTCGGATAATTTAATAAATATTTTATTTTCAGTGTAATTTGAACATTACGCTTTGCATTTCACTGTAGTAGACGCAGAAGTCATAAATATTCAGTATTAATAAATTATTTTAAGAATAAAACCATGTGTAGGTGTAACGCCATCCTTGACTCAGGCGCTTGGGACAGTGGCTCGGTGATGAACTGTAATAATATTGAGACAACAACCGCTATTTTGGTATTGTTTTATTCGGCAACCAGTTTCAACGTTCAGATCACATCTTCAGGCATTTCGCATGAATAACACATCCGTGCATGTATAAGGCAAGGCACCAATATTCGTATCTTGTTCCCTGGATGTCCAAACTTCATAGGCATGTGCGCCATTCACATGTCACATGACATCATAGACGTCAAAGAGCCTGTCGCAGTATTTATGGTCTTGGAATCCCTATCCTAGTATTATAGGTCAGCCATCTTGCATCGCCATTTTGTGCTATGACGTCGTAACAAGACTGTGCCGGTATTACAAATCTTCGATTGTGACAGTAAGACTGCAGCTTAGTACCGCCATGTCTCGTTGCGGTTGGCTATCTTGTGTCGGCCATACTCTATCTAGTCTCTGTTGATCGATTGTGGACGTCGGACAGTAGGTTGTGAAATATTTAGCTAATTGGCGAAACAGACGTGCAAACCAAGAAGTTATATTATTTTCGCTACCAGTTTCACTGAAGTCAGGTCTTCGAAGGAAGCACTTGGGAATTCGCGATATTTTGAAACAGAGGGCCCCAGTATGCCAATATCGATAATTTTTTAGAGGCGCATGTGGGGCGTAAAGATAGCTTATTGAATTTCCGAAGCTGGTAACAAAAATAGCATGAAATAAGTTTTTAACTAGCACGACTGTTTGGCGAATTTCTTTGTTACATATTTTATCTAGCTCCACCGTCTTGTTTTCTGATATCAGAGAGAGACTGTGCCAGTATGCCAAGTCTTTGGTGCCACTTTGGCATCGCCTCTGCTCCTCTCCTCTCCTCATGGGAATAAGCTCCGGGATACTAAGACGCTCCCGTCGGCTTGGACGGCCTCCTCTCGGTTGCGTACTGGCCGCTGCCTTTTTAGCCAACGCCATTTAAGTGATGCTCCCCCGCAGCTTTTTTTTACATTGCGTCCAGCTTTTAATTCTCCGTCATTTCTTGACGGAATGCCTTTTTCTAACCGTTTACGTCCCTTTCTCGACTTTCCGCCTGAGTTATTGGCCGTTTTAGCGAATGACCCGCGGACTCGCAACTGCATTTCACTTTTTACTCGTCGTAGCAATATGGCGAAGGCAATTTAATTTTTACGTTCTGGACCTCCGTTTCTCTAAGGGTATTTTTAACAACTTTCTCCACGTGTCTGTTTTTAGTTGTCTTATCTTGTGTTTCACGGTTTTGAAATAGGCGCGTATTATTCTAGTTGTTTTACCGCCCGAAACAAGAAAAAACAAACGAATCACGTTAGTGCCTTCAATTTTCGTTGCTTCCTTTACTCCCTACCTCCATATGTTACAGTAAAACTCTTCTTCTCTCCCTTCTTTGTTTTGTTTGTTTTGTTTGCTATGTTCGGTACAGAGTTTCCTCAACAAAATTGTTTAGATTTCTTCCTTTAGTACTAACTGATAGCGGACCATGTTTAACAGCCCTAACGTTTTCAAGAAGTGTATACACACACGCACTATATATATTATTGTCTGGAGTGCAGTTAATGATGGCACCTGGCTTCAGAACTGGCTCTATTACCTATCGAAACACTGCCTGGCAAAAAGAGTGAAGCACCCAGAATACACAGTCGCATGTCACTGCGAATTCATATACGCACGCACCCTCGCCGGACATGTAAGAGAGCTGCTAGTCTCTGTGACAGGCAGAACGACCATCAGAGTACGCTAGTGTTGTTTGTGTTGTTGTTACCAGGGATGACAGGGACCTTGAGCAGACTCCGACGTTGAGTAATTGTGAAGAACGTCAAAGTGTCGCGTACTACTCTGACAGTGTTACAAGCACCTGACACACTTTGTATATTTTTCCAATGTTTTGGAGGGACACAGCGCAGTTACTCCTGGCATCACGGTGTGGGCAGCCGTCTGGAATGATTCCGTGTCACAGCTGGCAGTGAATGAGGAACCAGTACAGTACAGCTGTACGTCAAGAACATTTTGCGTCATTATGTGTACGAGGGGTACCCCCAAAACACTGGATTTATTTTTTAAAAGCTACATATTTCAAATTGTTTATGAAACAACCTTATCCCCTTCAAAATACTCTGTTACAACAGATACATTTGTCTCACCAATGCTTCCACAGTTCAAAACATTTTTTATAGTGATCAGCAGAAATGATTGACACCTGCTCCATCATTTTTCTTTCCTTCTTCAGTGTTGTCAAATCGGTGTCCTTTCATGCGTGTTTCCACGTCTGAGAAACAGAAAAAGTCTCACGGAGCCAGGTCAGTCGAGTAAGGTGCGTGAGACAACGGAACTGCGTCATTTTTAGCCAAAAACTGGGCAACGGAGGGGTGTGTGTGTGTGTGTGTGTGTGTGTGTGTGTGTGTGTGTGTGTGTGTGTGTGTGTGTGTGTGTGTGTGTGTGCGCAGGTGCGTTGTCGTGGTGGAAGAAGCAGTCTCATGCCTGCCAAAAACCTGGTCTTTTTTGACCAAAACTGTTGCGCAATCTCTTTAAACCTTCGAAACAGAAGATCTGATTGACGGTCTGACCTGGGGAACATACTCTGAAGGAACTATGCCCTTAGCATCAAAAAAGCAAATCAGCGTTGTTTTGATGTCGTATTTCACTTGACGACATTTTTTAGGACAGTGTGACGACGACGTCTTCCATTGGCTTGACTGTTGCTGTGTTTCCGGGTCGTAACCACAGCTACAAGACTCATCACCACTAATAACCTCTGACAGGAAATCTGTATCAGTTTCAAGTGTTGTTTCAAAGCACGACCTTTCAACTCGAAGTTCCTTTTGTCAGTCAAAAGCCGAGGAACAAACTTTGCAGAAACTACTTTCATTCCAAAATATTGCGTTAAAATTCGCTGAACCGAGCTCCGAGGTAACCCACTAATCTCTGACAGTTGATCGATGGTCTGCGAGCACAAGCTCTCGAATTTTTTCGATATTTTCGTCGATTTGGGCAGTTGATGGACGTCCAGAACGAGGTTTGTCATCCACAGTCATGTCGCCACTTTTACATTGGGCAAACCATTCGTACATTTGTGTTTCTCACATAGCGTCATCTCAGTAATCTGTTTACTTCATTAAAACAGTTTCAGCAACATTTTTATCTAGTAAAAAAATTCACAGCTGCTCGTTGTTCACATCACAACAAACAAGAACAAAAAGGCGCTAGCGGAAACAGTCACTGCAGATGAGCGGAACAAGCCAGGTGCAGAGCCGAGTGGAGGGTCTGAATCAGAGGAGAGGCTGAGGCGGTTCTGCGACCGTGTGGGCTGCAGATTCCTCGACTTGCGCCATGGGGTGGTGGGGTTGCGGGTTCCGCTGGATAGGTCAGGAGTCCACTACACGCAGCAAGCGGCTACACGGGTAGCAGGGGTTGTGTGGCGTGGACTGGGCGGTTTTTTAGGTTAGATGGCCTCTGGCAAGCACAGAAAGGGCAGCAGCCTCAAAGTCAGGACATGCGGGGGACAAGCAGGAATCGGTATTGTAACTGTAAACTGTCGAAGCTGCATTGGTAAAGTACCAGAACTTCAAGCGCTGATAGAAAGCACCGAAGCTGAAATCGTTATAGGTACAGAAAGCTGGCTGAAGTCAGAGATAAATTCTGCCGAAATTTCTACAAAGATGTTTAGAAAGGATAGATTGTATGCAACCGGTAGTGGCGTGTTTGTCGCTGTTAGTAGTAGTTTATCCTGTAGTGAAGTAGAAGTGGATAGTTCCTGTGAATTATTATCGGTGGAGGTTACACTCAACAACCGAGCTAGGTTAATAATTGGCTCCTTTTACCGACCTCCCGGCTCAGCAGCATTAGTGGCAGAACAACTGAGAGAAAATTTGGAATACATTTCACATAAATTTTCTTAGCATGTTATAGTCTTAGGTGGAGATTTCAATTTACCAGATATAGACTGGGACACTCAGATGTTTAGGACGGGTGGTAGGGACAGAGCATCGAGTGACATTATACTGAGTGCACATCCGAAAATTACCTCGAGCAATTAAACAGAGAACCGACTCGTGGAGATAACATCTTGGACCTACTAATAACAAACAGACCCGATCTTTTCGACTCTGTAAGTGCAGAACAGGGAATCAGTGATCATAAGGCCGTTGCTGCATCCCTGAATATGGAAGTTAATGGGAATATAAAAAAAGGGAGGAAGGTTTATCTGTTTAGCAAGATTAATAGAAGGCAGTTTTCAGACTACCTAACAGATCAAAACGAAAATTTCTGTTCCGACGCTGACAATGTTGAGTGTTTATGGAAAAAGTTCAAGACAATCGTAAAATGCGTTTAGACAGGTACGTGCCGAGTAAAACTGTGAGGGACGGGAAAAACCCACCGTGGTTCAACAACAAAGTTAGGAAACTACTGCGAAAGCAAAGAGCTTCACTCCAAGTGTAAACGCAGCCAAAACCTCTCAGACAAACAGAAGCTAAACGATGTCAAAGTCAGCGTAAGGAGGGCTATGCGTGAAGCGTTCAGTGAATTCGAAAGTAAAATTCTATGTACCGACTTGACAGAAAATCCTAGGAAGTTCTGGTCTTACGTTAAATCAGTAAGTGGCTCGAAACAGCATATCCAGACACTCCGGGATGATGGCATTGAAACAGAGGATGATACGCGTGAATCTGAAATACTAAACACCTTTTTCCAAAGCTGTTTCCCAGAGGAAGGCCGCACTGCAGTTTCTTCTATAAATCCTCGCATAAACGAAAAAATGGCTGACATCGAAATAAGTGTTGAAAGAACAGAAAAGCAACTGGAATCACTCAGTAGAGGAAAGTCCACTGGATCTGACGGGATACCAATTCGATTCTACACAGAGTACGCGAAAGAACTTGCCCCTCTTCTAACAGCCGTGTACCGCAAGTCTCTAGAGGAACGGAAGGTTCCAAATGATTGGAAAAGAGTACAGGTAGTCCCAATCTTCAAGAAGGGTCGTCGAGCAGATGCGCAAAACTATAGACCTATATCTCTGACGTCGATCTGTTGTAGAATTTTAGAACACGGTTTTTGCTCGCGTATCATGTCGTTTTTGGAAACCCAGAATCTACTCTGTAGGAATCAGCATGGATTCCGGAAACAGCAATCGTGTAAGACCCAACTCGCTTTATTTGTTCATGAGACCCAGAAAATATTAGATACAGGCTCCCAGGTAGATGTACAGTTCCGCACTGTCACCTGATAAACAAAGTAAGAGCCTACGGAATATCAGACCAGCTGTGTGGCTGGATTGAAAAGTTTTTAGCAAACAGAACACAGCATGTTGTTATCAATGGAGAGACGTCTACAGACATTAAAGTAACCTCCGGCGTGCCACAGGGGAGTGTTATGGGACCATTGCTTTTCACAATATATACACTCCTGGAAATTGAAATAAGAACACCGTGAATTCATTGTCCCAGGAAGGGGAAACTTTATTGACACATTCCTGGGGTCAGATACATCACATGATCACACTGACAGAACCACAGGCACATAGACACAGGCAACAGAGCATGCACAATGTCGGCACTAATACAGTGTATATCCACCTTTCGCAGCAATGCAGGCTGCTATTCTCCCATGGAGACGATCGTAGAGATGCTGGATGTAGTCCTGTGGAACGGCTTGCCATGCCATTTCCACCTGGCGCCTCAGTTGGACCAGCGTTCGTGCAGGACGTGCAGACCGCGTGAGACGACGCTTCATCCAGTCCCAAACATGCTCAATGGGGGACAGATCCGGAGATCTTGCTGGCCAGGGTAGTTGACTTACACCTTCTAGAGCACGTTGGGTGGCACGGGATGCATGCGGACGTGCATTGTCCTGTTGGAACAGCAAGTTCCCTTGCCGGTCTAGGAATGGTAGAACGATGGGTTCGATGACGGTTTGGATGTACCGTGCAGTATTCAGTGTCCCCTCGACGATCACCAGTGGTGTACGGACAGTGTAGGAGATCGCTCCCCACACCATGATGCCGGGTGTTGGCCCTGTGTGCCTCGGTCGTATGCAGTCCTGATTGTGGCGCTCACCTGCACGGCGCCAAACACGCATACGACCATCATTGGCACCAAGGCAGAAGCGACTCTCATCGGTGAAGGCGACACGTCTCCATTCGTCCCTCCATTGACGCCTGTCGCGACACCACTGGAGGCGGGCTGCACGATGTTGGGGCGTGAGCGGAAGACGGCCTAACGGTGTGCGGGACCGTAGCCCAGCTTCATGGAGACGGTTGCGAATGGTCCTCGCCGATACCCCAGGAGCAACAGTGTCCCTAATTTGCTGGGAAGTGGCGGTGCGGTCCCCTACGGCACTGCGTAGAATCCTACGGTCTTGGCATGCATCCGTGCGTCGCTGCGGTCCGGTCCCAGGACGACGGGCACGTGCACCTTCCGCCGACCACTGGCGACAACATCGATGTACTGTGGAGACCTCACGCCCCACGTGTTGAGCAATTCGGCGGTACGTCCACCCGGCCTCCCGCATGCCCACTATACGCCCTCGCTCAAAGTCCGTCAACTGCACATACGGTTCACGTCCACGCTGTCGCGGCATGCTACCAGTGTTAAAGACTGCGATGGAGCTCCGTATGCCACGGCAAACTGGCTGACACTGACGGCGGCGGTGCACAAATGCTGCACAGCTAGCGCCATTCGACGGCCAACACCGCGGTTCCTGGTGTGTCCGCTGTGCCGTGCGTGTGATCATTGCTTGTACAGCCCTCTCGCAGTGTCCGGAGCAAGTATGGTGGGTCTGACACACCGGTGTCAATGTGTTCTTTTTTCCATTTCCAGGAGTGTATAAATGACCTAGTAGATAGTGTCGGAAGCTCCATGCGGCTTTTCGCGGATGATGCTGTAGTATACAGAGAAGTTGCAGCATTAGATAATTGTAGCGAAATCCAGGAAGATCTGCAGCGGATAGGCACTTGGTGCAGGGTGTGGCAACTGACCCTCAACATAGACAAATGTAATGTAATGTATTGCGAATACATAGAAAGAAGTATCCTTTATTGTATGATTACATGATAGCGGAACAAACACTGGTAGCAGTTTCTTCTGTAAAATATCTGGGAGTATGCGTGCGGAACGATTTGAAGTGGAGTGATCATATAATATTAATTGTTCGTAAGGCGGGTACCAGGTTGAGATTCATTGGGAGAGTCCTTAGAAAATGTAGTCCATCAACAAAGGAGGTGGCTTACAAAACACTCGTTCGACCTATACTTGAGTATTGCTCATCAGTGTGGGATCCGTACCAGATCGGGTTGACGGAGGAGATAGAGAAGATCCAAAGAAGAGCGGCGCGTTTCGTCACAGGGTTATTTGGTAACCGCGATAGCGTTACGGAGATTTTTAGCAAACTCAAGTGGCAGAATCTGCAAGAGAGGCGTTCTGCATCGCGGTGTAGGTTGCTCGCCAAGTTTCGTGAGGGTGCGATTCTGGATGAGGTGTCGAATGTATTGCTTCCCCCTACTTTTACCTTCCGAGGAGATCACGAATGTAAAATTAGAGAGATTGGAGCGCGCACGGAGGCTTTCAGACAGTCGTTCTTCCCGCGGACCATACGCGACTGGAACAGAATAGGTAGGTAATGACAGTGGCACGTAAAGTGCTCTCCGCCACACACCGTTGGGTGGCTTGCGGAGTGTAAATGTAGATGTAGAATACAGGCGGCAGTTAACTGGCAATGAGTTCCGCCATACTCGCGTACCAGCAGAAACGCGTGCTACACAAGCTCCGCCCATGGCAATGTTGTTCCGATTTTTTTGGTACCCCTCATATTACCTCTCATAAGACGTCGTGGTGCCATTTCTCAACAGTACAATATTGACCCAATCACAGCAGTGTCTGTGAAATGCCTGTGTGATGTTCAGCTACTGTCGTGGCCAGTAAGGTCCCCACATCCGACGGCGAAAGAACAAGTGCGGAAGCGTCTCCCACGTGAACTCAGCAGCCGGGATATCGAGGACCAGTCGCAACAGCTGCGGACCGGCTTGCCTCCGGACACAACTGCTTTGTGACTCGCTGCCCAACCGAATCAGTGCTTGCATCCAGGCCAGGCCATACCGATAAGTCGGCTCTGTAAACGTGACTCGATTCTGTAATCGGTGCAATAACATTATGTATCCTCTCAGCCCGTGGAGTTTCATTTCGTTTCTTGCTTCCCTTCGGGCTTCTCCTCTCTCTTTGTCAGGCGGTGTATTTTGAAACTTGACACACCTATGAGATACGGAAGCTTCCCAGATGACCAGGAACTGAAAATTTTCGACGACTTCTGATGAGACTGAACGCCTGGCGCACAATGAGCAGCAATCTCTGGGTGAGTGACGGCGACAGCACAGGTTGCTGTGGTTACCCGAAATCCTGAGGCCAGTCTGGTTCACTTACGTTAGGCCGTATCTCGACCTCTGGTTCTTCCGAGAGAAATCCACGATAAAGTGGTGCAGGCGCGCTCCCTGAGGCGTCTTATTGATGGGAGAAACTCCCCACCGCATCCCCCTCAGATTTAGGGGTAAAATGCTCCAGTGGATTGCCCGTCAAAAACTGAACACAGAGCAAGCATGAAAACAGCAAGAAAGTGTACTGAACTGTGAAAAAAGTAGTAATATAGAAACAGTGAATGTTCCAATCTCAAGACAACGAGTCAATTGCAAGAGCAACAGCGTCGTGGTTAAGTGGTCACTTTATTGGACTACAGCGCGGGAGATCGATATTCAGAACTCCCTCGTGCCCTGCTTTTTACAAAATTACGAACTTCCTGGCTGATCCCGGCGGAGGTTCGAGTCCTCCCTCGGGCATGTGTGTGTGTGTGTGTGTGTGTGTGTGTGTGTGTGTGTTTTTTTGTCCTTACGATAATTTAGGTTTTTTTTTTTAATCATTCTACTGACTGGTTTGATGCGGCCCGCCACGAATTCCTTTCCTGTGCTAACCTCTTCATCTCAGTGTAGCACTTGCAATCTACGTCCTCAATTATTTGCTTAACGTATTCCAATCTCTGCCTTACTCTACAGTTTTTGCCCTCTACAGCTCCCTCTAGTACCATGGAAGTCATTCCCTCATGTCTTAGCAGATGTCCTATCATCCTGTCCCTTCTCCTTATCAGTGTTTTCCACATATTCCTTTCCTCTCCGATTCTGCGTAGAACCTCCTCATTCCTTACCTTATCAGTCCACATAATTTTCAACATTCGTCTATAGCACCACATCTCAAATGCTTCGATTCTCTTCTGTTCCGGTTTTCCCACAGTCCATGTTTCACTACCATTTAATGCTGTACTCCAGACGTACATCCTCAGAAATTTCTTCCTCAAATTAAGGCCGGTATTTAATATTAGTAGGCTTCTCTTGGCCAGAAATGCCTTTTTTGCCATAGCGAGTCTGCTTTTGATGTCCTCCTTGCTCCGTCCGTCATTGGTTATTTTACTGCCTAGGTAGCCGAATTCCTTAACTTCATTGACTTCGTGACCATCAATCCTGATGTTTAGTTTCTCGCTGTTCTCATTTCTACTACTTCTCATTACCTTCGTCTTTCTCCGATTTACTCTCAAACCATACTGTGTACTCATTAGACCATTCCGTTCAGCAGATCATTTAATTCTTCTTCACTTTCACTCAGGATAGCAATGTCATCAGCGAATCGTATCATTGATATCCTTTCACCTTGTATTTTTATTCCACTCCCGAACCTTTCTTTTATTTCCATCACTGCTTCCTCGATGTACAGATTGAAGAGTAGGGGCGAAAGGCTACAGCCTTGTCTTACACCCTTCTTAATACGAGCACTTCGTTCTTGATCGTCCACTCTTATTATTCCCTCTTGGTTGTTGTACATATTGTATATGACCCGTTGCATCTTCTAAGTGTCCTGCCAATGAAACGTAACCTTTGGCTCGCTTTCCCCACAATCTTATCTATGTGATCTTTCCAACTGAAGTTGTTCGTAATTTTTACACCTAGGTACTTAGTTGAATTGACAGCCTTGAGAATTGTACTATTTATCGAGTAATAGAGTTCCAACGGATTTCTTTTGGAACTCATGTGGATCACCTCACACTATTCGTTATTTAGCGTCAACTGCCACCTGCCACAGGATACAGCAATCTTTTCCAAATCGCTTTGCAACTGATACTGGTCTTCGGATGACCTTACTAGACGGTAAATTACAGCATCATCTGCGAACAACCTAAGAGAACTCCTCAGATTGTCACCCAGGTCATTTATATAGATCAGGAACAGCAGAGGTCCCAGGACGCTTCCCTGGGGAACAACTGATATCACTTCAGTTTTACTCGATAATTTGCCGTCTATTACTACGAATTGCGACCTTCCTGACAGGAAATCACGAATCCAGTCGCACAACTGACACGATACCCCGTAGGCGCGCAGCTTCGTTAGAAGTCGGTTGTAAGGAACGGTGTCAAAAGCTTCCCGGAAATCTAGAAATACGGAATCAACTTGAGATCCCCTGTCGATAGCGGCCATTACTTCGTGCGAATAAAGAGCTAGCTGCGTTGCACAAGAATGATGTTTTCTGAAACCATGCTGATTACGTATCAATAGAATGTTCCCTTCGAGGTGATTCATAATGTTTGAATACAGTATATGCTCCAAAACCCTACTGCAAACCGACGTCAATGATATAGGTCTGTAGTTCGATGGATTACTCCTACTACCCTTCTTAAACACTGGTGCGACCTGCGCAATTTTCCAATCTGTAGGTACAGATCTATCGGTGAGCGAGCGGTTGTATATGATTGCTAAGTAGGGAGCTATTGTATCAGCGTGATATGAAAGGAACCTAATCGGTGTACAATCTGGACCTGAAGACTTGACCGTATCAAGCGATTTGAGTTGCTTCTCAACCCCTAAGGTATCTACTTCTAAGAAAGTCACGCTGGCAGGTGTTCGTGTTTCAAATTTTGGAATATTCCATTCGTCTTCCCTGGTGAAGGAATTCCGGAAAACTGCGTTCAATAACTCCGCTTTAGCGGCACAGTCGTCGGTAACAGTACCATCGGCACTGTGCAGCGAAGGTATTGACTGCGTCTTGCCGCTTGTGTACTTTACATACGACCAGAATTTCTTCGGATTTTCTACCAAATTTCGAGACAATGTTTCGTTGTGGAACCTATTAAAGGCATCTCGCATTGAAGTCCGTGCCAAATTTCGTGCGTCTGTAAATTGTAGCCAATCTTCGGGATTTCGCGTTTTTCTCAACTTCGCAGGCTTTTTCCGTTGCCTCTGCAACAGCGTTCGGACCTGTTTTGTGTACCATGGGGGATCAGTTCCATCTCTTACCAGTTTATGAGGTATAAATTTCTCAATTGCTGTTGCTACTATATCTTCGAATTTGAGCCACATCTCGTCTACATTTGCATAGTCAGTTCGGAAGGAATGGAGATGGCCTCTTAGGAAGGCTTCTAGTGACACTTTATCCGCTTTTTTAAATAAAATTATTTTTCGTTTGTTTCTGGTGGATTTGGAAGAAATGGTATTGAGCCTAGCTACAACGACCTTGTGATCACTACTCCCTGTATCAGTCATGATGCTCTCTATTAGCTCTTTGGCTAAGAGGTCAAGTGTGTTTTCGCAACCATTTACAATTCGCGTGGGTTCGCGGACTAACTGCTCGAAATAATTTTCGGAGAAAGGATTTAGGACAATCTCGGAAGATGTTTTCTGCCTACCACCGGTTTTGAACAAGTATTTTTGCCAACATATCGAGGGAAGGTTGAAGTCCCCACCAACTACAACCGTATGAGTGAGGTATTTATTTGTTACGAGACTCAAATTTTCTCTGAACTGTTCAGCAACTATATCATCGGAGTCTGGGGGGTCGATAGAAGGAGCCAATTATTAACTTAGTTCGGCTGTTAAGTATAACCTCCACCCATACCAATTCGCACGGAGTATCTACTTCGACTTCACTACGAGATAAACCACTACTGACTGACAGAAACACTCCACCACAAATTCTGCCTAATCTATCTTTCCTGAACACCGTCTGAGACTTCGTAAAAATTTCTGCAGAACTTGTTTCAGGCTTTAGCCAGCTTTCTGTACCTCTAACGATTTCAGCTTCTGTGCTTTCTATTAGCGCGTGAAGCTCAGGGACTTTCCCAGCGCCGCCAGAACAATTTACAACTACAATTCCGACTGTACCTTGATCCAAGCGCGTCCTGTATTTGCCATGCACCCTTTGAGATTGCAGCTCACCCCGTACTGTCCCGAGGCCTTCTAACCTAAAAAATCGCCCGGTCCACGCCACACAGCCTCCGCTACCCGTGTAGCCGCCAGCTGAGAGTAGTGAACTCCTGACCTATTCAGCGGAATCCGAAACCCCACCACCCTATGGCGCAAGTCAAGGAATATGCAGCCAACATGGTCGCAAAACCGTCTGAGCCTCTGGTTCAGACCCTCCACCCGGCTCTGCACCAAAGGTCCGCAGTCGGTTCTGTCAACGATGCTGCAGATGGTGAGCTCTGCCTTCATCTCGTAAGCAAGACCGCCAGCCTTCACCAAATCAGATAGTCGCTGGAATACAGAGAGAATCTCCTCAGATCTAAAGCGACTCACGTCATTAGTGCCGACATGTGCCACCACCTGCAGCTGGCTGAACCCTGTGCTCTTCATGGCATCCGGAAGGACCCTTTCCACATCAGGAATGACTCCACCCGGAATGCGCACGGAGTGCACTCTGGATTTCCTCCCCTCCTTAGTCAAGGGGCTCTATTACGCGCCTAACATTGGAGCTCCCAACTACCAATAAGCCCACCCTCTGCGACGGCCCGGACCTTGAATGCTGAGACTTATCCTTTGAAACAGGGCAGGCAGCTGCATCTGGCTCAGCCAGAGACAGTACCTGAAACCTGTTCGTCAGACCCACCGGGGAGGCTTTCAGCTCAGCCTCCGGGGACGTCTTTCGCTGCCTGCAACGCCTTGAAACGACCTCCCAATCAACCACAGGCGAGGGCTTAGCCCCACTGCGGGCGGCAACCGGGGCAACCGCAGCGGCAGACCGATCTGGGGACAGACGGGACGAGGTTGACATCTCCGTGATACCCAAGTCCGGCTCCCCACAGTGGTGCACATTGGCAACAGCCTCAAGCTGCGCGACCGAAGTCGGCGCCGCATGCAGCTGTGAGCGAAGGGATGCCAACTCAGCCCTCATCCGAACAGAGCAATCACAGTCCCTGTCCATTCTAATCGATGTTGAACAACAGTTACTGAAACACGAGTGCCTAGATAACGCAAGGGAAACACGCAAAGAATGTATGAAGTAACCTGTACAAATGTCTAACGACTGCGCTACAATCTGCCTGAATTTACGATTATAGTAACTAAAACTCGAAATTACTCCTCCTATACGAAACACACGAAATTTAAGTAAGAATCTACGAAGAAAACACAGAAAAGCAGCTATATACGAATCTTTCTGCGCTGTCGATGTGCACCAACTGAGAGTTCAGGGAGCACACAGACTGTGACCGCCCGCATCTCGTGGTCGTGCGGTAGCGTTCTCGCTTCCCACGCCCGGGTTCCCGGGTTCGATTCCCGGCGGGGTCAGGGATTTTATCTGCCTCGTGATGGCTGGGTGTTGTGTGCTGTCCTTAGGTTAGTTAGGTTTTAGTAGTTCTAAGTTCTAGGGGACTGATGACCATAGATGTTAAGTCCCATAGTGCTCAGAGCCATTTGAACCATTTGACTGTGACCAACCGACACTGGCAGTTCAAAACAAAAACAGAAGACAGACGACTACGCTAATTTAAACTATTCAGGTACTAAAGCGCGATACAACTACTCTCAAATACTATAATACGCCCGAAACTTATGAATTAAACATGGCAAGTACCCAAAAACACGCAAAGAAATTAAGAATTACACTACGTAACAAATAAGTGAGCTAGGAGTATACGACTTGCTGCTGGCAGCTGCTTATCCAACGGCGGCAGGGAGCACAGGGTTATAAATACAAAATTAAATACAAAATACAAAATTATAAATACAAAATCGAATAGGGGTAATGAAGGAGTAGGATTAATAGTGAATAAAAAAAATAGGAGTGCGGGTAAGCTACTACAAACAGCATAGTGAAGGCATTATTGTGGCCAAGATAGACAGAAGCCCACGCCTGCTACAGTAGTAAAAGTTCATATGTCAACTAGCTCTGCAGATGATGAAGAAATTGATGAAATGTATGATGAGATAAAAGAAATTATTCAGGTAGTGAAGGGAGACGAAAATTTAATAGTCATGGGTGACTAGAATTCGAGAGTAGGAAAAGGGAGAGATGGAAACATAGTACGTGAATATGGTTTGGGGGTAAGAAATGAAAGAGGAAGCCGTCTCGTAGAATTTTGCACAGAACATAAATTAATCATAGCTAACACTTGGTTCAAGAATTATGAAAGAAGGTTGTATACATGGAAGAACCCCGGAGGTACTAAATGGTATCAGATAGCTTATATAATGCTAAGACATAGGTTTAGGAACCAGCTTTCAAATTGTAAGACATTTCCAGGGGCAGATGTGGACTCTGACCACAATCTATTGGTTATGAACTGTAGATTAAAACTGAAGAAACTGCAAAAAGGTGGGAAATTAAAGAGATGGGACCTTGATAAACTGCCTAAACCAGAGGTTGTACAGAGTTTCAGGGAGAGCACGAGGCAATAATTGACAGGCATGGGGGAAAGAAATACAGTAGAAGAAGAATGGATAGCTCTGAGGGATGAAGTAGGTAAAAAGACGAAGGCTAGTAGAAATCCTTGGATAACTGAAGAAATATTGAATTTAATTGATGATAGGAGAAAATATAAAATTGCAGTAAATGAAGCACACAAAAAGGAATACAAACGTCTCAAAACTGAGATCGACAGGAAGTGCAAAATGGCTAAGCAGGGATTGCTAGAGGACAAATGTAAGGATGTAGAGGCTTATCTCACTAGGGGTAAGATAGATACTGTCTACAGGAAAATTAAAGAGCAGAAAACACTTGTATGAATATCAAGAGCTCAGATGGAAACCCAGTTCTAAGCAAAGAAGGGAAAGCAGAAAGGTGGAAGGAATATATAGAGGGTCTATACAAGGGCGACGTACTTGAGAACAATATCCTGGAAATGGAAGAGAATGTAGATGAAGACGAAATGGGATATACAATACTACGTCAAGAGTTTGACAGAGCACTGAAAGACCTGAGTCGAAACAAGGCCCCGGGAGTACATAACATTCCATTAGAACTACTGACGGCCTTGGGAGAGCCAGTCCTGACAAAACTCTACCATCTGGTGAGCAATATGTATGAGACAGGCGAAATACCCTCAGACATCAAGAAGAATATAATAATTTCAATCCCAAAGAAGGCAGGTGCTGACAGATGTGAAAATTACCGAACTATCAGTTTAATAAGTCACAGCTGCAAAATACTAACGCGAATTCCTTACAGACGAATGGAAAAACTGGCAGAACCCGACCTCGGGGAAGATAAGTTTGGATTCCGTAGAAATGTTGGAACATGTGAGGCAATGCTAACCTTACGACTTATCATAGAAGAAAGATTAAGGAAAGGCAAACCTATGTTTCTAGCATAGAGAAAGCTTTTGACAATGTTGACTGGACTACTCTCTTTCTAATTCTGAAGGTGGCAGGAGTAAAATACAGGGAGCAAAAGGCTATTTACAATTTGTACAGAAACCAGATGGCAGTTACAAGAATCGAGGTGCATGAAAGGGAAGCAGTGGTTGGGAAGGGAATGAGACAGGGTTGTAGCCTCTCCCCGATGTTATTCAATCTGTATATTGAGCAAGCAGTAAAGGAAACAAAAGAAAAATTCGGAGTAGGTATTAAAATCCATGGAGAAGAAAAAAAAACTTCGAGGTTCGCCGATGACATTGAATTCTGTCAGAGACAGCAAAGGACTTGGAAGAGCAGTTGAATGGAATGGACAGTGTCTTGAAAGGATGATATAAGATGAACATCAACAGAAGCAAAACGAGGATAATGGAATGTAGTCGAATTAAGTCGGGTGATACTGAGGGAATTAGATTAGGAAATGAGACACTTAAAGTAGTAAAGGAGTTTTGTTATTTGGGGAGCAAAATAACTGAGGATGGTTGGAGAGGATATAAAATGTCGACTGGCAATGGCAAGGAAAGCGTTTCTGAAGAAGAGAACATCAAGTATAGATTTAAGTGTCAGGAAGCCGTTTCTGAATGTATTTGTATGGAGTGTAGCCATGTATGGAAGTGAAACATGGACGATAAATAGTTTGGACAAGAAGAGAATAGAAGCTTTCGAAATGTGGTACTACAGAAGAATGCTGAAGATTAGACGGGTAGATCACATAACTAATGAGGAGGTACTGAATAGAAAAGGGGAGAAGAGGAGTTTGTGGCACAACTTGATAAGAAAAAGGGACCGGTTAGTAGGGCATGTTCTGAGGCATCAAGGGATCACAAATTTAGCACTGGAGGGCAGCGCGGAGGGTAAAAATCGTAGAGGGAGACAAAGAGATGAATACAGTAAGCAGATTCAGAAGGATGTAGGTTGCAGTAAGTACTAAGAGATGAAGAAGCTTGCACAGGATAGAGTAGCATGGAGAGCTGCATCAAACCAGTCTCAGGACTGAAGACCACAACAAACAACAGTATAACAGACCAAGAAACGTTACCGCATGGTTTACATTCAGGATGGCATCTCCTGTTACTACTGAAGGTTTACTGTAAAGATGCTTTTAACGGTGCTCATGGAGCAACATTGTTTTCTCTGGCTGAATCTTGAAACTTGTGCACTACTTACAGCCCGACAGCAGCTGACAATCGTGATGGAGTCTGCAACTAGCGTGCTGGTGTTTCAGGCATCGAAGGGGAGCAAAATATCAAAAAACAGCACTCCTTATCCTGGAACTGTGTGATGACAGTAATGCTGACTTCTTTGACAGTGCTTTGGATCACGCAGTCTGCTGATCAAACCTGTCCCGAGGGCTTCCTCGACTCGATGCTCAAAGTAGCGATATGTCAACATAATCCTTATAAACATGGAAATATCCCAGAAACATTGATGGAGGCCATACGATATTGTGCCTCTAAGTAGTGTTCCAGGTCTTCTCAGTATAAAACCCTGCTCTCCTTTTATCACCAACAAAAGCCTTCTGTACACCAACCAGCAGGGAGGTTAGATTATCCGTAGCTGAGTATCATCTCCTGAAGCTACATAACAGAATGCTACATATTGCCGCTTGATGTGTATCTTATTCAACCCATACCAAATAACATAAATGTTCCCCCCGGGGGATCCAAAACTCTTTTGTGGCTATGTGTGTAGCGTGCACGGGACCCCGAGCTAATGTGGCCTTCCTTCCTTTCCGGGCTCCATACCTTCCCTTTCCGCATCCTTCTCCATCCCCCATCTTCGCCCCCCCCCCCCCCCCGTCACCTCTGGCTCTTTCCTTCCCTTTCTCCCCCTCTGGGAGTATGGTTTGTGCCTACGTCCAGCGACGGACGCTTGTAAATGTACCGCATTCTTAGCCTTCCTTGCTTGTATGTCTTTCATCCTTCCTTTGTCCTTCTCTTTTCCTTACCTCTTCTCTTTGCCATTTTCTCCACTGCGGCGTTTGAGACCTCTCTTCTTTCCTTTCCCTTTCTCTTTCGTCCTCCCTGTGCGTGTCTGAAGGCCGACCCACGCACATCCATGCGAAGCCGGTGACGGGGTAACGCGTAATTCCCTGCCCCGGGTAGACAGGTAGGACACGTACGTACCCCCTGGTGACGGCCAGGCCCAGGGTGGGGTGATTACCCGAGCTGATACCTTCCGAAAGTGCCGATTGGTCCCTCCGTCCGTTTGTCGGGAGGTGTGACCTGAGGTGTGAACAATCACCTAAGGCGGGAGTGCCCTCAGAGAGGGCCCCCACAAGGGAGGAGTGCGCCATTGGAGACGCCGGTAATCATGGGGGATTCTTCCGCAATGGTTTCCTCACCTTCCACTATGTCTGCTCACAAACGTAAGTTCACCGAGTCTCAGCCACAGTCAGTTCTTCCATCGTTGCCACAGTTCCTTGTTGTTTCTCGGTCTGACGAAGGTCACGACCTCTCCACGGTCAACCCTTTCATTATTCAGAAAGGTGTCGACGCAATTGCAGGTCCTGTAAAGTCTTGTTCCAGATTACGGAATGGCACCCTGTTGTTAGAAACAGTCAGTGCCCTCCAGGCACAAAAATTGCTGCGTACCTCACTACTACACACCTTCCCTGTCAGGGTGGAAGCGCACCGTACTTTAAATTCCTCACGTGGAGTCGTTTGTACACGCTCCCTCGATGGATTGTCTGACGAAGTAGTTCAGCACTACCTGTCTGACCAGGGCGTAACGGCTGTTCATAGGGTTATGAAAAGGGTTGACACGAACATCATTCCAGCCCGCACTGTCTTCTTGACATTTGACAAAGTTCAACTCCCATCGAAAATCAAAGCAGGCTATGAGATAACTTCCGTTCGCCCTTACGTCCCAAACCCTACGCGTTGCTATCGGTGTCAGCGGTTCAATCACACCAGCCAGTCCTGTTCCAATCCCGCCAAATGTGTTACGTGTGGCAAGGATGCCCATGAGGGTGCTTGTCCACCTCCATCCCCTCGCTGCATCAACTGTATGGGTGACCACGCTGCTTCCTCTCGAGATTGTCCCGATTTTAAGGACAAAAAGCTCATCCAGGAAATTAGAGTAAAGGAAAAGGTGTCGACCTTTGCTGCTCGAAAATTATTCGCCAGTCGACAGCCCACCGTGCCTCAGAAAGGAAAATACAGCACTGTCCTTGCTTCTCCTCGGCCAACAAAGGAGGCAGCCACGCAGACTTGCGACCTCACCTCACAAAGCTGCGTCCCCATGACCACTTTGTTCTCCCTCATTTTCAGTCCGTCCGATATGATCTCCCCTCTGTTGAATGCACTCCAGCACATGGAGGACTCATGATTCTTCTCCATGAAACTGTCCATTATCACTCAATCCATTTAAACACTTCCTTCCAAGCTGTCGCCGTCCGTCTTTCCCTTTCCGGACACATGTTCTCTTTGAACTGTACACATTCCATCGTCCACACCAATGGCACGAGCTGATCTCCTTCAGCTTCTTGGTCAGCTTCCACCCCCATATTTGCTGGTTGGGGACTTCAATGCCCACCACCCGCTTTGGGGATCTCCACATCCTTGTCCACGTGGCTCACTATTGCTAGACGTCTTCCACCAAGCAGATCTAGTTTGCCTCAACACTGGGGTCCCTACATTTTTGTCTGCCTCCACGACAAATTTATCTCATTTGGACCTTGCGATCGGTACTGTTCCGCTAGCTCGGCACTTCGAATGGTTAGCCCTTGATGATACACACTCGAGTGACCACTTTCAACGTGTCCTTAGACTGCAGCTTCAACTACCCTACATGCGCCCGCGACGCTGGAAGTTTGCCCAAGGCGATTGGACACTTTTTTCGTCTCTAGCGACATTCGATGACCGTCACTTTCCCAGCGTGGACGATGAGGTCACACATATTACCGACGTTATTCTTACAGCTGCGGAACATTCAATACCACGCACCTTCCAATTTCCCCGGCGCCCCCCAGTTCCTTGGTGGAACGAGGCATGCCGTGATGCAATACGTGAGCGGCGACGTGCTCTGCGCGTTTTCCGCCACCATCCTACTTTGGCCAACTGTATCCGCTATAAGCAGTTCCGAGCGCGATGCCGTCGTGTCATCCGCGATAGCAAGAAGGCAAGCTGGAAATTCTTTATTAGCTCATTTAACACCTTCACTCCCTCCTCGGAAGTTTGGAGTCGGCTTCGACGGTTCTCAGGCGCGCCTAGTTTCTCCCCGGTCTTTGGGCTCACTGTCGCGCATGATACATTAGTGGACCCCGTCGCAATTTCTAACTCGTTGGGTCAGCACTTTGCTGAGATTTCGAGCTCTTCAAATTACCCGCCAGCGTTTCTCCCGAAGAAACGTGCACCGGAAGTGCAACCTCTTGCTTTCTCCTCTCAAAATCGCGAAAGCTACAATACTGTTTTCTCCTTGCGGGAACTCCAAAATGCACTCTCTTCTTCTCGCTCCTCCGCCCCAGGACCGGATGGTATCCACGTCCAAATGTTGCTGCATTTATCAACCCATAGTCTGCATTACCTCCTTCGCCTTTATAATCGAATTTGGACCGACAGTACTTTTCCCAGACGATGGCGGGAAGCTATCGTCGTTCCTGTTCCGAAACCTGGAAAGGACAAACATCTCCCCTCTAGCTATCGCCCCATTTCTCTCACGAGTAGTGTCTGTAAGGTTTTGGAGCGTATGGTGAATTACCGTTTAGCGTGGTGGCTGGAATCCCGCAGTCTTTTAACACCTGCCCAATGCGGATTCCGAAAGCATCGTTCTGCAGTTGACCATCTTGTTGCTCTCTCCACTTATATCATGAACAATGTTCTCCGGAAACGCCAAACAGTTGCAATATTTTTTTATCTGGAGAGAACATACGATACCTGTTGTAGGACAGGCATCCTCCGCACACTGTTCTCTTGGGGCTTTCGAGGTCGGCTGCCCCTTTTTCTTCGCGATTTTATGGCCGAGCGCACATTTAGGGTGCGGGTGAACACTACTCTCTCCCGCACTTTCTCCCAAGAAAACGGGGTACCCCAGGGCTCCGTGCTGAGTGTTGCACTGTTTGCCATTGCCATCAATCCGATTATGGATTGTCTCCTTCCTGATGTCTCGGGCTCCCTCTTTGTGGACGATTTTGCGATCTACTACAGCTCTCAACGGACCAGCCTTCTTGAACGACGTCTTAAAGGATGTCTCGATCGCCTCCACTCTTGGAGCATCGAAACCGGCTTCCGTTTTCCTCCCAGTAAGACCGTTTGTGTTAATTTTTGGCGACGTAAGGAGTTTCTTCCGCCCTCCTTACATCTAGGTCTTGTCAACCTTCCGTTTTCAGACGTCGCTAAATTCTTGGGTCTTATGTTTGACGGAAAACTGTGCTGGTCCTCCCACGTTTCCTATCTTTCGGCTCGCTGTCTGCGATCCCTTAACACCCTCCGTGTCCTGAATGGTACCTCCTGGGGAGCGGACCGAGTGGTCCTTCTCCGCCTCTATCGCGCCTTAGTGCGCTCGAAATTGGACTATGGAAGCATAGTCTACTCCTCTGCTCGGCCGTCTATTCTTCGGCGTCTCGACTCTATCCACCACCGTGGATTACGTTTAGTGTCTGGAGCTTTTTACACCAGCCCTGTGGAAAGCCTTTATGCCGAGACTGCTGAACCTCCGCTGTCCAATCGGCGAGCAGTCCTTCTGAGTCTTTATGCTAGCCATCTGTCTTCCATGCCTGCTAATCCAGCCCATGACATTTTTTTCGACGCCTCCTTTGATTTAGGGTATGCAGGCCGCCCCTCCTCCCTACTACCACCGGGAGTCCGCTTCCGTCAACTGCTCCATTCTCTTTCCTTCCGCTTTCCTAAAACCTTCGACAACTTGGGGTACAGCACCGCCTTGGCTCCGTCCCCGGATCTGCCTGCTCCGTAACCTTTGTCGATTTCCCAAGGATGGCACCCCTTCACTTGTTTATCGTCGGGCATTTGCTGCTCTATGTGCACAAATGACGGACGCCACATTTATTTACACAGACGGCTCGAAAACATCGTTAGGTGTAGGGAGTGCCTATATTGTTGGCGACACCCCAAATCACTTTCGGCTTCCCGACCAGTGTTCGGTTTATACTGCGGAGCTTTACGCTGTTCTCCAGGCTGTCCACTACATCCGCCGCCATCAGCGTATACAGTACGTTATCTGCTCAGATTCTCTCAGCTCTCTCCTCAGTCTCCAAGCTCTTTATCCTGTGCACCCTCTGGTCCACCGGATTCAGGACTGTGTGCTCTTGCTCCACCAGGGGGGCGTCTCGGTGGCGTTCCTCTGGCTCCCGGGACACGTTGGTATCTGTGGAAATGAGGCGGCCGATATTGCAGCCAAGGCTGCAGTCTCTCTTCCTCGGCCAGCTATTCAATCGATTCCCTTCGCCGATCTACGGAGCATTCTATGTCGACGTGTTGTTCATTTATGGCACACGCATTGGTCGACACTTACCCATAATAAATTGCGGGACATGAAAGCTCTTCCTTGTGCTTGGACCTCTTCCTCCCGAACGCGTCGTCGAGAGGAGGTAATTTTAACTAGACTCCGGATAGGGCACTGTCTTTTTAGCCATCGACATCTTTTGAGCGGCGATCCTCCCCCACTCTGTCCCCACTGCTCTCAGCTGTGGACGGTAAGACACCTTTTAATTGAGTGCCCCTATTTTAATCCGTTACGCTCCCGTCTACAGCTGTCGCCTGATGTATCGTCGATTTTAGCAGATGACACGCGCTCAGCCGATCGCGTTCTCAAGTTTATTAGTGCCAGTGAAATGACGTCAGTCATTTAAAGCTTTTTTTGGGACAACCAACCCCTTTCTGTAGTGGATTTTTAAGCCTTCCTTCTGCTTTTAGTTTCTCCAATTTTATGACTTTCGTTCCCATTGCTGCTGGTTTTCAATTTCGGCCTTTTACTGTTTCCTAAGTCACGGACCGGGCGCTAATGACCATAGAAGTTTTGCGCCCTAAAACCAAAACAAAAAAAAAAAGTAAATGTTGCAGCTTATGATAAAACGAAATTTTGTCACAACGTACACAGTAGCTGAAAACAGATAATCATAGCACATCATGGTAATAGGTAACACATTTAAAAAGGGGAGGACAGTACGAATTCACTAATTTGCTCTGAATTGGTGTAGCGATTTCTGGTTGTAGGTGACTTTCAAAAGGCAGGTATTACGTACTCTCGCCCAACAGTGTGTCCGTGGCATGGTACTCTTAGGGAATAAACAATTAAGTATGTATGTTACAACTGCTTAAAAAGTCATTCAACGTTCTGCAAGTTGTTACATGTTCTGATGCAGAAATAGCAGTGATGATAGTGGGGAATCGGAAAAGACAGAGAGCGGTCTTTGTTCGAGAACTCCGAGAATCTTACTGTCACAGTAAACTGTCCATCGCAACCACTGGCATGTACCTCTAAGATCATCACACGGAAATGTTCGGTCCTTGCCGGGATTCAGGGTGGTCGTCCGTTAACGTCACTTCCCTATTGAGATACGTCCTGTGTTCTTCATAAGAGTGAGGATTTCCTTGATGTAAACTTCCATAACGTACTAAAATACATCTTATCGTCGTCAGGTGAGATGTCGCGGGGTGCGAAGAAACCTTAATCAGCAACGAAAAAATGCACCTGAGCGGTCTTTAGCGTGCTGATAAAGTTGTGAAACGTAGCTGTCCACAAGATTAGTATAGACATTCTGGAACATCTCCTAGGTGGCTCGGCGTCTACGTCGATGGTGTTGCCTAATGAGAAGCTTTTCAATGAACTGTTCGCAGTTTCAGTAGATCCCCGTTCTGGTGAAACATTTTCTGATTCTGGTTCAGATTACTCGTCAGTTTCAGCTGTGATCGAAACAAATACTTGACTTCGTCTCCCGTCTGAAGAAAGGTTCGATGCACCTCTCACGCTAGTCTAACCTGTGAAAGTCATTTCATCTCTGCTTGACGACCGTAACCTGCTTCTGTTGTCGAGCCTCCGTCTCCGTTTATAGTTTTAACCCCGCTACCTGCTGCAATTATCGGCGTAGTTGATACCATCCTATACTTGCATTTCTCGTCATTGCCCCTCACTATATCTAGATTGAGTCTTTTCACGTGCGTGTTCACACTTTCCAACTTGCCTACCACATTCAAACTTCTGGTAAAGTGGTTTTCCGCCCACCATCGAAGATTGCGGACCTTGTAGGATCAGTTAAGGACAATCTGTTACAACGAAAGGCCGGAATTTACAAGATACCGTGCCAACGTGGTATGGCTTACATAGGTCAAACCACACGCACCGTGAAAGAACGCTGTACTGAACATCAACGTTACACCCGCCTTTTGCAGCCAAGCAAGTCCGCTATTGCTGAACATTGTATTTCTACTGGACATTCAATGGAGTATGAGAAAACAATGATTTTGTCCACAGCAACGTCTTTCTGGGACTCCATTATTAAAGAATCCGTAGAAATACGACTGGCGGAAAATCTGTTAAACCGTGACTACGGCTACCAGCTGGACAGTGCATGGAATCCCATCATCTCCACGATTTGCTCAAATCGAAGACGGCGGCCGTGGCAAACAGCAACGCAGAGGGCGACTGAGTTCCGCTATTCCACCAGCGAGGGCGCTGCCGGCGGGCAGTGTGATTCAACTATCAAGTTTTCGACGCATGCACAGAATAGTTACAGTACGCTATATATTGCGGAATGGAGGACGTTTTCTCCATCTAGAGGGTTGGATCCCCTCCTTCGAAAGCGTCAGATTACAAAGCCTGGGCTACTCTCAGGGTGGAATCTCCGTCTTCGAAGATTGTGTGTGTCTGTCTGTCTGTCTGTCTGCCCGATGCTGTCGCTGTTCGTTCGTTCGTCCGTACTTCCGTCCGTCCGCCTGCTGGCTGTCCATCGCCGTTGTCGTAACCGCTGCCGCCGCCGCCGCCGCCGCCGCCGCCGCCTGCTGTTCGTCCGTCTGTTCGCCGCCGACGCCGACGCCGCCTGCTGTTCGTCCGTCTGTTCGCCGCTGCCCATCGCCGACGCCGCCTGCTGCACGTCCGTCTGTCCGTCGCCGTTCGTCTGCAATGAGTACTCCCACCTCCACCGTCATCTACACCTCCCCCTCCCCCTCTCCCACAGTCACTTCCTGGAGTGCCGCCTCTGGCCTCCCTCCTTCCACCTCCCCTTCCCTTCCCCCACTTACCCACCCCCCTATCTCCTCCCCTGCTGTATACCCACACCTCTACACCCTTCCTCCAGCCTCCATACCCTCAACAGTTCCCACTACTACCCCCGCCCTCACGTACGCCTCTGTTGCCGCCTCTGCTGCCGCCCCTCAGGTGGTTGGCTTCCCCTCTCTCACCGACCCCGTCGCTTCGTCTTCTGCATCTCCCGCACGCATCACGTCGCGCCGAGCCACCATCGCCACCACTGAACCAGCTGCTTCTCCCGGTGCCTCCACTACGCCACAGGGATCTGCCACCCGCCACCTCCCTCTCCTCCCTGTCCCTCTTCCCTCCTCCCAGCCTCCAGTCTCCAAAAAACCCCAAAAGCGCGTCCTTACTGACTCTGCTCCCACCACTTCCCACAAAAAATCAACACCACCTCCCCCTCCCCCTGCCGTCACCATGGACACCACCCCTCCTCCTGCCACCCCTACCTTGACCCCCACCCTCCACACCTTTGTCCTGTCAACTCCCGATCCTAAGTTCCTCGACGCTCGTACCCTCGCCAAGAAAAATACGAAAGTACTTACCTGGTGCTCCCATCTCCCAACTCATTCCCCGCAGGGACTCAGTCCTTATCAAGTCCCCATCCCCATCCTTTCACACAGACCTCCTGCGAAAACTCCCACGAGTTATGTTTGGCCCCCACGCCTCTCTGACACCCTTCCTTTCCGCTTCCACTCCTCGTCAGCCCCAGCCTCCCCGTCGCCCCCCCACCTACACCGCTGTGATCACCAAGCTCAGCCCGGTGATCACAGAGGATGAAGTGTTGGTAGAACTGAACTCCCACCCTGACTTGGAAATCCGCTCTGCCCGCCGTATCCACAATGCCTCTGGTCCCACCTACCTCATGCGGGTATTCTCAGAGTCCGCCCCATCCATAGACCACCTCCTCACCCAGGGTGCCCTGATATACCACCGTCGCCACCCTGTTGAATCCTCCAAATCCCCTCCCCAATCCTACCGTTGCCAGCGGTGCCTGATGTACAATGACCACCTGACTCCCAACTGCAAAAACCCCCCCACCTGTCCCCATTGCAAGGCCTCCCACTTTCTCAAGAACTGCCCCAACCTCGCTGCTCCTCCTTCCTGTAATACCTGCAATGGCCCCCATCCCACATACTCCCACAAGTGTAAAGCTAAACCCCCTCCAGCCACCCCTGAACTTACAGTCCCCCACGGCCGAGGACATCATCCGGTTCATTACCGTTGTACTCCAAAACATTCACCCTTTTCAGCGCCCGCACACCTTCCAACAAATATCCCTTGCTGCTCGCTCTGTTTTCCACCTGAACACCTTCGCCACTTACTCCCACAACCAAGCCCACTTCACCTTCACCCGCCTCGACACCCTAGTTTAAGTCTCTTCCCTTCCCTCTCTTCCCCCCCTCCTTCCTGTCATGGCGAGGCACGAGTCTCGCATCCTCTTCCAGAACATTCGCTCCTTCCGCTCCAACAAATACCTCCTCATGCACACCCTCTCCCACCACCAGGTCGACATCTTCCTCTTGAACGAAACCTTTCTCCAGCCCCACCATTCTATCCGCACCTCCCCCTATATCCTCCACCGCACTGATGCTCCTGGTCCTCGTGCGCAGGGTGGAGTCGCGATTGGCCACCTTAAGCATATCCCCATCCGGCCACAACCTCTCCTCAATGACCCCACTCAACACCTTATCCTTAGCGTCTTCTTCCCCTCCCTCACCATTACCTGTGCCACCATCTATGTCCGCTCCACTGCTCCTCTTCCTTATGACTTCATCTCACACATTGACCACACCTTCTCCACCTATGTGATTGCCGCCGACCTCAACATCCATAGCCGCACTCCTGCTGCCCTTCGGCGGTGGCATCAGTTCCTCTCCACAATCCAGGGTGACCTTGTTCCCCTTCCCCAGCACACCCGACCCGAAAGTAACACCACCTCCGATGTTGTCATTGCCTCTGCCAACCTCCTTGGGCGTATCACTGTCGCCGTCCTTGATCCCACAGGTAGCGATCACCTCCCTGTCCTTCTCACCATAACGTCTGCAAACCGCCCCCCTCCGGCTCCGCAACCTGCACCCCCTCCCAAGGTCGTCCATGACTATCGCCGTGCCAACTGGGATGCCTACCGAGACTCCATCTCCACCCAGGTCGAAAGCCACCCTCTTACCTATCGCCATCCTGACGACATCATCCGCGCCTCGTCCTTCCTTCAGACGGTAATTACTGACGCCGTGGAGGCCCATGTTCCTACTAAAACCATCCACCCACACCGTCCCACTCTCCCTCCGCGGGCTGTCCTCCTCCTCCGTGAATCCCGCCGCCTCTATCGCTCCTTCCTCCGCACTCGTGACAGGGATACACTCCAACGCCACCGGCAAATACAGCGACACGTACGGAACCTTATTACAGCAACGAAACGCCGGGACTGGCGCCAGACCTGCACACGACTCAATGCCACCCTCCCTATCAACTCCTCCAAGTACTGGTCCGCCTTCCATCGTCTTACTGGTTCCCTTTCCGCTCTCCACTACCCCCTTCTCCATAACGATCGCCCCCTTCCAGACAACCTCAGTAAGGCCAACCACTTCGCTTCCCACCTTTCCGAGGTCTTCTCCATCCCCGATGATCCCCACTTTGATTATTCTCTTTTCCCCACCGTCATGGAACGTGCTGATACCTCGGTCGCTCCACTTGCTCCTAGTCTCCAGTACTTGGGGCAGTTGCCCCCCTCCGACGTCAACACTCCCATCACGGCACAAGACATTAAACTTCTCCTCCAGTCCAAACGCAACACGGCCCCTGGTCACGACTGTGTCACCTATCGTCACCTTCGAGAAAGCCCCTATTCCTTCCTAACTGTCCTCGCCCATCTCTATAATGTCATCCTCTCTACTGGCTTCTACCCTGACCTGTGGAAGACCTCCCGCGTCCTCCTATTCCTCAAACCCAACAAACCCCCTTCTGCCGCCTCCTCCTGTCGTCCCATCTGCCTCACCTCCGTCTTCAGTAAGGTCTTTGAATCCATCCTCTCCCACCGTATCCATCGGCACCTTGCTCAACACCACCTCCTCCCCCTTACCCAGTGTGGCTTCCGACCCTCCTTCTCTGCTGACGACCAACTCCTCAACCTTGTTCACCTTCTGTCCCTCCAGCTCAACTCCCGTCGCTCCGCCATTTTTGTTTCCCTTGACCTCCAAAATGCCTATGACTGTGTATGGCATCCCGGTCTCCTCTTTAAACTCCAAACCTACGCCCTGCCTATCAATTTTGTCCGTCTGGTCGCTTCCTTCCTCTCGCACCGTCCTTCCTATGTCACCCTCCACAACACCAACTCCCGTATCTTTTATTCCACGGCTGGCGTCCCCCAGGGTTCTGTCCTCTCCCCTCTCCTTTATCTCTTGCATACAGCTGATATGCCCAAGCCACCCCCACCAGTCCACCTTCTCCAATATGCTGATGACACCGCCTTCCTGGCTCTCTATCCTACCCTTTAACGGTCTCAACGTACCCTCCAAACCCACCTTAACCAGTTCACCACTTGATGTAACCAGTGGCTCCTCCGTCTCAACCCCTCCAAAACCCAGGCAATCATCATAGGCCGCACCACTCGCTCCTTTCGCCTCCAAGATTTCTACCTCACCCTTTATGGTCGTCCTATCCAACTCACCCCCACCCTGAAATACCTTGGCCTCACCCTTGACCGACACCTCACCTGGACCCCTCATCTCCTGACCATCCAGCAGAAAGCTCATTCCCGCCTCCGCTTGCTGAAACTCCTGTCCGGCCGGACATGGGGATTGCATCCTTCTACCATCCTCCACACCTACAAATCCCTCATCCGTCCTATCCTCTGTTATGCCAGCGTCGCCTGGATTTCCGCCCCCACCCGCTTTTACAAGGCTCTCCAAATCCTTGAACGCCATGCGCTCCGCCTTGCCTTCCGTATCCGCCTTCCTTCCCCCACACGGCTCCTGTATGAACTGATCCCCTTCCCCCACCTCCTCTTGTTCCTCCAACATCTCCGCATCCTTTACATTGTTTGCAGGGTTGATCCCCCCCACCCTCTGGTTTCCTCCTTCCTCTCCACCCCCCGCCCGTTGCCGCACCTCTATCGCTGTATCTCTCCCTCTCTCCACCTCCACACCCTCCATCTCCTTCATCAGGGCAATTTCCAACGCCTCCCCCTCCCAGATGACGAACTTCGCCGTGACATATACCCTTCCTTCCAACTATAACCCGGCCTTGTTGCCCCCCCCCCTCCCCAGGGCCCCCTTCTCCTCTTTCCTCCTCCTCCCAGAGCGGATTTTCCTCCATCCCCCCCTCCCCTGAGACCCTGCACCCCATACTTGCCTCTCTCCTTCCCACATCCCTCCCTACCTGGCCCTCTTCCGCACGCCCCCCATTCCCCTCCCCCATCTCTTCCCCTCCCTCCCTTCTTCAGGTCTCCCTCATCTCCTTGAACCTGGCAGATCCTCTGTATTGATCATCATCAGTGTGCCACGTCAGTGTTGTGTTTAGTGCTGTTTCTCGTGTGCGTCAAGAGGTGTGATTTTAAATGTGTACTGCCTTGAGGTTCGCCGTCAGTGTTACGTTGTGTGCTATGCCGTCCGTCAACACCTTTATGCTCCAATCATACTGTGCCTTGTGTTCTTTTAATCGTCGCAGTGTGTGGCTTTCTGTGTGTGCTACTTTTAAACAGTTTTTTATCTCCATTTTACAGTCACCCCGTTTTTTGTATATTGCCTTCCATGATGTTCTCCCTTTTTTATATCTATGTTCGCCTTCTTCTCTCCTTTGCTGTTTTTAAATGTCTTCTATTGTTTTGTTCTATGTCTTTCGGCTGAAGAGCAGCGCATATGCTGCTGCCAGCCCGCTCCGATGGGGAATTGAAATACAATAAAGAAAAAAAAAAAAAGTTTTCTGCAGTCTGCGACGGCTCACCTGAAGATGACTGACAGGTGCCCAGTTGAAATATCGTGCGAAGTATTGAACGACGACGTGTTGCTGAAATGTTAAATGTTGCTGAAGAAACTCTCGATTTCAAAAGAAAGTTATCATTACGCTTTGGAACTTGGGTTTCGTGTATGCCACATAATACAGTGTGATTCGTCACTGGAAATGAAGTAGCACGTTGCAGCTATACAGTATGACCTCACACCAAACACCATATTCGACATGGAATACATTCTGTGAGTTGTCCTTTCTTCTGGACATTTCCTCACATCATTTAATAGAGCAATCCTTTCCAGTTTGTGGAATGATAGTTCTTCAGTTACACAATCAAGTGCATCTTCAAATCCAGAACTAAGTTTCCAGAGTGAGTGAATAACAAGAAACATGTTATATCTCTCATGTTCAGGGAATTAATCTATGATTAATCTATCATTAATCTATCATTCTCCATTTGAAATGTAGATTTTACTAATGTTTGAAATATTTTATAGCTTGGAAAAGGTTCTTACTTTTTAACGCTATTTGTGTTTAAAATAGCGTATATTTTCAGTCATGCGAATGTGTGAAGGTGTAACTTTCCCTTACGCTTCCTGTATTGTCATGTACTATTAAGCTAAATTCATTAAAAAATCTACAGCCCCTCTAGATTTATAATTTACACATAAATCATCGTTTGATAATAGTGGTTGCGGGTAGTTCTTCTCATTTGGAGAATTTTTCTATTGCGTCCATTAATTCAGACGTTCACTGGAGATACAGCAAACTGTCACATGGTTAGTGGTATCAGGCTACCTATTTCGCATTCTAATAAAAGCTTACGAAAAAGTGATTGTCCGCATAGAGCGGTCTCTGATGTCAGTATCTGAAAAATACACGGTAGATTAGTGCTTTCCACAAATGTCCCACTAGTGAATAATGCAAATGAATCAAACCTTAGTAACTGGCTCAGTCCATTGTTTCTCTGTTTTACAGGTAATGTTGCAGCCCACCACCTTGGCTTACTGCCGCAGTAATGCACACTCAGTGGCCTCGTTATCAGCATCCCTGCAGAATTTCAACCAAACGTTAGTGAGAGGGACAACGTTCTTCCTCGTGAGTTGTGTTACTGGGACTAATCACTCACTAGAAACTCTTACAAGGGGAGGCCGCCAGTTGTGAAATTCAGATTCGATTCATACTGCGTATAATAAAAGCTCATGGCCAGAGGTGTAATGTGGCGAAGCACCAAGATGCACTTCTCAGCCGTTGTCGAGAAAATCGACAGTTAAAATAAACCGTTGCGGTGAAATACTCTCTACGATTAATAATTTTCTACAGCGTCGTGGCGCAGCGGTAAGCGCTCGGGTTCGTAATCCGAAGGTCGCCGGATCGAATCTCGCGCCATGCAATATTATTTTTAATTATTAGTTTTTTGTATTTCATATATATATATATATATATATATATATATATATATATATATATATATTAATGAGTTACTTATGCATGTTGCTGAAGGCGGATCGCTCTCCAATTGTACCGCCTCCATTTTTCCGTTTGTTTAACAGGGTGTACCAAAGCTCTCACGTCCGCACTGATTTTCGACGATGTTTTAAGTTGCGCTAGGGACCGCATCTACCTTCTTTCGAAGTTAGCAGGCAACTACGCTGTTATGCGGCTGCTCGTTTCGGCCCATTCAACATCTGTCCTTCAAGTGTAACGAGCGAGTAACGGAGTTTATATTTCATACCTGCCACAGCAAATTTGTGTTCGTGGGGTTTCTATTAATTCGAACGTTTGACTTACGCTATACGTATTCGTTTCGGAATATCGTTTCTACGTCTTCCGTTAACTATACGTGGTTAACATTATGAAGACAATTAATAACATTTGTGAAATACAACTTTGTTTGCGGAAAACATAATGATGTTCGAAGTCACCAGTTTTTCCACGACAAACGACTTTCAACAACTTATTATATGCATAATTGTTGCAACTGATTGCCGGGAATTATATATAGTGTGTGTGTGTGTATGTGTGTGTGTACACACACATTTGAATTACAAAAAACAAATACAAAAAAAAAGGTTGCATGGCGGGAGATTCGATCCGATGACCTTCGGATTACGAATCCGAGCGCTCACCGCTGCGCCACAACGCTGTAGAGATTTATCAATCGTAGAAAGTATTTCACCGCAACGGTTTCTTTTAACTGTCGATTTTCTCGACAACGACTGATATGTGCATCTTGGTGCTTTGCCACATTACACCTCTGGCCATGAGCATTTATTATGCGCAGTATGAATCGAATCTGAATTTCACAATTGGCGGCCTCCCCTTGTTAGAAGAAATATCGACTTCGTCTCTTATTTCAGGATTAATTAGCCCCAGCCATTAATTGAACTGACAACGAATCAGCTAGTAGATCTTAAAAACTGTTTTATTATAGGAACTGAGATAAATACTGGAATAGCACTGAAGGACACTTGAATACTATTCTTTCACTAAAACAAGGATTAAAGAATGACTAATGTATCTCACACTCTCACTGTCAATAACTATCACGCTAAATATTACTTCTACACCTTGCGGGGGGGGGGGGGGGGGTGGAGAGGGAAGAGAGAGATTTACACATCTCATTTCAAATGATAGAAACTGAGACAGATGCTTCAAAATAATTTATCACGACTAGTTTCGTGACATTTAATCTCATCTTCAGATAACAAACCGTCGATCCAAGGGAGATCCGCAAATCTCAATCGGAACAGGAACTAAGTAATGCAAGTGAGATGCGCGGATTTTTCAGTACACAACGCCTTTAAAATCTTCACAAGGGTAAATAAAAACGTCTCCTACCTCCCACGATAAATAACAAATGTCCCCCCCCCCCCCCATCTCTCTCCACAAAACTGACTCCATAGAAGTATGCAGCCATGATGAACAATATAGCCAGTGGAATTAGAGACAGACGCAACTCAAGAGACAAAAATCGTCGAATAAGAACCGGCAACATGGGAAAGAACCCCCCAGCCTAAACAAGCTTACCAGACAGACATGCGAGTACGTGGAACGTCTTCTGAGGACCAGCGGCCAGCGCCACAATTGCAACACAGACGGGATAATCAGACCCCGACCCAGGAAGGATGTCCAACAAGCCGGCCGCTGTGGCCGTGCGGTTCTAGGCGCTTCAGTCCGGAACCGCGCTGCTGCTACGGTCGCAGGTTAGAATCCAGCCTCTGGCACGGATGTGTGTGATGTCCTTAGGTTTAAGTAGTTCTAAGTCTAGGGGACTGATGACCTCAGACGTAAAGTCCGATAGTGGTCAGAGCCATTCGAACCATCTGATGCCCAGCAGCGCATGCGCAGAACCATGGGGTCCGACACAGCAAGACAGAGCCCCTACACAGGCGGCAAAGTGCCAAACTAAGCTTATGTATAAATACGTGTGAGCACTAGGAGATACGAAAAACGTCTGTACACTACAAAAAGACCGCGTCAAGCGATCTAAACAGCATTACTATTAATGACATTACACTAACGAAACACAGTAACAGGCAAAATATTAAGCTGCAGAAGCCGGATGGAAACTATGTCACGAAAGGCGAAGGAAGAGGGTAACTTGCTTGTGCCCATCCGTAACTCCGATGTGTTTCATGGCCACACCCTTTACAACACTGCTTGTAGTGACATTGAACAGTTCGCCGCGAGACACCAACAAATCCAGCCACTTCACACACCATACGGCCACTGTCACGGTCAAACACAATTGTCCATATTTGCCACTCTGTTACGTCTTTGCATTTACCTGCGTTTACATACAACGTCTGCTTCAAACGCGTCTCACTGACCCGTACTGCTTTATGCTCACGTAGAGAGTGGTTGAGAACGTGCCCCGCCATCTGTAAAGGTTTAACGGTTCATTTGCGCATGCTCACTGGGGTGACTAATTTTTTGTCCGGTGAGCTTATTACGGTAGAAAACCAATAATTTAACAAATTTTAAAGGAAAGGTGAAAAACGCAGTACGATACTTTGGTATGCAGATGGAACACAGATCACGTTTAAAGGAAAATGCAAATATCACAAACTGAAATCTCGTCTCGTGGTACTAGTTCAAACTTACCAGAACACAAACATTTTTAAGGAATAATTAGCTTCTCCTACTCACCCTACGTGATGGGTAGTTTACATAGGGCAGAAAAATGCGCCACAACATGGTACTTTGCCAAGAGTGACGGCAATTACTGTTAAAATGTCAGCATGTTTTTGAAGTTGCCTCTACTTTTGATACAACGCTAAAAATTTTGGCATGCAATTTCTCGCCTCCTGTGCCGGGTTTCGGCGTTTTTCCCAACAAATTGTCACTCCTCACGCAGGTATAGCTATGGCTTGTCACAAATTAAATACTGCAAATTGTGAAAGAAGCCATAAACGTTTGACAGATAGTGTGGTTTCATTTGACTAAGGGTAGTACTCGAGTAAATAAAATATCTGTAAACGAATTGAAGACGTAGGCATTGTACAGGGCTATAACAAATGATTGAAGCGATTTCATAAATTCACTGTAGCTCCATTCATTGATATATGGTCACGACACACTACAGATACGTAGAAAAACTCATAAAGTTTTGTTCGGCTGAAGCCGCACTTTAGGTTTCTACCGCCAGAGCGCTCGAGAGCGCAGTGAGACAAAATGGCGACAGGAGCCGAGAAAGCGAATGTAGTGCTTGAAGTGCACTCACATCAGTCAGTCATAACAGTGCAACGACACTTCAGGTCGAAGTTCAACAAAGATCCACCAACTGCTAACTCCATTCGGCGATGGTATGCGCAGTTTAAAGCTTCTGGATGCCTCTGTAAGGGGAAATCAACGGGTCGGCCTGCAGTGAGCGGAGAAACGGTTGAACGCGTGTGGGCAAGTTTCACGCGTAGCCCGCGGAAGTCGACGAATAAAGCAAGCAGGGAGCTAAACGTACCACAGCCGACGGTTTGGAAAATCTTACGGAAAAGGCTAAAGCAGAAGCCTTACCGTTTACAATTGCTACAAGCCCTGACACCCGATGACAAAGTCAAACGCTTTGAATTTTCGGCGCGGTTGCAACAGCTCATGGAAGAGGATGCGTTCAGTGCGAAACTTGTTTTCAGTGATGAAGCAACATCTTTTCTTAATGGTGAAGTGAACAGACACAATGTGCAAATCTGGGCGGTAGAGAATCCTCACGCATTCGTGCAGCAAATTCGCAATTCACCAAAAATTAACGTGTTTTGTGCAATATCACGGTTTAAAGTTTAAAGCCCCTTTTTCTTCTGCGAAAAAAACCTAACAGGACACGTGTATCTGGACATGCTTGAAAATTGGCTCATGCCACAACTGGAGACCGACAGCGCCACTTCATCTTTCAACAGGATGGTGCTCCACCGCACTTCCATCATGATGTTCGGCATTTCTTAAACAGGAGATTGGAAAACCGATGGATCCGTCGTGGTGGAGATCATGATCAGCAATTCATGTCATGGCCTCCACGCTCTCCCGACTTAACCCCATGCGATTTCTTTCTGTGGGGTTATGTGAAAGATTCAGTGTTTAAACCTCCTCTACCAAGAAACGTGCCAGAACTGCGAGCTCGCATCAACGATGCTTTCGAACTCATTGATGGGGACATGCTGCGCCGAGTGTGGGAGGAACTTGATTATCGGCTTGATGTCTGCCGAATCACTAAAGGGGCACATATCGAACATTTGTGAATGCCTAAAAAAACTTTTTGAGTTTTTGTATGTGTGTGCAAAGCATTGAGAAAATATCTCAAATAATAAAGTTATTGTAGAGCTGTGAAATCGCTTCAATCATTTGTAATAACCCTGTACTTGGTGATGGCTGCTGCCTTCGGTCGAAAGCTAAACATGAATGGGGTTGAGCGGATGTCGCCTTAGGAAGGAACGGCTCAGCTTGCTGTGCCAACACTCCCTCCCTCCCTCCCTCCCTCCACTCATCTTTGTCATTCACCTGTCACGTCATTCGAGAAATACGGTATGTGAAATGAGAAACTATATAGTTGAGGAGACTGTGGTGAACAACGTGCCTACATTTGGTAATTAATGGCCTAATGATGAAGAGGTAATACTTCGTGAATATAATTATATAATTGTTCTCACTTTTTTCTGAATATTTACCATGAGATAAAATAGTTCTTGGTAGTTAACAAAATAAAATAAGAGAACTTAAGAATTATTTTCAGTTATGTGTGTTTGGTTGCCACTGCTACATAAAAAATAAGGGGGGGGGGGGGGGGGGGAAGGGAAACACCATCTATTCTGATACAAATCAGCATCTAAGCACCAACTATTTCTGTAGGAGTCTAGACAACACACACATACTTTTCAATTTTAAAACTTGCCCTAATCTTACCTTACCATTGCTTACAATAACAAATAGCAGGCAAGTCTGTAGCTAGTTGTAATTGTAATCGTAATCTGCTCTCTTATCACTAAGTGAAGTGCAATGAACTAAATGTTTTACGACTGTGGGATGCTACAAGAACGCCACACTGATGTAAATGGGGAGTATCCTATTGGAAGTGTGTGGAAAGTCAGCCTCATCACATCTCTTTGACTGGAGAGAAACAGAACTGTGCTGTGGTGTGGATCTGACAGACCGCTGGCTTTTACCCTGGACACGACTCACGACTGCTCTCTCTTCGTCAGGGTTGCCATTATTAGTGACTGATAGGAAACATGTCAGGTGTTCCACGACTGTTGCAAGTATACCTCATACGATTTGTCACCAGAACACAATACTACGTGATCCGTTTCCTGGAAGTTAACTGTGACTGTATTGTAACTTTGCTAATAAGTCAAAGGCGTATCAGAAAGAGACTGCAGCGTAGCGTTTTGTCACCTTTGCTCTCGGTTCACAAACAAACTACTTTCACCCTGTCAGCAAAATAAGCATCCATGTGTAGCGGCACATGAAGATGTGCTGGTAAATTCATACTTAATTGTGGTAATTCAACACTCAAGCTAACAGGTGTTCTTAAAATCAGTATTAAGTACCACATGCTATCAATCGACAAGAGACCATTTGTCTGAAATCAAGCGTGTGAAAATACTCCGATCAGACGACTAAAGACTTTCCAATGTAGCTGTCACTTTCCTCAACACTTATATATAATAACTGAATTATTCTTTCCTCCTAATATGTGCCCAACAGTACCAACACTGAAGAGCATCACGATATTTCATAATCACTTGTGTATTATTAAGTAACACTTTGCATTATGAAAACAGTTATGAACTGAATCTGCCACATATCTCACATAACTGGAATAACATTATTACCTTTGTTCGATGTTTTTAACACTGAAGTCAGCACCAATTTTTACAGATTAGTACAAATACTGTGACCTCTCAATGGAGATAACACGTTTACGTAGAAAACATCAAATATTAATAGCTATACCCTACCTTCTGTCGAGTTAAATCTACTGTTCTCTTGACTTTGTTTTCGTTCATGTAAAGCACGGTAATTTTTCTTTGAAAATCTAACAAAGCCACAGTGCATATTTTTTAATGATTGAGGACACCTTTCATGCAATTTTCAACTGGCGTAGCATTGTGAAGTTTCTACTGTTACTTATCTGACAAACCTGCAGTCAAAGCAGAAATTAATTGCGTTTCTTCAAACCATCGATCTCACACGTGCGGGTAAATGTACGTCTCACTCCAGCTAGCGAGATCGTATCAGCCGGAGGCAGCTTTACTAAACGTCACAGCTCGGCCTAGCCGTCGTCGTTTCTCCAGCTGTTAGTTCTCGGCCAACCAATACTTAGAAAGTGGAAAGTACGGTAGAAAGCTCTGTCGCAGTTACTGACTATTCTGACAACTGCTATTACCAATTTTTACATTGTTACGTCGGTGCGTGATCTGAAATATCATGAGCTTAAGAAAAAATGATTATTCTCCTCAACACATAGCAGGATACATCAGATGTAGTTCACAAACCACATTCTACAGTATAGTCTATTTTATCATGTTATCATTACCAGACATTATGTTTACAAACATTTTAGTATACTTCTTCCTGTATCCTATAAATTACATCATGACTAAAGATACCATCTAAAAAAACACATTCCATGACAAATATCAGTGATGCCCCTGCAAATCATAAAATTCATAACGAACAATGTCTGACACAAACTGTTTCAGATAGCTAGGAGAATGGATAACATGCAACACAAAAGAAAAGATAGCCATAGGAAATAGAGTACATAAAATGGAAATGACAAACACAATAAACATTTATAAGAAAAGGATTTTGTCCTGGAACATATAACTGAGACACTATCAAACAGTGGTAAGGCCTGAAACATTGTACAAAGTAGAAACACTTAAACTAATAAGACTTTGGGATCTTCATAAACAGGAAAGATTTTACAGCAGAATTCAGACGACAATATTGACACCTAGAAGTAATAGTAATGTTGAACACAAATTAAGATTAAACAGAGCTCTATTTGGAAAAGGAAAACGATAAGTGATGTAATGAGGAAAAGAAGACTGCAGTTTTATGGACACACACCAAATGGATAGTAACAGACCAACCAAGCAGATCTTCAACATACTAAACAGCTACAATTCCAAACGCACATGGTTCATCGAAATTGACAAAGATTTGAACAACACAGTATTCAGAATGTACATAGCAGATAACAGAATACTTTTTAGAGAAGCAACAGGAAAGGCAGAACTTCAGGAACGAAGGACGTCTGCAAAAGAGAGGGGGTGGACCCAGGAAGAAAAGGAACGACACTCTCAAAGAACAAAGGAATTCTGGGAGCAACGAAATTTAATACAAAGATGCAAACTCAAAGTTGATTTATTGTACACTCCAAAAGTGTTATTCGAATACATAAAATAAAACAGTGTAAACGGTCATTCAGCCTAAATTAGTTAATTACGTCGCGTTTCGGAAGCTTTACTCCAGCAGCTGACAATTTTAGTGTGTAGCTCAGCAGGGTTACTTACGGAAAGTCAACGATGTCAAAACTGCTGCAGTCTTGCAGATGTGAGTTCCGTTTTTTTTTTCTAGTGAGCACTGCATTTAAGCCTTACATTCCCATTGTTTGCAAACCGTGCTTATCAAGGAGAATACGCTGTGCCGGTGAACAGGACAGCAGAAATTTCGACATCGTTGGTTTCCCGTGAGTAATGCTGCTGAGCGGAACACCAAAAGTGACACTTGGTGATGGAGCGAAGTCTTCGAAACTCCCCTGACATACTGTCTGTTGGAACAGCGACCAACACAATCAGAAGAAAATTATTTGCTTTAGCCTGCAGTCACACTTTCATTATTGATAATGACTATCTGTTTCAATACCAAGTACCATCGACAGACCATCCTTCTATCAAAAACGTCACGGTCCGTAGTTAAAATATTCTTTAAAATCATTTACAAAATGTTTTTCCGTGATAGCTGGTGTGAGGTATAAAGTGTAATCTTAAAATATAGGCATTCAATTACCCCTACCACACAGTGGCCAAGCTCACTTACCAAAGTACATGTATCAAGTTCTAAAACTACGGGTCAGTGCTACACGAGAAAGAACTACAATGTGCGGGTAGAAGTGATAATACTGTCGTCTATATAAAGAGAATTTTTTATTTCTTAAAGCCAGAATGTAAAAGATGTCTAAAAATAAAAATGGCATAAAATATGGAATGCAAGAAGTTAAATAACAAAAAACTGATAAAACGTCAAACATGAAACAGTCCCCAATGTAATAAAACTTTACCTTTAGAATAGTACATCTAACTTGCTACGTGTCCATGCACCGTTTGCATATGATATGTAGTGTTGCGGTAACACCACTCTTTAGAGACTTCACAATCTGTGATGTAGTGGGGAAGATAGCTTGTTGCCAAGGTCTGAATGATGCCGAGACACGTGATGCAAGACAAAAATCCATCAGTGTCGCCATGAATTATCTCATGGCGTGACCTGACGCTGCACTGCCTCTGTTCCCTACTTCCACCTGCTTAGCTGAGTGGTAACGCACTTGCCTACCACACAACAGGCCCAGGTTTGATTGTCGGCTGGTTTGGAGATTTTCTCCGCCTGCGTGTCGTGTTGTCTTCGTAATCATCATCATCATCATCATCATCATCATCATCATCATCATCATCATCACCACCACCGACGCGCAAATCGCCCCATGAGGCGTCACCTGAAATAAGATTTGCACCTGGCATCTGAACGTCCACAGATGGGGCCTCCTGGTTAACAATGCCACACGATCGTTTCATTTCGTTTCTGTCCGCTACATGAAGGCGATGTTGGGTCATATTAAAGCTGGGAAAATCTACTCGCGTCTAACAGTTTCCTATCTTTAGCTACTACCAATGCCGATGTATAGTCCACACCAGCCACTATCCCATGTGGGCCAGCTGGCTTCATCCATGTGTAGCCGCTTCATCTGCTAGCTGCGGTCTTTGAGCCACTGCCACTCGCATTGATTCTGGGGCTCGAGCCTGTGCCATTAAGAAAGGAATGCTTCCAGAACTACTCCATTTGGGCGCCTCGAAGGGGATACCGGTTCGAATCCTGTGCTCCAGCATCCCCTGCGTCTGATGCATTGCCCAAACCGCCGGCTATCCGTCACCCGCATATACAGATATGCCAGGCGCTATTCTATGGTGTGCAAGGTAGCCCGTGCTGCTACCTCGCTGAGGCTGCTTTCCTGGCTGGCAAATATGGGCCATCACAGCCAAACTGCCACATCGTGCTTCGCTGAGGCAAACTTTTCTGCCTGAGGTGAATGTGCGCCTTCAAGTTGCCATCTTGAACCACTGTTCGAGCATCTCGCTAAACAGTTATTTTCCGTCTGAGCTCCACTTATTTCTTTATTGCTGACTTGCTGGTGTATGCAACCCATCGTCCTACATCCTGAGTTAAGAATGGAAGTTCCAGCCATTAATTTCAGCTCGCGCCAGCAACCCATTACAGCACCACTGGAATACAATGATGTGACCACGATTTACATAAGTAGGTACATCTTGTCCATATCGCTGTTATAGTCTTGCATGCAGTGTATACAAACTGCAGAAGGAAACATAGGAACTTAGAATTTTAAGTCTCTGTATGTCCATCTTTACAGATATGCTTGCGCGACTCGGCTGTTCAGTGCAAATTTCAAACCAAACAAGTTCCAGCTGTCTAATTTCCGAACAGTTAATTTATTGGGCTGCCACTTTCGGCTATATATTACACGACCTTCAGACTCCTTGACCGATGTGTAAGATGATTTAGCCTCGGTTGCGGTCAAAACAGGAGCCAGCATTCAGAGACTGGTATGTGTAGATATCTGCTTGATACTGCCAGCAGATGATGTTTGAAACTGGTAGCCCTATGAAATAACGATTTGGGAATTAGAGGGCTGAAAGGTGTTTGACTTGCCATTCTTAGAATTTTTATTTATGAGAGTTGAAAAGCAAATTTGGTGACTATGTGCTAGGAGCAAGGAGCTGGCTGCATTTTAAGGTTGCACTGAATACATACTTTAACTATAGTCGAAAAAAATTGTAAACATTTTTAAACAATATTTTAAATTTTGTCTCCGAGTTTTTGATCATAAGGTGGCTTCATGATGGTACTTCATACTACAACCACTAACCACCACATATAACAGAAGTTCGACTATATGCTAGACAGAACAATTTTATTCTTAATAATTAGAGTTTAATGTGTTAGATATGTTGTATTCGTTTACTTGAAGTTACAGTGATTTCTAAAAACTAAACTCCGCCAGAACAGCAATGAAGGGCCAACGGTAGCGACCGGCCGCCTTGACATTCTCAGACCACAGTGCGATTTGTACTGGGACGAACTCCTCTAACATTACCTTTTTTTATAGAAGTAGCCGATACTATTTATACTGTCGATTCTTGTATAGGCGAACATTATCTTATATCTCATTATTTCATATGATTTTGTATACGATATATTATATGTCATTCTAAAATGTACAAAAAGAAGTTAATTTGTTACACACTGTACGTACAGTTAAATTTATTCTTCTTTTAGAAATGTCTGATATAGCGCACTTAAAATACACATTATTAACTGCACAGTCAAAAGCAAATTATTATGTTTATTTGTGGATTCATTTATAAAATTATGTTCTATCATGGTGATGATTCTTCTTTTGTGAAGAAAGTATGTAAACTCTTCCGCTTTGTAAACTCTTTGGAATATTGTGAATACCGCAGAATATAAGAAGTAGTGGGCATACCTCTGATGGAGAGAGACATTTTTAGGTGATCGACACTGACAGTTTGGAATATTAAGTGGAAATTGTAGAAACGGTGTGATGTTTAATAATGTGACGAAGAATAAAACTCAAGAAATACACAGGCAAATCTTCATGAGTTATTTAGTCATCAGCGACCCGCAATGTTAAATCAAAAATTCAGCTACAGGAATGTATCCCTAGAAGCAACGACTCGGAGCCAAAGAAAATGAAGGTAGGTAACAAGTTTTTCTTTTGAAAATCTTACGTCTTTCGAAGTTTTTTAAACAAATGGAGACACTAAGAAAAATTTAATAGTGATGTGTGGGAGGGTAAGATTACACAGTGGACGGAGATACGGAGGGGCATGTGGTCGGCACAACGCTCTCCTGACCGTATGTCAGTTTACGAAGCCGGAGCCGCTACTTCTCAGTCAAGTAGCTCCTCAGTTTGCTTCACAAGGGCTGAGTGCACCCCACTTGCCAACAATGCTCGGCAGACCGGACGGTCACCCATCCGAGTGCTATCCCAGCCCGGCAGCGCTCAAGTTTGGTGATCTGACGGAAACCGGTGTTAGGGCGTTGGCTACCGTGAATTCAGGTATCGAGTAGAGACGTTATATTGTTATGCATTACTGCTCATTGTTAGTCACTAACTTTGCTCATTTGCCACTTGGCAGCATCATCACAGTTGTATGACCATTTTCAGCATACTGCTTTGCTGACAGTGTGTACCCAAGAACTCGTGTACTGATATTTTTCCCAGTATCTGTTCAACAAAACAACTCGGGTCGTGTAGTGCTAATAAGATGCAAACGGTGCTGTCATTGCGTAGTCGAGATTTGTCCCAGCATGACGAGGTAGGTGACGACGAGGGCGAGGGCGGAGACGACGAGTGGCCGGTCGACGGCGAAGAAGCCGGCGGCCGTGAAGGAGAGCGGGGGGCCGTCGAGCGCCAGCCGCAGGAAGGCGTCCAGGGCGGCGCGCGGGCGGCGGCCGTCCCAGAGCGCGGCCGCCCTCAGCAGCAGCTGGCCGGCGGCGGCGGCGGTGTCGGCGGCGGCGGCGCAGGGCAGAGCCAGCAGCAGCAGGCGCAGCGCGTGCAGCGCCAGCCACAGCAGAGACGCGGCCGCCGAGCGCGTGTGCGACAGCTCGAGCAGCTGGCGCGGCCGCGTCGCCAGCATCAGCAGCTCGTAGGCGCTGCAGGTGCCGCCGCACACGCAGTAGGCGACGTCCGCCGCCAGCACCGGGCCGAAGTGCGCCTGCAGGCAGTCCGCGGCTCGCCGCAGCGCCTCGTGCGCCTCGCACAGCTGGCGCAGCCCGGCCGGCGGCCGCGGGCGCCGCAGCCCCAGCCCCAGCAGCTGCCGCAGCTGGGGGCCGCACGAGACGCGCGCCGCCCCCTGCAGGCCGCCGACCAGCCTCCGGAAGCGCGCCTGCAGCTCCAGCACGAGCACCGCGAAGTGCAGCGTGACGAGCGACTCGAGGACGACGGGCACCGCGTGCGCCGCCGGCACCAGCACCGCGCCGCAGCCCCAGAAGGTCGCCGCCGTCGAGCCGACCACCGCGGTCAGCTGGGCCAGCAGGATGGCTCCTCCCACGGCCTTCTCGTTTCTGGTCTTACCGGCTGCCAGCCGCTCGTCTGCACGGTTCACGGCTTCCGTGTACGAGCGCAACCGTCCGAGTCCGGTAGCCGTGCATATCCCGAGCGCTAACAGCACCTTCACCCATCCGATAACTTCCACTACGACGTAAACGAGCGGCGCTATTTCTGGTACGCGGAGATACAAGTGAGAGGCGTTGTACGAAAGGAACGCACAGACGCAAGTATACACAATGAGCCAGAAAGCCGAAGGGGTTAGGAGTTTCCTGGCCCAAAATTCGCGTCGCTCAGTACAACACATCTCGACTCGCTTTCGCTCGTGCAGTGGACCCAAGCCAGCTATTCTCCATGCCGCGCACAGTAGTCCGAACCCGAAGTGATAGTCGAGTGTCTCCTTTCTCGTATACGAGGCCATCTCACGTACGCTTTCAAAATTTTTCCCCCGAGAAAAATTCTATCCGCGTCCTGAAATTCAGGCGCAGGTGCTGCTGACCTCTGGCTTCCGTACCACTGCTGCAAAATAATGTAGTTCCAACTCGTATCCTCATTTTGTAGTCAGTGAGCGCGTATTGTGGTTACAGAAAACAACTCTGAAGGAAATTAAGCTCGAGTGAAGTACAGCACAATCGTCTGTTTGCTAAGACTTCATTCCCTGACAGCCCCTCTGCTTTGATACCAAACAGGATATCAAACAAGCAACTGTAAGGCTACATATTAGAGGATTACTGTTATGTTAGAGACATTCTACAGCAGAACAATGGTCTAAAAGCGATTACATTACCTACGTCATGGCCATAATTTCGAATACATATCAATATGCAAAGGCAACATGAGGTATACTGACATTTGTATAGCTGTACTTCATTTATAAATCAGTCTTCATTTTTCTTAAAAACTGTCCTTTTCAATGTTAAAAACTTAACACACGTTACATAAGTTATTGTTGCTTTATGCTTTGTTAATTAAGAGGATAGGCTTGCTTCAATAACCGTAGGATAAAAGATGAGCTTAGGTGCAGATCTAAGGAGGGGAGAGTGAACCATGAGGATCTTGATCCTCCCTCAAAAAAATCATTTACTGTAACTTTTCATATTTTTACATTTTTACATGCAAAAAATGCAACACCGGCAAGGACTCAGTGGCACTCAACGGCATCAGCGTATAACGTGTGCATAGAGGCCTCTTTTAGTCTGTGATTCACTTCTCATCGGCAATGAAAGGGCGCTCAGGACGCCTGTCTCTCCACTTGCTGCTTTGGAGGCAGTAAACCTGCTAAATTCGGAGGTGAACAGTGTTCAGAACATTCATTTTAGGACACAACTATGCCCCATCGACGACTACATATTTCTATTGAAAAGCGCAGCCAACTGAATGGGATCACACTGTGGGCCTGCGGGTAGCTGGATGAACGTATCAATGGATTGTTACAGATATTGCCCACAGTGTATCAGTGCCTCGTCGCTGCTCTCTGTCTGTGGTCTATGGAAAATTTGCAGACATGTAGACTAGAACAATCAGTTTAATAAGTCACAGCTGCAAAGCACTAACGCGAATTCTTTACAGACGAATGGAAAAACTGGGAGAAGCGGACCTCGGGGAAGATCAGTTTGGATTCCGTAGAAATGTTGGAACACGTGAGGCAATACTAACCTTACGACTTATCTTAGAAGAAAGATTAAGAAAAGGCAAACCTACGTTTCTAGCATTTGTAGACTTAGAGAAAGCTTTTGACAACGTTAACTGGAATACTCTCTTTCAAAATCTGAAGGTGGCAGGGGTAAAATACAGGGAGCGAAAGGCTATTTACAATTTGTACAGAAACCAGATGGCAGTTATAAGAGTCGATGGGCATGAAAGGGAAGCAGTGGTTGGGAAAGGAGTGAGACAGGGTTGTAGCCTCTCCCCGATGTTATTCAATCTGTATATTGAGCAAGCAGTAAAGGAAACAAAAGAAAAATTCGGAGTAGGTATTAAAATCCATGGAGAAGAAATAAAAACTTTGAGGTTCGCCGATGACATTGTAATTCTGTCAGAGACAGCAAAGGACTTGGAAGAGCAGTTGAACGGAATGGACAGTGTCTTGAAAGGAGGATATAAGATGAACATCAACAAAAGCAAAACAAGGATAATGGAATGTAGTCAAATTAAATCGGGTGATGCTGAGGGGATTAGATTAGGAAATGAGACACTTAAAGTAGTAAAGGAGTTTTACTATTTAGGGAGTAAAATAACCGATTATGGTCGAAGTAGAGAGGATATAAAATGTAGACTGGCAATGGTAAGGAAATCGTTTCTGAAGAAGAGAAATTTGTTAACATCGAGTATAGATTTAAGTGTCAGGAAGCCGTTTCTGAAAGTATTTGTATGGAGTGTAGCCATGTATGGAAGTGAAACATGGACGATAACCAGTTTGGACAAGAAGAGAATAGAAGCTTTCGAAATGTGGTGCTACAGAAGAATGCTGAAGATAAGGTGGGTAGATCACGTAACTAATGAGGAGCTATTGAATAGGATTGGGGAGAAGAGAAGTTTGTGGCACAACTTGACTAGAAGAAGGGATCGGTTGGTAGGACATGTTTTGAGGCATCAAGGGATCACAAATTTAGCATTGGAGGGCAGCGTGGAGGGTAAAAATCGTAGAGGGAGACCAAGAGATCAATACACTAAGCAGATTCAGAAGGATGTAGGTTGCAGTAGGGACTGGGAGATGAAGAAGCTAGCACAGGATAGATTAGCATGGAGAGCTGCATCAAACCAGTCTCAGGACTGAAGACCACAACAACAACAATAGACTAGATTCTGCACGTCAGTGTAGTACAGAAGCACGTAATGATCGATGCATTGTGCGAGGAGTGGTAGTCGGCCGAACATCATCCACAGGCGAAATTCGGGAACTTATTGCACCTCCTTCATTGAAGCTCGATTAACATCACATGTGCCTCTGGTCCGGTTCCCACTGGCGCCATGACACTGCCAAATGTTCAAATCACTCTGAGCACTATGGGACTTAACAGCTGAGGTCATCAGTCGCCTAGAATTTAGAACTACTTAAACCTAACTAAACTAAGGAAATCACACACATCCATGCCCGAGGCAGTATTCGAACCTGCAACAGTAGCGGTCGCGCGTTTCTAGACTGAAGCGCCTAGAACCGCTCGGCCACACTGGCCGGCCACGACACTGCCAAACATGGCTACTCTGGTGTTGCGAAAGAGTCAACTGGAGGGCGGAATGGCACTCTGTTGTCTTCTGTGATGATATGTTCTGTCTGTATGGGAGTGGTGGACATGCATGTCTGCGGCGTAGACGTGCTGAATGGCTTACTCTGAGTACATACACACATGACACGCAGAGGCCATACTAGATTTCATGGTGTGGGGGACCATGAGTTACGACTCACGGACACACCGGGCATTTCTGCACGGTAAAGCAACCAATGCCTGGTACACTGCACAGGCTGTTGTCCCTGAGCTCCTGCCATTTCTTCAGCAGCAAGGTGGTGGGTTTATGTGAACTCTACATACTTGAGCAGCGACACAACGTGCTCTTTTTGGTGTACAACAACTGCCCTGGCTAATAAGATCAACGCATCTCTCGCGAATTGGACATGTATGGTACACAATTCAGTAGCAAAATACTCCAGGGCTTGCAAGAACCATTGGAAAATTGCAACTAAACATGGAAGGCGCTTGTGACGTCCAATCACAGGATGCCTTCAACACCTTTGTGGTCGTTTTCAAGGATTATACACCCCTGCACTGCCACTGAGGTTGGTGCACTGTATTGATGATACTCTTTGGAAACAATTTACCGTGACATGTGTGTTTCGTTTCGGCTGAGTTTGTTATCACATGCACTTACAGTGATGAAATGCCTGTCACGCCATTTATTAATATAATGACTTTGTCGGTAAGGGTGTAGCACTTTTTTTCTAGCAGTGTTCACTGATGAGCCAAAACATCGCGACCATCTGCTTAATAGCTTGTTTGTCCTTCTCTAGAATGAAATACATCACTAATTCTGCTTATCAGGGATCCGACAGTAGACAAGCCTCTGAACCCCACGTTCTGTGAAGAGTTGTGGACACCAGGTGCTTAGTACCTAGTGGTAGCTTCACTGTCCTCCTACCTCTTTCCATAGATGCTCACGAAGGTAGCACATGAACGTTCGACCAGGTTCGCTTTTTTCGAGATACTCTCTCACAGGCTCTGCTTAAAAGCAATCTGCCCTTGTCAGAGTCGCTTATCTCAATGGTTTTTCCTGTTTACAGCACACACCTTCGCTAGTGTGATCCCCAGTCCGTGTCTGCTGCTCTTACAAACTCTGGTTACCGCTTGAAGTTCCCACAACCCCACCAGGCGGTGTCTAACGTCCCGCTAGGTAGTAGTCATAATGTTTTGCCTTATGAGTGTATATCAGTACCCAAATTTCTCAGATAATTTTCCGAGAATAATGTACCTAGGATTTACTTTAAAAGTTTTAAAAATGGCAAGGAATTTTAGAAAGTTACAAGCCACATTGAAAGCGGGATACTTTTCAGTTCTTGCTTGTGGGGTAGCCCACGCCCATAAACTGGTGGTCTGACAGGCAGCAGAAAACATCCCACCCTGGTAAAGGCATACGTCTTACACAGTCGATGAATCCACTGTAAGCCACACGAAGTTGAGATAGGCAAGTCAGAAAGGGACAGGGGAAAACCCTCCGCTAAGAAACGTAGCGGAGTCTGGGTGGAAACAGCTGAAGGAAACAATATACCGCACCTGCCACACCTCTGCTCTCCCCCTCCAGTCCAGAGCCCCTGTTACACTCTCGCATGGCTGTAATCGGCAGATCTGTTTTCACACTCGTGGTAGAGGCGCGCTTCGAGAGGGAACAGCGGTAGTGGTGGGGGCTCCCTTGCTGACAGGAAAGCGCGGTGGAGGATGTGTAATTGGACAGCTTCGAAGCTACAGGCAGCGAGTCTGCAAACGACCTTATTAACAGGTTTTGCCGGTCTGACAAATAGTAATACAAGAAGTGAACCATTTGTTATTCAAAACCCAGTGGGACATGATTGTGCTGAAATTACAACAGAGGGAGCAAAATTACAAAAGAGGGAGCCTGTGTAGCACATCTTCTTTTTTCTATTTCCCTTGTTGAAATGCTAAAATTAACTTTCCCAAAACACAGCGATGTTCAGACGTTCACACAAGTTTACCTTACGAACATGCTAATGCAGCTGGAGTTGCAGTCTGCTATCAATCAAACAACTGAGAACATGTAATGTCAATAACTTATAAAAAGCACATGTTCGGTGTATAATTAAACGTGTCATTCATTCACTTATGTTGCTGCAAGCCAGTACTACTACTCATTTCACCGATTATCGATGGCCCTTCGAAGAATTACATTATTTCATTGAAACACCTATAGTCAGTCATATCTCGCAGTCGGTAAGAAATTTAGGACGTGGCAAAATACTCTCTGCTTTTTAAGGTATCATTTGTCAAAAATTTCTTTCGGTATGTCGAACCGTGTATGAGATATGAGTTTTGTTACAAATTTTTCACTTCCATTCTTCGTTTGCTGACATGATCGGGAGTGAGTGTTCCATGTAGACTGAGGTACCAAAAGTCTTCGGATAGTGACGTGCACGTACACAGCGAGCGGTAGCACGGCGCACTCGAGTTGTCGGAGGCAGCGCATTGGCTGGCCTGTCATCCACACGCAGGTGATTCATTGAAAAAGTTTTCGACCTGGTTAAGGTCGCACGGCGGCAATTAATAGACTCTGGACGTGGAGCGGTGGTTGCAGCTAGACTCATGGGACATTTCATACTGGAAACCGTTAGTGAATTCAGTATTCATAGAGCGACTGTGCCGAGAATGTGTCGAGAATACCAGATTTCAGGCATTACCTATCACTACGCCAAACGGCCATCACTTAAAGCAGGCCGGCCGGGGTGGCTGAGCGGTTGTAGGCACTACAGTTTGGAACCGCGCGACCGCTACGTGGATGTGTGTGATGTCCTTAGGTTAGTTCGGATTAAGTAGTTCTACGTTCTAGGGGACTGATGACCTTAGAAGTTAAGTCCCATAGTGCTCAGAGTCATTTTTGAACTTAAAGCAGCAGCGTTTGCATAGGGTTATCGGTGACAACAGACAAGCATCATTGTGTCAAATAACCACAGTAATTTGGTTAGGGTTACTTACCTCCAATTATTTTATGGAGCAGCTCTCAACTTCATCTGAAATCCTTCCTTCACTTTTCCCAATCCATAGAAATTATTCCTTATCTGATCCACAGTCGCGGATACCTCTTCTAAAATGCTGCACCCACTGTTACTTTAGGTGTGATTAACATTTATTGCGTGTTCATCACCATTGCTTGCAGCTCTTTCGCGTTCTCATCACATTTTGCCCACTGTCAGTCTTTCTGAGATTCAGTTCTTTTATGTAACGTCTGCTGTACATAGATCTGCGTAATTCACTGCCATCAGAAACGCATCATATATTGAACTGTTGCCGCTTCTTGGCAGCTCGAGACCTATGTAGCTGACGTACCACGAGATGTTGGCACCTGATGGACACAGGCAATTAACGAAACTCTGCACAAACGTACTTTGAGCACCTGAGATATTCTCCATTCTCTCATGGTGGATAGCGTACATGTTCTTCAGACACTGTGAATAATCGACGAATCATCTCGATCTGCAGAGTCAGACATTTTCAGGAACATATTTCAGATGAGCAAAGCCTTTTTCTGTGTGCAGGTAGACGGGTTCTGCATTGTCGTCCACTGCATTGCAGTGCTGTCATGTGTGTCTGGCATAAAGATTCTGGGTAGTGATAACGGCACCTCGTTTACAGCAAATCTCTCCGCGACCCGTCAGGACGGTTACTGTCTCGAGTACGAAGGCATTCACGACGGAGCTGTATAACACGATACCTTGCTCGGAAACGCAGTCGTCTTCATGCTGTCCTGGCACCCGAGTGTGCACGTAAACTTCTCATTCTGAGTCTGAGCCACTCTGTTTGTTCGTTGTAACCAATGCTATTTATGGCAGACAAAGTTACTTTTACTGAATGCTCCATTACGCTTCAAAATAGCACAAACACGTGATACTTTTGTTCATCATAATCATAAAGTTTCCGTACACAGCGACCGGAACGTTCTGCCAATCGTTCAGCTCCTCGACGGTACAGATCAGCTCCCTTGTCACGGAACAATTCGAGAACCACTGTCTGAACGTCTTCATCTTTGGTAAATTTCTTTGTCTTCATATGATCTTGCCCGTTTGCCTGAACATTTTCGTCTGTGAGTGATGTCATCCTTCCCGATCACTATCAGCGTCAGCTTGCCGAAAAGATGAATGCATCGCATGCTGAAAAATCTGGACGTCCCGATCAGCATCGTTGACTTCTGTACAGCCTTGGTCAAACTTTCGGCACAATTTCATTGCGACTGAACGCGATATTTCATTTGGTTCATATACCACCAGAATATCACTGTGAGTCTCTGTGCAATCTAGGCGTTTGGCTAAAGGAATCCTACTCTGCAGTGTACTTAAACTTCGGAGTAGGTGTCCACATGCCAAGCCTTTTCAGTCGCACAGACCTTTGCCTGCAGGAAAACCGGAACGTAATTTCTTCCGACAATGCGTCACCCTTTTTTCCGCTATGCTCTTAGGAAAGGACGACATGCGTGCGAGACAAATTACATCAGATAGTTGCAGCGTCAAAAGTTGCTGCTAAAAATTCATTCACCCCATTTTTTGATCGTACCTCGTAACTTACTTTATGAAGTCCCTACGTTGTTTCTTGATTTACGTGAATTTATGTTACTACTCGCATATCCTGTTCATTGTGAGTTTAACACTGAAGCCAGCACTGGCTACGTATTTCTCAACGTTTGTCACAGGCTCGGGCTGCAAGACGGATGTATCGTTAAGAGCCGAACAAAAGAACGTCAAATTGGAAGTACAGATAATTTGTACAAACGACGAGCAGCGAGCAAACAAAGAATATTCAAACACCATTCAGTGCAATTCATGAAACTAGAGAGGCGGCATGCGGTAAAACACTGTGAATATCCTCACACGCGGTCAGTCCGGAAGCAGAAAAACAAGAAATAAGAACTAATTTGCTTAAACATTTGACGTAGTGATAAACATAAAACACAGAAACATTTCAATGCTTTAGCTCTGTGCAGTGTACATTTCTCTCTTGAATAATAGCTAAATACCCGAGTCGTTAGAAATTACACCGGCTTTACAATAGCAATATGACGATCACTGCAGTTATTACCAATCGCTGAACATTAACGTCGAGGTTAAGATTACCAGAGCATATCGGCAAAACAGTTTGTGAAGAATAAACAGCTGAAAAACTTACATCTTCTCATGTTACCTCTTTTCTTTTGTCGTAACAAGAACTTGGATTCAGAAATCTGTTGTTTGCTGTTTCATGTATACGACGTCATAATCCATCCCACATGTGACATCGCGTATTAAATTACATTAATTATTATTAGCATTATGTGCGTAAGTTCTTAGCTATTTAGTTAACGACAACACCCGAAGAGACTTGCAATATGTAGAATACATTACTATAAAGCAACATATTTTTCCAAAACACAGCGTGAAACCATTTGTATTCCATAGTGTAGTCATTACTTGTGTAGCAAAATAAACATGATTTACGGCAGAGACCTTCGATAGAGTAAACTTGATGATTATAGTGCCCACAAATTTGAGCGTCCTATAACACATATTTCTTAGGAATTAGCTGAAACCACTGTCAAGAAGCAATAACAGACAGGCAGCAGCCTTTTCAGTAGTCACAGGGGCAACAGTCTAGATGATAGATATGACCTTGTAACATCAACCAAACCGACCTTGCTGTGCTAGTACTGCGAACGGCTAAAATCAAGGAGAAACTAAATCCGTAATTTTTCCCGAGTGCATACAGTTCTTCTGTATAGTTAAATGATGATGCCACTACTGTATGGTTAAATGATGATGACATTCTTTTGGGTAAAATATTCCGGGGGTAAAACAGTCCGCCATTCGGATCTCCGGGCGGAGACTACTCAGGAGGACGTCGTTATCGGGAGAAATAAACTGATGTTCTACGAATCGGAGCGTGGAATGTCAGACCCCTTAACTGGGCAGGTAAGTTCGAAAATTTAAAAAGAGAAATAGATACGTTAAAGTTGGATATAGTGGGAACTAGTGAAGTTCGATGGCAGGAGAAACAGGATTTCTGGTCAGGTGAATACAGGATTATAAATACAAAATCAAATACGGGTAATGCAGGATTAGGTTTAATAATGATTAAAAACAACAGGAACACGAATAAGCTACTATGAACAGCTTAGTGAACGCATTATTGTAGCCAAGATAGACACGAAGCACAAACCCATCACAGTAGTATAAATTTATATCCCAACTAGCTCCGCAGATGACGACGTGATTGAAGAAATGTATGATGAGATAAAAGAAATTATTCAGATGGTTAAGAGGACTGGAGTTTGATAGTGGGAAAAGAAAGAGGAGGAAAAGTAGTAGGTCAATATCGACTGGGAGAAAGGAATGAAAGAGGAAGTCGCCTGATAGATTTTACACAGAGCATAATTTAATCATAGGTAACACCTGGTTTGGGAATCAGGAGATAAGGTTGCATACTTTGAAGAGAGCTGGAGACACTGGAAGGTATCGGATTGATTATATAATGGTTAGAGGGAGATTTAGCAACCAGATTTTAAATTGTACGATATTTCCAGGTGCACTCTGAATACAAATAATTGGATATGAATTGCGGATTAAAACTGAAGAAACTCTAAAAAGGTAGGAATTTAAGGAGATGGGACCTGGATAAACTGAAAGAACCAGAGGTTATAGAGGGTTTCAGAGGGAGCATTAGGGAATGACTGACAAGAACACGAGAAAGGAATACAATAGAAGAAGAATGGGTACCTCTGAGAGATGAAACAGTGAAGGCAGCAGACGATCAAATAGGTAAATAGACGAGGGCTATTATAAATCGTTGGGTAACGCGAGAGGTACTGAATTCAATCGAGGAAAGAAGAAAATAGACTGCAAAGCCAAAGAAACTGGTACACCTGCCTAATATCGTGTAGGGACCCCGCGAGCACGCGGAAGTGACGCAGTATGATATGACATGCACTCGAGTAGTGTCTCAAGTAGTGCTGGTGGGAACTGACACCTTGAATCCTTCAGGGCTGTCCATAAATCCGTAAGAGTACGAGAGGGTGGAGCTCCTATCTGAACAGCACGTTGCAGGGCACCTCAGATATGCTCAATTATGTTCATGTCTGGGGAGTTTGGTGGCCAGTGGAAGTGTTTAAACTCAGAGGAGTGTTCCTCTGCCACTCTGTAGCAATTCTGGACTGTCGGGTGTCGCATTGTCCTGCTGGAATCGCCCAAGTAAGTCGCAACGCACAATGGACATGAATGGATGCAAGTGGTCAGACAGGGTGCTTACGTACGTGTCACCTGACAGAGTCGTATCTAGACGTATCAGAGGTCCCATATCACTCCATTTGCACACACCCCATACCATAACAGTCTCCACCAGCTCGAAAAGTCCCCTGCTGACATGCAGGGTCCATAGATTCAAGAGGTTGCCTCCATATCCGTACTCGTCCATCCGCTCGACACTACCTGAAACGAGACTCGTCCGACCAGGCAACATGTTGCCAGTCATCAACAATGCAATGTCGATGTTGACGGTCCCAGGCGAGGCGCAGTCGTCAAGGGTACACGAGTGGGCCTTCGGCTCTGAAAGCCCATATCGATGATGTTTCGTTGAATGGTTCTCTCGCTGAAACTTGCTGATGGCCCAGCATTGCAGTCTGCAGCAATTTGCAGTCACCGAGATGTCGGTGAGTTGATGTTTTATCGGATTGCTAATATTCAGGGTACAGTCGTGAAATGGTCGGACGGGAAAATCCCACTTCATCGCTACCTCGGAGATGATGCGTCCCAGCGCTCGTGCACCACCTATAACACCACGTTCAAATCCACTTAAAGCTTGATAACTTATCGTTCTAGCAGCAGTAACCGATCTAATAACTGCGCCTGACATATATGCGTTGCTGACCGCAGCGCCGTATTCTGCCTGTTTACATATCTCTGTATTTGAATTCACAAGCCTACTCCTGTTTTTTTGTCGCATCAGTGTATAAAAATGAAATAAATGAAGCAGGTGAAAGGGAATACAAACGTCTAAAAGTGAGATGGGCAGGAAGTACAAAATGGCTAAGCAAGAATGGCTAGAGGACAAATGTAAGGATGTGGAACCTTGTATCACTAGGGATAAGATAAATACTGCCTACAGGAAAATTTACATTTGGAGAAAAGAGACCCACATGTTTGAATATCAAAAGCTCAGATGGAAAAGCGGTCCTAAGCAAAGAAGGGAAAGCAGTAAGGTGGATGGCGTACATAGAAGAAGGGAAATGTACTTGTGGGTAATATTATGGAAATGGAAGAGGACGTAGAGCAAGAGGATAAGGCAGATGTGATACTGCGTGAAGAATTTGACACAGCACTGAAAGACATAAGTCCAAACAAGGCCCTGGGAATAGACAACATTCCGTTAGAAATACTGATAGTCTTGGGGGAGTCAGCCATGATAAGCTCTTCCATCTGGTGAACAAGACGTGTGAGACATACGAAATACCATCAGACTTCAAGAACAATATAATAATCCCAATTCCAAAGAAAACAGGTGCTAACATGTGTGAAAATTACCGAACTACCAGTTTAATGAATCACGGCTGCAAAATACTAACACGAATCCTTTACAGAAGAATGGAAAAACTGTTAATAGCCGACATTGGGGAAGATCAGTTTGGTTTCCTGAGAAATGTAGGAACATGCGAGGAAATATTGACCCTACGACTTCTCATAGATGATAGGTCAAGGAAAGGCAAACCTACATTTGTAGGTAGACTTAGAGAAAGTTTTTGACAACGTTGGCTAAAATACTCCCTTGGAATTCTAAAGGTGGCAGTGGTAAAATACAGGGAGCGAAAGGATATGTACAAGAAAGAGCGTATTATGTTGCATCAGAATCGGTTTTTACTGCGTAAAATTTTAGATTATACATTGAAAAGGATTTTTCATCGGAAGCAATCGATTTGAAATAGATCGAATTTTTGCAGTCAACCTTGGATTTAAGAAAGGAGAGACGATTTCAATAGAATTAAATAAAAATACAATATGTGAAGACTCTGAAATTAATGCTACAGAATAACAGTGATGATCGAAAACTAATTAAATGGCACTTACGTGGCGCGGGTTGCCTTGCATCTTTTATGGGGGTAACTATTCACAATGTTATTATTTAAATCTCTGATGTTTCAGTGTTTCAGCATGTTGCCTTTACCAACATTAAGATTTTTTCTAAAGGTTCCCTGGTTTTAAATATGGTCTTCTAAAAGTTGTTAAGCTTTTTAAATTCTTTAGAAATTACTCAGCAGCCTAGTTTTTGCATTGGGTAGTTGTCTATGAGCTGTAGTAGCGGAATTGGATTCGTAAGACCGTAGAAAACACTGTGCAAGCTCTGCACCGTTGTACGACTGCACGGTGGTTGTCGGAGTAACTGATTCGCACATGCCGGGTAGCAGGAAGGCCAGGAAACAACAGTATTAGGTGGGAATAAAACCTGAAGAGGTAATGCATTCGGTGGTGTATCAAACCTTTCTGTAAGTTATTTACCGTTTTCACAGTTAAAGTTTACTTTTGTGCAACTAATTTATAAACTCCCTGTGCAGAAAAACTGGCCTGAAAGGGAGAAAATGGCCTAAAAGGGAGAAACTAGTGGTATACCAATAAAATAAATAAAGCGAAGTGAGAAACTGCCGCTTTCTCTCTACACATGCGGTCTCTTCCTAACAGAAGGATAATAGCGTTGCACGTGTATGCAAAGGTGCCGCGAGCGTAATCTTGACTCGAACGATCAACTGCTGAGTCATATTTTCTCAAAATAATGGTATTCAGTGGTTGGGTATGCACCGACCTGTAATGTCATCACTACCTGCTAGGACTAAAGCGCTTAATCCATTAGCGAATGAGGTTGTGTTTACAAACAGAGGCGCTGGCGGTCCGTCACTCGGTTTCACTCGATCACCTATAAAGGCTGTCATCTGTAGTCAGGCGTATATCAATCGGCGGAAACGTTTACACTCCTACTACAGCCTCGAAACCCATACCATCCAAGCACAGGACACATTTTTTTGCTGTTTTATCCTGCAAGGCGCCGCTGAGAAAATGAGTGTGAATGACATGCACCTGTCCAAAAGGAAATCTGCCACCGACCTCCATGGTTCGTTCTGGCCCTTGCCTACAATTTGGAAGCTCACTGGTTTGGCACCACTGAACAGCGATTCGGGTCAGAGATTCCTTTCCGGAAAGCGCCGATGTGCTTGGGCAAAGAACTTGCTGAGCCCATCAGCGTTCTGGTTTATAGCAAGTGTAGCTATGTCGGCGCTTCTGTCGTCCACGCGCCTCGGAATGTATTCTCGTCTGTCTGAGCCGGCACCTCTGACGTACCTTGCAGTGGAAGTGATTGGAAGAGCCAAGATACTGCTGAGTCTGGGGAAGTGCACCGCCACTGGAATGCGCGACCTCAAGTCTTTCTACCGAGCCCTGAGGTTCGCCGATTCGCAGCTGTCGTGCAGAGACGGAAAGAGGTCACGGAAGGCGGTGGGCGCGTGCATCTTGGCCGCACAATGCGCTGTCGTGACCGCCTTGTTCTTGACCACGTACACCAACTTTGGCTACTTTTGCTTCGCCCACCTGGTGTTCCTGTTTATCGACTCGACGGTGACGCTGCAGTTCGTCGTGCTGGTCCTGGAGTTGAGGACGAGGCTGTGCAGCCTCAACGCCCGCATCCGCGAGGCTGTGGGCACGCCCGGCGGCGCGGACCTCGACCGGCTGCTGCGGTTCGAGACGCCGGCGACGCCAGCGCCGGCGGGCGTGCTGCGGCGGCTGCTGGAAGCGCAGGTGTGTCTGGCGCGGGCCGGCGAGCTGCTGCAGGGGCACGCGGGCCTGCCGCTGGCCCTCGACGTCGCCTACAGCGTCGTCGGCACTACCTGCAGCGCCTACGAGGTGCTCATGATGCTGCTGCGCCCCAGCTGGATCCTCCAGTTCTCCTTCAGCAGGTAGGCGAAAAATTTCTCGACTATCGGTGTATCGAATTTTCAATCACTAGTCCTAATAATATCGTTGCTTGCGATATGTCAGAGATAACATATTGAAGCTGCCATTATTTTGAAGCTTTGTTCACAAGAAGGTGCTTTTAGATTTTCTGGCCTGTTTACGACTTCACAACCTTATCTGGTAGGCATGTGCAAAATATACTGTATAACAAAAGATTTTAAATATGGCTGGAACAGCAACTGTTGAAATTCTTCACGATAAAGGATGACAGCCAAAACAGTTGGAGGATAAAAATTTATTAAAATTCTTGACCGAGGTTTTCACACTCTTGTCTTGATAGTTCATAGGCAAAGTACTGGTGCTAAACTGTTCGCATTGACCCGGTGCCTATAGTCATGTTGTACAAATGGAGATGATGTCTTAATTATTGACGACGCCTTTGGCACAATTGTTTTTTTAATCTCCATTGCATGATGTAATTTTAGTAAGTAACTGAAAGATTTCGTGCCTGTGTTACTTTGGTAATTTCACTGTTACTTAAGCTTTACTGTTTCTCATTTCCGATGCTAAGGTTTTGCCAATGAAAGTGTCTTCCTGTTCAGGATTTTTACTTCTGATGAAGGTATATTTATATATACCGAAACCTCGGTCACGAATTTTAATAAATTTTTATCCTGCAACTGTTTTGGCTGTCATCCTTTATCGTGAAGTATAACAAAAGCGTAAAATTTTCTGAAGGGTTGGTTGGTTAATTTGCAGCGAGGGTACCAAACAGTGAGGTCATTGGCCTCATCGGATAAGGTGAAGATCGGGAAGGAAGTCAGTCGTGCACTTTCAAAGGAACCATCCTGGCATTTGCCTGAAGCGATTTAGGGAAATCATGGAAAACCTAAATCAGGGTCACCATTCGCGCGTTTGAACCGTTGTCCTCCCAAATGTGGTTCTATTGTGTTAACCACTGCGCCATCTCGCTCCGTTTTCCTGAAAGGAAAGGAAAGGAAATATACATAGGAGGATGTACACTGCCCGACAAAAATCAAGCACCCAGAAGACATGGTCGGTTGTCAAAATAGCTTCATGCATGCAAAACACCACAGAGGGGGCTGGGGTTGTTAATGATTAGAGTTGCAACTCTCTGTGATAGAAGAGGTGGGCTACAGAGTAGTGCAGCAACCGCCATAATAGGAAAGATGGACAGGGGCAGAAAGGATTAGTGAACAAGTTATCATAGTGAACAGAATACTTATTTAACTCGTATTTGTTCAAAGTGTATGGAGAATCATTAGAAATATTGCGGGAAGGAATGAAGTCCAGCTTATGCAACAGTAACAAGTACGAGACTCTTTGAACTACAGCACAAATGATGGTCCTGGAGCTGCAACTAGGTGGCATCTGTGTAATGTCACGTAGCAAACTGGACCCGAGTGTGCCTGCTGGCCATCCTATGTCATGGGAAAAGAAGGTGCTCGTGGTATGGATCTGCTGGAAGGGTTGCTCACTGGGCATGCACCATTGGGTCTGCTGGGTCCTGCATGATCGTTATTCACATCTGATAACTTTGAGACGCTGATGGGCTGCTATCAATATCTGATACCACAATTATCAGGGTGTTATGCAAAGGGCGTGAACAGTGTCAGATATTGAGTCATCATTCCGAAGGATGTAGAGATGTCGCATAACCCTGTGAGACACCGTTATTAAAACCTGGTAACGTTCAACGGTCCTCATTGTAGATCTCCATTTGGCCATCTGGTGCAGTTGTGTAGTATCCAGGTTTGTGGAGCATTCCCATGTGACGCTGGTCAAATGTTCGACAGCATCGGAACGTGAGGCCTCGCACACTCCTCGTCCACTTTCTGGTTGAACATGATTGACCAGGGAAGATTGTTGTAGTGTGCATCAAGGACAGCCTATCCCCTTCACATCCATGCCTGCCGTCCAAGAATAAGTAAAGGACTCATTGTAGCATTCTGTGTCATTTTCCATAATCGGTGGGAGACTAGCGAGAACAGGAATAGGTAATTATTATCCCATACACCATCGTTAAACAAACGGCTGCTCCGGCCGGAGTGGCCGTGCGGTTCTGGGTGCTACAGTCTGGAGCCGACCGACCGCTACGGTCGCAGGTTCGAATCCTGCTTCGGGCATGGATGTGTGTGATGTCCTTAGGTTAGTTAGGTTTAATTAGTTCTAAGTTCTACGCGACTGATGACCTCAGAAGTTAAGTCGCATAGTGGTCAGAGCCAGCCAAACGGCTGCTTTTGGAGCGGTGCAATTACGGCGAAGCATGGACTATTAATGAATGGCATCGCAATTTTCTTGTAATGATTCACGGTTCTGCACTACCCCAGATGACCATTGTTGCCTAGTACAGTGGTGATAGATGTTCCACTCTTCTAATGTTTAGGAGGGTCACATTGATGCTACTCCTATAGTATTGGGGTGAAGAATAATCAAGTATGATTTCAAGTCATGTTTGGTAGTGACTGAAGCAACTTTGATGACACCATGGTATCTGTTGGGCACCCTGCGACCTCATGTGTGACCTCTCATTCGAATGTATAAAGGTGTCATTCAACATGACGATACTCGTCCACATGTGGCACTTGTTTCTATGAACTGATGCTTGATTGTGAGGTCCTCCATCTTCCTCCCTGATGGAACACGCGTGGCACCAGGCTTGGACATAGACTCTGTCCCATTGCTGGTACCCAGTCTACCACAGGCCATTTACAACACCTGTGTGCGAGCTCATCTCAGAAGAGGCTGCAACAGTTATGAAATCCCTCCCAAGTGCATACGACCAGGCCACGCAACCAACATCATAGTCGCAAGTGGGCTTGTACTACCAAGTTGTTTGTAAATTGGATTCGTTTTTGTCAAGACTTGAATAACATCACATAATATGTCAACCCTTAAAGTTCCATTTCGCTTTGTCCTTCCCTCCTGTATGCTTTACTTCTTTTCAGGGAGGCTGTATTACAGTACATTAATGGAAACTAACAATAACATAACCCCTTTTTGGGAACCAAAATGTAGTAAATTTACTAAAGAATAGGGATACAGATGGCGCCACACAGGGCGGAAAAACACATTAAAAATTCAAATTAATGATAAAGCAAGAAAACCGTTAGGTTTTTTATTATAAGTTTCCAGAAATTATTTTCCTTTTAGACTCATTAGGTTTTTGATTGGTTTGACGTGACCCTCCACGAATTGTCCACACCCCTTCGTCTCAGAGGAGCACTTGCTCCCTGCGTCCTCAATAATTTGTTGGACGTAATCCAATGTCTGTCTTCGCCTACAACTTTTATCCTCTGTAGCTCCCCCTAGTACGATGCAAGTTATTTCCTGATGTCTTAACACGTGTCCTGTTTTCCGGTCGTTTCTCCATGTCAGTGTTTTCCACACATTCATTTCCTCGCCGATTCTACGGACACAATCCTCATTTGTTATGAGTCCATCTAACTCTCAAGATATTTTAATAGGATTACATCTCAAACGTTCCAGTTATTTCCTCTTACAATTTCCCCGTACCCCATGATTCAGTTCCATATATGCTGTTCTCCAGACGTACGCTCTCAGATATTTCTTCCTCAAACTGTGCTCGATAATAGCAGACTTCTCATGGCCATCAATGCCCTCCTTACCTGTACTAGTCTGCTTTTTATGTCCTCTTTGATTGATTCGTCATTATATTTCGATTCCAAGCTAGCAGATGTACTTAATTTCGTCTACTTCGGTGTCCCCAATGTCGATGTTGGCTGCTAATCTCATTTGTGTTACTCCTCATTACTTTTATCTTCCTTTAGTTTACTCTCAGTTCATAGTCTGTACTTATTAGACTATTGATTTCATTCACCACGTCCTGCACTTCTTTTGTACTTTTAGTGAGGACAGAAATGTCATCATGAAACCATTGATATCCTTTCACCTCGAACTTCTATATCACATATAAACCTTTCCTTTATTTTCGTCATTGCTTCTTCCATGTATAAATTGTACTGGAGGGTAAAAAGCTGTTTCTGTGTTACGCCCGTTTTAATATGAGTACTTCTGTCCTGGTCTTCCATTTTTGCTTTCAGCCTTGGTTCGTATGCATGTTGTACATTGTTCGTTTCTTCTTGTAGCTTGCTTTACTTTTCTGACGACTACGAACATCTTACATCATTTCACATCGTCAAACGCCTTCCTTAGATTGAGAAATCCTCTGAAAATGTCTTCATTTTCCTTGTCTCCTTCATCAACTGCTACGTCACAAGTGCGTCTCTGGCACCCATTACCTGCAGGCCCGTCCCACTGGTGGCCAGAAAAGGGCCCTGGCTTTCCCAACAGGCAGGTGGAAAGAGAATGTACTTCTACTCGGTAGCAGAGTGGATGTTAATTTTTGAAACTTTTTGCTGCATTAAAACCGTGCTCTGAACCGCGACTCGAACCTGGGGCCCGGATTGGAGTCTCTGTTGAATGCACACTTTTAATCTGATTGAAGATTCAGCTAAAAGAATGACCCTATAACTACGCCGGGCATTTTACGCCCAAAAATAAACCAAAAACTGACAGTAATAGGTGGTGTATAGAAATGAAAAATAATAAGGTCGGGGACAAACTAGAGCAGGTGACTGTTAATAAGAAACGAAACAGAAAAGTTGATATAAAAATGTGATGAGAAACTGTCATTGAGTCAGTAATAAAGCTACTAGTAATGGTACATTATAGCACATATATACAATGTGATATTAATTTCTTTCAAGTTATGGACGATGTTCAAGTGGTCGCATAGGGATGCAGTGAAGGACTGCCTGATACTTCAAACGGCTCCAAAAGTAAAAAAAAATTAAGATGTGTTAACTCCGGCAGTTGAGATGGTTAGATGTATGGGCCTGTCCGTCATGTTCATCTCCTGGGGAAGGCCATGTTGAGATGTACACCAGCAATGATACGGAGGTAGACAGTTGTATTACCTATTGTGTTTGCCAAATGCATATAACCTGTCAAAGTGCTCTGCCGTGACTCTTCGTAAGCGTCCCCGTTAAGATGTTGCAAAATAAATAGTCCAAACGGATGTTCACAACTAACCACTGCACAAACAGTGATACCAGACCGTTGCTGATCGGATGATTCATCCATTCCCATGAGGATTTTCTGTAATACAGAGGTGACGATTGTGTAGCTTTACAGTGCTGTCGGCCTGCATGAAAACCATCTCGGTTTACTTCTCAAATCAAGAATCGAAAGTTATTCTTCGACATGGCTGAAGTCACAGAACCTGAAATAAAGAGATGTTTTCATTGTCATCTACTTCGGCAAATATGTATTAATTACATAATAATGTAATACCGCCCAATGTCAATGTTATTATAATATGACTGAAATTAAAATGTTATAAAACTTTTAATCGCGTTTGCTGGTGGCAAAACTTCTGAAATGGTAAAATGGTGCTTGGAAAATTTTTACTTGATTAAAAATTAATTTGCACTCCGCCATCCAGCATGAGATTCCCATCAGACCGACGAGAGGGTTGACCGTCATCATTATTTAAAGACCCGTGACTGGTCTCAAAATTACGCAGTTCGCGTGATTACATTTCTCGAATACTGATAGAAAAGATCGGTACATGAGATTTCAGGTGCGCTGAAACAAAAGTTTGATAAAGTAACTGCCGATTGAACAGTAAGTAGTAGCGTTCGACTGTGACCACCTTCGCTGCAGCCTGAAATAGTTCTAAAATGCAACATAATAAATTAAGATGTGGCATTAATGGAGGAGGGAAGTCGATTACTTTATTCAAACGCGGCTGTTATCTGTTAAAGTAACGTAATTATTTAACCAAAAGTTACAGGTACGAAAGCGGCACTTACGTTTTATGAGACAGCAACCCATAACAAACGAGAGAGAGACAGAAAGAGAAGGAGTGCGTCTCCTCATAAAATGAAGGCTTTCACGACCGAGTGGTACTGTGTTGATAATTCTTCCGGGTTATATGGCCGTGGTCCATGGAATTCTTCTATTACTAACGTTTCGTCCAATACTAGGTTGGACATCTTCAGAGGTATGGCTGGTCCCGCTGAGTCCTGCCGACTGTCGAGTCGGGCGTCAGAGAGCGGCCTGAATACCGAGGAAAGTGGGCGTGGTCTAGCTTGCACATAGTAGCAGAGAGAAAACTAGTCAAAGATAAAATGTAACTATCGATAATAGTCCGTCAAGATAAAAATCACTTATCGATTCTGTAACGCCACTGTCCATATCTCGCTTAATTTCAAGGCCTCTTCTTTTCTATTAAAATTATCTTCATGTTTATAAATTTCAATAGCCTCCCTATACAGTCGTGGATAATAGTTCGTGGTAGCACTTCAAACTGTAGTTTCAGAAAACTTAACTACATGGTCACCTGACTGAAGTGCAACGGCAAAACAGATAAATCGGCCGTTGCGGAACATGCACTTCAGTCAGGTGACCATGCAGTTAAGTTTTCTGAAACTACAGTTTGAAGTGCTACCACGACCTATTATCCACGACTGCGTAGTTTTAGAAAAATTATGTAATTTAGCCAAGAGAAAGAGCTTTACAAACTGAGCAAGTCAATAACGTGCTGGTCCAACACCGCCCTAATGCAAGTAGTTTTTCGGCTTGGCATTGATTGGTATAGTTGTTGGACGTCCTCTTGAGGAATATCGTGTCAAATTATATCCAATTGGAGCATCAGATCGTCAAAATCCCGAGCTGGTTGCAAGAGTGTGTCCATAATACTTCAGACTTTCTCAATTTGGCAGATATCAGGCGATCCTGATCGCCAAGGCAGGGTTTGTCAAGCACGAAGACAAGCGGTGGAAACTCTCACCGTGATGAGCCCAGAGCGGCTTGCCATGAAGGGCAACAAAATGGGGCGCAGAATGTCGTCGGCATACGGCTGCACTGTAAGGGTGCCGCAGATGACAACCAAAGGGGTCCTCCTACGAAAAGAAATGGCACCCCAGACCATCACTCCTGGTCGCTGGCCGCATGGCGGGCAACAGACAGCCTGCTATGCTACTGCTGTCCATGGCGTCTCCAGACACGTCGTCAGGGTTCATGTCGCAGCGGGGTTCATCACTGAATACCATTTTAGACCAGTTAGCGACATTCGACGACGAAAACGTTTCGGGAGACGCACAAGATAGCGGTAGGATACCAACGAGTTTAATTCTGCTCTGAACTATACCATCTACATTCTGTGTTTTAAGAGACTTAGGCCATCAGTGCGTTGTGTGGACATAGGCAATATTGTCACTCGTCGGACCGGGCTACATGCCTCTGTCACCTATTGTCCAGTGTTTTTAGTGTTTAGCGCATTGAAGACGGACTAGTTTATCTGTTGCTGTGATAAATGGCATTTGTTGAGGTAGCCAATGTGTGTTGCAAGCAGTTCCTTTCGCAGTATGCGCAATAACCGTTCCTTCTAGACACATTGACCAGTTCGCTTTGATATTCCAACACTGTCTGGACACTGGTACGTTCAAACACTACAGACACGTTGTGCACATCGTGTCGCATCCCACCTTAACGTGTTGGCTGCGTACAACCTGAGAGCACATGGACATCACTTCACTGGAATGACTTATGTCAGTGTTGGAGGATCAGGTGTCTGCTTGCTACCTGTTTGACACCATATAGAGGGACGCATGAGTATGGGGACATACCATCTGACTTTCGGATAAATATCATCCACGCAATTCCGAAGGCTGCAAGAGCTGACAAGTGTGGGCAATATCACACAGCCAGATTAACAGCTCATGCATCCGAGTTGCTAACAACAATAATATACACAAGAATGGAAGGGAAAACTGAGTATGTGTTACGTGACGACTAGTATGGTTTTAGGAAAGGAAAAGGCACCACAGAGTCAATTCTGACGTTGAAGTTGATAATGGATGCAACAATAAAAAAGAAGAAGAAAAACAAATTGATACGAAATTAATCATGTAAATTAATTAAATTAATCAATTAATTATACCCACCCCCTGATGGCATCATGGGCTTATCCCGGTCGGCGCATGGGCCCGTTCTCAAACCGCCATTCAGGAAACCACTGCCCCTCACCCCTGCCCTTCCCACCCCTCCGATATGAACACACCTTTTCCATTTCACGAGCTTTCTAATCGGGATTCCGGTGCACTTTGCGTTGACACCCACCCCATCTTTCCTCCCGCCGAGAATCACTGTACCACTTTTGATATCAAATTAACTGACTAATTCAGGCTCGTCCAAACTGTGCCCCTGTGGCGCTAGCGCCCGCGATTCGTATGTTGTTGCAGTTTCCGAGCCGTGTCGCTTAGCTAGACGCGCGGCCTGCCGCCGCGCTCGCTATGCCTCTGTAACATGCGCTTCGCACGGGACCGCCGCGCCACCAGCGGTCAAAGCGATACCAGATTAATCATGTAAGGCCATTAGTCAAGAGACATAAGGCTACAGTGGATCGAAATGGATGGTCAACAGGTGCAGAGAAAAAGAAAAAGGGGGGGAGGAGCGGCGCGTCCGCACTATTTAAACCCAAGTGGGAAATTAATTTCTTTTGTACTGCTGTCGGAAGTCGTGCCAAATGTTCACATCACCGGAAGGTCATGTATTGAAAAAAGTACTCGACTGAACGGCACTTTAATACCTGTCACAAAGATCAGTTCGAAAATTTGTCGCAAGAGGAACGCCAGTAATGGCTTCAACAACTGAAAGAAAATTTCAAGCAGCATTACAGTGAAGTAAGTGTCTGCTATCGTAATACTCTTTATTATTTATAAAGGTGGTAAATAAAACTATATTTTATAATCTGATATGTCACTTACCAGTGTGCCAGTTATCAGATTGTCAGCAACAAGGAAAATTTCTTTACAGTTAATATTTGTATTTGTGTTGCATTAAATCGAGTTGCACAGGCATTGTAAGATGGCAAGAACAATGCCCCGTACATGAAGTCATTAAAGATCACCAAACTCACGTTGAGCGAACAGTAGGGCTGAACAAGACTGACTGACAAGGCACAATGCATCTTGTAGAGGGTATAGTATGGACATATTGGAATAATTAATGTTGGGTGATGGTTTTAAAGTAATTCACATAACATGAAAACTTTGTGGAAACACGTCGATTTACTGGAGGCTAGTTTATCCCAGGGAAGTATTCAGAGTTGACTGTGGCCGGGTGGCAGCTGGGGAGCGGCGAAGGGAAGTGACAATAGGCAGCTTAGGACGGCTCAGACTCTGAGAAATCGGTAATGGGGGGGGGGGCGGCCTCCAGCTGCCTTAAGATGAGTGACAGTGAGGGGGTGGTTGACCCCATGCTGGTGTACTGGGATGCAGACGGAGAACTTGCACACCTGTTGATAAATGTCCGCCGTCCCGTTTTCAGTGAAACGTGCGAGAAAGCCGCCCAAACCTATGGTGGAGCAATCAACAGAGGCCGAAATATGCGTGTTCGTGACTATAGCAACTTCATGCTGAATTCACGGTCCGCAGAGTCTGAAGTAAATTAGGTGAAGAGCGACAGAATGAAATACGCTGGCTTCCGATGGGAACGTAGGACTGAGGAATTGGAAGTTGTGGTTTCGGCAGACTTGCCAACACTACGCACACTGAATGAAAGAGGCGGCCAAGATGCACGCGCTAACTCCCGCAGGCGGGCGTTAGGTCTGAAACAGGATACGTAATGAATGCTATAAAGAAAAGTACGTAGCTGCTGGAATACTTAACTTTAATCCATCATTTATATACAGCGTTCTTGATGATACAAGTGAGACTCTCTCTAGATAAATGCAATGTAATGCTAATGGCGCCTTGCTAGGTCGTAGCCATTGACTTAGCTGAAGGCTATGCTAACTAGCTGCTCGGCTAATGAGCGATGCTTCGTCAGTGTAGTCGCTAGCAATGTCGTCCGTACAACTGGGGCGAGTGCTAGCCCGTATCTCGAGACCTGCCTTGTGGTGGCGCTCGGTCTGTGATCACTGACAGTGGCGACACGCGGGTCCGACATGTACTAATGGACCGCGGCCGGTTTAAAGCTACCACCTAGCAAGTGTGGTGTCTGGCGGTGACACCACAGAAGTATTCTCCTGGGAGTCAGAATTTCGGAAAAATTGGTGTTTTATACAGATGCTAACCTTGATGGGTGGTCTGGGAGGAGCTAAATAGCAGAAGTTGAGAGGAAGGGAAATTTTGTGAGAATTTGTTCACTTCCCAGAGCAGGCATTGGTCGGCACTGGGAAGCGACGCATAATTAACGCGACTTGCGCTGCTAATTGGCGTAAGTGATTTTGATGGAGGGGAAACCGAGGTGAAGAGTGGACTGGGAGAAGTCTCGGTAGAAGTCTTCCGTTCCCAGCTTGCCTAGAGTGCGGACGTGGCGCTCTTTAGTCAGCTTGCCTGAGAGAGAGTGAGCATCTCTGCAGTTTAGGACTTAGCAAATGGAACGATTGAGCTTGGAGATAGAAAGTTTTCGTTCAGCTATGTACTGAGCAAGGTAGCTAGGAGTGAATAGACGAGCGCAGCCTTGCAGCACCACGAGGACGGCCGACGTCCACATAAAGACGACGCCCCACCACGCTGAATTCGGTGATACACCGCACGCTCCGGCTTAAGTTAGGCCACTGACTAACTTGTTGGATCACGCCGACAAAGTTTCCACGAGGTTTTCATGGGCCGTGTATTTTAGAATTCGTCTCACACTTAACATTATGCCTGGGTCAGTCGATAGGAATTAATTTTGATTTACCGCGTTTTACTCCACGTAAACGCAATTTATTCCCCCAGCCTGTTAGGAGAGTCATGTAATGTGATGATTGAAGGTCGTGCGTTAAAATAAATTTGTGCTAATCGACTGCATCTGTTTTCAATCAAGTAGTTGAAATCCCAAGTCATATTCTTAATTAATTTAATGTCCAACATTTGCATCTGGCGTTCAATAGCTGAATATAACATCAATGTGCACCCCTTTTTAATTAAAAGGGATCAATTCTGAATCAATTAATGTCAGCACTGCCATTGCAGTTCAATCAGGAGTCACAGGGCCTTATTACTTTCTTTGCAGTATCCGATATTGCAACAGTTTTGTACTCTCTGTTGATCTGTTAGTCAATTAGCTGGTGTGAAAACACGCCAAAACCAGACAAGTGATGGGTGGGGTGTTACAACGTAACAAAAAGTTTCAGGTGAGTTATTGTTTGCCACTTTCTGAAAAGCCGTCAAAAACACTCTGTCAGGTAGCAAAGTGTCATTAAGAGTCATTCTTTGTTTTTGTGAATTTGTATTTTGATAAATGGGAAAACATATGTTGTATTTTGATCTATGTTTTCAATTAATTAAAACGCAAATATTCCAATAGACAAAAATTTATTTTGCGACCATATTTCGCTGTCCTTGCTAGCGTCTATGAGCGCTTTTCAGAGGAACTGGGGGGAAAACGCAACTAAAACCAATATTTTTTGTTTTTTATTTTTTTATTTGCGTTTCAACGAATTGTTAAAACGATAAAAGTGTTTAAAAACGGGATTGTGCAAAATTAATTGTAAGAGCTTTTTTACTGTGGTTGGAGAAGGAAACAGGTGGGCAAAGCTTACGCGCAAGTTACAAACGCACGCTGAGAATTCCGAAAGCAGGGAAATCCTTTGCAGCTGGGACTCTCATCAAGGATTGCCTGGTTGAGTCGGCGCCTTGTATTTGTCCAGCAGAACTCACGGAAAAATTTGAATAAAATCGCTCTTTGCCTCAAAGTGTTGCTCACCGAATCGAAGATAAGGCCTCAGATATGGAGCAGCGATTAATGGAGAGAGTGCCAAACTTCGTTTCATTTTCTGTCGCTTTTGACGAGTCCACGGACGTAGCGCACATACCTCAGCTCGTCATATTCATTCGGTGTGTCAACGACAATACGCCTGCCACCGAAGAATTTCTCGACGTCATACAATTAAAAGACGCAACCACGGATTTGGATATTTTTCTAGCCGTGGAAAACGTGTTCGAGTCAATGGGTTTAAAATTGGAACGCCTAACGAATATAGCCCCTGCCCTACGAGTTATACGCACTAGATTCCTGGGTTACGCCACGTCAAAAATGACTGAAGTCGGCTGTTTCTTATTCGCGGCAGTCCAATGTCTGATACACCAGCATGCACTTTGTGCGAACATCGTCAACATAAAAAATGTTATGGACACAGTTGTTCGAACTGTCAATTATCTTCTCTCGCAGGGACTCACACATCGCCAATTTAAAAAATTTCTAGCTGATATCGGAGCGGAATAGCCGGACATCCCCTACCACGCCGAAGTAAGATGGGTGAACAGAGGGAAGGTGCTTCGTCGGTTTTTCTCCTTCAGGGACGAAATCAATACCTTTTTGGAAATGAAAGGACGTCCAGAAGAATTACTTTTTGATCCTAAGTTGGTGGCGATTAGGATTTTTTGAGTGACCTAACTGGTCATTTAAATACTTTGAACATTTAACTTCAAGGCGAAAATCAATCTGTTGTTGACTTAGTGCAGACGATTAAAGCATTTAAAAAAAAATTATTTTGTGGGAAGAACAGTTGCACGAGGAGAATTGTGGACACTTTCCTGCATTAGACTGCGTTAAAGACGCTGTGGATTTTTCAGATTACGTTCCAATCATTTGGGAATTACAAGAAGAGTTTGAAAACAGATTTTTGGAGATAAGTGAGCTTCAGCTGGTCAGAGATATAATTGTTCGCCCGTCTTCCTTTCAGGCAGAGGACATCTCACAAGTGTTTCAACTAGAGCTGACTGACTTGGAGTGAGATCTCCGCCTGAAGGTCCGCTTTCTTACACGTAAAGCTTTGGATGACTTTTACAGCTATTTTCCACGAGCGACGTATCCTGTTTTGCAGAAGCACGCGGCCAAAGATCTCTCATGTTTGGTTCCATGTATATTTGTAAGAGCTTTTTCTCCCTCTTAAAGCTTGCTAAAACTGAAAACCGTTCACTACTTAGTGATAAGAGTTTGACTAATTCTTTGAGGTTAACAATCTCCTGGAATATTGTACCAAACCTAGACAAAATCATTTCGTCGAAAAAGAAAAACGTGTAAAATGTTAGCTGCCTTCTTTAACAATGTTGTCTGTAAAGATTAAAGGTCTTTATAAGCTTAATTCTATTTTTAATAAGTTTTCCAATCTGGTCAATTAAAATTATTGCGTACAAAACAGCAAACTAAGGATCCGATGTCTAAACTCTGAAAAGGGATACAAAAAGCTGTAGCACGAAGTACAACAAAAAATATTTACTTGTAACGGCTGACAATAAGGATGAGACTCTACAGGGTGGTCCATTGATCGTGACCGAGCCAAATATCTCACGAAATAAGCGTCAAACGAAAAAACTACAAGGAACGAAACTTGTCTAGCTTGAAGGGGGAAACCAGATGGCGCTATGGTTGGCCCGCTAGATGGCGCTGCCATAGGTCAAACGGATATCAACTGCGTTTTTTAAAATAGGAACCCCCATTTTCATTACATATTCATGTAGTACGTAAATAAATACGAATGTTTTAGTTGGACCCCTTTTTTCACTTTGTGATAGATGGCGCTGTAATAGTCACAAACATATGGCTCACAATTTTAGACGGACAGTTGGTAAAAGGTAGGTTTTTTAAATTAAAATACAGGTACGTTTGAACATTTTATTTCGCTTGTTCCAATGAGATACATTGTGAACTTACCATTTCTGAGAACGCATGCTGTTACAGCGTGATTACCTGTAAATACCACATTAATGTAATAAATGCTCAAAATGATGTCCGTCAACCTCAATGCATTTGGCAATACGTGTAACGACATTCCTCTCAACAGCGAGTAGTTCGCCTTCTGTAATGTTCGCACATGCATTGACAATGCGCTGACGCATGTTGTCAGGCGTTGTCGGTTGATCACGATTGCAAATATCCTTCAACTTTCCCCACAGAAAGAAATCCGGGGACGTCAGATCCGGTGAACGTGCGGGTCATGGTATGGTGCTTCGACGACCTATCCACCTATCATGAAATATGCTATTCAATATCGGTTCAACCGCACGCGAGGTATGTGCCGGACATCCATCATGTTGGAAGCACGTCGCCATTCTGTCATGCAGTGAAACATCTTGTAGTAAGATCGGTAGACATTACGTAGGAAATCAGCATACATTGCACCATTTAGATTGCCATCGATAAAATGGGGGCCAATTATCCTACCTCCCATTATGCAGCACCATACATTAACCCGCCAAGGTCGCCGATGTTCCACTTGTCGCAGCCATCGTGGATTTTCCGTTGCCCAATATTGCATATTATGCCGGTTTACGATACCGCTGCTGGTGAATGACGCTTCGTCACTAAATAGAACGCGTGCAAAAAATCTATCATCGTCCCGTAATTTCTCTTGTGCCCGGTAGCAGAACTGTACACGACGATCAAAGTCGTCGCCATGCAATTCCTGGTGCATAGAAATATGGTACGAGTCCAGTCGATGTTGATGTAGCATTCTCAACACCGACGTTTTTGTGATTCCAGATTCTTGCGCAATTTGTCTGCTGCTGATGTGCGGATTAGCCGCGGCAGCAGCTAAAACACCTACTTGGGCATCATCATTTGTTGCAGGTCGTGGTTGACGTTTCACATGTGGCTGAACACTTCCTGTTTCCTTAAATAACGTAACTATCCGGCGAACGGTCCGGACTCTTGGATGATGTCCAGGATACCGAACAGCATACATAGGACACGACCGTTGGGCCATACATCAACACGATACCGACCTTTTCCGCAATTGGTAAACGGTCCATTTTAACACGGGTAATGTATCACGAAGCAAATACCGTCCGCACTGTCGGAATGTTACGTGATACCACGTACTTATACGTTTGTGACTATTACAGCGCCATCTATCACAAAGCGAAAAAAGTGGTACAACTAAAACATTCATATTTCTTTACGTGCTACACGAATCTGTAATAAAAATGGGGATTCCTATTTTTAAAAAAAACGCAATTAGTATCCGTTTGACCTATGGCAGCGCCATCTAGCGGGCCAACGATAGCGCCATCTGGTTTCCCCCTTCAAGCTAGACGAGTTTCGTTCTTTGTAGTTTTTTCGTTTAATGCTTATTTCGTATTTGGCCCTGTTACTATCAGTGGACCACCCTGTATATCCCTTAAGTAAAATTATTTCTAAAATAGAATAATTATGACACTATTTCATTTAAGAAATTGATGTATCTTTCAGAAGACACCTACTGTACATATGACGAGGGTGCATGCGCAATGCTGCGCGGTCTGGGGCGTCTTTCACGGCCCGTGCGGCTCCCACCGTCCTAGGTTCGAGTTCTCCCTCGGGCATGGGCGTCTGTGTTGTCCTTTTCCCAAATTTTGTGCATGTGCCGGCCGGTGTGGCCGAGCGGCTATAGGCGCTTCAGTCTGGAACCGCGCAACCGTTGCGGTCGCAGGTTCGATTCCTGCCTCGGGCGTGGATGTTTGTGACGTCCTTAGGTTAGTTAAGTTTAAGTAGTTCTAAGTTGTAGGGGACTGATGACCTCAGATGTTAAGTCCCATAGTGCTCTGAGCCATTTGAACAATTTGTGCATGTGCAATACTAATAGAATCAACCAGTTGGTCATAAAACTACTAAGTTGTTCTTCGATTCTTGTTTTGGATGTTGTTTTCCAAAGCTTTGCGTAGTAATTCTGCCACATGAAAGCTGTTACCCAAACAGTAAATGGTTTGCTCGTTTTACCGCTCATGGACCTCTTTTAGAGAGCTGCTCTTCCTCTGTTATTTTGTTTACGTTGGATCTGACCGCGGGACAGCCCAGCGCAGAGCAGTGCTGTGCGGTCTCGCTCTCTCCGCAGCTCTCTCTCTCGCTCCAGTGCCCACACTAGCGACGCATGGTCGCATGCGCCCGCCGGGCGCAACTCGTGGATGAGCGTGGACTACTTCATTAAAATGATCGAAAAAAATTTTGGTGGACTATAGTTCAATTGAGGTAACTCCCCTTAATCTATTGCACCACTTTCGGTAGTCTGTCGTTGAACATAGCTGCTCTAGATGAGGCCTGCGTTATTGGAACAGTCTCCCCTCTGACTCTCAAGTAGACTAACTAATCTATTAAATCAATATCCTTTTGTGTGGGATAGTGTGCTTGGCAGATAGTATCTCCCTTCTTCGAATATTGACTGATTGATGGGAAATCAATTGCAGTGTGGCGAATATTGTTTATGTCAACAGTTTATGGGATACAGTGTGTGGAATATTCCATCGCGTAACGGTCATGAAACCGTCACCACATGGACAGCGGACACTTTCTTCCAGAAAAGAGCACTCGTGCTGCAGCATAAAACCTTGTAGTAGCCGCATCGCCAGTGGGACCATAAGGCCTGTGCGAGCTTCGAAACTTCGGTCGAGATGCAGCGCGCATTGAAACCGCTGTCACAGCTTCACTGCCGGAACCACGCACTGGACCCACAGAGACCAGAAGCTGCCCCAATCCCCCATGCAAAAGCTTCTGGTGATGGCAACCTTTGATAGTTGATACCTATGAAATATTCTCCACTATCCCTCAAGTTCCTGTCTGGGTGTGAACCAACAACTACAAACACGCAGACAGAGGTTTTCATCCCTCTTCAGAATATTGTGTTCCTATTGGCTAACATGGGGAACAAAAGGAGAGCGATAAAGAATGGCGGGTAATAGTCCATTTGCATTACCCTATCAAATTACTTGTTTAGCAATTTACAAGAATCAAGTAGATCACTAAAACACTGACCGCCGCCTTACGACAATCCTTCTTCGTAATAAAACATATTTTCAACGTTTGAGAAACAGTCGCACTCATTATGCAAAACACCTAATTCAATATCTGCCACAAATATATTGTAGCACTAAATACATCTGAGGCCTTGTATGCAACGATGTTTGAGAGCACAAGCTCCCTCCTGCGTCATGTTTCCGCTAAAAGCATCTGGTGATAAACTTCATCCACCATCAACTATCCGCCAGGCCACACCATTCGCCGTCCGGACGCCAGGTCACTTCACAGGCCGCTGCATTTTCCACCTCAAGGGGCTGCTGCCAGTTGCAGCACGTGCACCCCAAACCAGCAGACTGAGCTGTCCCAGAACACAGAACTCCTACTGACGTAACACCCCTGCTTTGTCCTGAAGAAAGCAACAGATACTGGGTAAATCCGCAGCTGTGGATATCTTGGAAATAGTCCATTTACCCTACCCCACTCTATGAAATTCATTGTTTTAACTAATTAAATGAATACCCTCTGTATGGGGCAGTTTTCCATGCTTCCTATTGGTGGACACTAGGACTGGCATATTTGGCGAGAAATTCCTAGATTTGGAGAGGGTCCAGGATGACTGGCGTGGTAGGAATTCGAATGTTATCAATACGTCCAGTGACAACACTCCTCAAATTTATACATAAATACTCACAACACACACGGTCACAAAGACTGCCCAACAATTCTGAGTTTAGGCAACTGCACTGTCATACCTCACCTGGTCAGATATTTATTAGCGTAATTCTTCCTCTAACTATTTTCTCATCAGGAAAAAATCTCTTTTATTCAGTTAAATATCTGTTACGTCGTGCATCACAGGATTAGAACACTGAACTCGTTTTTGGCTCATGACAGATTGCCAAGAGTGTGATTTACCTCTGTCACAGGATGCTTGAAAGTAACCAAATGCCTCATCATCATAAAAAAAAAGTTTCCAATGCCTCTGAACACTATCGGACTTAACAACGGAGGTCATCAGTCTCCTAGAACTTAGAACTACTTAAACCTAACCAACCTAAGGACATCACACACATCCATAACCGAGGTAGGATTCGAACCTGCAACTGTAGCGGTCACGCGGTTCCAGACTGAAGCGCCTAAAACCGCTCGACCACACCGGCCTGCAAATGCCTCATCACATATGAAGTCTCTTAAGGTAACAGCACAGAGAAGTTGTATATATCAGGTTTATACTATGTATCACTTTATAAATTTTGTAATACAGCTGATTTTATTCCGATGGTAAGCTTTTTCTCTGTAGATGGGAGATTGAAATTTCGTTAAAAGATTTCGCTGCAATGAAACAAACGCCTCTCCAGCGCTCCAATTCCCGAATTATATCCTTGCAACTCTAGCTTTCAGTTCCTCGCACATGGCGGCACCTCACTGATATGGTACCACTGCGCTAATACATGAAGTTGATCACGAGAGTCACTTTACACTCACCAGGTAGCTCAAATGGGAATCCCTGGAGGGAAGACAATGTTCTTTCCGAACGATACAATTGAGAACCGACTTTGGAAGCCTACGCAGAAGGACACTGCTACCACCAACATACATTTCGCATGAGGTCCACGAAGATAAGAGGTTAAATGAGATCACGAGATGTACAGGGTGATATTTGTAGACCATGTTTCGATATCGATGAATTGTTGGTGTCATGATTCTGAATTTCTTTATGCAATCCGCATATACTCTGCATGGTTGCGAATTTCCTCCTGTGGGTTAGTGTGCTGTTTTTCTCATTGTGATACCTCTCTCCCCAGTCAGTGATGGGCGGAGTAACCGTCTAACTAATGCAGTAGTTCTGTCCGAACGTGATGGGATTTGGAGAGAATTAGCAGGGGTCTGTGAATTGGCAGAGAACATCTTTTAGTCGTGGAAATCATGTGGACTCAAATGTTACATACTGGAGATTGGATGATATTCGTGATAATATGGCAGGTAAGCGATACTCTGACGACAGGTGAGCTATACCGCATCTTCTGAGCGTTGTTGGCAAACATATTGCAAACTATCTCGTTCGCCTCAGGAAGTGACTGCACTGAGAAAATTAGGTTTTTACTGAGAGACGATCAGCAGCAGTAGTTCCGTCTTCTGTTTTCTCTATAAATAAGAGACAAAATTCTTCTGTGATTTTTGTGTGTCTATAAAGGGATGGAGTGGCATGTTAATAGATACACTAACTTTACGGTTAGGTCTATATGCTTACTTCGGAAGCTATTGCACGGTGTGTGGTGGGAGGTATACTGTATCACTATTGTCATTCCCTTTCCTATTCCACTCGCAAAAAGAGCGAGGGAAAAAGACTGCCTATGCGCTTCCTCATGAGCGCTAATTTCTCGTATCTTAACTTCGTAGTCCTTAGGCGAAATGTACGTTAGCGGCAGTAGAATCCTATCAATTTCATTTATTAGCGTGTCAATCTCGTATCAGTGAGGTGTCACCGGGTGCGTGGAAGCGAGGGGTAGAATACCACAGATACGGTTCAGGAGCTGGAGCAACAATCCGGCTCGTTTTTCGTTCCAGCGAGTTCTCTCCCCTACACAGGAAGCGCTCCCCAAACTTAATAAAATCAGCTATTCTCCCGAATTTGTAAAGTGATACCTTGTATTGTATTGTATTGTATTGTATTGAACTGGGGACCTAGAAACGACGGAGAGGCTTCGTCCCTGCCGTAGCCTCAGTGGTGCATAACCGCACAACAGGCTACAGCAGTCCACTCACTCCTCCGCCGCCCCACACCGAACCCAGGGATATTGTGCCGTTCCGCCTCCAGTGGAACCCCCCGGGAACATCTCACACCAGTCGAGTGTAGCCCCAATGTTTGCATGGTAAAGTAATGATGGTGTACGCATAGGTGGAGAAAGTGTTTGCGCAGCAATCGCCGCCAGCAGAATAAAGGGAACCAGCCCCGCATTTGCCGAGGCAGATGGAAAACCGCCTTAAAACCCATGTACAGGCTGGCCGGCACACCGGACCTCGACACTAATCCGCCGGGCGGATTCGTGTCGGGGACCGGCATGCCTTCCCACCTGGAAAGCAGTGCGCTAGACCGAACGGCTAACTGGGCGGGCCTAAAGTGATACATAGTGTAAATCTGATATCTGCAACTTCTCGGTGCTGTTACCTTAAGAGTCGTCATATGTGACGAGACATTTGGTTACATTAAGAGAGTTCGAAAGTGAATGAGCATCCTGTGACAGAGGTAGATCATGGTCTTACCATTCCGTCATGAGTCTAAAATGAGTATAATATTCTAATCCTGTGATGCACTACATAACGGATACTAAGCTGAATAAAACAGACTTTTTTTAGCTGATGAGAGAATAGTTGCAGGAAAAATCATGCTGTTAAATATGTGGCTGGTTTTCTAGGACGACTCCGGGTGCATGGCGGTGGTAGCCTGTGGAGCGAATGGACACTTCTGGCTTAAGGCGCCGCAGGTGAGGCTGTCGAACTAGTTGGATGATGTATGACAGTGCAGTTGATCAAACCATGTCGACTACTCAGGTAACTACAACTCAGAATGTGTTGGGTGGCTTTGTGACCATGTGTGTTGCATTTATGTGTAAATCTGAGAAGCGTCGGCAATGGACAAACTGATAACATTTGAATGCCTACCACTCGAGCCATCCTGGACACTCTCCAAGTCATTGAATTTCTCGCCAAATGTGCCAGTCTTAGTATCCACCAAATGGAAGAGTGGAAAAATAGTTCCACAATGTCAATCACTGAGAAGTGTTGGCACTGGACGTACCGATAACATACGAATTCCTAGCACGCTGATCATCCTGGACACTCTCCACAGTCGGGCGGTCCTCTCCAGCAGACCGAGTCCAGCTGCAGACCTGGCACGTGCATCAAAGATGGCAACAAGCACTGTGCGGCCTCTGGTCTGGGGCGTTGCATGTGGACATTGGGACACGAGTGCGCGGGATGTACAAGTGTTTCAGTGATACAACCGTAACAACTACTACTACTGAACGCAATGTGGTTCAAAAGTGTGGTGTTTACTGCTTCTCAGTGGAGTTCAGTGGACTCTGTCATGCAGCGGAGAGGTGGGAGTGGTGTTTGTTATTGTTACTACCGCATCACAACGTAAACCCTTCCTCCTCCTCCCCCCCCCCCCCCCGTCCTCCTCCTCCTCCTCCTCATTCTTCGTTCTGGTGCTGCCGCCGTGTAGTGTAAATGAGCAGATGACTGCGAGGGGGGAGGGCTGGATTTAGGTGGAAACGAGAAGACGAGAGCCGAAACTGAGGCTGGTGCTCAGCTCTCGCCCAGCCTCAGCATATGCCAAGAGTCCAACCTGCAACTCCAGACAGGAAACCGGACAGAGGGCGCGCACCCACATCCAGGGGCAGAGCACAAAACAAAGGTGGAACCATCCCGATGACCGCAGAGGGGCCCAAGACCGCACGTAGAACAGCTGCTGGGGAGAGGGGCCCACGCCCAGGCGATGGTGGCTGTCGAGTCGGCGACTACCGTGGAAGGGCGTCGACTTCCGTCGGCTCCAGGACCGTGCAGGGCCCACGGGAGCCAGATGCATCGACGGCTGCTGCATCCAGCCAGGGACAGAATCTGAATGCACAAAACCTGTGACCACGTCATTCATATGGACGAATCTGATGTTGGTGGCATAAATCCTCTTGGTCCCTGCAGGAGAAAATACCTCTGTCCGCCATATAATAAGAGACCGAATCGATAACGTTCTGCTTTGGCTGTGTGGGCGGAGAGGGCGCTGCCTGCCGTGGCGGGTGTCCGAACTGAAGCAAGATGCAGTGGTGCCATCCATGTAACGACTCTACTGGCCGTGGTCCGTTGCATGGCTGGAAGTTGTAGGAAGACCAGAGCAGTAACAGAGATTGATCCCGTGTCTTGGAGGCACAAAGTTCGTCCATCTGTTGCTTAAATGATAGTACAAAGGGTTCAGCTTCGCCTTTGGATTGTGGGTGGAGCGGTGCACACGTGATGTGGCTGACGCCGGAGGCGGTGCAAAACAGTTCCAACCCGGCGACAACAAATGTAGGTATGTCGTCAGTCACAATCACTTCAGGGAGTCCCTCGAAGCAAGGCCTGGGTTGTCGAACGAGCCATATTAATTAAAGTGCATAGGAATCACGAAGGGGAGTTTGTTGAAAGCCAATGTATATTACAGTAAGGAACTGTGAAATCCCAGTGCAGACGTTTCCAAGGTGCTTGAGGTTTGGACTATGGAAAGATAGGGCTGAATGATATTCAGCCCTGGTTGGGCGCTGATAATTTGATGGTTCAGTTTATGCCTCCAGACCATGCCTAGTGAAATGACTTCACACGAACTGCTTGGTGCGAACGACGCCTCAGTGACGTAGCAAACGAAGCAATTGCGGTTGGAGAGTCTGTGGTACCAGAACACGTGACTGGTCATCATCGGGGCAAAGCAAAATAACATTTTGGTAAAGTGCGAGGGCATGCTGACGGGCAAGATATCGGCGAATCACAGAGCTACGAATCTGTTTGACTGAACGCGGCAAGCCATTACACATCTAGTGCAACAGATTCTGCAGATTATCATTCGCTGCTGTGGCCTGGACAATTTTCCTGTGATCAAGCGGAAAGCTATGCAAAGCATCTGTCTCTTGTTCATCAGTGACGCAACAAAAAGCAGAGGCATCGTCCAAAGTGGAATCTGCACCAAGAAGGAGGTGAGAAAGAGAATCTGTGTTGACGTGCTTAGAAGTGGGCTGATACACAATCTCATATCGCCAATCTGACAAAACAAGAGCCCATCGTTGTAGCTTCTGCGTTGTGCGGATTGGGACTGACTGAGAAGGACTAAACAAAGGTTGCAAAAGTTTTTGGTCAGTCATCAACTAAGATTTTCTGCCGAAAAGATACTGGTGAAACGTAGTGACACCATAGACAATGGTGAGAACTATGGTGAGAGTTTCCTTTTCAGTTTTCGAATAATTATATGGAGGTTTGGTCAACAGCTTAGAAGCAAAGACAATCGCTCTGTCAACACAACCAAATTTATGCGACAAAACGGCACCGATGCTGTAAGACGAAGGCTGCGTCAAAATGAAGAAGACATCAATCACTAAACAACGTAGCTTTCAACTTCCAGAAAGCAGACTTACAATCTTGTGACCAAAGAAGAGAAAGGTTCTAAAAGTTCTTCCTGCGCAAGCGAGGCAAGGGAGCTGTGATTTGAGCGGTGTTAGGAATAACCCCCCCCCCCCCCCCCCCCCCCATGAACCACGGATCTTGCCGTTGGTGGGGAGGCTTGCGTGCCTCAACGATACAGATAGCCGTACCGTAGGCGCAACCACAACGCAGGGGTACCTGTTGAGAGGCCAAACAAACGTGTGGTTCCTGAAGAGGCGCAGCGGCCTTTTCTGTAGTTGCAGGGGCAACAGTCTGGATTAACACTAACCAAAACGGCCTTGCTGTTGTGGTACTGCGAGCGGCTGAAAACAAGGGGAAACTACAGCCGTAATTTTTCCCGAGGGCATGCAGCTTTACTGTATGGTTAAATGATGATGGTATCCTCTTGGGTAAAATATTCCGGAGGTAAAATAGTTCCCCATTCTGATCTCCGGGCGGGGACTGCTCAAGAGGACGTCGTTATCAGGAGAAAGAAAACTGGCATTCTACGGATAGGAGCGTGGAATGTCAGATCCTTTAATCGGGCAGGTGGGTTATAAAATTTAAAAAGGGAAATTGATAGGTTAAATTTAGATATAGTGGGCAGGAGGAACAAGACTTTTGGTCAGGTGAATACAGGGTTATAAATACAAAATCAAATGGGGGGTAATGCAGGAGTAGGTTTAATGATGAATAAAAAAATAGGACTGCGGGTAAGTTACTACAAACAGCATAGTGAACGCATTATTGTGGCAAAGATAGACACAAAGCCCACGCCTACTACAGTAGTACAAGTTTATATGCCAACTAGCTTTGCAGATGATGAAGAAATTGATGAAATGCATGATGAGATAAAAGAAATTATTCAGGTAATGAAGGGACACGAAAATTTAATAGTCATCGGTGACTGGAATACAACAATAGGAAAAGGAAGAGAAGGAAAAGTAGTAGGAGAATATGGATTAGGGCTAAGAAATGAAAGAGGAAGCCGCCTGGTAGAATTTTGCACAGAGCATAACTTAATCATAGCTAACACTTGGTTCAAGAATCATGAAAGAAGGTTGTATATATGGAAGAAGCCTGGAGATACTGATAGGTTTCAGACCGATTATATAATGGTAAGAGAGAGATTTAGGAACCAGGTTTTAAATTGTAAGATATTTCCAGAAGCAGAAGTGGACTCTGACCACAATCTATTGGTTATGAACTGTAGATTAAAACCGACGAAACTGCAAAAAGGTGGGAATTTAAGGTGGTGGGACCTGGATAAACTGACTAAACCAGAGGTTGTAGAGAGTTTCAGGGAGAGCATTAGGGAACGATTGAGAAGAAAAGGGAGAAAGAAACACAGTAGAAGAAGAATGGGAAGCTTTGAAAGATGAAGTAGTGAAGGCAGCAGAGGATCAAGTAGGTAAAAAGAAGAGGACTAATAGAAATCCTTGGGTAACAGAAGAGATATTGGATTTAACTGATGAAAGGAGAGAATACAAAAATGCAGGAAATGAAGGAGGCAAAAAGGAATACAAACGTCTCAAAAATGAGATCGACAGGAAATGCAAAATGGCTAATCAGGGATGCCTAGAGGACAAATGTAAGGATGTAGAGGCTTATCTCACGAGGGGTAAGATAGATACTGCCTACAGGAAAATTAAAGAGACCTTTGGAGAAAAGAGAACCACTTCCACGAATATCAAGAGCTAAGATGGAAACCCAGTTCTAAGCAAAGAAGGGAGAGCAGAAAGGTGGAAGGCCCAGGAGTAGACAACATTCCATTGGGACAACTGACAGCCTTGGGAGAGCCAACCCTGACAAAACTCTACAATCTGGTGAGCAAGATGTACGAGACAGGCGAAATACCCTCAGACTTCAAGAAGAATATAATAATTCCAATCCCAAAGAAAGCAGGTGTTGACAGATGTGAAAATTACCGAACTATCAGTTTAATAAGTCACAGCTGCAAAATACTGACACGAACTATTTACAGACGAATGGAAAAACTGGTAGAAGCCGACCTCGGGGAAGATCAGTTTGGATTCCGTAGAAATGTTGGAACACGTGAGGCAATACTGACCCTACGAGTTATCTTAGAAGAAAGATAAGGAAACGCAAACCTACGTTTCTAGCATTTGTATACTTAGAGAAAGCTTTTGACACTGTTGACTGGAATACTCTCTTTCAAATTCTGAAGGTGGCAGTGGTAAAATACAGGGAGCGAAAGGCTATTTGCAATTTGTAGAGAAAACAGATGGCAGTTATAAGAGTGGAGGGACATGAAAGAGAAGCAGTGGTTGGGAAGGGAGTGAGACAGGGTTGTAGCCTCTGCCCGATGCTATTCAATCTGTATATTGAGCAAGCAGTAAAGGAAACAAAAGAAAAGTTCGGAGTGGGCATTAAAATCCATGAAGAAGAAATAGAAACTTTGAGGTTCGCCGATGACATTGTAATTCTGTCAGAGACAGCAAAGGACTTGGAAGAGCAGTTGAACGGAATGGACAGTGTCTTGAAAGGAGGAGATAAGATGAACATCAACAAAAGCAAAACGAGGATAATGGAATGTAGTCAAATTAAGTCGGGTGATGCTGAGGGAATTAGATTACGAAATGAGTCACTTAAAGTAGTAAAGGAGTTTTGCTATTTGGGGAGCAAAATAACTGATGATGGTCGAAGTAGAGAGGATATAAAATGTAGACTGGCAATGGCAAGGAAAGCGTTTCTGAAGAAGAGACATTTGTTAACATCAAGTATAGATTTAAGTGTCAGGAAGTCGTTTCTGAAAGTATTTCTATGGAGTGTAGCCATGTATGGAAGTGAAACATGGACAATAAATAGCTTGGACAAGAAGAGAATAGAAGCTTTCGAAATGTGGTGCTACAGAAGAATGTGGAAGATTAGGTAGGTAGATCACGTAACTAACGAGGAGGTATTGATTAGGATTGGGGAGAAGAGAAGTTTGTGGCACAACTTGACTAGAAGAAGGGATCGGTTGGTAGGACATGTCCTGAGGCATGAAGGGATCACCAATTTAGCATTGGAGGGCAGTGTGGAGAGTAAAAATCGTAGAGGGAGACCAAGAGATGAATACAGTAAGCAGATTCAGAAGGATGTAGGTTGCAGTAGGTACTGGGAGATGAAGGAGCTTGCACAGAATAGATTAGAATGGAGAGCTGCATCAAATCAGTCTCAGGACTGAAGACCACAACAACAACAACAACAACAACAACATGACCAGCACGGAATTTATCCATCAGTTCGTCCAGTCGCAGCAGGGATAACTGTTAATAATTTGAGGATTTACCGTTTTCTTCAAATCGGCGCACAACGGAGTCTGTCGGGCGGTATTTTTTGTGTAACAGGAGGGGTCGCTCACTAACTGGCAGCATGGGTGGTATGACCCCATTGTCGTTCAAAGTAGTAAGTTTCTGAGACTCTTGGTCTCGCCGGCCGGAGAGGCCGTGCGGTTCTAGGCGCTACAGTCTGGAACCGAGCGACCGCTACCTTCGCAGGTTCGAATCCTGCCTCGGGCATCGATGTGTGTGATGTCCTTAGGATAGTTAGGTTTAATTAGTTCTAAGTTTTAGGGAACTGATGACCTCAGAAGTTAAGTCGCATAGTGCTCAGAGCCATTTGAACCATTTGAGCCAACTCTCGGTGTCGAAGAGCATGAGGAACAGGACGAACTCTAACAAAACGTAACTGTTGCATTGTCCTTCATTGTGACATGGGCAATATAAATATTGGCTTTGCTTAAAACCTCAGAAAACAAATTCAGCACATAACTTAGCAACACTGTCCCGAGGATCAAAGGAAGAAACAGAAAATTCATTGTCCTGAATGCTTAACCTAAACAAATCAAAAGACTGTAGACCAAAAATATTAGCACTGTTTCGGGAGGAAAGCACTGTCTTCGTCAAATTTCGAAAAGTTGCTGACAGGCTGGAAGTGTCTAAGACGTCCTGTTTCTTGCCGTTATACGCCTTCAGCGTATGGCGCGTTGTGCACAAATCAGGTTTGTCAAGCAATTGGTAAGTGCTACAGCTGAAAAAAATCACTGTAGCTCCGGTGTCAAGGTCCCAAGTTGCCTAGCAACAGTAAAAGACACAACAAGATTGTTGCTTGCACGTAGCACTGCAAGATGAGTTGCGAGCATTTCCTGAACGGCTGTTAGAGTGCTGTGTTGCACTAACAACACTGTGGGCCTTAAGAACACATGTATCGCTGTCTGTGAATAAGATTTGGGGCTACCCTCTACATCTGCATACATACTCCGCAATCCACCATACGGTGCGTGGCGGAGGGTACCTCGTACCACAACTAGCATCTTCTCTCCCTATTCCACTCCCAAACAGAACTGCCTATATGCCTCTGTACGAGCCCTAATCTCTCTGATCTTATCTTTGTGGTCTTTCCGCGAAATATAAGTTGGCGGCAGCAAAATTGTACTGCAGTCAGTCTCAAATACCGCTTCTCTAAATTTCCTCAGTAGCGATTCACGAAAAGAACGCCTCCTTTCCTCCAGAGACTTCCACCCGAGTTCCTGAAGCATTTCCGTAACACTCGGGTGATGATCAAACCTACCAGTAACAAATCTAGCAGCCCGCCTCTGTATTGCTTCTATGTCCTCCCTCAATCCGACCTGATAGGGATCCCAAACGCTCGAGCAGTACTCAAGAATAGATCGTATTAGTGTTTTATAAGCGGTCTCCTTTACAGATGAATCACATCTTCCCAAAATCCTACCAACGAACCGAAGACGACTATCTGCCTTCCCCACAACTGCCATTACATGTTTGTCCCACTTCATATCGCTCTGCAATGTTACGCCAAAATATTTAATCGACGTGACTGTGTGAAGCGCTACACTGCTAATGGAGTATACAAACATTACGGGATTCTTTTTCCTATTCATCTGCATTAATTTACATTTATCTATATTTAGAGTTAGCTGCCATTCTTTACACTAATCACAAATCCTGTCCAAGTCGTTTTGTATCCTCTTACAATCACTCAACGACGACACCTTCCCCTACACCACAGCATCATCAGCAAACAGCCGGACATTGCTCTCCACCCTATCCAAAAGATCATTTATGTAGATAGAAAACAACAGCGCATCTACCACACTTCCCTGGGGCACTGCAGATGATACCGTCACCTCCGATGAACACTCACCATCGAGGACAACGTACTGGGTTCATACCGTCGTCAGGTATGAGTTGTTCCCGGGGGAGGGGTCCACTGGGGCCGAACCGCACAATAAACCTGGGTTCGGTGTGAGGCGGAGGCGAGGTGGGTGGACTGCTCTGGCCTGTTGTGGGGTAGTGAACCATTGAGGGCCACGGCGGGACGAAGCCTCTCCGTCGTTTCTAGGTCCACGGTACAATACGCAATACACAACTGCAAAACGAATGCATCTCAAAGCAGTCTACAGTTGCTGATCGTAGTTTTCAAGTAGCCCATGAGAGTACAGGCGAGAAACCGTAATATGTCATATTACTATCCGTGTTCCGTATTTATTTCTCTACCTCTCTTAATATGTTGCACGGTGAGTGTTAAGCTCGATATTCTGTCAAAATCGGCTGTATGGACAGTGTGATGAGGACGTAGGAGTGTTCCTGCCAGACAGCGGCCGCTGTGCGTGTGCAGGTCGGTGTGGGCGTCGCTGCTGTGGCTGTCCTTCCACTGGCTGAAGCTGTCGGCGCTGTCTCTGGCGTGCGGCGCGGCCGCCGCCGCCTCGGCAGACACGCGCTCGCTGCTGCTGGGGGTGGGCGCCGCCCCTGCGCCCCCCGCCCCCCTGGCGGCGCTGCGGGCGCTGGCGGTGCGCGGCCGGCCGCTCGCCTTCTCCGCCGCGGGCTTCGTCACGCTGGACCGGCCGCTGCTCGCCTCGGCCGCGGCCATCGTCGTCACGCACCTCGTCATCCTGGGGCAGCTCTCCACCACCCACTGAACACCTCTCTCCCCACTCTCTTCCCCTCAACACAATGGATGTCGTAGTTCCCTCCGACCAAGGGAAGTACAGGGCGACAATTCTTGAACTACATGAAAAAAAAAAAAAAAAAAAAAACGTAAATTAGTCACAAAGTACGGTGTGGACACACTTTATTCAGTATGTAAACGTCACTGTAGATATTCCGATTTACGTTATGACACGTTCGGTATGCCTGCCATCATTGGCGATGACGTGGCGCAGACAAATAGCGAAAAATTCTGCGTGACCCTCTGAAGTGTCAGAACATCGATGCTGTCGATGACTTCCTGAATGGCTGTTTTCAGTACTGCAGCCCCAGCCAGGATGGGGATTTTCTCTGCCTGGGGATTGAGTGTTAGTGTTGTCCTCATCGTTTCATCCTCGTCATCATTCGTGACAGTGGCTGTTTGGATTCTGAAAAAATTGGAGTGCGTAAAAATTGTGTCTTTGTACGGGCACTGATGACCGCGCAGTCGAGGGCCCCACAAACCAGACATCATCATTAGCTCAGCAGTGGTGTTTGTGTCTTTCACATAGCCCCACAAAGAAGAGTCGCATGTGTCCAGATCCGGAGTCTAAGGCAGCCAATCGAGGCCCGTGACAGTTGCCTGTGGCCACCCCAGAACCAGAATGTGATCCCCAAACTGCTCCTCCAGGACATCAGACACTCTCCTGCTTCGATCAAGTCGAGCTCTGTCTTTCATGAGCCACATCTTGTCGAAATCAGGATCACTTTGGATAATGCTGATGGAATCATCTTCCTAAACCTTAATGTACCGTACGATAGTCACTGTGCCATCAAGGAATATTGCACTGATTATACCGTGACTGGAATATTACACACCGCACAGACACTCGTTGAGGGTGAAGATACTTCTCGATAGCGAAATGCGGATTTTCAGTCCCCCATATGTGCCACTTTTGCTTATTGACCAACCCATCCAGATGAAACTGGGCTTCGCTCCTAAACCAAAACATACATGCGCATACTAATTCCCATCATGCCCCGCGGCCGTGTAGTTCGAACTTCCTAACGCAAAACGTTCAGAATTTATGACGATTTTATTTCATATAGTTCAATAACTGTCTCTCTGCATCCATTACCTGTCGGGACATGGCCAAAATCCCACTTACTTACTGAAAATATAACCGACCACAGATATTTGTTAATGTGGAGTGATCGGCATCCCGGACGACATAGTGTGGAGCTGCACCATTATACCAAGTACATCGGTATACCAGGATAGGAATGTTTTTGGCAGTGTACAGAATGATAAAGAACTAGCAGGTTTGGCACAAAATGAGCTCATTGATAGCCAAAATGTCAAGCATATATGGCTGAGAGATAACTAGGAAGACAATAAGACTCACCATGGCCGAACTTCCACCTGCAAAAAACTTCCAGAAGCAGCCAAGAGATGAGGAAAACCACGAATGATATCCTGAGACCTCTGTTAATCGTCAGTTGTGCCACAGTAGACCAGGGGCTAACTACCCTCATAATAGTCTCGTTCTGATGCGACGTACAGCCGTGTAGTTCAGTGATGGGTAGTGTAGTCTGTGTACTACAGTCTAGTCTATAATTACAAATCACAAAATTTGCAATGTAGCAGTATACCATAGGACGGTGGAGCAGCAGTATCTGCCTTCTGGATTTCCGATGAACATACTCTGACAGGAAAAAAGAATCGCCACACCAAAATGTTATTAACGTAGATCACAGGTTAATGTAAGCGTGAGATAAGACACAGCAAATGTGAAATACTGGTACATTGATAACCGATGTAACCACCAGAAAGTTGAAAGCAAGCAAGCGAACGAGTATGCATTGTGTACTGCCGGTGGCTAATGTCAGTTTGTGAGATGGGGTTCGATTCTTGTTGCATCTGATCGATCAGTACAGGGACGGTTCGTGCTGGCTGTGAATGGCGCTGGTGTTATCGTCCGATGAGGTCCCATATGTGCTCGCCTGGAGACAGATCTGGTAATGCAGCAGGACACGGCAAAATGTCGATACTCTAGAGAGCATGTCGCTTTACAACAGCAGTATGTGAGCGAGGGTTATTCTGTTGTGAAACAGTCCCTGGAATGCTGTTCATGAATGGTAGCACAACAGACAGAATGAGCGGATTGCAGCCAGCTTGCGTGTCATAACTATGAGAGTGTTCCTGCTCTCGTAGAAATCGCACCCCAGACAATAACGCCAGTAGGCCTGGCACGACGACAGGTTGGTTGCAGGCCCTCAATTGGCCTTCTGACCACACATGGCCAACTACTGGCATCGTGCCAGAACCAGCATTCATCAGAAGACCTCCACCCTGGCCTCCAACGAGTCCTCGCTTGACGCCACTGAATCGCAAATGGCAATGGCTTGGGGTCAGTGGCTTGCTCGTTATAGGCGGCTGGCTCAGAGCTGTCCTTGAAGTAACCTATTATTAACAGTTGACTGTGTCACTGTGGTGTCCACTACTGCTGAAATTACTGTTGCAGACGCATCACGTTGCTTCAGAGCCATACGCCGAACACGATGGTCTTTCCTCTGGGTAGTGCCACGTGACAGTCCAGAGACCGGCCTGCTTGGGACCATACATTCTCGTGACCACCACTGCCAGCAGTCATCCAGTGGCTCCATTCCTGGCAAGTCTTTCTTCAGTATTGCAGAAGGAACATCCACCTTCACGTAACCCTATTAGGTTACTGTTCAAACTTAGCGAGGTGTTTATAATGGCGTCTTTGCCGCCTTAGAGGCATTCTGGACTAACATCAATTCATCACGTACAATCTCAAAGGTAACTAACGCTCACGACCGTTAAAGCGCGTATTTAAAGCAAACCTGATTTTCATCCTCATAGTGGGGCTACTGGCGCCATTCTTACGCGACTAGCACGATATTGGAATAGACATCATCTTTCAGAAGTAGAAACACGCCTACCAACTTTCGTTTTGTCCCACAATTGCTGCTTGGTGTTGCGATTTTTTCCGTCAGTGTATACCTATGGACCATATGGCCGAAGGGTAATATGATGATTTCTAAAATTATTTATATTATTATTGTATATTTAAGTAAATATTGCATTCCGATTTTGAAGTCGATTTATGTCGAAACTAAATCGAGCTCCAACTTACGCACAACCTGTAGAATAGCGCATAACATAAAACTGTAGAGTCTCATTCAGAATCTAAACCATTTTGGGTTCTGTGAAAAAAATAGATGGCATTTATAGAAGTACTTTCAAAATGTCTTAGTAACGTTTCGTCACATGACTGTACTGAAAATTGTAATAAATCATCAAAAACAACAACTGAATTTGTTTCTCTTCTTAAGGGGAAATCATGAAATGTCCAAAGAAATACCCAAGAATCAATTGATTTGAGTTTAGCGCAGTTTGTTGGTACTAATTTCACAAGATTCTCACTTACCTGTTCTTCTGCTCTATGCATCTTTATGCCATTCGGAACTGGTATGCAGTTTTGCAGATTCATGAAACTTTTTGACTTTGGTGAATGAATGGCTTATCAATGCGCCATAATGCCTCCCATGTGTTATGTGTTGCCTGTAAAGCACACGCAACTTATAAATTATACCCCAAAATGCTTTATAATAACTCAGCCACGGATATAATAACAGCCAGTGCAAACGAAATGTTGTGTTTGTGGCACAGAGCGTTATTCGACTCTCTAGATGACCCTTCACGACACCGGAGTAGCCGCGCTGGACGGTGTCGTGGTGTGAGTGGTCCACTGGCCAGACGCACGTGTCACCTCGGTCCTGATGCAGGCAGACTCTTCTCAACTGTCCTCGACGATACACCAGTCGCCACATATCTTCCCTGGACGTCGTTCGGTCGACCACCGCTGCTCGCACAATGCGCTTATCTTGTCTTACTTCTGCCCTCCCGTACCTCCAGAACCTGGTCTATAGGCGTGGGAATGTTTCACAGACTACTGCTCAAATCAGCGACAGTGTCCAACATGTGCAGCAGCCCCTCAATATCTCCATCCAACTGCCTGCTGGCCCAGAGGATGACCTCGTTCGAATGGCTGAATTTGTTCCAAAAGAGTGCATACTCGTTGGAGGAGCGTGGTTTTGTCCTAGAATGAGTGTTGCAAACACTGCTTTGTCCCACTTGAAACTAAGCTAAAAACTGATGTGATATATTCATGTGTTGTTGAAGTGCAATATTGTGTCTGTTCTTGTATCTAGACTGCGCAACAGAATTAAAGCATTAGCTTTTCTAAACCCCTTGATTCCCACCCATTGTGACGCTTAACTTTGAAATTTGGCTCAAAGGAGCGGACAGCTTTGTTATGTAACGGAGCAAAAACATGGCGCCCTGCGACGTCATCCTCTGGCTGGACGGCGCTTCAAACAGCAACGTGTCGACACAATGCGGAAACAAGGCCGCAGTTCAGAAGTGCATGTGCCATGTAAGGTGAGCTAATGATGTAACGCTGGCACCCAGTTTCACTGAAATTCTGCCCAGCACCACCGTCGACGTGTCACACGATGTTACCCACATTTCGTTCCTTCTTTTGACGCTTCTGCGATGGAGGTCAGAACCGCGACGCCCAGTGTTGAAATCGTGCGAGTTTCTTGTGACTGGCCGCAGATAACATTTCAGACACACCACCGCTCACAATCAGCACGAAAGGGCCGCAGGGGGTGGCATAAGAGGCGCCAATGAAACCACCCGTTTTCCTGTGGCGTCGATTCCCACATATTTCGCGGTCGAAAGCGACAATTCGCAGTGCGCTGAATAACAGGGAGACATTCTTCACAACCTTTGACACTGCTGACAGCCTGGGGCGTTTCAACCCTTCTTTAAGGACATTGTTCGGTTGCAGCCCCACCAAAGGTGCTTGCACGCGTTTGGGAGGAAGGGCAACCGCAGTTTTTCCTCTCGAGAGTGGGTTGGAACTTCTAGGGACCTTTCAAAACAATTCAACGTAATCTGAACGTAGAAAAGGGTGATTACGCTTTTCCAGCGCTCCTACTTTGTGCTTCACACGCATGAATGAAATGGCAGATGGTCTCTCTAGTGCCCCCACTCCCCAGTTCGGCAAACCCCTCGGTGTTACCCGCCCGCGTCTACTGAGAATTTTAAACATGTACCTACGGCGAGAGTCCCTGGTTCCTGCTCTTTCGCCGCCAGACTGATGTTCTTCCATCTGATAGTAGACCATCCGGGATCGGAGAGTGTCGGAAGGATTGTTGGTCCGCGATTGCCTAGCACTTGTGTCGACACCTTCCACCTTGAAACGTCCTCAAGTCCGAGACTGCGTCGCCAGGCGGCACGCTTTTGCTCCATTACAGAGGACAGTTGTTCGCCCCTTTTAGCAAAGCTTCAAACTTAAGCGTCGCAGTTGGTAGGCATTATGGATTAGGAAAGAGTGACCCTTTAAATTTTATCGAACTGTGTAGATATGAGATTGAAAGAAAATAGTAAATAAATAAATAAATATTCGCTCTCTCGCTGTCCTCTGAATATCCCTACGATGACGATATCCTAACTTCAGTGTCTGATGACTCCGGAGAGAAATGTGAGGAGAGAGCGTAGATGCAGCAGTGGAGTGCATACAACAAATTAAAAACAGTTGGACAAATACTCCTTACTTTCTGGTTGAGGGTAGGTTTGCTGTAGACAGTAGCCCTACTTTTGGGTTGCTAGGAATTTTAATAAAAGGAAGTACTGTATTCAACTTAAAACATCCGATTTATCTCATTATAAGGTGCCGGGACATGGGCACTTACACGTTAGCTTATCAACATTAGTATTAACAATAAAGGGTCTGGCAAGGGCATCAGATCATGACTATTGTATATGAGGCAGTATTCCCTGCATGTCTGCATGATTAAGTCACTAACTTAAAGCGTTGGTGAAAAGTGTCGGAAGTTGAGAATTGTGGAATATAAAGTCTGCAGCTGGCCGTAGCTTGTCGGGCCGCCGTGGGCGGTATGTAGCGATCACTGGAAACGCGGGACAATACGGCGCTTTTGGCGATAGCCCGGCATCCGGAGCCCCCTGTGCTGGGCAACCCGTGGCGAAGACGGGGATTTCGTTTGCCTAGGGTCGTTATGACCTACTCGATCATTGGGTAGATCGCAGAGGAGGGATTTCGGCGATGATAGAGCGTTCGACATTGGCCGAAACTGAGTATTCTTCCGCCGCGTTTTCGTACGCGAGGGAGAAGGGACAATTGTGGAGAGGCTGGGACATCGCCTTCATTCATCGAGCGCTACGGACCTGGAGACGGCGTCTTGGCCCATCGCCTTCGAAGGGAGGTGTTCCGTGCAAAGTTCTGCGGTTAGAGCTCTTTGTGTGCTCATAGGCGAGATTTTCACCAACGCTTAACCACTTCCAACAACTTACCTAATATTCTTGATCTGGTCGTGATCCTTGCGAGGTGCCGAATATTTATCAATGTAGCTGCCAGTAATAGGGGCGCGTAATTGCAAATTGTTAATGTTCCATTCTCAGGAGTGTGTGGGTGGACAAAGAAATTCACATTTTTTTTTTTGTAAAGTCTGTCAGTTGTGGGGGATACCAACTTAAAATGCCAGTATTACAATCGAATTATCGACTTCATTGTAGCTAGCATTTACCCTGTCCCAGTAAGCTTTACATGTACTCCAGTCACTGCACAGCTTGCCCAGACGGGAAGGAAAGAAGGTTTCCGGTCTTCTATGTCAGCAACAGACAAATATGCTTACATCATAGAAAGAGTATCTGTCTCGTAGACACCCACGCGATGCGCAGCTAGAATCCACGCAGTCTTACTGCTGTGCAGCGAGCGTGGCAAAGTATGCGACGTAAAGCTCCTGAGCTCTACTCAGCGACCTTGATTATCGGATCTCGATTAATTCTCTCCATTGCTGTACAGTAAAAGTCTGTCCAAATAAAAGTCACAAGCGTCGCTTTACCCCTGTGACTGGATCAAAGTTATTGATATGTACCTACGAGCACACTGGGTTAGTGTTTCGGACGAGCAAGCGAACTGCGTGTTCAGTAAGGTCTCATCAGTAGCAATAAGCAGTAATTGGGCAAGCACACAACATACAATAGCTCTAATGGTCGGTTGTGTACTGCTGCCTGTTGGCCTAAACATTATTTAAACATTGAAGTCGATTAGCATAATAATTAGTCAGATATTAATATGACTGACATAGCTTTACCAAAACACCTTCAAATCAGATTGATAAATAAAAATGGAATGAGGTATTGGAACCCGAAATATAACTATGTAGCTTAACACACACGTTTAAATTCAACTTGTAAATTATTTTATCGTAAGTGAAAGAAGAAGGCGGCCATAGAATTATAAATGGAGTTACTGCTATTGTCTGAATAAATCGATCGGCAAAGCAGAACAAAGCAAGCAGAGCGACATACGGAAGGTCCGAATGCTTACTAACCTCACAGATCGTAACACATAAGTCACATTTCTAATAATGAATACTGCTCCACTGAGACTGACGAAACGACCAGCGTAATTCTGGTATCAGTTCTACTCCTTATTTACGTTATACCATAGTGTCCCATGTTGTCACAAAGAAATCGCACAAAGTCCGTAATACAGCTACAATGAGCAACGACTGCCTCATCCTACCAAGTTTACCAACCAATAGCACCAGATCAACGACCAGCATGCATACTCAGTCCACTTACTCCGCAACTCGGTCTCATGACCAAACACTGCGTTCAAGAATGCTACGTCTCCTGGGCCACCTTTTCGAAATAATACACTGTTACAATGATTTGTTTAAGTTGTCCTCGTATTTAAATGTATTCATAAACTTATGTACATATTTACACTTTGGCCCGTATCTAAATATCCGCGTTTTATACTTTTAATCGGTTAATTTGCTTTAATTATGAGAAGAAGCCACAGAAACTAATCAAGTATATGACGGTTCTAGCGTTAGGAACTTTCATATTAATAATAGTGATGCTGTAACTGTTGGTTGGTAATATTTACTGACAAAATGCAACCGAACGATAGACTGCGTACTTACAGCTATCATGTGTGCCCGTTTTTTTAGTACGACTTTAAAAGAGAGAGAGAGTATTAATTTATCACCGATGCGTCGGTTATCGATTGTGTTCAGATGTACGGATTGATTACGCGAATAATTGACCTTTTGACCCGGATTGCCTTCACGCAATCTGAATCTTCGATGAAAATACCCAAGGGACCTATTTCAATATAAAAATGGAATTGAAAGCAAATTAGTGGAATTTCGTAAGAGAAAAATTAAGAAATCGGAAGTTGAACGCATTAGTGGTCTCCCAAATACAATCGTGACACCGCGATAAAGAGCGAACCTGTAAGAAAGCTCATATACAATTTGAACATAATTTTTGTTTAGTGAAAGAAAATAATAAGAAGAAAACTACTGCATCGTAAAGTATTAATATACAGGGTGATTCAAAAAGAATACCACAACTTTAGGAATTTAAAACTCTGCAACGACAAAAGGCAGAGCTAAGCACTATCTGTTGGCGAATTAAGGGAGCTATAAAGTTTCATTTAGTTGTATATTTGTTCGCTTGAGGCGCTGTTGACTAGGCGTCAGCGTCAGTTGATGCTAAGATGGCGACCGCTCAACAGAAAGTTTTTTGTGTTATTGAGTACGGCAGAAGTGAATCGACGACAGTTGTTCGGCGTGCATTTCGAACGAAGTATGGTGTTAAACCTCCTGATAGGTGGTGTATTAAACGTTGGTATAAACAGTTTACAGAGAATGGGTGTTTGTGCAAAGGGAAAAGTTCTGGACGGCCGAGAACGAGTGATGAAAATGTAGCACGCATCCAGCAAGCATTGTTCGCAGCCCAGGAAAATCGACTCGCAGAGCTAGCAGAGAGCTGCAAATTCCACAATCAACTGTATGGAGAGTCCTACGAAAAAGGTTAGTTATGAAACCTTATCGTCTGAAATTGATTCAAGCACTGTCTGCAGCTGCCGCCAGGCAGCCCGTGACAGAGCGCTTCATCACTGGCCTCCAAGAAGCCCTGATCTTACCCCCTGCGATTTTTTCTTATGGGGGTATGTTAAGGATATGGTGTTTCGGCCACCTCTCCCAGCCACCATTGATGATTTGAAACGAGAAATAACAGCAGCTATCCAAACTGTTACGCCTGATATGCTACAGAGAGTGTGGAACGAGTTGGAGTATCAGGTTGATATTGCTCGAGTGTCTGGAGGGGGCCATATTGAACATCTCTGAACTTGTTTTTGAGTGAAAAAAAAACCTTTTTAAATACTCTTTGTAATGATGTACAACAGAAGGTTATATTATGTTTCTTTCATTAAATACACATTTTTAAAGTTGTGGTATTCTTTTTGAAACACCCTGTATTTTGAACAAATAGGCTTTAAACTACTACACATTGACAAATACACAATAAATGCATGACTTATATCTAATATTTCTTTTGCAAATGGCGTAGTCAAATAATCGCTGCTTTGTAATGAATAATGAAATGTAATGAATAATGAAAAGTAGCTGAAATCCAATAATATTAGATTACTTTCCGCGTGAAGAGTGATGACCCAGCGAGGATCATCACGACTCACTCGTAGTCGTAATATTATTGCTTTCGTGAATCAAGTTAGTATTACTTGCTGAAATTCTTTACAATAGATTTCACATATGACATTAGACGAAGGGGTTGACATAAAGAATAACAGGTAAATATATACGTACGCCTGAAATTGATGGTAACTTGTTGATAGGGTAATTATATAACAATCGAGCCGTACTTTTACTAATGCATTATACGAGATAACAAAAGTTCATTTCTCGGTGAGGGACAATGAAATTAGGGTAAAGATACACATAAATATATAAATTATACATGGCATAACAAATATTTAAAAAAATATCGAAGGAATAAATTATTTGACTTTGCAGGAAGTCTGGGTGCAGTGTGCACTCTTGGAAAAATATATTACAAAGAAGTGACATTCTTGTTTTACAAGGACATATTACAGGAACATTTTTTGACCATGATTTCGACGAAGATTTCTTGTAGTAAATACGTAGCACTTTACCGATTTGTGGCTCTCATAACCTGCCAAAAATGTTTCACTACACCTGGATAGGTATGACTTGCAGTGGGAGAGGTGGAACTTCGGGTATAAATGGCAGCACTGCACTTGATTGAGGGAAATTGATTGCACTTTCGCAGTGGAGGAAAAGTAGGGCATAACTTTCACTGTGGAGGTTGAAGTGGTTGTCTGGATGTGATGGTGCGTTGCAAATGCGTTTGCGATGAGGAACTGGAAGACTGGTTCTGCAACGTGTTGACCATTTTGGTGGCGGTCTCTATTTCACTTGACACATGTTCGAGCTTCCATTCATGTTCTCGTGCATGAAAAATACACAGAAAATCTGTATTAGAATATGCTTACTTGCTAATAACTTAGTCTAAAATTAAAGTGCATTACGTAAGGATAACAATTGTTTATGTACATAAGGTCTCATTCTCTTAGAAGTGCTTCGTTCTCGTATTTATTTATTTTTCTGGTTTTATTTGGATCGACACGTTTTCGTCATTACTTGGCCTGGTCTATAAATTCGGTAGCTATTGTCAAAGTCGAGTTTAAGACTTTTCAGATTAGTGTCTTGGTGATTTTATAAGGTATATAGGTGCTTCAATCATGGTTTTATCAGATTTAATGTTGCAAGTATTTCAAACGCATTTGGCGTCCGCGCTCGTTGTGCAAAGGAATCTGGATTGTTGAGCGCGCAGCGTACTCTGTGTTACGTCCGTTTGTCATAGTCACGTGATAGTAACTTGACGGCTTCATCACGCTAGCAGCAGTGTTCGAGCGAGAGGCAGAACGTTTGGTGTCTACTAGGGGTGTTGTGAGCTTTTACAGTTCTTCACCGACCCGCAATTACGGAAGCAGCCAGACGGGCGACTCCCGCAGCTGTGTCGAAGAATGTGTCCGTGGAAAGGCGTACAGTACCGGTTGCGGTAAGTACAACACTTATTCAGTTGCACATTTCGGCTTTCTAAATCTTGGTTTCGTAGTACAAGTACTTATAACATTACTTCACACGCGGAATTTCACGCGTGTCCATAAAGTTATCACCCTTTCAGTTCACACGTTATGACTATTTCGTGTCCACATGTATTTGCTCGTCATGTTAAAGTTCACACGCACCACTTTTATACGTGTCCGTTTATTGTTTGTCTTTAGTCAGTTCACACGCAGCAGCACATACGTGTCCCTAAATTGATGACTGCATTATTACTACAAGTACAGTTAACAGTCTGTATACATATCATGTCTAAAAAAATTATTTACAAAGTAAAATGAGTCTCTGTGACTACAAGGCCTGACGAAAAAACGTGTCTCTTATTCATAGTTTGTGTTTCCAAGGCACTTCAGGTTTACACCTTGTTACAAATCTTGTTATTCTTTTCTTTTTACAATAACTACTCTTTTCTCAAGTTCAGCTCTTATTTTCACCCTGTTAATTACGTCGTTAATTTGAAGACATAGTGAATGTGGCTTCGTTTACGGGATGAACAGTTCATGTTAAAGTTTCCATTAGGGAAACTGGGAAGCTTGGTGTTCCCTATCGTCCATTTGCGCACAACAAATCTAAATTGAATTCGCATTTCGCGGAAAATAAGCATAGCCTGTCAACAACCAATGTGTCACGACCATCCATACGTACAGTGTGTACGTATCATGCATGCAATCAGTCCGTAAAATTCAGTTCTCTACTGGGTAGGGTAGGGAGGTAAGGATACCAATTAGAAGAAAACACAATAGACTTTTATGGAATGAAGCGATTTGAAGATAAAATCTTAATGACATATGAAATGACGAGCCAAACATAAATTGTGCGTCATCAGCCCTAGTTTTTCATGACAAGTAGTTAGCGTAATGAATGGACTCAGTATCGTCTGATCCAGCTCTCCAAGCATTTCCCTATGCATATCTAAAATTACTTATACCATGCATTAGCAGTGAACAGAGACTGTTAGCTATCTTCTGTTCTGAAAAGAAAAAAAGAAACAATCGTCGTATCTCGAGGACCTGAAATAGATGCTTCTGGTACTAAATTAGTAGCTTCATATATCTGTAAAAATGAAGTACTAACAAAATGTCAGTTTGGTTTCCAGAAAGGTTTTTCAACAGAAAATGCCATATATGCTTTCACCAGTCAAATTTTGAATGATCTGAATAACCGAACACCACCCATTGGGATTTTTTGTGATCTCGCAAAGGCTTTTGATTGTGTAAATCATGAAATTCTGCTAGACAAGCTCAAGTATTGTGGCATGAGTGGGACAGTGCACAAATGGTTTAATTCGTACCTAACTGGAAGAGTGCAGAAAGTTGAAATAAGTAGTTCTCGTAACATGCAAAGATCAGCACATTCCTCGAACTGGGGAACTATCAAGAATGGGGTTCCACAAGGGTCAGTCTTGGGTCCTTTGTTGTTCTTATTATATATTAATGACTTTCCATTCTATATTCATGAAGAGGCAAAGTTAGTTATCTTCGCTGATGATACAAGTATAGTAATCACACCTGAGAAACAAGAATTAACTGATGAAATTGTCAATACTGTCTTTCAGAAAATTACAAAGTGGTTCCTTGTAAACGGACTCTCACTGAATTTTGATAAGACACAGTACATACAGTTCCGTACAGTGAATGGTATGACGCCATTAATAAATATAGACCTTAATCAGAAGCATATAGCTAAGGTAGAATATTCCAAATTTTTAGGTATGTCCATTGATGAGAGATTAAATTGGAAGAAACACATTGATGATCTGCTGAAACGTTTGAGTTCAGCTACTTATGCAATAAGGGTCATTGCAAATTTTGGTGATAAACATCTTAGTAAATTAGCTTACTACGCCTATTTTCACTCATTGCTTTCATATGGCATCATATTTTGGGGTAATTCATCACTGAGGAATAAAGTATTTATTGCACAAAAGCGTGTAATCAGAATAATAGCTGGAGTCCACCCAAGATCATCCTGCAGACATTTATTTAAGGATCTAGGGATATTCACAGTAGCTTCTCAGTATATATACTCTCTTATGAAATTTGTTATTAACAACCAAACCCAATTCAAAAGTAATAACAGTGTGCATAACTACAATACTAGGAGAAAGGACGATCTTCACTATTCAAGATTAAATCTAACTTTGGCACAGAAAGGGGTGAATTATACTGGCACTAAAGTCTTTGGTCACTTACCAAATAGTATCAAAAGTCTGACAGATAACCAACAAGTATTTAAGAAGAAATTAAAAGAATTTCTGAATGACAACTCCTTCTACTCCATAGAGGAATTTTTAGATATAAATTAAGAAAAAAAGAAAAAAACAAAAATATTAAAAAAAATAAAAGAAATAAAAAAAATAAAAATAAAAAATAAAGAAAAACAAAAAAACACAAAAAATAAAGTTGTTATATTAACTTAAGTATGTTGTTAAATTAACCTAATTATGTCATGTATTGGAAAATTCGACTCGTTCCACATCATTACGAAATATCGTATTCATGATCCATGGAACTAGTATTAATCTAATCTAATCTAACTTCTTTGTAAGTATTTCAGCTGCACTGTGCCGCAAAATTCCTCTTGAACGCATACGGTTTTCTCCGTACTGTAATAAAAATAATTCAGTTGCGCACTTCTTTCCGGCTACCTGGATCGTTATTGATTTACTTGATTCTTATATGCTAAGCTGCTGCCTTTGGCTGCTGCTTTTCGAAGGTGGTCTCATAAAAATTGTTGTCAAACGCTCCTTATATATAACATGACATTTACCTCATAAGAGTAAGCGACCTTAATCAACTTTTATTTACGAGCAATCATTTATGGTCCGAATGATCATTTTAATTTGTTTCATTCAAGCGGAGGGAGCTTTGCTATACTTAAAACTATTGGTAGCTGGTGGTACGTAGCATGTCCCTACTATATTATTTATTTGTCAGCTCTTTGGCTGTGACCATTCATGGCTCAAATAACTTAAAACTAACTTACATCTAAGGTAAATCTTGCTCTCCTACAATAAATATATTTTATTTCAGGTGCGCACATAAATTGCTTCTCTTGTGGAGGCAGGTCGAAAGGGTGTTGGTTCTGTGCATTATTCTTATGTACGCTTATACTTCACACACAGCTTGACAACTTATATATATATATATATATATATATATATATATATATATATATATATATATGTATATATGTATGTATTTATTTATTTATTTATTTAGCAGCTCAACTTAGCAGATACCTTCAGTGGTTGACTACGTATTTCTTTAAGTCTGCATGATGAAACAATCCTTTTATTCGTGCAGATACAGGGTCAGCTAATAAATAGCATCGAATGTGCGGTTTTCTTAGTATAATAAATGGTCCTTCATACAAGTGCTGCCACTTGCGATTCTTAAGATGGTTTGAAGTGGGTCTTTAATAGCACTCGTTCATTTATACGATACGATAAGACTTTGCTAATCTGTTTGTCATGCGCCTTTTTTCTTAGGTTGGCATGAGTGGTTAAAGATATGAGAGCTAGTCTTAACTTGTCGTTTAAGGTTACTTCAGGCTGTTGTAATTTCGGTCCGCAGCTTCCCCGCGGAGGCATAAAGAAGCTACTAATGGTTTTCCGACTTGGGGGGATTTGAAATGTCAGTTATTTTTATTTGATTAGTATTTTGTGTCATGCTAGGCTGAAAACTTCCGTTCGTATCCCATACGACTGTGCATCACTTAATTCCCTGTTATTTGACATCGCGTTTGATGGCTGGCTCTGAGCACTATGGGACTTAACTACTGTGGTCATCAGTCCCCTAGAACTTAGAACTACTTAAACCTAACTAACCTAAGGACATCACACACATCCATGCCCGAGGCAGGATTCGAAGCTGCGACCGTAGCAGTCGCGCGGTTCCGGACTTCGCGCCTAGAACCGCTAGACCACCGCGGCCGGCGATGCTTGGTTCGCCTGTGTGTAAAAAATGTCGGGTTTCCTTGGCTATTATGACTGACGGTATTAAGAAAAGCATGCGACGGATTGCCCTGATTATTGATCCTGAACCGTTGGTTCAGTTGGTAAGAAAATGTCGCATTTTGATGCTGTAAAGAATTCATTTGATGTGAGGGAGTGAAGTGACTTGGCTGACTGTATTGTTGTGGCCCGTTATAATTGTTCCATTTCTTTCCCTTGTGACGATTTCCATTATATTTCCTGTTCTTCGGATGCTGGTAATCACCGTTGTGATTTATTGGTGAGTTACCGTATGGTCGCTGTGTGTTTTGATAAATCGGTTTGTTTCTATTCTGGTTTGGATATTTACTATATGGTTTTCCATTGCGGCGGTTGAAATTATTATGATTGCTGTAAGGCTGAGCGTTTGGTTGTCCCGTATTATGTTAGTACGACATTCCGTTGACACCGTCTGCTACGTGCTGTTGCGAAGCGGGATATTGACGAGTATCTTGTTATGGCGCTAGTGAATAATCGCTTTGATTGTCAGCTTGCAATTCTACAACTTGCCTTTTCAGCTGATCTGTGTCATTGGTCTGCCGTTGCTTCCATTCCGGAAGATCGTGGCTGAAGGCTCGTCTGATTTCGCCTAATTCACTGGTTAAAGTGTCACCAGAAGTACCGGGAGCGGTTAGGATTTCTACTGTGGCAGATTTAACTACACCTTTTAGATCAGAGTGTACCTTACTCTCAATGCCGGCCGGTGTGGCCGAGCGGTTCTAGGCGCTACAGTCTGGAACCTCGCGACCGCTACGGTCGCAGGTCCGAATACTGCCTCGGGCATGGATGTGTGTGATCTCCTTAGGTTAGTTAGGTTTAAGTAGTTTTAAGTTCTAGGGGACTGATGGCCTCAGAAGTTAAGTCCCATAGTGATCAGAGCCATTTGAACCATTTTCTTACTCCCAATGTACTTTTCCTTGGATTGTATCCACTTTTCAATTTCCCTATAAAGTGTGGTGCTTATTCCTGAGGTGACATCTTCGATCCTTTTGTCAATATTGACATCGGATATTCGCTGAGCAAGGTTTTCTACTCGTTCGCCAATGTGGCTGACACCTTCTGTCAATTGGCCTACTCTTTTTTAAACATAATTGTAATTTTTCAAAGAGTCACTCGCTGTTGATTTACACACATCGATTTGGGTCTGCAAATCTGTAAACTTTCTACCAATGTTGGTATCGCCGGGTCCACCATGGAAAGAACACTGTCTATTTTTGCATGTACGCTTGCGTTTGCCGGCCGCGGTGGTCTCGCGGTTCTAGGCGCGCAGTCCGGAACCGTGCGACTGCTACGGCCGCAGGTTCGAATCCTGCCTCGGGCATGGATGTGTGTGATGTCCTTAGGTTAGTTAGGTTTAAGTAGTTCTAAGTTCTAGGGGACTGATGACCACAGCAGTTGAGTCCCATAGTGCTCAAAGCCATTTGAACCATTTTTTGAACGCTTGCGTTTAGCTCGCTTGCGTAAGCAATGGTAATGGCTTTAATTTTTTCCTCCATGGTGTCATTCGAACTTTTGATTTGTGTTTGGATGTCCGTAATAAAAGAATTTATATTGGTCATTCGCACTTGTCCTCTATCTGCAATTCTAAACTGTTGAACCTGCTGTCTACAGCTCTGTTCTGTTCCTGTAATCTGATATCAACTTCCGCTACTTGGCTTATAAGATTACCAATGTGAACTTCAATATTGTCACTTTTGTTTGTTAAGTGTCCCACGTGTGCTTCAAAACTGGTTTTCATACCAGCAAACAATTTTAGCACATCTGACAACGAGCATTCACGCGGTTGCGACGCGGACTGTAGCGCCGACACCTCTCGTGTCGCTTCGTCGTCTGTTGTTCCAGATTCAAGATTGTTCGCACCTGCGCGCGGTCTAAGTTGTCTGGGTTGCTCATTTGCCATCTTAAATTTAGCGTAGTTACGCCACACGAGCCAGAAAAGATAATTTATAATTATGATTTTCACTTCTCAGGCGCGCCGATGATTTCGCGTCCTTATTTCTCATGTGTTGTTTGCGCGTTATGAACAACTGAAACTCTAGCACACGTAGATGTCAATATGGCAACTGGAGAGATAAAATAAATGAAAAAAACTTATACATGACTGAAACTGGTATAGATAGCGACCATTTTGATAAACTAAAATATACAACAATGGAAATTTTGACTAACTATTTCTAACTATTTTAAGCGAAATGATGTGAATGAGACTGTTCTAACTGGAAAGAGGAAACGGAAATTTGGAATTTAGACAGCGAAAGGAAAAGGAATAAAGCGTAGAGAACGAATTCTCATGAGCTCATTCAATACTTGGTACGCAAAGCTTCAAACGTAATGAAAAGTCATCGGCCTACTCACTTTGCGTTGTCCTGAGCGCTGCAATTTACGGCTGTTGTGGTTTCGTACTGCGATTTTTTTTACTAATTTTTCTGCGACTCGCTTCCAAGTCTCCCCCAGTTGGCTGTGTGAAAAATGAAAAGCACAGATTAGTTTTTAGTTAAGTCCCTGTTCGGGCGCCGCATCTGGCGTTAGGAACTTTCTTATTAATAATAGTGATGCTGTAACTGTTGGTTGGGAATATTTACTGACAAAATGCAACTGAACACTAGATTGCGTACTTACGGCTATCCTGTGTGGCCGTTTTTTAGTACGACTTTAAAAGAGAGAGAGAGATTATTAATTTATCACCGATGCGTCGGTTCTCGATTGTGTTCAGGAGACGTACGGATTGATTACGCGAATAATTGACCGTTTGACCCGGATTGCCTTCACGCAATCTGAATCTTCGATGAAAATACCTAAGGGACCTATTTGAATATAAAAATGGAAATGAAAGCAAATTAGTGGAATTTCGTAAGAGAAAGATTAACAGATCGGAAGTTGAACACATTAGTGGTCTCCAAAATACAAACGAGACACCGCGATAAAGAGCGAGCCTGTAAAAAAGCTCATAAACAATTTGAACATCATTTTTGGTTAGTGAAAGAAAATAATAAGAAGAAAATTACTGCATCGTAAAATATTAATATATTTTGAACAAATAGGCTTTAAACTTCTACACATTGACAAATACACAATAAATGCGTGACTTACATCTGATATTTCTTTTGTAAATGGCGCAGTCCAATAATAGCTGCTTTGTCAGTCCGTTCCTTCTTAAAATTAAATGTCCTTGCGTGTGCGTAAGTACATTGTATCCACACCCGAGTTACCGAAATGTTTGTTCGTCGTTTCACATAGTTTTTACACAAAATACAAATACAACTTGTAGCAATGCTATGTAGTACGTCTTAACATGTTGGCGACCAAAAGTACAAGGGATAATGAAGTCTAGAATATTTCTTAACAAAAGATAGATTGTTCTCTCTTCTGTTTCGCAGCTTCTTGCTATCAAGCGCTGCGGCAATGATTTTAAATATCTGCGCCCAGCGGGTCATAGTGTTTATTTAGAGTATTTAAACGCTGGACGCGCGTTTTGGTATAGGCGCACATTAAAAAAAAAGTTTCATCTCTTTACTCTCGCGCTGTGATGCTTAGCATCTTTACGAACTACAGCTCGTTCGCTGTCCTTCTCTTTAATGACAAATATCTCACATGCAAAGTAGTTGAAATCCAATCATATTACACGGTATCGCAGCAACCAATGTAGCGCTACGTGACCCAAAACACACTTATTAATTCCTACAAAACTCAACAATTTTTCTTCATGTAAATTATCACATCTTATTCCCTACTGCAGTTGCAACATGCTCAGTCTAACTGATAGTGTGCATGAGAAAAATTCTTTGTTTTCTTTTTCGGCTACTGAATTAAATATCTTAAATAATTTGTTTAACGGATCAGTTCTCTGCATATCGCAAGACTTATTTGATCATCGTGCATCTGAACTCATGACCTATCCGCTGGTGTCTCATATGTATTAGTAACACGTCTGTAAATGGTTATAACTTTGTTATAAATAAACAAAATATTTAATGTATGCTGTCTTCTAAACATGACGTCGTGCAAATACGGTGGAAATTTTATTTTGTTCTTGGGCTTCTGCCAATTTTAATTATGTCTGTATAAACACTGTAGCTCAGCTGTCGCCAGTTTTGACAATTTTAGTGAATATTTGATCATTTCAGTAAAGCGCTTTCAGTCGCCAAGCTATCTATGTCTTCGCCCGAAAATCACCGTAGAGTGCGTGGGGGAGGGTCATTTCCTTTCCTGTCCCACTCGCAAATAGAGTGCGGGAGAGAAGCTTGTCTGTATGCCTCCGTACCAGTCCTAATTTCTCATATCTTATCTTCGTGGTCAATGCGGAGCGTACTCCGGCGGCAGTAGAATCGTTCTTCAGTTAGGTTCAATTGCCGTTTCTCTAAACTTTCTCAATACTGCTCCGCGGAAAGGACGTTGTCTGCCCTCCAGGCATTCCCACTTGACTTCCCGAAGCATCTCTGTAACACTTGGGTGTCGATGGAACCCACCAGTAGAAAGCCTATGAACTGTTTCAGTGTCTTGTGAATAAGAGTAACAATCACTCAACACTTGATATTCATTCAAACTATCATAAAAATCGTAAGATTGAAAAAAGTAAGGAATGGTGAGGTGTTTTTAAAAGCCGCGTAGCTGTATGGAGGTGCTTATTCACAACTATCTGTTTCACGTCAGCATAGACGCATCTTCAGATTGATGACGTTTCTATTTTTATAATGTAGATGGACAGTTACGAAGTCTCTGCATTCGGAAATTATTCAGGTTAAGAATCAAAGGTGGAAAATTCTTGACTTTTTTTCATTCTTATAATTTTTATGACAATTTGAATGGTTATTGACTGTTGAGTGTTTTGTACTGTTGTAATGTCTCTGAGTTGCAATTGCCCTGCCTAGAAACTTGTTTGCTTCGATGTCTTCCCTTAATCCAACCTAGTGGTGATCTCAAACACTCGATCAGTACTCAAGAATGGGTCGCACTACTGTTCTATACGCTGTCTCCTTTGCAGATAAACCACGTTTCCCTAATATTTTTAATTTTTAATTTTTATTTTACACGTCTAGTTTCGTAGGACCAAGTTGAGAAGTAAATCTCCAAGGTCATGGAATGTGTCAGTAGATGAAATTACAACATAAAAGTAATAACAAACAGAATGAAATGTTTATGGACGCAAGAAAAGACAAGCAATAAGTTTATGTAAACGCAGTCAACAATACAACACTGGAATCAGCCCTTTCTCTCTCTCTCTTTTTTTTTTTTTAATGAAGTCCTCACAGAGTGGAAGGACTGACCCATGAGGAAATTCTTCAGATTCAATTTGAAAGTGTGCGAATTATTGCAAAGATTTTTGAATACTTGTGGTAGCTTATTGAAAATGGATGCAGCAGTATACTGCACACCTTTCTGCACAAGAGTCAAGGAATTACGATCAAATTGCAGACTGGATTTCTGCATAACATAAGCTGCTGATTCTTGGGAATAAACTGATATTGTTATCAAGAAACTACAGTAAATAATGTATGTACTGAGATGCCAATGTCAAGATACCCTGACTACTGAACAGGGGTAGACAAGAGGTTCGCAAACATACACCATTTACTGCCCGAACCGCCCGTTTCTGAGCCAAAAATGTCCTTTGAGAATCGGAAGAGACACCCCAAAATATCATACATCATAAGCGAATCAAAATATACAAAGTAGTCTACTTTTCGTGTCGAACTGTCACTTACTTCTGGTATCGTTCGAATAGTGAAAATTGCAGCATTAAGTCTTCGAACAAGATCCTGAAAGTGGGCTTTCCACGACAGTTTACGATTTGTCTGAACACAAGAAACTTGAACTGCTGAGTTTCACTAATCATCTGCCCATTCTGTGAAATTAAAACGTCGGGTTTTGTTGAATTGTGTGTAGGAAACGTAAGAACTGAGTCTTACTGTGATTTAAAGTTAATTTATTTTCTACAAGTCATGAAGTTATGTCACGAACTGCACCATTTGAAATAGTGTCAATGTTGCTCACAGCATCCTTTACTACCAAGCTAGTGATCATCAGGAAATAGAAATATTTTCGAATCCTCTGTAATACTAGACGGCATATCATTTATATGAAGAACAACAGGTGAGGCTCCAACACTGATCTCTGGGTCACCCCCCCCCCCCTCCCCACTTGACTGTGCCCCGCTCAGACCCAGCATCATTGCGATGCTCAACATTGTGGATAATGACCTTTATCTGCAGTTGTTAAGTAAGAGGTGAACCAGTTGTGAGCTACTCGCCGTATTCCATAATGGTCCAACTTTCTGGAGCAATATTTTGTGATCAACACAATCAAACGCCTTAGTTAAATCAAAAAAGGTGTCTGCCGTTCGGAATCTTGTGTTTAATCCATCTAGTACCACACAGAGAAAAGAGAATATAGCATTTTCAGTTGTTAAACTACTTCTAAAACCGAACTATGCATTTGATAGCAAATTATGTGAAATAAAATTATCAATTATCCTCACATACACAGCCTTTTCAATAACAAACATAACAACAATAGCAAACATTGATAGCTTAGAAGTAGGTCTAAAATTGTCTACGTTATTCTTTTCTCCATTCTTATAAAGCCGCTTTACTACTGAATACTTTAATTGCTCAGGAAACTGACCATTCCTAAAGGAAAAATTACAAATGTGGCTAAGTACAGGGCTAACATGTGCAGCACAATACTGCTAGGCACTCCATCATATCCATGAGAGTCCTTAGTGTTCAGTGATTTAATTATTGATTCAATCTTCCCCCTTATCAGAATCACAGAGGAAAGGCATTTTCCAAGAGAGTTATACACTGAAGAGCCAAAGAAACTGGTATAGTCATGCCTATTTAAATACAGAAATGTGTAACCAGGCAGAAGACGGCGCTGCGGTCAGCAACGCCTGTACAAGACAATAAATGTCTTGCACAGTCGTTAGATCGGTTACTGCTGCTACAGTGACAGGTTATCAAGATTGAAGTGAGTTTGAACGAGCGATAGGACGCAGCATCTGTGAGACAGCAGTGAAGAGGGGATTTTCCCGGACGACTATTTCGCGAGGGTACGGGGAATATCACGAACCCGGTAAAACATCAAATCTTGGACATCGCTGCGGCCAGAAAAAGAGCCTGCAAGAACGGGACCAACGACGACTGAAGGTGACAGATGTGCACCCCTTGCGCAAACTGCTGCAGATTTCAATGCTGAGCCACCAACAAGCGTCAGCGTGCGAACCATTGAACGAAACATCATCGATATGGGCTTTCGGAGCCAAAGGCCCACTCGTATACACTTGATGAGAGCACGAATCGAAGCCTTACGCCTCACCTGCCCCGTCAAAACCGACAATGGACTGTTGATGACTGGAAACATGTTGCTTGATTGGACAAGTCTCGTTTGAAGTTGTATCGGGCGGATGGACGTGTACGGGTATGGAGCCAACCTCATGAATCCGTGGACCCTACATGTCAACAGGGGACTGTTCAAGCTGATGGAGGCTCTGTAATGGTGTGGGACGTGTGCAGTTGGAGTGATTATGGGACCCCTGATTCGTCTAGATACGACTCTTACAGGTGACACGTACTGAAGCATCCTGTCTGTTCACTTGCATCCATTGATGTCCATTGTGCATTCTGACGGTTCAAATGACTCTAAGCACTATGGGACTTAACATCTGAGGTCATCAGTAACCGTAGACTTAGAACTATTTAAACCTAACTAACCTAAGGAGATGACACATATCCGTGCCCGAGGTATGATTCGAACCTGCGACCATAACAGCAGCGCGGTTCGGTACCGAAGTGACTAGGCCCGCTCGGTCACGGCTGCCGGCCATTCAGTCGGACTTGAGCAATCCCAGCAGGACAATGCGACATCTCACACGTCCAGAATTGCTACATAGTGGCTCCAGGAACACTCTTATGAGTTTAAACACTTCTGTTGGCCTTCAAACTCCCCAAACATGAACATTATTGAGCATCAATGGAATGCTTTGCAACGTCCTGTTCAGAAGATATTTCCATCCCCTCGTACTCTTACGGATTTACGGGGAGTCCTGCAGGATTCATGGTTTCAGTTCCACGCAGCACTACTTCAGGCATTAGTTGAGTCGATGCCACGTCGTATTGCGGCACTTTTACGTGCTCGCGGGGGACCTGCACTATATTAGCAGATGGACTAAATCCTTTGGCTCTTCGATGTATATCAGAGAGAGTTAGCGCATTTTCGGATCAGATGGAACTTAGCAGTTGAGCTGTTGCAGTGTCAGAGAGTAAGAAAGAGACTTAACAACTGTGGCAAAAATTGTCCTAGATGGGCTCTCAATGCAGGTACATTTTCAGTGTGCGGTGGAAGAGCTGAGAGTGTAGAGATCGTGGAAGGACAGTTCGCCGTTTCATTCACGCATGTGTCAATGTCACCATCACCCCCGCCCCCTCTTCGACAGGATCACGCCACAGGAGCGTATGAAGCAGAAAGGCTGAAACAGCACAAAACAACCCTTGCTTTTGCTCGTACCTGTTTTACGTATTTGGTTTATGGATATCAATATGCAATCGAGTGTTTAAGAAAACGCACAATGAGTGGAAGAAGAAATCTTTTGTTGTTTCGAAGGGAGATGCTGCTCAGACTGCTTCACCGACTACTTCAAATGAATGTCATAGAACTTCTTCCAGCAAACAAAAATTTGAAAACTATGAAAGTGACAGTAATGACGTGAATGAAATAATTAACGTTTTCTTGCTCTCTAATATTTTGAAACATAACGTATTATGCCAAGTTTGCAAAGAAAGAGGACTGGAATTGAAAATAACTTCACACATTGGTTTGGCATGTAAACTGCTATTTAAATGTAACAAATGTGCTGCACAAGTTTTGTTTTCTAATTCTAACAGTATTCCTCGTAGTGGTAATAGTGGAAAGAAGGTGTATGATATAAATGTTAGGCTAGTGTATGGCTTGCGTTGCATTGGCAAGGGCAGTGCTGCAGGGACAATGTTATGTGGAATTATGAACTTGCCAAAACCACCAACCAAGTTTGGATTTTGTAATGAATTGGTGGCAGTTGAAGAAGCTGTGACAGATAATGGGAATTGTAGAGATTTAACTGTTGCTTTAGATGGATCATGGCAACGTAGAGGTCATAAATCTCTAAATGGAGTTGTGACAGCTACCAGTGGAGACAGTTGCAAAGTAACCGATGTTACTATTCTCTCAAAACATTGTAGATGTAAGGGCAATACCAAGGACGAACATAGTGAAAGTTGGGAAGCAAATGTTCATGGCAAAAGTGTAGCGATGGAAGTAGAGGGAGTGAAAGGAATTTTTTCCAGATCACAGGAATGGTATAATGTACGCTACACTAAGTATCCAGGAGATGGTGATTCTAAGGGATATAAAGCTGTAGAGGAGCTCAATCCTTATGGCAATGAAATTCACATTAAAAAAACAGAAGTGCATTGGAAATGTGCAGAAGCGCATGGGGGCTCGCTTGCGCAAACTAAAGCAGACATTAGGATCCCAGAAGCTTAGTGAATGTAAGACCCTTGGAGGAAAAGGAAGATTGACAGATGAAGCAATTGATAGACTGCAGAGGTATTATGGGTGTGTAATTAGGCAAAATACAAGAAGCATTGAGCATATGAGGAGATCAGTATGGGCATTATTTTTTCATACTGCATCAACAAATGGGCACCCACAACATGCACTGTGCCCCACAGGTGATGACTCGTGGTGTAAGTACCAATCAGGAAAGGAATATGCCCACAAAAACAGTTCGCCAAATGCTGTAATTGATGTAATTAAGCCCATATTCAGAGATTTATCACAGTAACGTTTATTGGAAAAGTGTTTACATGGGAAAACACAAAATCCAAATGAATGTGTAAATGATTTAATTTGGATTAGGATTCCCAAAATAGCGTTTGCATTCTGGAGTGTATGATGCAGAGGTAACATACAATGAAGAAAACATTATCAAATGTGATATGCTGAAACGTTTAGGTTTCCAACCAGGACACACCACCATTTCCACAATGTGCCTAATTGATGAAGAAAGGTGCAGGAAGAAGAGGCAAAAGCCTACAACGTGCAGCAAGAAAAGACCAGTGAAAATGAAAATAACACTGCAGAAAGAAGATAATGCTGATAATCCATCATATGGGGCAGGAATGTATTAAAAACTTTGAAGCCATTTCCCATAACTTTAAAATTTAATTATTGATCGCGTTGAAATTTCGTCGAATGGTTTTAAACGGCGTCAACGGTTCCACCCTGTACACAAGGGCAAACTTACGATCATGCTGCACTCCGTAGGACTGCGATCACGTTCGGTGTGGCTGCAGACCCACAGTGTCCTCCGCGAAGGGTAGAACTGTCCGCAGTGTGTCGGCAGCAGTGGCGTGTGTGGAGCCTGCGCCCCCCCCCCTCGCCCCCCCACCCCCCGAGACCACAGCCGTGACTGCCGGCCACTCTCGACTGCCAGGTCGGTAAGCACGACACCGACTCAAAGGAAGGCCTCGGCGCTTGTTGGTGACGTCACGTCAGCTAGGCACGGCGAACGCCAGGTCTGTTGCAGGCAGAAACGCCTGGGCGTGGTTATCACTATAAATCTCTTATTTTTGGACAAAATGTTTGGTATTGTTTTGGATTCTGCAGTTTTATTTAGATGAAATATTTTCTTACTATCGTAAAGCTACAAATGAAGATCATAATTCTGTATCACTGAATCCTGTCGAAACAAACGTAGATCAATATGAGACGATGCTTTGCCCCATTGCAATCTTCGGAAATTTTACAACTATATTTACTTGATCCATTTTGTTATCGAAACTTACCCCAACCCCCTTACAATTAACTCGTTTCTTTTATTTATTTTCGTTTGACATCGTCACTGGAAATGTGAACTAATTTACATGTGTAAATGTCCAACTGTTCCCAGTCATTAGATTACGGTCGTTTTCAACGAAAGGAATTATAAACAGGAAACAAAATAGCTTCATACATCGAAAATACTGCTGAGCTTAAACTTTTTTAACTATGTACATTAGAAAAGATAAATATTCCGCTCTTGCAACTGAAAGGAGAAACTTTATAAGCCAAAAAATTTATTTGATAAAACAAGTATCTCTCTTTTGCCTCTTCTTCTGTACCCCACCTCCTCCCTCAACGTGTACAATCGCAAGATATTTCATTAACATTCAGTGCTCTTCACCCCATAGTCAACCAAGATACCTAAAGAAGAGCACCAATATGTTCACAGTTTCTTGTAAAAGCAATCCAGTACAAACGTAACTTCCTCAGATTTACAAATAAGGTAAAGAAGCACGAATTCTGTTGCTGCTGGACCATGAAGTTGTTTTTGTATGTCAATCCTTAAAACAGGTGAAAATTTAAGTTCAGGACTACACTATTTGTTAAGAAGTGTAATGAATTGCATAATTAATTGATTGCAGAAATCTCTCAGAACAATGTGTATTGGTCAACTATCGCCAATAGTTTCACATTTTCCTGTGTCAGAGAGGGAGACACCACCATTATGAGTATGCCTGCAACAGACCTGGCGTTCGCCGTGCCTAGCTGACGTGACGTCACGAACAAGCGCCGAGGCCTTCCTTTGAGGCGGTGTTGGTCCGCGCCGGGGCCCGGCCGTGCCCGGCCGTGTTTTAGCGGCGCCCTCCCCCCCTTCCAGAACCGGATGCCGAATCCGCCCGGGCGTCCGTGCGGCTCGGCTGCTGGTCAAGTCGCGCGCCCGCCAGGCATCACGCTGTTGCGGACCCCGAACGAAATCTCTCCCGTTTGCAGGAAATTTTTACTTCGCACATTATTTTCCGACACAGTACTTCACTTCCTGTATTACGTTAAAATAACTGACGATTGTAAGACCGAGAACAAGAAGGTTACCGTTGCTTGAAATTCTTAAAACAGTGTATTGCCAGTTGGAGGTGAAAGAACTCTGTACCTTAGCATACAATGAAAAAAATTAATTTTACTAAAAGTATTTTTGTAATAAAGTACGAGGAAATGGCAACTATTTAAAAGCTTTTATTGACACACATGTAAGTTGGATGATTATATTACGGCAGAACTGTTGTCACATTGAATAAAGGTTATCTTTTTTCCATCAGGTACGCCTTTCCTGGCTTCAGACTGTGGCTTATTTTCTTAAAAAGTAACATTTTACATTCAGTACTTTAGGGACCAAAAACAAACCTGGATACCGCGCAAGCCCATATGTAGTTGCTGATTAAAAATCGTACAGTTTGTGAAATCTGAATTCCAGTCAGATTAAGAGCTTCGATATCCTTCAGTATTTCTGCGTAGAAATACATCTTTTTTCAGACGAAAATGTAGGGGACATAATTAAGGAAAATTTAAAGTGATTTCTAAAAGATTTCAAAGGCGGTATCTCTGCTCTGTCTAGTAATAAGAATTGGATTCGCAATCGCTTGGAAGAGACAATAATTTTGGAATCTACATGAAGCGTAAATTAATAGTAGCAGCTACTCGAAACTTCCACTGACTAAGTTACAGAAAAGAAATTTGTGTCAAGAATAAGTTTCTGGTTAATCTTAAAGTCGGAGTTTCCAATGTATAACGAATTTATCTCGTCCACATATTTGTGCGAAAACGCTTTTCGTTCCTATACTTACGTAAAAAACTAATACAGAAACAAACATATCAGCGAAAGTAATTTGAGACTGCTTTATTTCATATTCCCGAGCTATAAGATTTACGGAGCAGGCGGTTTGTCCCCACCAAATTCCAAGGAAGGCCGAGCCAGTTTACTGCATAGTGAAAGCTTGTAGGTTCACAGAAGAATGTAAAATATTGCATAGTAGATCGTGCAAAAGTATTCATCAGCGCTTTTAATGTCGTACAACTGAAACGTAAACCAATATAAAAGCATTTGCTTGGAATTCAATCGCCAACGGTCTTGCCGCAGTGGTGACACCGGTCCCCGTCAGATCACCGAGGTCAAGCGCAGTCGGGCTGGGCTAGCACTTGGATGGGTGACCATCTGGTCTGCCGAACGCTGTTGGCAAGCGGGCTGCACTCAGCCCTTGTTAGGCGTTGTGAGGAGCTACTTGACTGAGAAGTAGCGGCTCCGCTCTCGGAGACTGACATACGGTCGGGAGAGCGGTGTGCTGACCACATGCCACTCCATATTCGCCTACAGTGATGTCTATGGGCTGAGGATGTCACGGCGGCCGGTCGGTACCGTTGGGCCTTCATGGCCTGTTCGGGAGGAGTTTGGAATCCAATTACTTGCATATTACAGTAAGCAGTTTTTTTTTTAAAGGTGAGGGTGTGCACATATCAGATTTTTGCGAAAGGAGGTCACAGGTCGCGCAAGTTTAGCAAGAATTGCTCTTTGGTATGTGCAAAAATATCTACATGACATCCCTCTAGTCCAATACAGCAACTAATTGCTGGGTGAAAATATATGCATTAAAATTAAAATCAAAATACTGAAGGAACAAAAAATTCAGAAAAGTAAGACATATGAAGTTTTCGAAAACTTCCTTTCTTATAGCAAATAAAGAAATATTCTTCATATACCAAGGCTGCAACGACCTTCTGGATGAATCTGGTTCTCAAACAAGCGATTAAGACATTAGAGAATTATGATCGCGAAAATACACATATCAAAAAAGTTGTGCATCACCCTGGTCCCCAGAACTCCTGAAGATAGAGGGTGACTGTGAATATTGTCCCTTTGACTGCTCAGAGATGCCACTAAACCCGCCCAAAGATGGAAGCAACCATGCATGAGCAGCGCCTATTAGACAGATGGCATATTGGCGAGGAATCCGTCTTCATTGATGACCATTTGCGCCCCCATTGTGCACATCTTTTGAACGACGATTAATGCATCGCTCGATTAGAGTGGCCAGTATGTTCTCCAGACATGAACCCTATCGAACATGCCTGGGATAGATTGAAAAGGGTTGGTTATGGACTACGTGACCCACCAACCACTCTGAGGGATCTACGCAGAATCGTCGTTGAGGAGTGGGACAACTTGGACCAAATGTGCCTTGATGAACTTGTGGATAGTATGTCACGATGAATATAGGCATGCATCAATGCAAGAAGACGTGCTACTGGGTATTATAGGACCGGTGCGTACAGCTATTTGGGCCACCACCTCTGAAGGTCTCGCTGTATGGTGGTACAACATGCAACGTGTGGTTTTCAGGAGCAATAAGAAGTGCGGAAATGATGTTTATGTTGATCTCTATTCCAGTTTCCCGTACAGGTTCCGGAACTCTCTGAACAGAGGTGATGCAAAACTTTTTTTGATGTGTGTAAGATGTTATTGCCAATGTATCTGAAACTTTGAATGTATTTCAGTACAGCAGAAGCATGTCATTCACGTTTCCCGTAGATATTCCATTACGTTTATCCGTAATGACATGCCCAGTTCCACTAAATACCCTCTCGCTAGAGGCCCTAGAGGCAGGTCTACACAGAACTTCTAGTGCCACTTCCTACAGTCTGTGATAAGTTGTTGCTCTTGACTTTCACCACTACAGTAGCGACTCTCCCTCATCAAGACACTCTTTAAATATTCGATGGTGAGATTATGCAAACAACACAGCATGCTGTGAAAAGAAGTTAGCCAGCGGCACGCTGACCGACCTCCCTTCCAGGAAGACAACGCGACAGCAGCGGCCCCTAGGTGAAAAGAACATAAGCGCCGCGTCAGACTGGTGGCAGTCCACTTGGATAGCAGCGTCAACGTTAGGCACTTCGATAGCAGTGGAGGAAAGACTTTTGTCAGTTAGAGATCAGCAGTCACTGCAAAGACCGATTATTTTGTATGTCGCCCTTTGGTGTGTAACTGCCGAAGTTAAGTATCTGTAATTGTCTTTTCGTAATGAAACTCATTAATACGAGTTGTTTGTTTGTATGTCTAGCGAACCGAGTATGCAGGATTCCCAGGCGCAACGATGAATAGCCTATTCAGGCTGTTTTAGTTTTATTTCTAGACCGTGTCCCCATAGACAAATTATAGATCCAGGTATATCTTCTGAAGAAGGCTCTATTATTTGGGCCGAAACCTAGGTAAAGGTTGGTTTCATTACCGCAATCGAGGCAGATAGTTTCTTACATATATAACTCAAAAGGGTCTCGGATAGTGTCTCTCGCTGAACTGTCTGCATAGGGCTGCGTTAGATGCCTACTAGTGGATGTTACGGAGGGCCACTGATATTTCCGAAGGATTTTGGAACACTACAGTCTTCGACTGTGCTTTAGTGGAGACACAACATTGAGCCTGTCAGCTGCAATTCTCAGGACATCCGACCCGGCGTCATTAGCTGGAGGCATACGTGCGGAAAGTCCAGGAGTTTTCCTGCAGTTTCCACGTGAGAGCAAGTTCTAGTTGCTTCCAATATGGCGAAGGAGTGAACCACGGACCACATCGAAAAATTCAAAAAAAATGGTATCGCAAAATAACTTGTTTGTGGACAATGACCCAGGAACATTACATAAAGAAGAGTATAAAATAAAACATTTCTAGACAATATTCCAACTGCGGACCAAAGTGTTATAAAAACTTAGTGTTAAAAATTGAGATCAATTTTCATGAAAGAGCTCAGAATGGCGGAGGCTTTAGAAGAGAGCTGAAAAGAAAAGGATGAACTGTATAAACCAACAAAAAGTTGCTTGAACTATGTTCATTACTGTATTGCGCATTACTGTGTTATATCCATTACTTACATTACGAGCCATTTTTCCTTAAAACGGATCAAGAACGCCATCTTCGTAGTGTATTCTCAGAGGAGTGCCGGCAATTCAGGAAGAAAAGCCGCTCGCTTGTGGCCAGTCATTCCTGCCTTCCCTGCCGCTGTTTGTTTCCCAGCTGCACCGAGCCAGGGCTCTGCCGGGTACCCGAATGAGCCACGGGCGTCCACTGGGCATAGGTGCCCGCGCGCTCGGATCCTGGCACGGTTGAGCTCGAATACCCGCCGTCCGGGCACAGAAGGGACCGTTCGGGCCGGTAAAAGTGGTGCGACGGACGGCTGTGGCCAGTAGCGTCCAGAGTTGTCAAGAACGTCCCCCTATTGCTCGTTACACTGCGAACTGAAATTTCCGACCGTGAAATATGTGGAAATCAACGCCCCAAGTGTCGTTTCATTTACGTCCTTTATGCCACCTTCAGACGGCTTTCCGTGTCGATAATGAGCGGCGGAGTGTTTCGAATTTTTTTACTCGGTCAGTGATAAGATAATAACGTCATATAAACGCTACGCGTTGCGATTCTGACTTCCGTCGCAGAGGCGTCAAGTTAAAAGGCGAGGGGTGTGACTAACTTCCCATCATGTAATACGTCCACGATCTTGTTAGGAAGAAAAGTGACACCGTTAATCCACGTTACTGCTCACACTAACTTCTGAGCTTTGGCCTCTCTTTTTTTTCGCAAGTGTCGAGACCTTGCTGTTTGAAGCGTAGCCGAATCCAAGGGCGGCACTCTTTGCACCATTACGTAGGAAAGCTGTAGGCACCACGGAGCCAAATTTCAAACTTATGCGTCGCAGTGGGAGACAATTACGTGGTTTCTAAAAATTGTTCCTTTAATTGCGTTGTACTGTAAAGATGTTAATATAGATGTAAAAACTTATTCTAGTACAAACGGTTGACATGTATCCACTTCATGTTTTTAACATAGGTAAGCTCCACACGTAATTGGCCAGCACATTTCATTACTGTGTCCAAACTTCATCTATTTCTATTCACAATATGAATATGAATGGTACCTTTCTGATTCAATGATCTGACGTTTCATGCTCTACGAATAAATCCACAGTTTGCAACAAGTTATTCACAAGAAATACGTTTATTCGTATACCAATAACATCTGTAACCGCAAGATATCAGAACAATTGATGAAGTGCAGTTGGGTAGCAGAAAAATAACCAGTCAAAAGTGTGACACTAAGTCTGCTCAGAGTATAGAAACAGGAAATAAACTAAAAAACGTGTTATGCAACCTCAGATACGTTATTTTCGTACAAAACGTCACATTTGACATTATTGGATTTATTGTATTATTTACATTCACTCCATCGCGTAATTTTGAGTAGCATAACTAAAACTGATCAAATTGTGTCTTCAGATCTTTGGTTTTTAAATTGTTCGAGTGAAGTTTAACCCAGGGCCAGCATCCTATTATACGAGGATATTCTGTAAGAGCGTGTAAAAGTTTAACAAGACGTAGAGGATGATCCCCTGAACAATTTGAGGAAGGGAACATGGAGTCGGAGAAGCCAGGTTAAGAAGATAATGGGTATAAATTCACATTACTGTGCACTTTTACATTAGTTAAAATTAACTGAAAATACCATCATTGGCACAATGAACGTACCATTTGTACTGTATCTTAAAAAAAGGTGCTGATACTAACGGGCATCAACGTCGAAGCAGGCATGACATCGATGAACAAGATTGTGATGCACAGTGACAAATATTCTTGGTGTGTTTCGAATCACATCACAGGCAGCTACAATTCTGGAAACTAATTCCATCTCCGTATCCACTGGGGTCTAATCCACAAGTGACTTTAGATATCCTCATAGGAAGTAATGAAATTCAGGTCAGGTTACCTCGCAGGCCTCCTCGTGTTGCCAGGTCCCTCGTTTTTTTCCTTCCACTGAACCAGACTCCCGCATTCGTCGATCGAGAACAATAAACACTCGTCGTGACGGCTGAAGCCTGTTAGGAAATCTTTCCCTGTAGAGCCTTTTCAGCAGCGAGAGCATTGCACAGAAGGTGCATAACAGTGAGTTCTGCGAAACTGTACCTGTACCGCTTCATCATATTGTACCGTTCGTCTCTTAATACCACTGAATAATGAATGGGTCTGTCGTTGATTTATAGCACGTTCTGTCACCGGACAATGTAAATACGGCACAACAGAGCTACCTTAGGGACAAGTAAAGTAAACAAAACCTGCATCATGACTTCCTAGTAATCAGGTCCATGATACTCGTATCGTTGCAAGAAATAAATAATATACATGTAAATAAACAGCACAGCACGTGTAAACTTGTACGCATGCTAGTTGTAAATAAGCTGGAAAACAGTAATGCTAGACAAAGCGATAGACAAGTTTACTTCCCTATCTCCTTAAGCTGGCCTCTCCGACCCCAGGTTCCCTGCCTCAAATTGTTCACTGGAGCAATCACTATATCCTGTTACATTGTAGCACGCTCTTGCGGAACCACCCTGTATGAATGTACGAAAGCTTCCAAAAGCACCTAGAAATTGGCTGGTGGAGTGCACTATAAACAGCTGAGAACTGAGCCCAGGCGGCTCCCGTCTTCCCAGTGGGGCAGAGTGGACTGCAGGATTCCTAACTCTAAGGTGGCATGTTGCGTTTTGTTGCGTCCCATAGAGTTTCGGTAAGTCCCGTGTCCAAGACAGGACCTTGAAATTTCTCTTCTTGGTTCCTTTTAAACTAACTGACGCTTTCGTACACGTAGATGAAGCCACATTCGGTAGAGAATGGCCGTGTCTTCTACAATAGCTCTGCCTTGGGAAACAAGATATTCTCGACAAGCCGTCACAGAGAAATAGTAAACAACTGTAGTGCTTAAGTTGTGCAACACTTTCCATTCGCAGTTCTTGATACCTCTCCATTGTTCTGGGCTTAAAATTAATGAGTTTTCTAGGATAGGATGACTTCCTCCACGGCAATGACCGTGGATTCCGAGACCATAGCTCATGTAAAATGTGGTGTCACCGCCAGACACCACACTTGCTAGGTGGTAGCCTTTAAATCGGCCGCGGTCCGTTAATATACGTCGGACCCGCGTGTCGCCACTATCAGTGATTGCAGACCGAGCGCCGCCACATGGCAGGTCTAGAGAGACTTCCTAGCACTCGCCCCAGTTGTACAACCGACTTTGCTAGCGATGGTTCACTGATAAAATACGCTCTCATTTGCCGAGACGATAGATAGCATAGCCTTCAGCTACGTCATTTGCTACGACCTAGCAAGGCGCCATTATCAGTTGCTATTGATCTTGTGAGGCATGTACCGTCAGACCGACGTTCACCATTAATGGATTAAAGTTAAGTATTCCACCAGCTACGTCCGTTTTTCTAAAGTCTAATTTCCCTGTCCTGTTCCAGACCTCATGCCAGCCTGCGTCAGCTAAAACGCGTGTCTTTCGGCTTCCTCTAATATTAGGGTGTTGGCTCTCATGCCAACCCACAACATAAAACCCCTCTCGTGTTTTTATTACGTGTTCTGAAAACCGTGACACAAGCCACTCAGGCAGATTCAGTATTTCTTGACATCCCTCTTTTGTTATGAGCTTAAAAGGAATTATCTGTCTAGAACAGGATGACCTTCTCCATGCCAATGAGCATGGACTCCGAGACCATCGGTCTTGTAAAACCCCACTCGCGCTTTTCATACTTGTGCTGACAGCCACGACACAAGGCTCTCAGATAGATTCACTATTTCTTGACTTCTGAAAATTTTTCACTGCCACACTTACGTTTGTTATGGAAAGCACAATCGTATGGGGTATCAAGTGAAATCTGTGTGTGGACTGAGCATTTCTTGGTATGGGGAAAACGAAAAAAAAAATTAAAATTATTTTGGGACCTTTGCTGTTCATGTTGTTTATTACCAGTAATCATTTTGCAGACAGCATTAGTAATATTCTCAGATCTTTTCAAATGTTGCAAAATGGCTCTGAGCACTATGCGACTTAACTGCTGAGGTCATCAGTCACCTAGAACTTACAACTACTTAAACCTAACTAACTTAAGGACATCACTCACATCCATGCCCGAGGCAGGATTCGAATCTGCGACCGTAGCGGTCGCGCGGTTCCAGACTGTAGCGCCTAGAACCGCACGGCCACTCCTGCCGGCTCAGATGTTGCAGTTATCTATAATGATGTATATAAATATTCAGTCAGATCTCGATAAGATTTCATAGTGCTGCAAAGACTGCGAACTTGCTTTAAATATCGAGAAGTGTAAAATTGTGCACTTCATGAAGTAAAAAAAGGAATGTGCTACAACTACTTTGCAGTGTAAAACTTAAGGACGAGCTACACAAATACAGGGTAATACGTACTCGGTGGAAGTGAATGAGAGTGCGGAAGCTTGTTGGCAGAGGTCTCTCAGTCCGGCAGAGAAAGATGGAGCGAGGCGGGGCGCATGAGTGATACGGCTCCCGCAGCGAACTTGTGACGTTGTACTAGTCGGCTTGTCCGCCACACCAAAGAACCAGCATGGCACCCGTGACCAACCTGGCAGTCAAGCAAGCCCGAGTTATGGTACTGGTAGGTCTTCTAGAGTCACGCTACAGTCCGTTGCAATCGGCGACTCTAAGTAGTTAGTAACGTGGCAGGCAATCTTTATAGAAGTGTGTGAAAACTGTGCAATGAATAAAACTTGTGTAACCTTCAACTCCAAAATGAGCCAAGTGCCCGCTCTTGCCGCCCTCGCGAAAACATTTGTTTACAGTACTTCTCTGACTCTGGTTAGTGCCGCTCTTCTCCATAAATATCATGAAAATTAATCTGGAACATTCTATAGGAAATGTTCGTCGTATTTCATTCGCATGTTGTTCACCTAAACCACTTGAGAAACTTTAAGTTGGAACACTACTTCATTCTACTCTGTATTACCAGTTAATGTTCTTCTCATCACATTCAGACCGCTTACGTATCGTCTACGTTATTTTCAAATTTTATTTTAACCTAACTCTGCGCCTCAAAATTCTGTCCGCGTCCACTACAGGTCGATTTTACACGTCGATATTTTTGTCCATGTTGTGCGTTAATTATTTGACGGACAATATTAAAAGCATCTCACAATACTTGCAGATATTGCTGTTTATGTTGGAGCAATGTTGCTTTATGGACCTGAAACCTGAATAAGCTGGAAGATTATCGCCAGCGAATCTTGCGGAGGCTTCTGCATATAACGTGACAAGACAGACGCACAGAGAAAACACTGTGTGGGAGATCAGAGGAAACAATTTAAGGATGTAATGTGACTAACATGAACGTGTGTCACATCGATGACAACAAATGGGAGACATTAGCCCCTGACCTTCATCTTCGAGTTCACTAGTCCATTGCTTGACGCATTTTTTTAAGAACACAGTCGACGAACTGTGATTGTTTGAGGCAACCACCTATCACCACTGCAGCCAACTTTGTGCACCTCGGACGGTCATTTTCGGACTCTCAGACGACCGATAGACAGACCTACTCGACTGCGAGTGTTTCTGAAAAAGCTGCACAAATATTGTCAGATCTTTACAAGATTTCTAACTGGCGCAAATACTGATAATTTGCTTTAAAATATTCGTAAATGTAAAACTGTGCAATTCACAAAACTCGCAAACATTATATCCCACGACGATAATATCCATGAGTCACAATTGAAAGCAGTCAACTGAGAAAAATATGAGGTTCATTCAAAGGAAACCTGGTCAGTGCGTCTGCCTTCGCCTTACACGTAAGGTGGCACCACGTGACTGGGGGTATGGCGGCGGCATCTGTTGGTAGAGAGACTGACGAGTGAGCACCGTCTGATGTTGCATAGCGCCAGTACGGTTTCAGGCCGAAGAGAAGGTGGTCACACAAGTTATCGTTCACTAACGAACATGCAGACGAAAAAGCAGGACCAACGAGGAGAGATTCGATATTTGGCGGCGGACGGAGTTGGAGGCCGCGAAATGTACCGACGGATGAAGTCTGTGTACTGTGAACACAGTCTGAGTCGTTTAAGTGTTGTGGAATGGCTCAAACGACTCCTTGAGGGACGCGAGCCACTGGATGACGATGCGCGTCCTGGACAGGCTGATGGTGTCATCATACGAGAAATGGTTGCGGAAGTGAATGTTTTAGGCTCGGACAACCGCAGAATCACGGTGGACGAGATCCATCGGTTGCTGGGTATTAACGTGGGCACCGCCGAAGTGTGTGACAGTCCAGGCGCCGATCCCACAGCAACCCACTGGCTTCTTCGAGGATGGATTCGACCGGCTAGTGTCGCAGTGGGATACAAGTGCCAACAGTTTTGGCGACTAGTTTTGAGTATGTGTACTGTGTATAAATGCATTTTTAACAAAATCGTTACCGTTACTTTCACTAGTGACCTGATTTCACTTGAATGCCCCTTATACCTGGTTGTAACAATATGTAAGGGTATTATCAGATAGGCTCAGCGGTAAACTTCGGTTCATTAGTAGCATGCCGGTAAAATAAAGCTAGTCTACACATATAGTTGCTTCTAAACAGCTTGTGCGACCTGTCCAAGAATGGGACTCGTACGAAATAGGGCTAATAGAGAACGTGACAATGAAACTACTATTCTCGTTGGTCTGAAGAGTGTATGAAACTGACTAAATGTCATCAGACCTTACCGTAAACATCATATACATAATTCCAAAGACTGCAAGAGCTGACAAGCACGAGAATTATCGCACAGTCACATTACCGGCCCATCCATGCAAGTTGCTGACAAGAATACTACACAGAACCATGGAAAAGAAAACTGAGTAACAGATTACGATTCGTTTGACTTTGGGAAAGGTAAAGGCACCACAGAGGCAGTACTGACGTCACGGTTGATACTGTAAGAAAGACTGAAGAAAAATCAAGACACATTCATAGGATTTGTTCATCGGGGAAAAGCGTTATGAGAAAAATAGGGGCAAGCTACAGGGAAAGGTGGTTAATATACAATATGTACAAGAGTCAAGCGGAAACAACAAGAGTGGAAAAAGAAGAACGAAGTGCTCAGATTAAAAATTTCATGAGACAGGGGTGCAGACTTTCACCCCTAGAGCTCAATCTGTATACGGAAGAAGTAACGACGGGAATAAAAGAAATGATCAAGACTGTGATTAAAATTCAAAGTGAAAAGTTACAAGTGATATGAGTGACAATGCTATCCTGAGTGAAAGTGAAGAAGACTTACAGGATCTACTGAATGGAATCGAAGAAAGAGGAAAGTAATGAGAACTACCAGAAATGAGAACAGCAGTAAAGTTAATATCAAAATTGGTGATCATGTAGTAATTAAAATTAAAGAATTATGCTATCTAGGCAAAATGACCTATGACGGCCGAAGGGAGGAGGACATCAGAATCAGACTAGCACTGAAAAAATGGTATTTCTGGCCAAGAGAAGTCTACTAGTATCAAACATTTGCCTTAATCTGAGGAAGAGATTATTGAGAATTGTAAGGTAGTGAAACATGGGCTGTGGGAAAAACGGTACAGAAGACAGTCGAAACATTGACATGTGGTGCCACAGAAGAATATCAAAAATTAGGTGAACTGACAAGGTAAGAAATGTGGAAGTTCTCCTAAGAATCACCGAGGAAAGGAATATTTGGAAAACACTGCCAAGAAGAAGGGACAAGATGGTAAGGATATCTGTTAAGACATCAGGGACTAACTTCCGTGGTACTGGAGGCAGCTGTAGAAGGTGAAAACTGTAGAGGAAGATTGAAATACGCCCCGCAAATAATTGAGGAAGTAGGCTGAAAGTGCTACTCTGAGATGAAGAAGCTGGCACAGGAGTGGAATTCGTGGCGGACAGCGTCAAACCAGTCGGAAATCTGATAACTCAAAAAGAAGGGGGGGGGGGGGGGGAAATAATGGACGTCACGTAAGGTTACACGTTTAGTTGAGTAATCGGAGAGTTCCACGGTGATGCTAGAAACCTTGAAGTGGTAGGCACCAGAAGGCACACACTGTCTCGCGGAAGCCTGCTTACTACTTTTTAGAGACCAACATGATGTGATTAATCTATAAATGTACTACAATGTGTTACATATCACTCCGACAATGAGACAAAGACAAGTTCACCCGAAATACAGCGCGCACGGAGACATTTGATGAGTCATACCTTCAGCGCTCGACACGCGAACGGATCTGAAAGAAGCCCTATTAAGTGGTACAGTTGGAAGTACCGTCTGTCAAGCACTTCAGAGTTAACTGTAAAATATTTATTAAGATGTAGAAGGTCGCCAGTTTTCTTTACGCCTAGTCTTTGTTTCGGAATTTTTCGGCCCAGATTGTTTCTTCTTTGTACCGGAGATTACAGACGTTGTTTCGTATCGATATCAAAAGCCACGCTCTTTAAATGACTTGCATTTCCCGGGATTTCAAATAATGTGTTATGATAAATGAATTAAAGATCACACCACTGTCCGGATGTCGGGTTCATTGAGTATTTTTCCAGAATATGAGGCCTTTATGTAACTACTCACTGTTTCTGATTGTGTTCGACAATATTTAATTCTGTTGCTATTCAACCGCCGTAACTTTTCTGTGTGATACAGCTGACCCGTTTCAAAAACTATTTAATTGGCTTCGAGGCGTTTCTGTTGTCTCAGTAATATTTAAATATTTAGCGCATCGCTGGAGATGGGCTTGAATAATTGAGAGCGGTGCTGCCAAAGGGGTAGGGGAAGAGGTCACCGCTGAGCAGACTCGCAGGCAAAAGCCGAGTCTCCGACGTTCAAGAGCGCAGTAACGCCAGACACGGGAGGCGACTGTGGCCATGGCTGGAGCAGTAGGTAAAACGGTGAGTCTGCCATAGCAGGTTGTGGTATATAGACTGGCATGCAACGGGTGGACGTAACTGTGGTGAAACATGTAGAGGTGCGTCGTCTGGAAACGATATCACTGAAGAAACGCTCAGAAAAGCTTTACTGCAACCCCTCCTTTTCGTTGAAGAAATGTTTGACTATCTTTAGATATAGAAAAAACAAGATAGGCCTATTTAATCTTCACATACGACGCGTTTCGGCTGTTCTTGGCATCACCAAACAATGAAATAAAAGGTCTTGCTAGTCTTGACCGGGGTGTCGAACGTAATTGAAAGTCCCATTGGTTCATTACATCACCAATAAAATTCTCCCTACTCGTATCCGAGGCATGGAACGTGTTTAAAAGTCCCAAAGAACCGAGAAGAAACAACTAGATAGCCACTGTCAATGCTTTTTTTATATCACCCATGGACACAAATATGGTCTGTTTACAACACTTTGAGCACGCGCTGGTATGCCGGCAACGAGATGTTATGGTTGTTCAGGCAAAACCATCGGGATGCGGCAAACTTTGCCGTGATTTTGTTTGAATATCTGGCTGTCTGACTTATTGGCCTTCGTACTTGTGCAATACGACTGCACAGGTAGATAGATTCACGCGCAAGATTATTGTGTCGATTTATCAGACATCCTAACCGTGCCCCTGCTGACGCATGCACTGTCACGATGTCCACTACTTTTCTTTATAAGTTAACACCAGAACAAGACAATAAGATGAACAGTTTGGAACGACGTTAAAACTGCTTAAACGACCACTCGATTTATTCTTCTTTAAGCACATGAAAGATGTACCATAATCACATTCGTTTTACATTGACAATCACTCACTTAACATAGTTCCAATTGCCTTTACGACCGCTGTTCATTACTTTAAAGTCGCCTATTAATGACATATGCTATCCTCAGTGACTAAATTAAACCCGATCTTCAGTTTAGTCACTTTTAAACACGACTGCGCTCAGCGTCCACACATACGACGCGATCGTTACCATGGTTTAGGCAAAACCACGGGGGTGCGGCAAACGTTGCCGTGCTTATAGTATTATAGTATGGGGCATCCCCGCGTCGTTAACGCCACTCCACAGGAAGAAAAGAGGAATAAGGGTAGATTCGATCCGTTAGGTACAGCATAATGTATCTGCAGCCTTTCAAGTTCTTCAACCGTAGTTGCTGGAAAGAGGGGGCGTGCCAGTGTGGAATGGCTGAGAGATCTGTGGAACGTGCTTGCAGGGCAACAGAGGAACGTTCATTTTATTATGGAGGTAGGCGAGGGCAGCAAGTGCTGCTTGCCTGCATTACGTTGCTGAAAGATAACGTCACCGAGACAGTACACCGAACCACATATGGTCGTGTTGTGTACCCAGTGGCACTCCTCACCGACACGCCAGGTGAGCTCATATGTTAATGACAAATGCAATATAGGAACGTCGTACGCAGAACTGGGATTGACCTGAGATGATGACGTGGTAACACTCCTGTGCCCTGTCTTGTCGGTGGGCGCAATAACTCCCCCTCCCCCCCCCCCCTCTGCTTTCATGTCAAGGGAATCCGAAACAATAATTGCCTTGCTGGCAGCCTCCGTTATTCTAGCTGACGTCGCTCTGTCCTTGTGGACAGTACAAACAGGCCCGTGACGTTACTGTATGATCTTATACAGCCGAGCGAACAATATGTTTGTCCTATCGGGTGCTAATCGTATGGGGCCGTTGAGATCACGCAAGGCCCTCTGAACCCGTCGATTTCATGACAGTTGCGTAACTATGACCTATACGTGGAGCAATATCGTGCAACGATAAAGCATACTCTCGACAGATCACGTGCAGCCGCTGTCGCACGCAGATATAAATTTTTCCATGACACAAAGGGGTTAACAGACTCTCCCCAATTCTAAAAAACAATGCGGTTCCTGAACTCGCAGCGTAATATTTCCTTATGGGAAGAAAGTAGATGCCGTTCTCCCCACCTACTCTGTGTAGTTGCAGTGAAATGCTTATCATTTGCGTATTGCTTCATGCCTATGTGGTTTGTTGCATACTGCCTTCATACCGCTGCAATTTCAGTGGCCAGCGTTGTAGTAATCATAAACAATTTGGAGATGTACACTTACCTACAACCAAGTGTAGTCTGCAAAACTTTGTACAGATATCTAGGCAGGTCTTTCAGATCTTTACAGTATTTAAATGTGGTTTCAACAATGGCATCTAGCTTTAAATGTTCAGAAATGCTAAATTTTGAATCTCATAAAAAGCAGAAACGTAGTGTCCTGTGACCATAATATGAGTGAGTCACGACTGGGATCAGTCATGGCGTACAAATACTTCGACGTAGCAACTTTTGGGCTTATTTAACAGAAAGATCACATAGACTAAAACATCACATAAACCAGGTGGCAGGTGGGGGAGTTCGGTTCGTTAGTAGGATACTAAGGAAAATGCAGTCCTTCTACAAAGCAGACTGTTGACAGAGTACCCGTGCGATCCATCCTAGAATGGAGCTCAAGTGCGAGGGACTCATACTGACTAGAAGCAATGAGAGATATTGAACATCTACAAAAAACAGCTCCTCGAATGGTGGCAGGTATGTTCGGCTCACGGGGTAGCACCACGGGAATACTGAAAAAGAACAAGAGACAGACGCTTGGATACAGGCGTCAACATCCCGCGAAAGTTTCGCGAATCTGCATTTAGTGTGTACCCTAGGTTCAAATGGCTCTGAGCACTATGGGACTCAACTGCTGAGGTCGTTAGTCCCCTAGAACTTAGAACTAGTTAAACCTAACTAACCTAAGGACATCACAAACATCCATGCCCGAGGCAGGATTCGAACCTGCGACCGTAGCGGTCTTGCGGTTCCAGACTGCAGCGCCTTTAACCGCACAGCCACTTCGGCCGGCTGTGTACCCTATGAATATACGATATTCCCCTGCGTTTCGTTCCCATAGGCAACTATCAACATCTTCAGCCCAATATTACATTAGCTTCTTTCAAAGAAAAATTAATAAGTTTAAATGTTTGTAGTATTTGGAATCATTGGAGTCATTACTTAAAAACACAGGGATAAAATGCATACAAAAAGATTATTTACATAGTGTACATAAACAGGATTGCAGTTGGACGGAGGACATGAAATACTAGCAGTGCTCGAAAAGGGAGTGAGACTGGGTGGCAACCTATTCGCCATGTCATTCCGTACATTAAACAAGCAGTAAGGGAAACCGAGGAGAAACTTTGAACAGGAATTTAAATTCGGGGAAACAAACATAACTCGTGGAGATTTGACGAAGGTAATTTAGTTCTGTCAGAGACAGCAGGACTTCACAGTTCAATTAATCGGAATTATAGTGTCTTGTAAAGACGTTATAAAATAAATATCAACAGAAGTACAAGAATTTTACTGTAACGTAACCGATTCAAATCGGAAGACTGTGAGTTCCTTTTCAAATTTTTCCGTGTGTTCCTTTGATGGAGCTACACTCACATACAAACAGTCACTCAGAATGAATAAATGGTCGAACACCCGTTTCTCTGGGCTCATGACAACAGGGATAGCACGGTAGGTAGGAAAAAATCTCGCATCTCAAATTTAATTTATATAGATCGTAGGATTGTTGATGAAAGTTCAGTGTCAGCTCCTATGAGAATACTTTCCTGTTTATTTAAAAGACTTATTGAAAATTGGGGTACCATCTGCCACGTTCTACCTTCCTCAGCACCTTAAAAATTTCCCCAAATATTTTGGCAGACGACCATATTCGCGGTATTTTTAAGATGCAGCACACCGCTCACACCCCCTAGCTCCCCTAAAAGTAACTCCCTCACACCCGTTGGTCCATCGTTGCAGGTCGCTCATACCCATCCGCTCCCATTCGCCCAATCTCACTCACTCATTCAGCCCAACTCATTGTCACTATTTCTTTCCCTCTCTCTCTGTCACTGTCTCCTGCTTCACAGTCACAGTCTCCTTCCTTCTGTCCTCTTGCTGCTGTCACCTCTCAGTGTCACTCTCTTGCTCTTTCTTACTCTTACTATCTCATTAATTCCTTACAATTTCTGGCATCTCTTCTCACTGTCACTCTCTCATTAAATCCGTACCACTGCTGGCACCTGTTCTCACTGTCCCTATCTCTCTCTTCATCGTTTTCATTTTCACATACTCTGTCCCTTATAATCACTGGCTCTCACCCGCTTCCAGTTTATCCTTTTCTGCATTCCCCTCCCATTGGCACTGTCTCCTGCACTCTTTTCCTGTGACTGTTCTGTTCATATGGTTCAAATGGCTCTGAACACTATGGGACTTACCATCTGAGGTCATCAGTCCCCTAGAACTTAAAACTACTTAAACCTAACCAACCTAAGGACATCACACACATCCATACCCCAGGCAGGATTCGAACCTGTGACCGTAACGGTCGCGTGGTTCCAGACTGAAGGACCTAGAACCGCTCGGCCACACCAGCCGGCTGACTATTCTGTCACTATCAACTAAGTTCCATTATCACTGTGTTCCTCTCTTTTTCTCACACTGCCATTATCTCCTTTACTGTTCTACCACAACCACTGCATATCTTCTTTCAGTTCAAAAATGGTTCAAATGGCTCTGAGCACTATGGGAGTCAACTGCTGAGGTCATTAGTCCCCTAGAAATTAGAACTAGTTAAACTTAACTAACCTAAGGACATCACAAACATCCATGCCCGAGGCAGGATTCGAACCTGCGACCGTAGCAGTCTTGCGGTTCCAGACTGCAGCCCCTTTAACCGCACGGCTACTTCGGCCGGCTTCTTTCAGTATTTATTACCTTTCCGACTCCTTCCTACTGCCGCTATCTCCTTCTCTCTCAGCATAAAAAAGAGCGAATATGTCCGCATTACAAAATTGTTGGTAAAATTTTGAAAGGTGCTGAGGAAAATCGAATAAGGCAGCTTTTCAGTCAGTTTTGTTCTCCAATATGAGCGTTTTTCCCTTCTTTTCCTTGCTACAACCGGGCATGTCACTCATATGAGAAGAACTGCATGGGTCAGGAAAATTTTGATAGTATACTTACGTGAAACTGAAATAATGCTAAACTAATTTTACGTGCACAAAAATTTTGCTTGTGCTTCAGTACTATAACATGGGGTTTCCAGAACCCTTCTGATGATATCAGACATACATTACAGCATATTTCTGCGTGCTACGTCACTTCCTAAACTACGTTTCCGCCTCACACAAGATTTTACGATCGTATTTTACGTATGCAAATAGGGTAACACTAAATCTCTGTTATGTCGGGAATGGAAAAAATATACCAAAAAATTTTAACGTTTATTCGAATTTGGGATCTTCGGAACATATCACAAAAATTTCTATCATTTACTGTGCATAGCCGTCTTTGAACCCGTGGATCGTTTTTTGTACACAAAAACCATATTTCTGGGGTGTTTGTCAATAGCAGATAAAGAGTTTTGAAACTTGAAGACGTCACCTCTACACAAGTACTTTTAGAAGATTCGTATACAGTTAAAATTTGAGTAGTTTACTGTGGTTGGTTATTAGGATATCCGCTGCTGATTGAGAAAAAAGAAAACGCATTTTTCGAGTATTCTCAGGAACTGCCCACGAACCAAATGGTGCTTCTATGCACCTTTAACACGCACCGTAAACGTCATCTGATGCAAAAAGAATCAAACGATTTGTGCCATTGCCTAAGCTGAAGGAAGTGCGCAATATTTGACCTTGTACTATAGCATAGTTACAATGAGATGAAAGTTCTTTCGGGTACACAAATGGTGCTCAGCCCAAGGGATTTCCAAAACACCTGACCTTACCTTTCTATCATCAGTAGAACCACATGTACGAACCCCGAAAAAAACCTGTTATTATGCTCGGCTTTTGAAACATACTGGTTGCGCCTTTTGTCATGTGTACCGATAAACTTGAAACTTCCTGGCAGATTAAAAGCTAATGTCTGAAGTAACGCTATGAGGGCGGATCGAAACATCATAAAGGCAAGGAAACAAAAAAAGGAGGAAAGAAGTTGACAGCGCACTTAGCCCGGGTTCCAGTCCCAATCCAGCGGACATTTTTGTTCCGTCAGAAAGTTTCGTGTCTATGCGCACACTCCGCTGCAGAGTGAAAATTTCGTTCTGCACATAGGCTTGGTTGGATACTCTTAACTAATATGGTTCTGGGGTATGTGCAGTTCTCCGAACACAATACACTGCTCTTTTTTTACTAACGTCACTGATCCTGATGATGTAATTATTTGTTGGTTGAAAACATTAAATTTCACATTTTTTTATAACTTTTGCAGTATTTATATGGGTTCCCGTTAGGTCTAGTAAAATTTTGTTTTACTGTTCTGTATGAAGAGGAGTCTGTTAGGATACTGCAGATCTGACTTCAGTGAGCTGGTATAGCCCTACAAAGTGCTTCGTTTTGCCTGGTGGCGTCAGATTTGCTTGTGATCATTTAATTAGTTCAGGGCTATAAAGCAGTCGCTTTTTCAAAAATGTCAGTTACATACGTGTGTCTGACTAATTTTCAACATTTGATAAAGAGGCAGAATATTGTATCTGGGTAAAGCGGACAGTTCGCGTAATGGCCCATTGTAGACTCAGAAAGTTTTCAGGCAGATCCCAGGCACACTGTTAATGGGACACAGGGAGGCCCAAATGGAAGCGTTTGGGGGAGGATTCCCGATGCCTGCGTTATGTGATGAGCGAGGAAAACCTTACGGAAGCCTTGGTAGATTTGGGGAGGTTTGGAACTTATTTAATTCGATTTAGTTTCTTCGAAGTTAAGTAGCATTTTGGGCAACAATTTTCCTCCAGTGGACTCGATCAGCTGCGAGGTTTGCAGCTTTCTCCGAGTTCATGGCATGCACTGAAGATCCTTTACAAAAGTTTGTTTCGAGGTGTTACGTGGTTTTCCTTTACTTCTGTATCGATCCCTTGGTTACACAACAGTACTGTTCTCATGGTTCTTTCATCTTTCATGCGTAGAAGATGCCCTGCAAACCGACATCGGTTTAGTGCAGGCTACGTAAACCACATCTTCTCAGTAGCTAATCATGTCAAACGTGTTCGCAATAAATTATTTTCAAAATTTGTCTCATCCGTAATTAGTGAAAAACATTGAGCTTGTGTGCTGATTTTACTGAAATTTTCCAGGAGTCACTAGCATACACGGCCATCGGTAGTATGATAAAGGAGTACAGCCGAAGCTATACTGTCATATGGATCGCATTCGCTGTAAGACTCCAGAAGCTTTCTCAGTTCTGTTGCTGACCTCTGCATCTACTTCCCATTATTACAGATGAGATGTGGAAATCTGTCGACACCTTATGGTACATTATATTACATTATAATTTGAGCGGGTACATTTTCAATTTTTATGCACAATGATTTTTGTCTTATCGCCATTAATTTTTTTGGCCTATAGAACAGACTATTTCATTGAGCTAACTGCCCATTAGTTCTAAACTTTGTGGTGTTTCTGCCAGAAGAACAGCGTCATCACCAAAATGCAGATCCATAGCCCCAGACTGCTAGTTCCAACGTATGCTCATGTGAGAGATATCCAATGTTTTTTCAGTATTAAATCTTGAACCAATATTAAAAGGAATTGTGCAAAATACATCCTTGTCTGACGTCCGTGAGAATGCCACAGGAAGTGGTGTTCCCATGTTCTGTTCCTGTACAGCAATTCGAGTCTAGTTCAAGGTTTCTGAAGATGTCAGTAGATTGTCAAGAATTCCATACAGACTTAGAATATTTCTTAATTTTTGTAATATTACTGTGTTCCTACTGCCAAAAACTTTTATTTAGTGTCTCTAATTAACGAACTTTAGGAACAGTAGACAGCTGAATTCTATGCAAGTTCTGTTACGTTTCAAACAACAAATATTTGTTCAGAGCAGGATCTCCCACTTCGAGAGCAAGCCTTTGGTTCCCATAGTGGGCAATCTGCTGCTTAGAAGAACGAAGCAAAAGACTTTGACTGGCACCGAGAGAAGCATGATACCTCCTCAGTTTGTACTTTAGGCTAGATTTCCTGTCTTTGGTAGTTTAACAGCGATGTCACGCCTCCAATCTTCTGGACCCCATATTTCAGAATTTCGGCTGAGATTTCATCCAGACCAGTTGCTCTGTTGTTTTTGAGTGTTGTGATTGTCGTGTACATCTGTGCCTCTGTGATATCACCCGTTTTGGCCATTAGCTCTTGTATTTTTGGTTCTCTTCCAAGTTGTAAGCATTGAGTGGTTTGAGCTGGTTTAATGTTTCTTTCAAGTACTCAACCTCCTGGTCAACTAGTTCCCCTTTTGTGAGCAGATGATTTCTATTTTTATATTTTATGGGTCCGTTTCAGAAACTGTGCACTCCAGTAACTTGTCGAATGACGCAGTATGATGCCCTTATGCCATTCCGAGAGGCAGCATTCTGCGCCTCTCTACCTTTCCGTTTAAACTACTCTGTCTCTTTCTCTCTTTCTGGTATTTTTTTTACGACTCTACAAACATTTTTGACTCGGCAGTTGTAAAATTTTATCGAAGCTCTTTTTAATGTTTAGCTTGTTTATAATTTTGCTTTACCATCCTTTGTTTGTTTTACATGCCATATTCGATCTTGAATCCAACGCTCATTCTGTCTACATACGCGCACGTGCGTATGTGTGTGTGTGTGTGTGTGTGTGTGTGTGTGTGTGTGTGTGTGTGAGAGAGAGAGAGAGAGAGAGAGAGAGACAGAGAGAACGTTGAGAAAAAAATGCAGCTACAGAGCGATTTTAAATGTACACGCTGAATGTTTGTTACCTGCAAGAGAACGTCTTTACGGCTAAGGCCTAAGTAAAACACTCATTTTTTTCTTTGAAAACTGGATGAATATATTATTACTTTCAATTGCATTAGTGCCACGATTTTGCAGTGACTGTGGCAATATTTCTCTTTTGCTGAAAACGACTAAACGTAGACGCCCTGTGTGCAGCTGCGGCGAAATCTGAAAATAGAAATAAAGAAAACTCTCGTCGGCTATTTTGCCGCTGCTGTCAAATAATGATACCTATTCTAAAAAAAGGAATAAGTCCCACTTCTGGTATTTTCACTGCCTAACGTACCTTTACATTAATAAACAATTATTAACCAACTTCTTGTTTCGCAAAAGTCCGATAATTCGGTGACATAAGAAAAGCGCTATCTGGTCGCCATAATCAAAAAATATTTAAAGAAAACCATACACTTACGATCCACTGCCAATTCAAATAAAAAAATATCATCTTCTCAGCGGTTACAATTGAGAAATGAGATAACCCAGTAGCGCATTCGGTACCATCACATTTACAACAGCAGAAACCAGTCGCAGGATGAAATTTCGTACCGTCACGCCAGAACATTTTAAGCAATCTTCATTATTCATCGTAGCAACGTGCATCTCTCAATGGCATCCTGACTGTCAGCGTTAGCGTGCGGACCTTCCACACATTCCTTCCATATTCGATTCAAGAACCGGAAACCTTGGCTGTCACACAACAGTGACAAAAGACGTGGGATATCTCCTAATATCGTGTCGAACGTGTTGCCGGTGCAAGATTTTGTGCATAAATTGAATTCTTCATTGTACCCCACAAAAGTTCGATGTGATTCACGTAGGGCGATCTGGATGGTCAAATCATACTCTCGAACTGTCAAATACGAATGTTCTTCAAGCTAGTAGCGAACAATTCCATCTAAGGTCTATGAAGGCTGCAGTTGGAGCGGCAGAGCATAACCATTTCCAGTTAATGGTCGGTCCAGTTGGACAAAAGGACCCAGTCTATTCCATGTAAACACAACCACACCATTATGCAGCCACCATGAGCTCACTTGTTGACAACTTGGGTCCATGGCGTCGTGGGCTTTGCGCCATACTTGAACCCTGCAATTAGCTCTTAACCAACTTAAACCGTGGCTCATCTGAAGAGGTCACGGTTTTCCAGTCGTCTACTGTCCAACCGACACGGTCGCTGCTCCAGTTGAGGCTCTGCAGGCGATGTCGTGCTGTTAGCAAAGCCACTATCGTCGGTCGTCTGCTGCAATAGTCCGTTAACGCCAAATTTCGCCGCACTGTCGTAAAGGATACGTTCGTCGTACTCAGAGTTGCTTGCCTGTTAGCACAGACAACTCTACGCAAACGCCGCTGCTCTCAGACACCTGAAGGCCGTCGGCCACTACGTTGTCCGTGGTGAGAAAAAACGCCTGACATTTGGTATTCTCGGTGTACTCTTGACACTGTGGTTTTCGGAGTATTAAATTCCCATGCATCTAGCTCCAAGTCCCATTCCGCGTTCAAAATATGTTAATTCCCTTCGGGTGGCCATAATCACGTCGGAATCCTTTTCACATGAAGCACCTGGATACAAGTGACAGCTCCGCCAACGTAGTGCCGTTTTATACCATCTATATATGTGGATTCGCTATCCCATGACTTTTGTCACCTAAATGTATTGTTACAAGCAGGAGACACGCATTTTTAGTAACTTTGTCGAATGTACCGTTGCACGGTACTAAGAGGATTATATTAACGAATGAGACACTAAATGTATTAGACGTGATTTGCTGTTTTTGCAGCAATATAAATGATGATGACCGATGTAAGGAGGATATAAGAAGGACACTAGCAATAGTGAGAAAAATCGATTCTGAAAAAAGAGATTTTTGTTGGGCTCAAATATAAAAGCAAGTAAAACTTGCAGGAAGAACTTACGATGGTATGTGACCGGGAAGTAGCTTTCTACCGAAGTGAAACGTGGACGATAAACAGTTCGGACAGTAAGAGAAGAGGAGCCTTGTGAATTTGGTGCTACGAAAGAATGATGGAGACTGAAGTGGTTGATCGGATAGCAGTTGAGGAGGAGGTACTGAATCGAGCTTAGGGGAAAGGAAATTTAAGGGAATTGCTTCACTGAAAGAAGGGATCGGCTGATGGAATAGATCCTGAGGGATCGTCAGTTCGATAATTGAGGAAAGTTTGTAGGTGAAAATTGTAGATGGAGACGAAAGCTTCACTAAAGCAAGCGGGTTCAAGCAGAAGTAGGTTCAGTTGTTATGCAGAGATGAAGAGACTTTTACTAGACAGAATATCGGGAAGTTGCATCTAGCTAGTCTTCGGATGGAGACTACAAAAGGAACACTTAATAATGACGAGAATGACGTGTCAAAATCATTTTAAATGTGTCATATACTTATCTAGTTTGTTTGCATTTTAAATACCGATGTGGTAGATTAAATAGCTGGATAGCTTGTGGACTGGTAAAAATAAATAAAAAAATATAAATTCACCTGCGGTCGTCGTCTAAGTGAATGTATCAATTTCACATATAGAACTGTTTAAATACATTTATATTTCATAATTAATACACTCATGCTCAAACAAAAAAAACAAAAAAAAAAAAAAAAAAAAAAAGAGAAAAGAAGAAAGGAACACTTTGAACGACTACGGATAGGAGAGTCATATTCACTAGACATGAACATTAATACATTCTGCAGAAACAATTAGCAATTCAGTCACCGCGGTTCAGCATGGGCTCTGATGACTTGTCCCATGCGTGACTGCGTCGACTCTCATAAGGCGCGAATGACATCCTGTGGTAGAGCCATCCCTGCTGCATTCACCGGTTTCAAAATTCATCTGTGGTGGTTGACACTGGGTCACAGCGCTGCACCAAGTTCCACTCATCGTCGATTGGCCACAAGTCTGGTGGTCTGACATCCTGGGACACCAAGAAGGTACGTGTTCGTGCAGCATGCGGTCGTGCAGTGTCTTACTGAAAAATGGCGTCTGGGGTCTTGTGTAAAAGGATATGGCTACAGGTTGCAGGATGTCGTTCATGTAGGTCACACTGGTCATAGAGGCCTGAACACGCACCAACTGAACTGTGATTTGCGTTTGTACCTGACAGCACCCCACACGGTGAGGTCTAGAGTCGGTGCTGTATGTCTTGTGCGAGTGCAGGCACTGTGATGCTGCTCACCCCGTCTGCGGAGAGCCAAAATGCGGCCATCATTTCAAACAAACAGAACCCGGATTCGTCTGAAAACAGTCTCTTGCCATTCCTGCCCCAGTGACGTCGTCCCATACACCACTGCCGTCTAGAATGTTTCTTTACATTCATCAAAGGTAGGCGGAGAAGTGGACGACTCGCCCATAATCCATGCCGTAATAAGCGGCGACAGATTGTCACCCCTGATAGTGTACTATGTATTACATCGCTCCACTGTTACGCCAGACCCTAGGAGGACTGAGTTCTGTATTGCAATGTCATTCTGATGAGGTCTCGATCTCCTCTGGGGGCGGTCTGAGTGGTGCGACTTAGTCCTCTTGTCGTGTTCTACGTTGCCCTCTTTCAAACACAATAATTTAATGGTACGTTGCGCGGATACGCCTGCGAGCCGTCCTGCACGCCTGCTCAAGTCACGTTGATTCATTACCTTCAGTTTACAGCGACAACGAGAGCTGCAGGCACATTTGCCGGTAGGTGATGTGGCGCCGCTATATCGATGTTGACCTTGAACCCGCAGGCTGACATGGCTCAAGCATTAATCATTTCTGCATGCGTACATGCCCCATGAATATGAGCGTCCTATCTCTAGTCGTTCAAAGTGTTCTTTTTTATTTATTTATTTATTTATTTTTGAATATGAGTGTACTTTAACATTGCGAGGACTAAAATAAAATGAAAAAAAAACTTTTTTGGATCAGCGTCAATCAAACTTGGATCTGCGAGTCACCTGTCGGGGATTTAGACCACTCACTCACAGTGTCCTTGCACCTTCGGCGTTTTAAAATTACCTCATACTATATGCTTTCACAATACGCTACACACAGTTTCAAAGAGAATTACTGACGCTTTAGCTTTGGTAATCTGTGGCAACTCATTGACTTCACATTAAATATTTGTCCAGTACATGCCCTACCCTTCCTAAAATCACCTTGATACTCACTTAAATTACTCTCCAGTTTTGTTTCCACTCTGTTTAATATAATCTTGGAAAATACGTTATATGCAACTTGTTGCAAAGAAATTCCCCCGTACTTAACATGTTGTTGATTGCCAGTCTTATGTACTGGATTTAGCAAGGTCACCGTCCACTCTCTTGAGTGTTTTTCAATTTTCCAAGTTTTCTTAAAAATTTGTTTTAGCCCATTCTTTTATTTTTCCTAGAGACCATTTCAAAAGCTTTACTGTAAAAGCAGCTAGCTTTATGAGGTTTCAATAACTTCTTCAGTTTCTTTGACTGTTTGGGGTAAATCATCTTCTAGATATTCCTGAATGTTTGAGTATTAGAGGCTATGGATTGGTTCTGGATAGTTGAGAACCTGATCAAAATATTTTGCAGAATTACTTAAGCCAAACCAGTGAGCCTCATCCCATGCCATTTGTTGTTAGATTTAGGTTTTAAGTGTATCTACCTAACTCTTTAAATCTCACTTTGTCCTGCAAAGATCTATTGGAAAAGGCCTTCTTTAGCAGATCATCTACGGAAAACACTTTCATATTGAATTTCCTCATATATTCGCTTTTTTTTTACCACCATCTAGCCTATAGCTTCTGGAATTACAAGGGCGGTAATCCAACTAACTTGAATACATCAATTTTATGTGTACGATTGGAACTGTTTAAATACATTTAAATATTGTAATTAGCAGTTTCGAAAAGAAAGTTTAGGCAACAGCGGGAATCAAACCTGGGTCGGCGAATTGCCAGGCCGTTGTTTAGACCACGTGGGCATGATGCCAACATGACAACGGCTGTACAAATCCCTCATACTGTACACTTGCACAATTCCCTATAAACAGCCTCAAAGAAAAACTCTGATGTAGTGCTGTGAGCAACACAGCACTCACGGTGCAGGAGTGGATGACGTCACCTCAAAGCATGTGTAGTCGAAAGCGGACATCTGCGTCGCTTCTGTGAATTGACCATCCTTTCAGCAAGTGACACTGGTCTCTAGTTATTGCAGAGGGGGCGCTACAAAACGTGTTTTCGTCCGCTTTATTTGCATACCAGCGCGCATACAAAGAGAAATGGAGTAACATTAGACCGATTTCAGGCTCACACTCGAAGAGAAATGGCGCAATTGTAGTGCCATATTTACAGTGTGCTGTAACATATTATCACATGGTAACCAGCCTTCACTGGAAGTCTTTATTGTCTAGTCACCAGACACGCTAGGCTGCGACATATTCCTTCCAATATCCTTAATAATTTATCACCCTTTGATGTTGTTATTGTTGTTGTTGTTGTTGTTGTTGGTGTTGTGGTCTTCAGTCCAAAGACTGGTTTGATGCTGCTCTCCATGCTACTCTACCCTGTGCAAGCCTCTTCTTCTCCGAGTAGCTACTGCAACCTACATCCTTCTGAATCTGCTTACTATATTCATTTTTTGAGCTCCCTCTATGATTTTTACCCTTCACGCTTCCCTCCAGCACTAAACTGGTGATTCCTTTATGTCTCAGAACGTGTCCACCAACCGATCCCTTCTTCTAGTCATAAATTCCTCTTTTCCCCAATACTATTCAGTACCTTCACATTAGTTACGTGATCTACCTACGTAATCTTCAGCATTCTTTTGTCGCACCACATTTTAAAACCTTCTATTCTCTTCTTGATAGCTGTATTAAGTGAACCTTTACTCACACATGTTCTCTACTAATCAAAGCATTCCGTCCCAACGGAATAGTAAGAGTAATAGTTGCAGAGCCCAGTACGCCATCCTGCGCAGCGAGTCATTACTAGAGACAGAAGTGACGTCAGGAGTGCCCCTAGGGCAGTGTGACAGGACCGCTCCTCTTTTCCACGTACACCACAGCCCATTAAAATTGCAACACCACCAAGGCGGCATGCAACACATGTAAACTGTCGTCAAGCATGCTGCACGTTTCCTAGTGCGGATGATAAGCATATTGTTGCCATATTACAAGGAATGAAGGAGTAACGCTGTCGGTGTGTAGGGAAAGGCTTATACAGTGGGTTTCTCGTTCAGAAATCGAATTTATACGTGCATTCTTTGTAAGAATACCGTACTGTACCTCGTGTAAGAAGGAGAAATAGCTGCAGCACATGTTCAAATTCGAGAGCGACTGGAGACGACAACTCCGGACAGATTAATGGCACCACGTCATCCTTTGAGACTTGTCACGGTTCTCCGTTTGCTACCACGATGGGCGTATCTATGTGTGGAGAATCCTAGAAGAACGAACCTCACGTGATTACAGTAGTCATCTTCAGTCGGGACCACCACCAGGCGTGATGGTGTGACATGTCTTTGGGTACACAGCGCGATCACCTCTGAGCAGCATAGCCGATAATTTGGACAGCAGGCGCTGCATTTAACAGTTTTTAAGGCCAATGGTCGAGATATTCATAGCTTTATCTTTCAACACGATAACGTCAGTCCGTATGTTGCTCGTGCTGTGCTGAGCTGAGCTAGCCGAGAACAGAGGGTGTGCAACTGTTGTCCTGGCTAGTATGATCTCCAGATCTATGTCTTGCCACGGGTTGCTGTTTCTTCCGATAAGCAACTCTTCTTGTACAAGTTTGCCACTAAGATTTAAAACGAAAATAACTGAGTACGTGCGAATAGGACTCGCTCACTGAGGGTCCAGTACAAACTTAATTGTGTATACAGACTGTTCCTCCAGTCCGGGAATCGAGGTATCGACGGTATTTGCCCGTTATCGTCGTTGATACTGGCAAGATGTAGGTTCTACGACAACCAGGACTTTTCAGAATTTTTTAATTTCAAGTTTAAAGTCGGGTAACAAATGACAAAAGAAAATTTTTTTTCGAGTGATATAATTACAAATAAACAACTTTGTGATTTTTTTCCTTCACCTGTACTGTCTTTTTGCCAAATTTCACAAATGAACATCAAAGGAAGAACCTTATAGGTTTTAATGAGTGAGTTTGCGAGAGTCAAAATAGACGACATAAATGACCGTATCCTTTTTTTACACTGACTTAAGAGCCTAACAACAAAGGACTATGGATATTAAATTATGTCTGCTCCTTCGTGAGAAAAAGGGGTCTTAACATACGGATGGATAGACACACAGAGAGTACGAGAACAAATGAAAAAATACTTTTGTGTGATGTAATTACAGATTAACAATTTTCGGATATTTTCATTTGGCTGTAGTGGAAACCTTCCTTCTTGCAAAATTTCATGGTTATAGGGCAAATGGACATACCTTGTAGGGTTTGATGAGTGTGTTTGCGAATATCAAAATGTGTGAGATAAATGGCCGTAACTTTTGACTGAATTCACTTAAACGCTTCAGTTTTTTACATAACAAATTGTGACACATATTTCAGCTTTATACGTCTAACTGTTCCTTCCTTCAAAGAAACGGTTTTGAACAATCAGCCAAATAGACAGATAAACAGATGGACAACGAAGTGATCCTGTAAGTTTTCCTTTTTTGTCGATTGAGACACGCAACGCAAAGGATGTATGACGTCTGCACTTCCTTGTCGACAAACGTATTAGTTTTGGTGCTGTTTACAACAGTCTCTGACACTTGATGCATGCTGTATATTCGGTTAAGTTTTCATAGAAACTTTATTATGAGACCGGAATCCCTGCCACAAGGAAGGGAAGAGTGGTCCCTGACTAGATTATATTTGTAAATCGTGTACAGGTCGCACTTAACACTAGCACGCTATATCTACATATTTCCTTCTACGAGATACTTCTTTTGGACTTTACGTTACTTTCTTCCATTGATAAGATCATTTCACAAAAACATCTAAACATATGTTGCCTACAAGATAAGAAACAGAGACAAAGGAGTTAGAAAATACATCAGGCAAATGTAGTCAGAGTTGCCGTTGATGTCCACTTGCATCCACGGTTATCAAGTAATCGGCACCATTGCAAGGTGGGGGAGCAGTTACAGGCTAGCCACGGTGACCGTTCAGATCTCCTCAGCCCTGGCGTGCCGATTCACTCATGAGGGCGGGATCGTATTCAACAATGCACATGTTGTAACCACACTCATTTATTGCTGTCTTACAGTATCAAACGATGTCCCAGGCACACGTCTAGTGAGCGGGTCAGGTGCTGAAGCCACAGACGTCGGCGGTGGCACACTGTCAAGACGGCAGCCGTGGCTGTAAACAGCACAGCGTGGCTCGGGAGTGGATCGTTCTTGCTAGGCAGGCAACCTGATGGGGCTGCCGCTGAGTCGGTGCTGTTGGCACTGCCGTGCTTCACGGCCACGAGGCGGGCTGGTTGAATCGACAGCCTATCTGGCAGCATCTCGCAGCAAAAGCTATACCACCCGGGTAGCGAGCTTCGGTCCACAACTTCCGGTTGGCTGTGTGTGTCGTGGTACTTTACCCCAAGGCAGGACGGTACGATAAGTGAATTATGCCGACTAGCGCTGATGGCTGCACCAGTGGACACTGCCTCAACGACGGCCACACAGCGGTCGTGGTGCACAGTGGTGTCTCCTTTGCTCGCAGTGTGGGAGCCATTTATACGAACACTGGCCCTGCGTGTTGATGCGTAGATACCCAAGGTCTCGTGTAGTCACTCTGCTGCAAAGCTGAACTGGGACCCTAGATTTCGGTAACACGACTGGTTGACGATGTGGTGGTCGTACCCTGATGTCCTGGTAGCAGGTGGTACGGTATGTCGCTGCAACAGCTGCCTGCTGCAATCTGCGGTGGTTATATGTTCATGAGGCGACGACGTAGGGGAACTGACCAGTAGCCTTTATGGGACACAGGCTCCTGAACTGCGTGCAGGGGTTTTACGAAACAAGTATTTATGTATCTCTAACGCTGTGTCGGTGTCAGGATCAGAAACTCAATATATTTGTAATTTACTTATTACATGTTTCAAATAATATTTTTATTAGTAACCAGTTTTGAATTTTTAGTTCAGTATTACGTATGTTAGAAATACAAAGGTAAGTTAACTACACAGAACTATCAGTAACAAAGGCAGAAAAGAAGCTGAAATTTTCCATTTTTTGTAAACCAACACACTCCGATGAAATAATAACGGATGACTCCAGTCAACCACCAAATCATAAAAAGAGTATTTCTTCTCTATGGTAGCTCGCCTACATAAGCTTCCATTACACGAGACGGAAATACAGATGGTGTTACGCATCCTCAAAGAGGTTGCAACAGCACGGTTTCAAGAGAAGCTTAGTTACACAGAATCTCAAAAAATACGAAAGTGAAAGAAACCCACGTAAGGAAAGAAAAAAACTTGAATACATTGAAATATTGTGGCCGTATTACCGACAAGTTTACGAACGCTTTCCATGAAGAGTAAAAAATAGCATTTTGAACTACAGGTCAACCAAGGTTTAGTATAAGACATAAAATTGTAAAAAATGGATTGAAGTATTGTGCATCTGGTTTGTATAGATTATAATGTGGAACATTTTATCGTTTTTTTAGAGAGTAAAGTGGTCTGCTTTTAGCCATCATTTTCCAAGCACATGATATACAATAGGTATTACCGACAGTATTATGAATCTTTTACACAGGACACTTAAAGGAACGAAGTTAAACATACTTGAAGCATTTGAAATATATAAACGGAAGATTAAAGAGCCGCACAAATTGATGAACGAACAATCTGAAATTAAATACCATAATTTTTTTACCCTTTATAAAAATAAATCGTCATTCAGTAAAGCAGTTAGCTTATGATATTTCAACAATTTATAAAACACTGTGATAATGTCTGAGAACTTCACCAATACACCGCTTCAATGTATGTAATTGTGACATTGTGATTTCTGGGACACAGAGCTTATGGACACACAAAAAACTCAGTGTTTGTCATATTTTTGTAGCTAGACAACGAAAGCCGCCTATTGAATCTTGAGTGTACCAAGACAACCGTAATATAGTTGAGTAATATTTGTTATATTGATGTGATGTAAAAACAAATGTATTACGTACAGGGAAACATTACAAATGCAAGTATGCCACAAAAGATTCATTGCACTGTTATAATCTGTGCACAGAAAACGTTTGTCTATCACGCTTTGTTAATAAAATTGTATCTTCTAATATAGGTAATAATTTGGGAATGAACGAATGGTTCGAATCTAGTCACAAATAAAAATGTGATTTGCAGCTCTGACGGAAACGTTAAGTAATAAACTACAAACACGTGTATTTATTTCTGTGCTTTTTGAGCACGGGACCGAGGTCCGTTTGTCCTAAGAGAGATTAGTCTCAAAGAGTATTATTCTGGCAATAACTCATCCGCTCTAGTAGTGTGACTGGACACTTTTTACATCCCACCACACGGAGCAGTTGCCGATGACTCGATTTGTTCTTTCAGTCGCAGAAGCCAGGGTCAGAGGTGGATGGGCAGCAAGGTGTGGGGCGCACACTGTCGGGCAACGTGCTGTACCTGGCGGTGGTGGGGCTGTCGCTGCGCGTGCGTGGACCGGCCTACCTGGTGTACGCGGCGCTGGTGCAGCTGTGCGCCGCCGTTTACGTGGCCGTCGGTCTGTTCAGCATCCACACCGCCCGAGGGGACGTGGACGCCATTTCGCACACGCTGATGCACATACTCGAAGACGTCTCCGGTATGACCAAGGCGGCGCTCTTCTTCAGCAAGAGGCAGTCCTTTTACCGTCTGGTGCGCGACCTGGATCTGATGGTGTCCGAGGACTGGGACCGCCCCGAGCTGGAGTCCGCACGCCGCTGGGCCCGCTGGATGACCGTGTCGCTGAGTGTCTACATCTACGCCGTCATCCTGCTGTGGCTGCCGGCGCCGCTGCTGGCCGGCGGCGACCAGAAGCTGCTGCCGGTGGTGCAGATCGAGGGAGTGGACTGGTCGCTGTGGCCCGGCGCGTACGCCGCGCTCTACGCCCTGCAGTGCGCTGTGCTCCTCACCCAGGTGCCCGTCGTCATCGGCCTGGACTGCTTCTTCGTGGCGGCCATGCTGCACGTGGGGGCCCTCCTGCAGCTGCTTGGGCAGCGCATCTCTGGACTGCGGCTCTCTGGTGACGGTGCTGTGGACCTGACCGCTGACAGGGGACTCGCGAAGCGGCAGATGCTGTATTCAGAGCTCTGTTCCTGCATCAGAAGCCACCAGAAAATCACAAAGTAAGTTTGTACGTTCATACGTGATGGCGCAGAATGGCATGGAACGGGATGAAAGGAAACATGCCAAAGAGTATTTCAAGTGGTGGTACTCACATCTTTACTAACGGAATGTGACGGAACAGAACAGAATGTCACTTTCGAGATTTATATGGAGGAAAGTTTTGATATAACGTCTGTCGGGGAACAGTAGCATCGTCTGCTAGCATCTAAACATACACTGACGGAAAAAACTGCAGCACCAAAAAATAATTAATGTGGAGTAATGAAATTTCGAGAATACATTTGTCTATGTGATTCACATTGCAAGACGACAGGTGAAGTACGAGATGACCGATTGCAAATGTGAAAAGCTGGTACATTTGTAACCGGTGTGATCGCCAGAATGCTGAATGCAAGCATTCAAACTTCATTCATTTTTTGTACAGGTGCCGCCTGTCAGTTTATGGGATGGAGTTCAATGCCTGTTGCAATTGGTCGGTCAATACAAGGATACAGAGACGATTAATGCTGTTCGTGGATGACGCTAGACTTGTCGTTCGATGATGTCCCACATATGCTCGATTGGAGACAGATATGGCGGTCGAGCGGGCCGAGGAGACATGCCACTGGTGATGGTGCATGCTGGGTTACAACACAAAAGCGGTATTTATGCTAGCGTTACCCTGTTGGAAAACACCTTCAGGATCCTGTTCATGAATGCCAGCACTACAGGTCAAATCACAAAATTGACGCCTAAATTTGCAGCCTGGGTGCGTGGGATAAACACCAGAGTGCTCCGACAGCCATACGAAATCGAACCTCGGACCATAACTCCAGGTGTACGTCCAGTGTGTCTAGCTTGAGGGCAGGTTGGCTGGCCTCCTCCTAACCAATGCACGGCCATCACTGCTGCCGAGGCAGAACCAGCTTTCATCAGAAAACACAACAGACCTCCACACTGCCTTCCAATCAGCTCTCGATTCACACCCTGAAGTCGGAAATGGCGGTAGTTTGCGGTCAGTGGATTGAACTCTACATTGCGTCTGGCTCGGAGCTGTTCTCGAAGTAACCGATTTGTAACAGTTCATTGTGTCAGTGTGGTGTCAACTGCTGCCTCTAATTGCTGCAGTACGATGCCCCAGAGCCATACCCCGAACGCGATGGTCTTGCCCCTCGGTAGTGTCACGTGGCCGTCCGTAGCCCTGTTATCTTGCGACCATACATTCTCGTGACCACCGCTGCCAACAGTCATATTCAGTGGCTAAATTTCTGCTAAGTTCTTTTGCAGTATCGCAGAAGGAATATCCAGCTCCTCGCAGCCCTATTACGTGACCTCGTTCAAAGTAAGTGAAGTGTTGATGATGGTGTCTTTGTCCCCTTCAAGGGTTTCTTGACTAGCGCCAACTCATCGTGTCCAATCTCAATTGTAACTAGCGCTCGCGACCGTCAGAGCGTGTATTTGAAGCAAACCTGATCTGCGTCCTCGTAGTGGCGCTACTAGCGCCATTCTTATATGAGTGGCGCGAAATTTGAACAGACATTATCTTTCAGATGTAAAAACACGCCTACCAACTTTAATTTATGTCACACAGTTCCTTCCCGGTGATACGATATTTTTCCGTCAGTGTAACCTGTCCTCGCTGAACTGACTCATGTTGCATTCGTCGCATTACTGGATTTGGGGCTCTTGTGTCTTCTTAATAGTTACTTAGTTGCTTGTCTTGTGTTCGTTACGCACTGCAAATACTGCACTACTTCTCGGATATTTCTTCCATTTGCGTGTTTTCGTAGAAGCGGCCAGAAATCTGAAACCGAAAAGTGCCTTACGTTTTACAATACCTGAACAAAGAAAAATCCGACACCGCGCATAAATAAGAAGATAAGGTGATGAAATAGTTTTCACGAAATAACCTTTCCTTATAGTGAAATTTCACCTATGCCGAAGGCGTAAATTGCAGTTATTTTGATGTTAGTTGGTACTTAGGGAAAAAACATGAACCTTATTACAGGTTCATGTCATGTCTCTTAAATATTGACTGATGTGTTTGTACGTATACACTTTCTCTAGCAAATAGATAACGGCGTTTCAAAAGGTTTGGATGACACTTTTCCTAACGTGTTTCGGTAATTCCTTTCATTTTACCGTAAATTGAAGTCTCTATTCGTTCTGTTTGTGGATGGAAGTTTACGCATATGATCAAACGCATTCTCCTTACAAATGTTTCAAATAAAGAAAGAAATGACGCCAAACACCGAAGTTAATTAGATCGTACCGTTCTCATAATCTTTGGAAAATAAAGTGCTTTACACCACCGCAAAAAAGAATACTGTAGAAATTCCGATACGTAAATTGTAACAGTCGCTTCTGCTTCAGTACGGGCTACGTGTGGTGCTAACAAATTCAATAATTAGATCTTTCCGAAATACCTACAGAACAAACACAACTAGAAAACGTGCGACCTATGTAAAGGCAAACGAATAGAAACCTTTCATTTAATATCTTGTGGGTCAGTCTGGTGCTAAAATGGGACAGGACACAACTTCAAATATTAAATTCTGTTTTTGATACAACGTTAACGCTAAGGGTTCCGCTCCCAAACTCAGAAATGACTCATGTTATAGAAAGCATCAGTGATACTGAAAACACTCTATGCGAAGAAGATGCTATTCATAGATGAATTCCCTGCTGCATTTTCCTGTATACAATATAAAATCAGCTCAGCTTCTCAATGCAAAGAGCGCAGCTATTATTAGAGGGTCAGAATGGTGGAACCAAAGAGATAGGTACAAACTTGTGATAGTTTCTCGTACTTCTCCATATATACTTTCTTAATATATAAATATATGTGTGAAGTATGTAATAAAGTGTTTTTAGCAAACAGAAAAGTCCTGTTTATGGCTTATTAGTTTATGATTAGAATACTATCACAGAATCATAATTTACAATAACATTAAACTTGGAAATCAGATAGAGGGGAGAAGAGGGAATGGACAAGAATGTGGGGGGAAATGGACAGGGATGTGGGAGGAAATGGACCCAGAAAATAGGAAGGAGCAGATGAATGGAGAGACGGAGCAGGGGAAGATGGACAGAGCGGGGCAAGGAGAAGATGGATAGAGAAAGGGGGAGGAGGTGATGGACTTACTGAGAGAGGGGAAGAGAGAGATTCAGGAGGAGAGTGAGAAGGGAGAAGAGAAGATGGACAGACAGAGGTGGAAGGGAGGAAATAGGAAGAAAGAGGGAAGGGGAGATACAGACAGGGGAGAGAAGGAGATTAGGACGTATATCCAGTTACCATATTTATTTGAAACGTGTGTTTTCTCTTTTGCTTCTTTTCCATTAAGAACCACAGCAAAGAGTGGCCGCGTATAGTTAGTAATGAACGCAATATGAATGGATATATAGTTAATGTCATGAATGTGCGAGTGCTGAGTGAAGAAATTCTTTGAAAACAACTTCAGTCAGGCTCTTTGGTTTATTTACATTCTGTCAAGCGTGTGGGATTGATTATCTGTGGCGGAGTTTGTGAACCTTTTATAAATTAAAGTTACTGGAAAACATACGTTATTTGTTTCAGAATAATGTATCCACCAGAAATAAACCAACGGGTATTGATAACTGTAAATAATACGCTTAAGTCTATCTCATACTGTAAACAACTCTCGCCATATTGATTGCTTGTAAGTTTCGTTTTTACATATTGCCACTGCTACAGGAGGCACACAATGCTCCAGACATGTCATATGATGAACGCTAGGCAATTTGAAACCGCTCATGGTAAATAAAAATTGAGGACTTACAAAAGGCGACGGTTGCAGTAATTTCTGGAAACATTTGCATCACAGTAGTAGTGTTCCACATCCGCAATGGATAAAAGATTTTTAGACAAGTCTTCCAAGCGTCTGTGTGTTTCTGGATGTTGTAGGATGTTCTGTGCCTCGGACATTGCACATTGTATATGCAGTTTAAGGGGACCACACAGTGGTTCAGGTCGAAAAAAAATCGATTTTCGGTTTTCATCATATTTCGATAGATTAAGGTTTTGTTTAAGTACTCTGAAAAGGATTTTGCTGAACAAATTTTTTTCCAGCATTTAAAGAGCATTTTCCTACTACATGTGTTTATGTGCCACGTCCACTTTTCTGTCATCCACTTCTGCATCTACTCCTGAGTGTGTTGGCTATCCTTGGAATGCAACGGTCGGTACTCTTTTGTTTCTACTGTTTGTAAACAACAAGCTTTCAAACACGCAGTTGGTTTTGTTCAAGTGTGATTGTGAGTAGTTGTTATACTTACGTTTGCAGTGCTTGTTTACGTGTGTTTTGTTGTGTTTATTGAAGATAATGAGGCGCAAAGGCTTTTTCAAGAAACGTTACTTTAGCGGAAACAAGTTTAGAAAGCTTTCTGAACAAGAGGTTATGTTGGCTGGTAACGATGTTTCTAATTGTAATTCTTCAACAAGTGCATTATCAAAGAAGCTCTCACTATTTCAAGAGAGTTAGAATGAATTTACTGTAAGTGACAAGGGGTGCAGTAACATTATTATAAATTTGGGAATATTATCAGATGTAATTTCTAAATTTGTACAATATAGACAGTATGGTGAGTCATACAGTGTGAAAATTTGTGAGAGTGTCTGGGAGAAAAGGCCTAGCAATTGTTTTGGATTTAATTTGCACTAAATGCTCAGCTGTGATTTCATTTATGAGTTCTTCAAAACCAGATGCAAGTGGCCCTTATGAAATCAATACTAGATTAGTTTATGCCTTAATATCCATTGGCAAGGGCATGGCTGCAGGGAGAACATTTTGTTCAGTGACGAACTTACATCAACCACCAAATAAATTTGAAAAACTGACTGCAATATTAGAGAAAGCTGTATGTGAGGTCAGTGAGGAAAGCATGAAACTGGCTGCTAGGGAACCAGTAGAAGAAAATGATGGATGCTCGGATATTACAGTTGCACTTGATGGAAGTTGGCAGAAAAGAGGACATACTTCTCTGAATGGAGTAGTGACTGCCATGAGTATAGACACCGGTAAAGTGTTAGATGTGGAGATAATGTATAATATTGCAAATGGTGTACAGTCGATGAACATAATGAACACAACTGTGTGGCTAATTTTAGAGGAACAAGTGGTGGTATGGAAGTTCATGGAGTACAACAAATATTTCATCGCTCTGTAGAAACAAGAGGCGTATGGTACACCAAATATTTGGGCGATGATGATAGTAAGGCATACAACAATGTGGTGAACTCTAAGCCATATGGAGATTCCATTATTAGCAAAACAGAATCTGTAGGCCATGTTCAAAAACGTTTCGGAACAAGGCTGAGAAAACTAACTGTTGATATGAGAGGGAAAAAATTAGGAGACGGAAAATTGTTGGAGGGACAGGGTCGGTTAACTAAACCTGAAATAGAAAACTTGTAGGTATACTATGGGCAGGAAATTAGGGAAAATAAAGAAAATCTGGAGCTAATGAAGAGAGATGTTTGGGCCATATTCTTCCATAAGTCCTCTACTGATGATAAACTATGTCATGGATTGTTCCATCAGGAGAAAATTGCAAATACAATAGGGCTCAGGCAACTGGAGAATCTTAATCTCACCAGCATTCTCTTCCTGCTGCCGTTATTACAGCAATTCAACCTATTTTCCTGACCTTCTAAGGAAATGTCTGCATGGGCAGACACAGAACCCAAATGAGTGTTTCAACAACATAATTTGGAACCGCCTCCCTAAAACTGTATTTGTAGGCATGCATACAGTGAAACTCAGAGTTCATGATGCTGTTATTACATTCAATTGTGGTAATATTGGAAAGTGTTGGAACCATAAAAGCGGGGAATTAATCCTGGTGAAAATATGATCACTGGGCTGCAACATTACGATAAAATAAGGATAGCCGATGCAGACAGGTCTGCATCTAATATTGCCAAGAAAGCGAGACACACATCCGGGAAGGTGAAAAACAAAACTGGAAGATCTGCTAGAGGCCAAAGAAGGGCCATCATACGCAGCAGGACAGTTTTAATTAACTATAAGTAACAAATTTCAAAAGTTTTTTCTTTAAAGTCAATTTCCCAAAAACTAAAATTTTCAGTACATGTGCCCCATTTCATCAGAAACTGTCACAGATAAATGAAATAAATTTTCAGACACTCTGCATAACAAAAAAAGCCACCTCTGTTACTACATTCATTAATATTCCCCCATTAGGAAGTTCACAAAAAAATATTTTCTGCAGAGAAACTTAATATTTTTTGTTAATAAGTTTATAAAAAAGTATTTCTTAAAAACTATAAATTTGATGAAGTACATTTTAATACACTTGACTCTGTTAGCATCATGTAACATAGTAAAAATATTAAGGTCCTGCATCAAATAGGTTTTTTTTTTCTTCAGAAATGGATCAAATACTTGCCTAAATTTAGGGAGTGTGGTCCCCTTAATTTTCAGTTTGTTAGAAATTAAAGAGAAGAGTGCTTGTCAGACAGGTTATGTCTGTTTATTATTCACTGAATATTATTTTCTTTTTTAATTTGTTACATTGAGTGTCTCTGGCGCCCATTAATTTAACACTTTACGATTAATAAATTTGCTGATGTAACTTGATTGTTGTAGCCTTAAGTTCGAAGACTGATTTATGCATTTTCCATCCATGCTTGTACAAGTCACTTCATTTCCGAGGAACTCCTACACCATACATCCATTTTAACCCGTTTACTGTGTTTGAAGGTTGGTCACCCTCTATATATTTTTCCTCCACGTTTCCCTCCATAATCAAATTAAGTATTACCTGATGTCGCAGTAGATGTTTTATCAACCTATCCTTTATTTTCTAGATTGTGTATGAATTTATCTTTTCTGTAGTTTAAGTACCTCCTCATTAGTACTCCAAACAATGCATCCAATCTTCAGCACTCTTTTTTGCACCGCATTTGAAGATCAACTCTCTTCTCGTCTGAACTCCTCATCACCCACATTACACTTCAGGATCTACACTTCAGAATAGACTTCCTAAATTTTAAATTTAGATTCGATGTTCACAAACTTCTTTCTTCAGAAAGGCTTTCCTTGGAGTTACCAGTTTGAATTTTATACCCATTCTACGTTGCGCAACATCAGTTATTTTGTTCAGAATATTTACTACTTCTGTCACAATCAGTCTTCGTATGCTTTTGAAACTATGGTACTATCCGTGTTTCGATATTAAATTACTCGGATACCTGTCCGTATGCTACGCATACAACTATTATATATAAATGCCCAGACATATTTTAGCATCATCGTGCCATAATCAGTGTTTTTAGTCAATCCTGTAAAATACGAACATGTTTTAAGCAATAATTATTCTGACGAAATAAGGCCTAAAATGGTTTATGTCCGTTGTGGTTACTACCGTATTTTTCTACATTGTTCCGTTTTGTACATTGTCTCGAAATTTGGTAGAAAATCCGAAGGAATTCTGGTCGTACGTAAAGTAAACAAGCGGCAAGACGCAGTCAATACCTTCGCTGCGCAGTGCCGATGGTACTGTTACCGACGACTGTGCCGCTAAAGCGGAGTCATTGAACGCAGTTTTCCGAAATTCCTTCACCAGGGAAGACGGATGGAAATTTCCAGAATTTGAAACACGAACACCTGCTAGCATGAGTTTCTTATAAGTAAATACCTTAGGGGTTGAGAAGCAACTCAAATCGCTTGATACGGGCAAGTCTTCAGGTCCAGATTGTATACCGATTAGGTTCCTTTCAGATTACGCTGATACAATAGCTCCCTACTTAGCAAACATATACAACCGCTCGCTCACCGATAGATCTGTACCTATAGATTGGAAAATTGCGCTGGTCGCACCAGTGTTTAAGAAGGGTAGTAGGAGTAATCCATCGAACTACAGACCTATATCATTGACGTCGGTTTGCAGCATATACTGTATTCAAACATTATGAATCACCTCGAAGGAAACGATCTATGGATACGTAATCAGCATGGTTTCAGAAAACATCGTTCTTGTGCAACGCAGCTAGCTCTTTATTCGCACGAAGTAATGGCGCTATCGACAGGGGATCTCAAGTTGATTCCGTATTTCTAGATTTCCGGAAAGCTTTTGACACCGTTCCTCACAAGCGACTCCTAATCAAGCTGCGAGCCTACCGTCTCAGTTGTGCGACTGGATTCGTGATTTCCTGTAAGGAAGGTCGCAGTTCGTAGTAATAGACGGCAAATCATCGAGTAAAACTGAAGTGATATCAGGTGTTCCCCAGAGAAGCGTCCTGGGACCTCTACTGTTCCTGATCTATATAAATGACCTGGGTGGCAATCTGAGCAGTCCTCTTAGGTTGTTCGCAAATGATGCTGTAATTTACCGTCCAGTAAGGTCACCCGAAGACCAGTATCAGTTGCAAAGCGATTTAGAAAAGATTGCTGTATGGTGTGGCAGGTGGCAGTTGACGCTAAATAACGAAATGTGTGAGTTGATCCACATGAGTTCCTAAATAAATCCGTTGGAATTCGATTCCTCGATAAATAGTAAAATTCTCGAGGCTGTCAATTCAACTAAGTATCTGGGTGTAAAAATTACGAACAACTTCAGTTGGAAAGAGCACATAGATAATATTGTGGGGAAGGCGAGCCAAAGGTTACGTTTGATTGGCAGGACACTTAGAAGATGCAACAAGTCCACTAAACAGGCAGCTTACACTACACTCGTTCGTCCTCCGTTAGAATATTGCTGCGCGGTGTGGGATCCTTACCGGGTGGGATTGACGGAGGACGTCGAAAGGGTGCAAAAAAGGGCAGCTCGTTTTGTATTATCACGTAATAGGGGAGAGAGTGTGGCAGATATGATACGCGAGTGGGATGGAAGTCATTAAAGCAAAGACGTTTTTCGTCGCGGCGAGATCTATTTACGAAATTTCAGTCACCAACTTTCTCTTCCGAATGCGAAAATATTTTGTTGAGCCCAACCTACATAGGTGGGAATGATCATCAAAATAAAATAAGAGAAATCAGAGCTCGAACAGAAAGGTTTAGGTGTTCGTTTTTCCCGCGCGCTGTTCGGGAGTGGAATGGTAGAGAGATAGTATGATTTTGGTTCGATGAACCCTCTGCCAAGCACTTAAATGTGAATTGCAGAGTAATCGTGTAGATGTAGATGTAGATGTAGGACCCTCTTTACGTTACTTTATACGGGTAGCTTGACGTCTGCAACTAAATGATGTTGCCGGCCGCGGTGGTCTCGCGGTTCTAGGCGCTCAGTCCGGAACCGCGCGACTGCTACGGTCGCAGGTTCGAATCCTGCCTCGGGCATGGATGTGTGTGATGTCCTTAGGTTAGTTAGTTCTAAGTTCTAGGGGACTGATGACCACAGATGTTAAGTCCCATAGTGCTCAGAGCCATTTGAACTAAATGATGTTACTATGAGTCTGTGCGTGGCATTACCATTTCGCCTTATCGATAAAAGTAGTTTGGATACGGAAAATGTTTCACGACTGCATTAAACCATTACTTTTATTATTTTTGGAGTAGCCGTCCTCGTCTGCACGATCATCTGCTGTGGAAACGCACACAAAAACGCTTTGCATGTTTTTGAGGAACTTCACTCCGAGGCTATACCATCTCATTTCACAAAACACAATATCTTTTTTACTATTGTCTGTCTAGTCCGTCGTATGTGCCTTTGGGATACAATTTATCTGTTTGGGTCGTATTTTCTCTCTAGCTCCTCTCATATGTTAAATAGTGTGCCATTGTATGCTGTATTGTAGTCGTTTTTAATCTGTTTTCATTTTGTTTCTGCCTTCTGTATGTGGTACTTTTCTTGTATTATCAGATTATGATATTGACTGCCGCTGGTTTTTAGTATTTATAAAACTCTAACGGATTTTCGATGTCATTTATAAATCTCACTTTTTATTTATTTATTTTTTCTCCCTGAACATTAATCCCATTTCCAGCTCTCTCCTAGGTTTCTATAACAGCTCTCAGTGTACAGACTGAATGACATCAGGGATAGGCTGCAACCCGGTGTCACTCCAGTCTCAAATACTTCTTCATTTTCGTAGCATTGTCCAGCAAATGCTACTTTCTTTTCTTTTCCAGTTTAAATCACGTGTCTGTGCCTTTCAGTGATACCATTTACAGATAATTAATTGATTGATGTAACTCATCATTCCATAAATGATTTCCCTTTCATTACAAAAAAAATGGTTCAAATGGCTCTGAGCACTATTACTTAACATCTGTGGTCATCAGTCCTCTAGAACTTAGAACTACTTAAACCTAACTAACCTAAGGACATCACACACATCCATGCCCGAGGCAGGATTCGAACCTGCGACCGTAGCGGTCACGCGGTTCCAAACTGAAGCGCCTAGAACCGCACGGCCACACCGGCCGGCTCCTTTCATTACACTTAATAAAAATACACTCCTGGAAATTGAAATAAGAACACCGTGAATTCATTGTCCCAGGAAGGGGAAACATTATTGACACATTCCTGGGGTCAGATACATCACATGATCACACTGACAGAACCACAGGCACATAGACACAGGCAACAGAGCATGCACACTGTCGGCACTAGTACAGTGTATATCCACCTTTCGCAGCCATGCAGGCTGCTATTCTCCCATGGAGACGATCGTAGAGATGCTGGATGTAGTCCTGTGGAACGGCTTGCCATGCCATTTCCACCTGGCGCCTCAGTTGGACCAGCGTTCGTGCTGGACGTGCAGACCGCGTGAGACGACGCTTCATCCAGTCCCAAACATGCTCAATGGGGGACAGATGCGGAGATCTTGCTGGCCAGGGTAGTTGACTTACACCTTCTAGAGCACGTTGGGTGGCACGGGATACATGCGGACGTGCATTGTCCTGTTGGAACAGCAAGTTCCCTTGCCGGTCTAGGAATGGGAGAACGATGGGTTCGATGACGGTTTGGATGTACCGTGCACTATTCAGTGTCCCCTCGACGATCACCACTGGTGTACGGCCAGTGTAGGAGATCGCTCCCCACACCATGATGCCGGGTGTTGGCCCTGTGTGCCTCGGTCGTATGCAGTCCTGATTGTGGCGCTCACCTGCACGGCGCCAAACACGCATACGACCATCATTGGCACCAAGGCAGAAGCGACTCTCATCGCTGAAGACGACACGTCTCCATTCGTCCCTCCATTCACGCCTGTCGCGACACCACTGGAGGCGGGCTGCACGATGTTGGGGCGTGAGCTGAAGACGGCCTAACGGTGTGCGGGACCGTAGCCCAGCTTCATGGAGACGGTTGCGAATGGTCCTCGCCGATACCCCAGGAGCAACAGTGTCCCTAATTTGCTGGGAAGTGGCGGTGCGGTCCCCTACGGCACTGCGTAGGATCCTACGGTCTTGGCGTGCATCCGTGCGTCGCTGCGGTCCGGTCCCAGGTCGACGGGCACGTGCACCTTCCGCCGACCACTGGCGACAACATCGATGTACTGTGGAGACCTCACGCCCCACGTGTTGAGCAATTCGGCGGTACGTCCACCCGGCCTCCCGCATGCCCACTATACGCCCTCGCTCAAAGTCCGTCAACTGCACATACGGTTCACGTCCACGCTGTCGCGGCATGCTACCAGTGTTAAAGACTGCGATGGAGCTCCGTATGCCACGGCAAACTGGCTGACACTGACGGCGGCGGTGCACAAATGCTGCGCAGCTAGCGCCATTCGACGGCCAACACCGCGGTTCCTGGTGTGTCCGCTGTGCCGTGCGTGTAATCATTGCTTGTACAGCCCTCTCGCAGTGTCCGGAGCAAGTATGGTGGGTCTGACACACCGGTGTCAATGTGTTCTTTTTTCCATTTCCAGGAGTGTATATAAGTGTCGACCTCGGTTTGAAATGACTTCAAACGGTGAACCAGGTTTCTTCAGCATTCAGAGCGCAGACTCCGAGTTTAGCCAATTCAACCTTTGAACGAATATGCACGCACCTGTGAGTAGTGTAGCAGTGCAGGTTCCACCCAAGATATCCAGGTCACTGATACGTAGTGCAGGTTCTACCGAAGATTTAAAAGGTCATTGATATGTGGCGCGGGATATACCCAAGATTTGATGCTCATTGATTTTTAGTTAAGCATGGGCCCAGATTGGAGGTCACTTCCAGTATCATAAGACAATAGGGCTTGTTTTCGTCAAGATTACCCTCTCCCCGTTGAGGAATCACGCATCTCGGGGAATTGCGTGATGTAACCTGTGACTTTCCGCCGTCACCATACCCATCTCTCGGGCAATTGCGAGTGAAGGTCACAAATTCGCTCTGCCGGCTCGGGAACCAAAACCGAGGTCACGGCCGTTCCCTCCCATCCTCATTTGTTCTCCAGAGCAATTCGGTGTTTGCGCTCTGTATCCAGTAGTTAGGGGATTACCGTTTTTTCGTTTTAAATAATAAGAGGCGATTGACAGAATTCTGGTTTAGTAACAACAATTGTTTTACAACCTATTTTTTTCAGGGTTGCTTTGCTAATACGATATTTTTTTTACTGTAATAGAAAGCCTATACACATATAAAGATACTATTAGTGAAGAAGAATCTATATACTACTACGTTTCCCTTTGGTTATTTACATACGTTTTTTTACACTGCCCCTGTTAATACATATCGATAAATGGAATATCGGACTAGACTAATTTGGGGATGCTCTGTTGAAAGGGCATTTAAAATCCTGATTTAAAAATCATTTTGTTTGTATTGGTAAATAAACTGACGCTTTCTTTTGACACTGGCTGTCGCATGAAAGACATGACGTGCAAGAATTTTTTGGGATGACTCTACCTACACAGTGCAAAAAAGAAACTGCCAATATCTGCCGAATCACCAGAGGAAACGCGCTTGACGTCTCTTAGGAGTGACACCCGGTATATACGTCCGCTCTTCGTCAACAGACTGAAGAGTGGGAGAATAGGAGGGTGCCGATCCCGCCTTCACAGATGAGCCATTTGTCATAACGCCACGACAGATCAGTTTCAGCTGCATTAAAATATGCACCACACGGCCTCACGATGGAAAGACAAATGTGTAGGCCGAGGTGGAGCACCACCAACACCATGGAGCAGCGATTGTTAGAGCCATTGAGCCGCATGATGCAAAGTTGGCCAGTCTTCGGCTGGCGCCTGTATCTGTACGGTATGCGTACATTTGCGATCTGAGCACCACAAATTCTGCTACACACCACCCATTCGCCTCGTCTTTCATCAGGCTGATAACCTTTTTTTTCTTTTTTTTTGCTTTTAGGTGTAATACCATAAGCATTATAAGCCACACAATAACATTTCGAATGCATCATGATTGTACATTACTTCATGTCGATGACAGCATTTCACGCAACAGATGTAGCTGTTCGGATCTATATAAAGAAACTTTGGATCAGTGAAATTTAGTCCTGCAGACTCATAGTACAAGTGGTACATGTGGAGTGTGGAAACGTCCCGGATATCTAAACCGACACTGACAAGTTTCGTGAAGGGTACCAAAACCTTAGCCATCCTTGATGGAAGCTGGTGGCCAGCTCAACATTTGACCTGTTGATGGAATCCCTAGCCTCATAACGCCCACCTCAACGGTAAACTAAATGAATTTTTCGACACTTTCTCAAATATTACGAAGTTTTCCAAAATTGATATGTTCATTAACTTTAAAATCCTTTTCTAAGTCGTACATCGCGAGAACCGTCGCTTTGGTACTGACATCTACACTCCTATAACCAACGTGACTGTTTGAAGGAGATGGCGCAGGTGACTAACTAGTTTTACCCACAAACCGAGGCACCGTTGGACGCTACTGTAGTGCTTGAAACCTCTTTATCTTCCTGCATTTTCTTCAGCTTGGGGACAGAACCAGTACGTGGCACTAAGCGCTCCATTCATAGTGCCAAGTCACTGTGCATGACATACAAATGGGTAGGATGTGCCACGTCCGCTTCCATGGCATTTCCTTCCAGAGAATCTGCAGCCACATCTTTAATCTCAGTCTAGCGATTCCTTCTTCATCAGCAAGAGCAGTTCTAGTGATGTGCGTGTGCTGCTGACGCATTGTCTCAGCAAGTTTCTGAAGATGCACAAGCATAAACCACAGTCTGAGCTCTGCACAATCTGCACTTCGTCTTCGTTTTCTGGCTTGCTTTTATATGTATTCAGACAGCAGAGATGAACTGAATAGCCTAATCCGGAATCAGCCCCTCAAATTTTGGTAGGTGCTGGAGTTTAAACGGAGTATGATGCTGGTGAAGTTTTAATGCTCACAGACATTAGCTGTAAGGTATATCCTCATATACTCGCCATATTTGGAGTAATCTCTATCACAATCAGAAGCGATCATGCAAAGCAAAATTTATCACCCTGTTAAAAATTCTGGACATTGAAATGTCGAAATGTCGTGTGGCGTGGGCATCCCAGCGGGTAGACCTGTTTGCCTGATGCAAGCCTTTTGAAGTGACGCCACTTTGAAGACTTACACCTATACAAGGATGAAATGATGATGATTAAGATGACGCAAATACCCAGTCCCTGAGCGGAGAAAATGTCCGACCCACCAGAATCGAACCTTGGCCCCCTGTGCACTGTCCACTCAGCTACGGTGGCGGACATTCTGGACATTAATACAGCAATATATTTTGGAAGAGGGAAAAAACTGAACCCCCTCCGCCACCATATATTTGATCGTAGACATGCAAGCATATATCGAGGCAGAGCACATGACTGAAAGATTTACCTGATCCCCATTCCTGAAATTCGGAAAAATGGCCCAGTGTGACACTCATAGTAAAAGCTATGAACCAGCTTGCAATTGCATCACCCCACTTTTACCCTGAATGTAGACAATAGTTTTTACTTCTTTTGTGGATTCACGATTTCACAATGTAATACCACATTGCACTTAATGGCAGGATACTGAGGGTCTTTGCCTATTTTAGGCAATTCACTTTCCAATACGGGCAGTCTTGCGTAAGTAAAGTGACAGGGTCTCGGTATCCAGCGTTAAAGTCGTCTAAGCTTGTGAGATCCAACAAGACTGACTGTTGGTCTGCCGCTGGGTCCAGGACAACCATGGAGCAATCGTCCAGGACGACGGCGAGGTAGTCCAGAGCGAAGGGAGTAAGGCAAACGCGCCAGTGTTGATAGTCCGTACCAGAATGATGACGGATCAGGCTAAGACATCGACAAGCCCACACACACTGATGGTGATGATCGCATCATGAGTGGGTCTGGCATTGTTGTCACCACAAGCCCACATCCAGATGGTTCTAATACTGTTGCAAAGAAATAAAAACGAAACTGCTAAGTATTGTGTGTGTGTGTGTGTGTGTGTGTGTGTGTGTGTGTAAGGCGCACATGGAAAATAATCATTGTTGTTAGAGCCACATAAGTATTTCAGCCGTTCATCATCATCATCATCATCTTCATCGTCATCAGTCATTGTATATGATTCTAATATTTTATCCAGCTCGGCATCAACATCGATGTCAGTGTGAGTGGTGCATTCAGACCTCACATTGTCATCATCATTGAGAATGATTAATTTTTGTATTTTATCGAGCTCAGCATAAGCATCAGTCTCAAAGTGAATGGGTGTGGCATTGATTTGTTCAGACCTCACAACATCATCATCGACAGTATCTACAACAGAAAGGAAACATGGCACAAGAAATGCTTCCAAGCATGAACTAATATTGAGAAAAACCAATTGCGACCATGTACATATACAATTGTTAATAGTAGGAGCCCATCTCCGTATTGGTATATGCACATCTGTTCTACTACACATCTCTGTAGTCGTATTTTGGTCTCCTAGAATGAAAAAAAAAGTTCATAAGCATGGGTAATTATATGTAAGACTTTTATGTGAAATGCTAATACCACTTACTTGTTTGACTATCTGAAAAGCCCTTGGAGCTAAACCGAGGGACCTCATTAAAGGTACTATGCATCTCTATAATCATATCCAGCATCTAAGAATTGCTTAAAAATTTGAGGGTCTGTCAGGTCCACACACACACACACACACACACACACACACACACACACACACACACACACAAAAAGATGAAAAGTCTATCATCCTCAAAGACTCCCACAAATATTTTGAGCAGGACACACAAGCTGAAGTGATTACCTTTGTAGAGCACTCACATTTGAAGATGACTAGGAAAGTTTATATGGAAATGTATGTTTTGAGGGTCGATGTGATTCCAACATTTCTTGTGTGATAAACCTTGATGCCATTAATTTCATATCCTACTTACTGAAATAGGAAGGCAAATAATTTTGTAGAGCTTCCATTCATAAGAAATGTTAGTTCCAAGTATAGGAGACTGGGAAACAGTTGCTTGGAATTCTTGTGTTATCTTGGTGTTGAATGAAAATCCTTATCATAGTTATTAAATTTTACCTAAGCAAAAGGGTCGTAGGAGAAGCATTCTTGGCAAGTGATCCACTCATTATACTGAACAGGGGCTGTTATACTGAGTGATGTCACTGTCTGGTTTCAATTATATTTGCAATTCTCCCGTGTTACCACATTGTCGGCCGGCCGAAGTGGCCGTGCGGTTAAAGGCGCTGCAGTCTGGAACCGCAAGACCGCTACGGTCGCAGGTTCGAATCCTGCCTCGGGCATGGATGTTTGTAATGTCCTTAGGTTAGTTACGTTTAACTAGTTCTAAGTTCTAGGGGACTAATGACCTCAGCAGTTGAGTCCCATAGTGCTCAGAGCCATTTGAACCATTTTGAACCACATTGTCATTCATTCTACCGACGGCTGTATACATTGGTGTTATACCTGATACTCATGGTGCTGCTGCTTCAGGTGAAGACAAACCACGATATCCTCCCATCAAAAAACGTTGATTTTCGTTGGTTGATTCGCGGGAGGGGACCAAACAGCGAGGTCATCAGTCACATCGGATTAGGGAACGATGGGGAAGGAAGTCGTCCGTGCCCATCCCGGCATTTACCTGTTGTGATTTAGGGAAATCACGGAAAACCTAACTCAGGTAGGCCGGACACGGGTTCCTCTACAATCGACTAGATTCCTGTCCTCATCCACAATGCTCAAATCAAGATGGTCTCATCTCTGAACAGTCAGTGGGAGGTGTACTGGGTTGCTCGGTACCTGGACGACTTAATGTCCTGGTGCTAATGTAGGAAATAATTTGTAGATTGCATGAATTAATTGATCATTGATATACGAATTCATTGCGGTATTACAGTTTACACGGATCACGTTGGCTAGTAGTATGTCCACAACTTGATCCAACTTGTATATTTTATCTGTATTGTTCTCCAACATTTGACTCCATGAGAATGCCACTAATGGTGCTATTGAATTTTCCCTGTTGAAGTCTGTTGCCTTTATCTCCGTTTTAAACGTATTAACGATTGAATATAACTCAAACCCTTTTACATATCGTTTTATAAATGCACTTCGATCGTCAGTATTATATGAGCTATGGGGCGTTTACACAACATAAGTGTTACATCAGCTTCTAGCTGTAGTAAACTGTTCACCTTGATGTAGTCAGGAATGCTGAATTATGTACACAGACCGATGAATGCAATATTCTACAACACTTTGCCTAGGCCCCTTGGCAAAATTCACACTTAACACCAACAATTTTTCTTTTAATGTCAGAGTGCACACCACATCTAAACATAATGTCAGAGTGCGCATCACATCTAAACATCAACTGACCACCTGGTGACCACGCCGCCTGTTTTCCTCCAAGAATGGAACATCAGACAGAGATGTCCGCAGAGCGACGAGTCAAAGTCTTGGTGGCTCCAAAAATTGTACAACACGTGATTGTCGGTGAAGCAAAGGCATTATTCTTAAGTCCCCCTATGAGTCTAGTTAGTACACATTAATCCTCCTGCAAAATCTAAATTAATAGTCCCACATTCTTTGGATTTCCACATCATCTTTCGCAACGTTTTCCGCACAAATACTCCATGAAATCTTGGAATTTTGTGTTTATAGATGAATTTAAGCAGATTTGTAAGCGGTCTTTTTTGAACAGTCAAGTCCTTTCTTGCTTTGTTTGAAATACAGTCGTACCCCATGATTGCGTTATGCTTTTTAGTCTCTGCTTCTCTTCGTTTTCTTTGATACCACTGTTCGGACTAAGGCTGCTGCACTGCTTGCTAAAGAACCAATAGCTGATAGCCCTGCAACCCCTGGAATTAGAAATGGGATAATTCCACCATATGTTTTAGGTACTGGAAAAACTTTAAGTGTTTTAACATGTCGTCTTCTTTCTCCTTTGAGCTTCAAGGCACTTTTGTACACTCCCACCACCGACTGGGTGCAATTATTTAAACTTCCTACAAGCTTTTTCTTTTGATTCTTCAGTCTGTGATGAAGTGCATTAATAACATGTCAGAAGTGTGTCCCAGTACCCAGTTTAAGTTTAGCTTACATTGCTTTATCGGATTTGCATGATGCAGCACTCTGTCCTACGCCCGTGTCTCTTGTTTGACGTAAATGCTTGGCCTTATCAGCTACAATTCGATCGGCAGATCTGCCAAACGTTGATTTTTAACATACTCTAAATCATGATTTTCGCGAGCCTTCTCTAGTACATTAATCTCCTTATCAACGTGAGTTAGACCATTTTTCAGCTTTCTTCTAGGTCCACAGTTGTTGCCTGTAAAGATTGTCTCTTCGCCCCACGTCTGCGCGATTTGCCTACCATAAACCGTCTAAATCTCGTATTATGACGCGCTTCCTTGCTAACTTGTGAAGTTCATGGGTCACCGACTCCATAATTATTATTCGATGATGCGACTTTCTCGAAGCTCTAAAATGGCTGATATAATTTCATTCATGTGAGAATTATTCAGTGCAGTAGATGATGCTGTAAACAACTATAGCCGTTCTACTGTTTAGTTTCAGTCTGTTTTATCATAGTATACATACTCTGGAGGTATATTATTTAGTCTTTTATGCTGAATGTCACTACTGCCACCTGCACCGTGTACACCCGATAAACCGGGCCACTAATATTAATGAATTTCCTTCTGTTTGGGCATTTTATTTGACCATTTGGCGTGTTGTCTTGCCTGCCGTGTGCGTTAGCCAAAAGTAATATTTCAGCATATGTTTCTATGTCTACTGCAGGTGTTCGAGGCTTTTAAAAACATTAGTTCACTAAACCAGGTTTTCGTTCAAACTCCTTCTCCCAACCTGTATTACGTATTTCGTTAACCACGTGGGATGCCTTGTCAGCTTATACGGCTGATCCTGCCACACCCGTAAGTTTCATCTATTTCTCTAACACTGTAATATTATATCTTTTTCTTCTCCTTCTCCTTCTTCTCCTCCTTCTTCTACATCTTCTTCTCCTGTTATGCCTTCATCTGTGTGAGAGCTGTTTAACACTTTCTGTTACTTGTCTGAACATATTAGAGTAAAACTGATTTTTGTTACAACTGTTAAAAACTTATCAGGTGTATTTTCTGATGAATTGCCCAGTGTGGCTCAATGACTTTGCATCTTGTTGACATGCTGATGCACGCTAAACAGACATCATGACAGTACGCAGCTTCACATTCTGTGACTATGCATTTATGTGAGCTGTTTGCAACACATGAAAATTTATGTCGGAGCAGTACTCGAACCTGTATTTCGCAGTTATCGTATGCGGTCACCACAGCCACTTTCGATATCCAAGGACATCTCAAGAATGATTCAAACTTCCATAGGTCATGTAGCCACAAACGTTATGGTGGACAGGGAGACAACTATTATATTGTCATTTTAGCCTAGCAATGCGTGGGTACATTATTAATGGTTCCAACGTCTGTATTTATACAGTTTCTGTATCTTCACAATACAGAAACTATTTACAAATAGATTTTGTAACCATAAATGACATAGCATGTAAAGCTTATGGAGGATTTTCTTAGTCAAATCAACCTTTGTATTTGCAAACATGTGTGGCAATATGGTCACCGTAACAATATTTGATTAGTGTTTAACGTTGTCAGTTTACATAACCAACTACTATTTCTCATTTTCAGGCGACTTAGCTCTAAGAACACGACTATGGGTAATGACTGTCACACACTGAACAACACTGTAAATTGATCTGAAGTTGGCTAGTCAATGAGCCGAAACCAATAATCAGTCAATAAAATTTGTGATCTTGGTATAGAATTTTTATCGACACACGCTTTTTATTTACTAGACTTATTCACCTCAGAAGGATTTCACATCTTTGATCCTGAGCAGTATTACTCTGTGTAGACTTGGTATTAGTTTTTTTGCTTCAAAAAGTCCTGTGGCTTACACTGATATTCACGACATGGTCTACCAATATTTAAGTGCTGACAAATGTAATCATGTGGCTTAAACCTTTATAACTCGTATCCGTGAAGATAGTCATGATTGAAACCGGTCGATATTTGGGTTTAAAATAAAAGGAGCTGATGGTCAAACATGCATTTTATCCACGCATTTTTTTACGTCTTCTAACATTGTTTTCAGTTTAATGCTCCTTTCGGATTACACTGTTCATAGCATCTCCCACCGTTTGCATTTCTGTTGTATGACATTTAAGAGTTTCGTTGACATTTTCAATAGAGCTTTTAATGCTCCAGTTTATTGCTTCAATTTTGAAATTGTCCTGCACAAAAACGATCGTAAATTTCACACTATCGCTTACCAGATGCTTTGGGACCCTGGAATATGTCTTGCTCAAATAGGAGATGTCAACCCTCATACGGTCGTTGAAACAAAAATATTTCCGTATTTCATCCTGAGTTTCGACTGCAATATTGACACATATGAGTACACTGTTAGACAGGCTTTATCACTGCCTTCACTGAATATCTGGTAGGTTACTCCATCAACGGCGTGCACAGTCTCCTGTAATAGTTGACACGGTTCTGAAATATTGTTTTTGAAAATGTATTTATACCTGCTTGAGGTGGACCTCTCCGTGTGTGTCAGCAATGATATTACAACATTAGCCTTCCTACAGTTGCATGGTCTAACAATAAAAGTATGTATTTTATCAGTAAATAGTGATTCATTCATTCATTCATTCTTCTTCTTCTTCTTCTTCTTCTTCTTGTTCTTCTTCTAGTTTTCGAAATCGTTGCAGGACCAATCGATTACTACCAGGACGCAGTGGTGGGCCTGTTCCATCTACTCAGTCATGGTGAGATCTACGCGTATACATTAGCATAAATTGGATTTTATGGGGAACAGACATGCAGCTCTTACTATCTTACTTATTTATGAGCTCTTTCATATATCGGACTGTAAGTATTTACCTAAAAACGAACGTAGTTCTGTGACTACATCTAGTACAATTGTTTCATACATATTAACTTGTATCGGTGGTCAGCATCAATCGTTTTGTTGAATGATGGTTTCTACCGGCTCATGTATAGTTTTGTGCATTAACTCAAATAGGTTACTGCATATTTTCTTGTGGAATCTACAGATTTTCTTCCTAGTTGTCCGCCTACTTATTATTTTGACGCAGTACCCATGAATTCCTCTCCTGCGCCAACCTCTTCATCTTAGAGTATCACTTGGTCTCTAGATCTATTTGCGAAATGTATTCCATTATCTCCCCTACACTCTATACTACAGTCCCCTCTAGTACTAAGGGCGTTATTCATTGATCCCTTAACACTTGTTCCTTCTTTTTGTCAGTGTTTTCCTTATGTTCCTTTCTTCGCTGATTGTATGGAGAATCTCCTAATTCTTTATCTTACCTGTCCACCTGATTTTCAACATTATTCTGTAGCACGACGTCTCTGACACTTCGATAACCTGTGATTCATTACCATAGAACGCTGCGCCCCAGACGTACATTCTCATCATTTTCTTCCGTAAATTAGGCCTACGTTTGATACAAGTAGACCTCTCTTGACAAGGAGTACGATCTTGACTTGTACCACTCTGCTTTTTATGTCCTCCTTTTCCTATCCATCATGCGTTATTTTGCTTAAAAGGGAACAGAGTAAAAAATGGCTCTGAGCACTATGGGACTCAACTGCTGAGGTCATTAGTCCCCTAGAACTTAGAACTAGTTAAACCTAACTAACCTAAGGACATCACAAACATCCATGCCCGAGGCAGGATTCGAACCTGCGACCGTAGCGGTCTTGCGGTTCCAGACTGCAGCGCCTTTAACCGCACGGCCACTTCGGCCGGCTAAAAGGGAACAGAATGATTAATTTTGTTTACTTTGTGCCCACCAGTTTTGATGCTAAATTCCTCACTCTTCTCATTTCTGCTTCTTATCAATACTTTCGTAATTTTCCTATCTACACAGAATCTATTTTCTGTACCCATTAGGTGTTCATTCCATTCAACATATCCTGTAATTCTTCACTTTCACAGAGGATATCAAAGTCATCGGAGAATCTTATCACTGATGTCCTTTCATCCTGAATTTATATCCCACTCTTGAGACTTCCTTTAATTTACGTTATTGTTTTCGCGATGTATGGATCGAAAAGTAAGGGCGAAAGACTGCGTCCCTGTCTTACACCGCTTTTAACCGCTTGACTGCTCTGGACGTGTTAACACGCGCCGCTGCTGCTGTCCCCGCCTGCTCTGGACAAATTTACTTTGCCCCTTTGATCCTTCCGTTAGGTGCTTTACAGGGTGTTTACGTGAGAGCGTGCAGAAATGTAGAAGGATATAGAGAATACTCCACTGAACATTTAGAGGTAGGGAATCTAGGATCTGAGAAGCCAGCTTAAGCAGATATGGAATTAAACTTGTTTACCGCTTTGTCTGGCATTACTGTTTTCCAGCTTGTTTACAACTAACATGCGAACAAGTTTACACGCGCTGTGCTGTTTGTTTACATGTACAATTTTTATTTGATGCAAGGAAACAAGGAGGACGAGTATGACTACCAGGAAGTCACGATGCAGGTTTTGTTTACTTTGCTTGTCCCATAACATGGCTCTGTGGTATCGTATTTACATTGTTCCATGACAGAACGTGCAATGATTCAACGACAGACCCATTCATTACTCAGTGCTAGTCAGAGACGTACAGTACAGTATGGTGGAGTAGTACCGGTACGATATTTCCTGGTCGCTGGATTGGAAGCGGAGATCCTATTCCATGGCCTGCGAGGTCACCTGACCTGAATCCCCTCGATTATTTCCTATGGGAATATCTAAAGTCACTTTTGTATGAGTCGCCGGTGGATGCGGAGATGGAATTAGTTGCCGGAATTGTAGCTGCCCGTGATGTGATTCAAAACACACCAGGTCAGGGTGCGTCAGGATCTTATTCGCCGATGTCGCGGCTGCATTGAGGTTCATGGCCGTAAGATACAGTACAAATGATACTTTCATTGTGTCAGTGATGCTATTTGCAGCTAACAAATGTAAATACAAAGTTACACAGTAATGTGATTTTATTCCTATTAACCTGGCTTTTCCTACCCCAGGTTTCCTATCTCAAACTGTTCAGAGGGGCATCCTCCGTCCTGTAAACTTTTCCACGCTCTTACTGAAACACCCTGTAGACGTGTACACGCTCACCACCAGTATGCCCTCAACATGTGTCGGTTACCGCATGAAGCACTTAGCAGAAGGTACAGTGGCCAGTAGTCCCATTTTTGCACTGAGTGCTCAGCAGCTTTCCATCATGCAGCCTGTATGTATTTCCTGCTGTGATCTTGTTTATGTTGCTATTTCATTCTCGTTTTTGAAAATGGCACGCCATTGTGATTGTACAAAGAAAGAAATGATGAAGATGGTGACAGGCAATTACACCTGGTAATCGGCATCACAGGATAAAAGAAACTACAGTAGAGTAAGAGACCCTCCATACAAGGACCATTGGTGGTGAAACTAACTGGCAGGCTCATATCATTACATGTAGCTATAATGCATTCTAAAGGTTGTAAATAAGGAAAAGTTCGCGATGGAAATTGAAATAATTAAAACATTTAGTTACTTAGCGTTTACGTCTTGTGAAATAATGACAAACAGATAACGATTAAGTCTGAGTATCCCTAACAGAATATCGTAAATATTGATCTGTGTAATCCCAATATTCTCTTTGATGAGATATTAAATGCTGCTAAAAGAATTACGTCGTTCCAATGAAAAAAATTATAGTTAATCATAAATCGATAAATAAAAAAGTTTCGAATATTAATCAATAAACGCACCTCTTCGTGTTCTATCGTCTGCAGGAAATAGGTTTTGATAGCTTGATCCGTTTAGGAAATACGACGGGTGTTGCCACAACAAGATTCACGTGTCACATGGACAGAAAACTAAGCTCATTGCGTGCAACCCTCCCACAGCCAAGCACTCTCCAGATATATTAACCTGACCACCTGTCAAAAGCCTGAATAACAGCTTTTCAGGGCGAGACGTGCAGGTAGCTAAACAGGGTCTGGAAGGCACAGACAAGATTCACGTGTCACATGGACAGAAAACTAAGCGCATTGCGTGCAACCCTCCCACAGCCAAGCACTCTCCAGATATATTAACCTGACCACCTGTCAAAAGCCTGAATAACAGCTTTTTGGAGACATGGTGACTCCAACATAGTGGCCATCTGCACTGAGATTCTCGGCTGAGTATCCATGACGCAAATAGCCTGATTGAGATGGTCGCACAGATTCTCGATTGGGTTTAAATCGTGTAGTTTGGTGACCGGGAGAGTATGATACTCTTCGAACCACGCACGTACGCTGCGAGGTACGTGACATGTTGCATTGTCCTGCTGGTAGATGCCATAATGCTGAGGAATAACAAACAGCAAATAGATATGTGGACATGGTCCCCATGGGTAGATACATATTTTATCTATTCTTCGCGCCTTCCAGAATGACGAGATCACCCAGAGACTACCACGAAAACATTCCCCAGACTCTCGCACTTATCGTCCATTGCTATTATCGGAATTTTCTGAATGATATTTTTCCGAATGTCTGGTGAACTCACACCACTTATTTCCCGAAGCGCCCATTTCTGAGCCAAAAATATTCTTGTACAATGGGCAGAGTTACCCCAAAATGTAATACCATACGACATAAGCGAACGAAAATGAGCAAAGTAGACTAATGTTCGGGTCGAAGTAGCACTCACTTCTGATACTGTTCGAATAGTAAAAATGGCAGTATCAAGTCTTTGAACAAGATCCTGAACGTGGGCTTTCCACGACAGCTTACTATCTATCTGAACACCTAGAAATTTGAACTGTTCAGTTTCACTAATCATATGCCCGTTCTGTGAAATTAAAACGTCAGGTTTTGTTGAATTGCGTGTTAGAAACTGTAATTACTGTGATTTAACGTTAGTTTATTTTCTACAAGCCATGAACTGAGGTCAAACAACCAAGCTAGTGTCATCAGCAAACAGAAATATTTTAGAGTTACCCATAATACCAGAGGCCTTATATAAATAAGGAACAGAAGTGGCCCCAACACTGATCCCTGGGGCACTACCCACTTGACAGTACCCCACTCAGATCCCAGATCACAGCCGTTATCAACATTGTGGATAATGACCTTTTGCTGCCTGTTGCTAAAGTAAGAGGTGAACCAGTTGTGAGCTGCTCCCCATATTCCGTAATTGGTCCAACTTCTGGAGCAATATTTTGTGATCAACATAATCAAATGCCATAGTTAAATCAAGAAATACGCCAAACATTTGAAACTTTTTGTTTAGCCAATCCAGTACCTCACAGAGAAAAGAGAATATAGCATTTTCAGTTGTTAAACGACTTCTAAAGCCGAACTGTAGATTTGATAGCAAATCGTATGATATAAAATGATCAATTATCCTTACATACACAGCCTTTCAATAACTTTTCCAAACACCAGTGGCATAGAAAAAGGTCTAAAATTATCTACATTATCCCTTTCTCCCTTTTTATAAAGCTGCTTTACTACTGAGTACTTAAATCGCTCAGGAAACTGACCATTCCTAAAGGAAAAATTACAAATATGACTGAATACAGGACTAACATGTGCAGCACAGTAATTAATATTTTTCTAGACACTCCATAATAACCATAAGAGTCCTTAGTCTTCAGTGATTTGATTATTGACTCAATCTCCCTCTGTCTGTATCACAGGGGAGTATTTCAGATATCAATCTCGAAAAGGCATTTGCCAAGAAAGTTATATGATTTCCTGTAGAAACTAAATTTTTATTTAATTCACCAGCAATGGTCAGAAAATTATTGTTAAATACTGACACATATATCTGATTTATCAGTAACATAAATATTTTTACTGCGAACTGACTTTATATCGTCGAACTTGTGCTGCTGATCAGACACTTCCTTCACAACTGACCAATGGTTTTAATTTTATCCTGTAAATTAGCTATTCTATTTGCATACCACATACTCTTTGTCTTCCTAATAACGTTTTTAAGCATCTTACAATACTGTTTGTAATAGGCTACTGTAGGTTGATTGTGACTACTTCTAACACTTTGATATAATTCCCACTTTTTTCTACATGATATCTTTATCACACCAGTCAGCCACCCGGGCTGCCCATTACTGCTAGTACCCCGTTTAGAATGTTCTAATGAAAAGCAACTCTCAAAGAGCATGAGAAATGTGTTATGGAAACCATTGTATTTATCATCTATATTATCGGCACTATGAACATCCTGCCACTCTTTTTCCTTGATAAGTTATAAAAAAACTCTCTGTTGCTGTTGGATTAACTTTCCTATATAGTTTGTAATTAAATGTGGCATTGGTTTGAGTACAATAGCCTTTAAGTGTTAAAATTTGTGCGTCATGGTCTGAAAGGCCATTCACGCTTTTACTAACAGAATGCCCCTCTAGTAATGAAGAATGAATAAAAATATTGCCTATGACAGTTTCCCCTGCACCCAACTTGGAAAAAACACAGTTTGCATCAGACCATTTGAATTAAGGAGATCTACCAACATCCTTTTTCTTGCACAACCATATACAATATCAATATTGAAGTCACCGCATATAACTAGTTTCTGGTACTTCCTACAAAGTGAATCAAGAACCCTCTCTAGCTTGAGCGGAAATGCTCTGCAGTCGGAGTTAGGGAACCTATAAACAACAACAATTAGAAGTTTAGTTTCATTAAATTCAACGAACGCTGCACAACTTTCAAATATCTGTTCTGAACAGTGTCGTGATACGCCTACGGACTCAAATGGAATACTGTTTCGTACAGAGCCACTCCCCCACCTCGCAAGGAGCTCCTTGAGTGCTCCAGGTTCGCAGGGAAATATTGAGAAATAAATGACCAAAAATCTTGTGGCAGTATTCACTGTTCATAACTCAGATCAATCACTTTTCGATAAATAAAAAATGGCACGTGCTTTAAAACTTTCGCTGTTGTCTTTTCTTGAAAATAATACACTTGTTTCAATCTTAATAGGACACTCTTTGTGCCTAAAAATTGACTTTGAATGAATACAGGCCATAATGTCAGCTAAAAATGGTTCAAATTGTTCAAACTGCCGCTAATGAGTATAAACAACTGTACCTATTAAATCTCCAAACCAAATTAAGGCACATCATAGCACATGTCCACAACAAGATTAGCTGTGCAAGGTGAAGTTATATGGTTGTACGATACCTAGGCCACTTCCGCATGAATTGCCCCCTCTGTTTATTGATTGGATAGCCACTGAATTGCTATTTATTTATTTAATGGGATAATAATCATTATTAAAAGGTGGCAATTTTATTTAAGCACCGTTTTTTCTCTTTCGATTGTTGCGAGTCAGCGATAGTGCAATGCTGCTCGCTTTGGAGAATACACATTTTATAAGAATTACTTGGTCCAGGAAACACTTTTGCGATAACGGTTGCGATTTAGACAGTATTTGCGTAATTGTACTGATTAAAAGTAATCGTTTCCGAAAGACGCAGGTTCGATTGAAGCTGTGTGCACTTTTGCGCGTATAATGAAAATATTCATAACACGTCGCGTATCAAAAAGAAACATGCGAATCACAACCGTGGTCAAACGAAGAAAATAAATGATAACATAAATGTTCTTCGCTGTTATTCAGGACAGCCTCAGATTAGATCTTGCAATTTTTAGTTATAGGAAATCACAAGGCGTTACATCTTCGAGATATTTGTTTTGAATAAATTGTATTTACCTTCTCTCTCTCTCCTTTTTACATCCTTTATACCTTCACATCGATTAAGGAACTTTTCCTTCTCTACCGACCAGTACGAGAACAAAATTCAGACTCAACAAAATGTCTTACATCGAATTATTACATGCATAACCCTTAACAATCATATATAGTTTCGTAGTACAAACAATGCTAATTTATTCCGTGCACTAGAAAGTCTTTGATACACTGAGCACAAAAATGAAAATAATAAAATTATAATTACATTTTTAATATCATGAATACTTCTTTAAATCATGAAAATAAGGTTTGACATCGTCGTAATATTAATTTTCATCGTTGTAGCACTAAATTGCCCCCTTTGGATGTAGTCACAGTTGTTTGAATGGACATCCAAGCAGGCTTATTTTCCTTGTGTGTTCTGTTTAAAGTTCACTGTGTACTTTCACTTGGAAGCATGTGCTTTGTTTACTTTTAAGTCCCAGGGATTTTGAGTTACGCTCCCCCATTCGGGCAAAGGCCAATGGGAAAAACCCCGAAAAAAAAAACCATGGTGGAGCGAGCACATCTTCCATACCCTCTATTTTAATTTTCAACATTTGAATATTCACTTCGTATGACATTTAATACTTGTACAATGTCGTAATAGTGCTACTGGTGACGACGGCTGGTGACTTGGTGTACTGCAACACCGATGTCTCGCCCCATCAGGTAAGTCTGCGATGGACTGCAATGACGTGGCAGGGTGCGGCAAGGGATGACGGATGATGTCGCTGCAGTACACTGCCCTCACCGACACGTGTGCTCAGCATCCCAGCATACAGTCACATGAAATTCAAACAGCAGTATCAGTTCCTTAAATTAACATCTAAATTACATCATATTTCACGCACTCTTTCACTCAACAAGAAGTATGTGTTCTTTTTTTTTGTGAAATGTTCGACTGTTTGTGAGTTTCTTTATCATGATACAAGTCCATTCGTCCTTCCGACATAAGTGACTATCTGCAATTAAAGGTTCATGTAATTCCGTTCCAACATTGCTACAGTTCTGCAACGGGTTTAATGATATAGTCAGTAGCAGTTCCCAACACTGTTACGATTCACCACTGTTGCTGACTGATCTTGAGTTTTAGTTTGCCTGGAATGTTACGTCCACGCATGTGGTCCCAATAACACTCTGAATATTTGGCATTACTAAACACTCGTAGCACAAAATCTGAAAACGAAATCATGGTAACACAACGCACTCATTGAGCGTCCACTTTTGTGTTAAATTCCACTCTTTCACCAGTGAAATAAAGTTCGTACGCGCAGAGGATAATGTTCACAGGAAGTCTTTGTTCCTAGGTCATTTGTGACATGTTAACTCCACCACGTAGTCAATTGATCACAGTTATCAAGTCTGACAAGGTAAAGTCCTTGTGCTACCCATAAGAATATCTTTACACAGTCTAGTTACATAATCATAAATAACTGAATGATTGTACATATCAATGAAGTACATAATTGTAGTCATTTACAATATAAAAGCAAATCCTAAGTCATATATTCTCTCGAAAAGGTGCTCCTGGACTTACAAAGAATTGTGCATTGATAAACACAAGTCTGTATATGTTTGTCCGTGTAATGATCTGTTCAGTCATGGACAACATCTTGTTCGACCTGGTTTATAGCTCATGCAAGTCCGAGCACTAACTTACGGGGGAAAATTTGTTAAACCTATACGTAACTCGCGTAAAATTTACTTGTTGTAAGTGTATCCTGTACACAGTCTGAAAGAAAAAAAAAGAACATAACCTGCTCACCCTAGTGAGTTCAAAATAGCTAACAATCAACATAATGAAACGTTTATTTTCTAAAGTCACTATATCCTACTGTTGTGTGAAATATGCAGTTCTGTTCACTGTTCGTAGTTTCACAAGCATAAGTTCCTGAAAGTTTACTAAATCTCAACAAGTTTGTATTATGTTTGATTAAGTGTCTTAGGGTGGAATCATCTTGAAGCAATTCTTCTTCTCCTTGCTGCAGCTCGGCGTCCTCTTCTCCGTCGAACTGGAGCTGAAATTTTCTTACAACTAATTGGTATTCTGAGAGTCTCTTCCTCCAAGCAGTACTGATGCTTCCAAAGTTGTATGTTCCTATTCTTCCACACGCCACATCGCAGTGTGTCCATGAAATACTTATACACTAGTCCATTAATTAATAATTGTCACTTAGCCTACTCACACAGTACTTGAGTCTCTGATGTTTGACTTCACCTCATTACGACACACGTAAAAGGTCATCTACTGTACTTAAGATACATATCTTTTCAAGTCTTTGTGATTGTATAGTCCTTTCTGTCTATTTGAGTTGGGATGAACCAAGAAATAACTATTTTATGTGGTGTACCTAAGATCACAAATGGTCCTGAATATAACGGAAACCACTTCTTTATTTTTCTCTTTAATAATGACGAGTTTGGATAATTCCTTACTAACACCATATCTCCCACGTTAAATTGTTGAGTATTCTGTAGTCTCCGGTTGTATGATTCTTGCCGTTTCTGTGCATTCTCGTATAGTGTGACCAATGCTTGTCTAGCTTTGTCCTACCAGTCTTCCGGTTCGGTATTTAGTTTTGGAAGTGGGTTGACCCAACTACTGTTCTCTTTTGTTTTTAATGTGAGTTCTGCTGGAGTGAAACCTGTCGATAAATGTGGTATGTAGTTTACAACACTTTCAAACGGCTCTATGTATTCTACCCACTTTGTTTAGCTGAACAGTACGTTCTCACAAAGCGATTAAACTCGCGGAACACACGTTCCGAGGGATTACCTTGGGGGTGGAACTTCGAAATGAAAATTAGTTTTATATTATGTTTCTCTAAGAATTTCTTTCAGGTGACACTCGTAAAATTTGAGGCATTGTCAGAGAGTAATGTTTTTGGCGTTCCGAAATGAGGTATGTAATCATTTTCCAATTGGTTTATTATCGTTCTCGTGGCTGTTGTTTTTCTAGCAAATAGCTTTACAAACTTAATAAAGTTATCTAGCACTGCTACGAGGTATTTGACCCCTGGCAGAGGTCCAGCGATGTCAATACTTAAAAGTTGACGCGAAGCAGTTGGAACAATTGAATGCATTAATGTCTGCGATGATAAAGCACACGGCTTTACGCGCTGGCGAATGTCACATGCTCGCGTCATCCGTAGGATCTTTCTACACATGTTATTAAAATGACAATACATTCTTAGTTTCGCCAGGCACTTCCTTGAACCGAAATGACCCCAAACATTATGTGTATATATTATTAACTTTTGCTTACATGGCTGCGGAATACATACTAGCCAGTTTCGTGAATCCTCATGTCTTCTAAAGAATAACACATCCTGATGTAACATGTAATATTTATGCAATTTCGAAGTAGGATCCGCCCTCAGTTGATCCTTGATCTCGTGCCAAATATTATCTATATCCTGTTTTTGTGCCATATTTTTACACATGTCTAGAAAATATTTACGAATAACATTGTCCGCCATTAGTAACACTTTAAATTCCGATGCTTGCTCTGTTAGTTCACTAAATTGAGGTAAACCTTGGGGTAGACTAGACAAAGCATCTGCCACAATATTATTGCTTCCTTTGATGTAAATAGTCTGGAAATCATACTCCTGCAACGCTAATGTCCGTCTTGCCAAACGTGCATGGAGAAGATTACAGGTCAGCAGGAAACTCAAAGCCTGATGATCACAGTATACCGGAACGCGTCTACCATAAACATAATAATGAAATTTGCGAAACGCCCATACCACTGCCAATGCTTCAACCTCTGTAGTGGAATATGCGCGTTCGCATTCCTATAATACACGACTTGCGAAAGATATTATTTTTATTTGCTCGTGTCCGTCTACTGTTTCTGTTTGAAATAAACACGCACCTAACCCAGTACATGAAGCATCTGAGGTTATGCAAAAATCCTTACTGAGATCTGGATGGTGCAAGATTTCAGCATTTATCAAGCAATGCTTGATCGTGTCGAAATCATGTGCACACTGGTCAGTTCACACCCACGGCGCATTCTTTTTCAGAAGCCCCAGTAGATGTTCGCTGTTAAGCCATTGATTAGGCACGAACTTTCGGAAAAAGGATGCAAGACCCATATATGCCTTTAATTGTCTTTTGTTGGCCGGATATGGACAATTTCTGATAGCCTCGAGTTTTGTACTATCCGGGAAGATTCCTTCTGATGATACTATACGTCCTAGAAACTTTATCTCCGTCTTTCCAAACTTGGACTTCTTAAGGTTAACCGTAACACCTGCAAGTTCAAATTTGTGTAACACCAAGTTAATTAGTTTTATATGTTCGTCCCACGTTGGTGAAGCAATCAATAAATCGTCCACATAGACAGTAACTTGCTCTAACAAATCCGGGCCTAGGACAGTGTCAAGCGCATTAATAGAGGCTCCGGCACTGACATTCAATCCGAATGACAATACTCTAAATTGATAGCTTCTTCCTCTATAAATAAATGCTGTATATTTCCTAGATCTTGGCGTTAAGACCACCTGCCAGTATGACGCGCGGAGGTCGAGGCTTGATGGACACTTTATCCCATGGAACTTCTGTAATAGTTCTCAGGCCGCGTCCTGAAAGGCATAATAATTTGATTAATCCGGCGAGCGTCGAGAACCAACCTTACGCTTCCATCGGATTTCATTACCGGTAAAAGTGGGTTACTATATGGTGATAGCGAGGTCTCAATAATTCCCCATTCCAGCATTCGTCTAATTTCTTTTGTTACTGCTTCCCTTTTCGCGCTGGGTATTGAGTACGTTTGATGACAGTAAATTTCATGGGGAAACACTTGCATGTCGTACACGTAGCCTTTAATTAGTACAGGTTTTTTTCAAAAATACTTTACGATAATTAGTAAGTGTGTCTAATAATTGCTTTTGTTGCAGACTGTCAAGACCAGAGGATTGTTATACTTTTTCTACTATTTCAGAGAGGTGGATATTCTCCTCGTCCTTCACATCTTCCATGACCGGGAATGTACTGCAATTGAAACTATCTTGAAGCCGCCAAAATGTGCGCGAATCGGTTCCATCTTTAAAATTTGACAATATTTGCCATGCAATTCTTTGTTCTTTACCAAGTCTAACCTGACTCTCGTGTCACCGAAACACGTACTACATTCACCCTTTGCGAGATCGATTATAGTTTCCGTCTCTCGCAAAATATCTAATCCGAGGAGACAGTTCACGGCTAAATTCTTTACAATAAGGAAGGTGCACTCTTTGGCTCCCATTCCAAAATTAATACAAATCCGTGTCTGTTCCCGAACTAGTTGGGCTTTCTGACTAATGGCTCCTGTAACTCGACAATTAGTGACTGGAAAAACCGGAATGTTTCTAATCTTCTTTAAGTGAAGAAAGAACGATTCATCCAGCACAGAAACAGATGCTCCAGTATCTAAAATCACCGTAGTTTGAATACCGTAAATATCACAAACTATAGCTGCTTGTACAACTTCCCGTTCAAACAAATTACACTTCTTCTGAAAATCTTGACATAATTGCTCTGGTATATCGGCTCCGTCATTATATCTTAACATCTGCATAGTTGAACTACATTGCTGAGCAACATCAACAGAATTATTCCTACACACTGCATCTTTTGCGTCGTTCGACTAGATCGCTGCTGATTCTATGCGACACACATTCTCATTGTTACTACAGCTGGTTGTCTGCACGTTTGGTTGCTCGTTATTACTAACATCATTCGTGCAAGTGCCCCCTAGACACCCTGCGACTGACACACGGGAGCAGAATGTCGTCGCATCTAGTTTGACTGACTGGTACTGGTTGGTGGTTGCGGTTCACTTACCTCAATGATTTTGATATTTTGATTCTGTGGTTGCCATGGCTGCGCATTCATATGCTGCTGCATTTGAAAAATTACCGTTATTGTAATTTACGTTAGCTCTAAAATCTCGTTTCCTTGACAAGTTTCAGTTATTGTTTTGTCCACTATTGTTCTGTGGATGATAATTGCGATTCGGTGCATTACCGTACTGTCCATTTGTGTTCATATTGTGGTTCTGCCATCCTGAATAACTCGGACTATTCCAATGATTTTGATTCCGATAGTAGGTGCTTCTATTACTATTGTTCTTGTGGTTTCGCCCATTGCCATTACCATTACCATTATTCGACAAATTATTCCCAAAATGGTGTCTGTCCTCTTCGATAACCAAACCTAAAGAATCCAGTACAGATAGAAAATGTTCCACGTTGTCTTCAGGAATGTGAAACAATTTCTCCTTTAGATCACGCGGTAACTTCTCCTTTAATATCTTTAAAACATCACACTCAGGAATTGGTGTGGATAAATATTTCAGTTTGTCCAGATACTTTTCGAAATATTTCCGCAAAGTACCGCCTTTTCTATTAAATGTCTCAGGACTATAAACTTCTTTTTTGATTCGTTCTTGTACCCCACGCGACCAATACTTGTTTAGAAAAGCTTGTTCAAATTCATCGAAGGAGCTGCATTGTTCAGCTTTCTGTGTCGCGAACAACGCTGGCTCACCTTGAATATGGGTAATGGTAAAGACAATTTTCTCCCTTTCGTTCCAACTTTTTGGCATTATTCCGCGGATCCCTTTGATAAACACAACTGAATGGGGTCCGTTCTTATCATTGGTAAACTTCTGAAAATGTGAATTCTTCACTAAAGCATCCTGAGTCACCAGTGATCGTGTATGGTCCTGGTAAGTGGATGTTACTCCACGTGTTGGATTGAAATTATTGCCCGTCTGCCCCCTACTTTCAGTTAAAGGCGTTTCATAATGATCAGGGTGTGTTTCTGTGATACTAACACACTCCGGTGAACTGTTATGAGATGTTTGCATACGTGTTTCATTGAGTACTTTCTGCACGTTTTGTAATTCAGTCTGGAGTTCACGAATCTTTGTGTTGTTTTCATGTATCAGTTGTGTTCCTGCTCTTTGTAACATCACAGGTAGTTCCTTCTGTATAACAGTACTAATTTGTTTGTCTTTGTCATTTAGCCATGTGTTGAATGTTGTCACAACGCGTTCTTTTTGTTCTTTGCATTTTTGTTCTATTACGTTTTGATTATCAACCGTAAGGTTTTCTATACTTGTACTTGTGTTGCGTATTTCTGCTTCCAAAGAAGTGTGTGTTTGTTGTAATTTGTCCACATCCTGGGTTACTTGCTTTACATTATGTGGTAAGTCATGGTATGTTTGTTGCATACTTGAAATGTTGTTCTGTACAGCAGACAACTGGGCATCTATTTGCTGTCGCAGCTGGCGATCGTGTTCTTTTAACCGGTTTTCAAGCTTTTGATCTACCTCTTTTGAGAACTGTGAAAAGCTTAACTGCATACGCTCGTCTAATTGACTGATGCGTTCATCCAAGGTCCTAACCCGTTCATCTACTCTGCTAATACGTTTATCTACATTATTTTTAATCTCAGTTGCAAGCTGTTTAGCAGTTTCTTGTTCACGCTGTATCTGTGATTGTTCCTGTATTTTAAACATTTGTTCCATTTTCATCATTAAGAGGGAAAATGGATCCATTACTGTTTGTGTTGGCTCTACCGGTGGTAAACCGCCTGTAACTGGTGTTTCTTGTGGTTCTGCTTCAGTATGCACTTGAACTACAGTCTGTATTCTGCCTGAGTGTTCTACGGCAGATGGATCACTGACTTTATTATTAGTGTCCTGTTCTATATCCTCTGTCTGATCTGAAAAAAATATTATCAATTTCTACATCACTAGTTATTCCTTCCTCCTCTGAATGTTCTACAGTTACTTCCTGCGGTGTAGCTTTTCTTACACGTGGCACTGTTTTCACCATGTTTGCAAATGCCGCTGGGATGGAATGGTACAGCAAAAATATCGTGCTTAGGGTCGTCGTAGATTTCCGCTCATTACAGCATGAAACAAATAGAAAAAACACACATTGGCACACACATATAAGCTGGTACTGTCAATAGGTTGCCACTGAATTGCCCCCTCTGTTTATTGATTGGATAGCCACTGAATTGCTATTTATTTATTTAATGGGATAATAATCATTATTAAAAGGTGGCAATTTTATTTAAGCACCGTTTTTTCTCTTTCGATTGTTGCGAGTCAGCGATAGTGCAATGCTGCTTGCTTTGGAGAATACACATTTTATAAGAATTATTTGGTCCAGGAAACATTTTTGCGATCACGGTTGCGGTTTTGACAGTATTTGCGTAATTGTACTGATTAAAAGTTATCGTTTCCGAAAGACGCAGGTTCGATGAAAGCTGTGTGCACTTTTGCGCGTATAATGAAAATATTCATAACACGTCGCGTAACAAAAAGAAACATGCGAATCACAACCGTGGTCAAACGAAGAAAATATATGATAACATAAATGTTCTTCGCTGTTATTCAGGACAGCCTCAGATTAGATCTTGCAATTTTTAGTTATAGGAAATCACAAGGCGTTACACCTTCGAGATATTTGTTTTGAATAAATTGTATTTACCTTCTCTCTCTCTCCTTTTTACATCCTTTATACCTTCACATCGATTAAGGAACTTTTCCTTCTCTACCGACCAGTACGAGAACAAAATTCAGACTCAACAAAATGTCTTACATCGAATTATTACATGCTTAACCCTTAACAATCATATATAGTTTCGTAGTACAAACAATGCTAATTTATTCCGTGCACTAGAAAGTCTTTGATACACTGAGCACAAAAATGAAAATAATAAAATTATAATTACATTTTTAATATCATGAATACTTCCTTAAATCATGAAAATAAGGTTTGACATCGTCGTAATATTAATTTACATCGTGTAGCACTACACGCAGTTTAACCTCACATTTTTGTGCATGAACCTTAATTAATTACTCTCAATAAAAGGATTGACGCAAGAACACTCCACGTTATACAGTATGGCGAACAAGAACTGCTAAACCAGATCTTGGTGGATTGCAATAGTTCTGGTTTCTACTGCTTCAGCTGTTGTGGCTGTGACGGTACTTAATTGAACCGCAGATCTAATAGATTTGGAAGAAGTCAACACCTCTGTGTCCTGGTCCAACATTTCCGCTAGTCCACAGCACGCATTCATTGCCCTCTTGGAAAAGTGAAAATACACGAGTTTAATAAATAAGATATTAATAACAATATTAACATTAAAGGATGGACAATTACCTATACTTCTTCTTAATATGACCAGAAGGCAATCTCTACTACTTGGATTTCATGATGATCCTTTAACAGCAAATGTCGAAAGACGAAAATGATGCAATTGTAATAATAAAAGAAATGTGGATGGAGGGGGAACCATGATTCATATTGGCCGAGAGAAGTGGGACCTTATTATCTGGTGCAGAGCCGGCACAGTGCTTCAGTGACCTCATCACATATTGGGAGAGGTGATGACCTCGTACTTCCATTGCCGTTCATTAGCCGTCATTTGCAATGGCCAATAGGCAGCAGCAGTGGTGGCAGGGACGGCACACGAGTTACATGATGCAGTTCCATGAGGTGTGGGAATTCCTCAGGCGAACACGGATGACCTTGAGGAGAAAAGGCCCCCAATTGCTCTTTGTTACCGGTGATGACCTTGAATCTGCACTTGTACCCACGCTATACATCAGTGACCTTGAAATCTCAGGTAGAACCTGCACTGCATTTTAATGAAGTTTAAGTGTTCGGTAGAACCCGCACTGTTACTCTCCTCCTCAGAAGTGAGTCTCATGGTCTGGTATGTGCTGCAGGTTCCTGCAAGACCTGGAGGCCGCTATGAGCACCATGGTGCTGGTGCAGCTCTCAACCACCATGGTCGGCCTCTGCATGACTCTCTACCAGCAGATACAGGTGAGCAGGCCTACTCCTTAAGTAAGTACCTTTCTAATTTCAAACAAACGTGAATGCAGTTTTCTAAATAAATTTTGTTTGCTAGACAAAACTTACAGGAAGACCGATCATAGTGGGAACTGCCTAACTCACGTGACCAGATATACATATAGCCACGTTCGAGCTGAGAGTAGTGTGCATCATTACCTCGTAGTATGAGCATAGGAAGTGATACCAGAAAACATCTTCGCAGTCATCAAATTTGTTTGTAATCACGAGGAGAAAATACGGATAGCGCAGGTACAGAATACGGTGGAAGACGGAAATATTATGTTGTAGTTGAGAAACTGACAGGTGTGCATGGGAGGGTACGATGACGAGTTATCTACCGCAGAGAACAAGCGGCAGAGTGACCACAATAACATATTCGTTCACAATATGAGCAAATGTGGTACTCGATACCAATTTCTGCAATTTTGAGAACAAGACAAAGAAACAGCTTCTATGAAATAACTTCGCAGCTGTTGGCGCACAGAACTGGACTTCAAAACTAGAAAAAATTGGATGTTGATATACCTATGGAGTATGTTATTCAAAGGTACAAGAATAAACGAATCATCATCTGCAAGTGAGAGAACATAGTCACAAAAGGGTGTACGACATTACATTAGAGTTTGACGAAAAAAATAAAGCATCAGCGGGGCAGTGAGATGATTCGTATACATTACACTGTAAACAAATGTTCGCAAAGTAACAGTATGTGAGGGGTATTAGTGGGTAAAAGTTCCAGTTAACATATGATTGTTATGTATGAATGTCGTTTCAGGCTCACTTCCCGTATATGACTGCAAAAGCAAACTTCAAAGTATCATTCAGAGATAGACCGGAAAACTTTATTTAAAAAATATGTGGACACCTAGATTATTTTGGGATTAACCTGTAGAAGCACAACCATTGCCGATAAAGTATATGAGAACACGCAAGAGAGTAAACCACCTTGCTGTAGTTCGTTAAAAACTGAAATATTCCTGTCTGCCCATTACGCACAAGCATAATGAGCTAGAGTTAAGGAAAGCTGGACTTTTGGCTTTAATTAAGGAGCACCAAACTTTTCATGTTTACTCCATTGACAAAGATCTTAGTATTAAACTAAAGTAAATTCCGCCCGAATACGTGTTGGAAAGCCCAACGGTACCGACCGGCCGCCGTGTCATCCTCGACCCAGCTACAGCAGTGTACGACTATAATACCTATTGTTCCTAGGTCTGTCCTATCATTTGAGTGGATATTAGTGGATCGCAATTAATCACCTCGCACGTTCCAAACTTAGGTATAATAGTGCAGGAACCACAGGGCTTCAAGAGAAGGTTTCGTAGCCTCTCTGACTCCAACTTTTCCAACAAACTGGTATTCGGTAAGTATTCGCCGACCATGGTTCTTCCTGTGTCTCTCCGTCTCTGCTGTAGGTTCGTGGCTGAAGCTGTGGGTTCCTCTGAATATTGCTGCGCATCCCCTAAGTGAAATAGCGTGGAGTGATCTGCCATCTCCCTCTCTCATCCTCCCCCCATCCCCCTCCCCCGACCATCCATGATCTGGTTCGTGTTTGGGAATTTTACGAGTGCATAACATCGAGCACCTAGGAGGGCCTCATACATCTATTTTGGATGCCCCCATGTTGCGACTGGGCTTTACGGGGCAGCTGTGCACAGCTGTTTCTCTTGATGGGAACAAATGGCTCCATACCATAAGCGAGAGTCGAAATACTGTACGTAGAGACTTGCACGCAGTTTCTGCAAACCTAACATCCCTTCTTTGTGGGACAGGTTCTGGGTAGACATGTTTACCTCTCCAGTCCTAGATCTGGTCAGCGCAGTAAGCGTCCCATGAAGAAGCAATCTGAACTTCACCGATGTCAGTGATGGAGACGATGCTGAAATCTTTGACTACTGATTTGTCTAAACTGATTTCTCTACAGGTAGAATCGTGTGGTCAGTCTGGTCACCTTATCAATCTACTTCCGCACTTGTCGGTCCACAGTCTATATGTACATGAAATTTATCTGGTGTTAAAGCATGATTGGTGGTTATCAGACGATAGGAGATTCCAATCATACTGTCTGTCAGAGTTTGACTGCAACTTCAGAAACTAGTTGTTCAGAACGCTGACTGAGGTCTGTTGTGAAATTAAGTTGATCTTTCCTTTAAACAAAGCTCGTGAGTGTTTGACGAATACGATTTCTCTCCCCAATACTCTTTATGATGATGCCAGACCATAGGTCGTGTGTACCTTCGCCAAGTTCAAAAAAGATTATTGTTTTCATTCTACCACACACACTCCAAGATAGAGACACAATTTATCTACCTAAACGTTTTACATAAATCCGACCTCGATGAAAAATATTTTGTCACCACTTCAGGTAGACAACAACACAGTTAGTAGCTAATCTCACGTATCACAGATAAACATATTGGTTCCCTTCCATCTGGCCAAATGAGTGGATGAATGGAAACATTCGGGAAAATCAACGTATTAACATATACACCCTGCCAGTTAGCTGCTTAGGTTCTCGTCTGTCATATTCAAGTCAATGTGGAAGGTGCCAGTTGAACATACATTGTAGGTACTTAGTAAATACATAGATATTTATACGCCTCTATACCGGTCGTATCCAGACTGTTAATTGCAGTAAGCATAAAAGAGGGTCGTAAACTGTACTAAATGCTGTCTCTGAAAGTTTTAGTTCAGGGGTTAAGAATGTGGTGTCACCGCCAGACACCACACTTGCTAGGTGGTAGCTTTAAATCGGCCGCGGTCCATTAGTACATGTCGGACCCGCGTGTCGCCACTGTCAGTGATCGCAGACCGAGCACCACCACACGGCAGGTCTCGAGAGACTTACTAGCACTCGCGCCCAGTTGTACGGACAACTTAGCTAGCGATGCAACACTGACGAAGCCTCGTTTATTTGCAGAGAAGATAGTTAGAATAGCCTTCAGCTAAGTCAATGGCTACGACCTAGCAAGGCGCCGTAGCAATTGATAGTTATCGTATGAAGCATGTCTCATCAAGAACGATGTATACAAATGATGGATTAAGGTTAAGTATTCCAGCAGCTACGTACTTTTCTTTATAGCATTCATTACGTATCCTGTTTCGGACCTCACGCCACCATGCGTGAGCTTACAGCGTGCATTTCGGGCTTCCCTAGCTATATAACAAAGAACATGCATGAACTCTTTACTATAAACAATCCTGAGCAAATAGGGAGCATACAGGGGTTAGCGACAACAAGGTCGTTGTAGGGAGACTGAATACCGTAATATCCACAGCCACCAAAACCAAACGCATTTTAGATTTATTTAAAACATCGGATAAAAATTCGCTTGAGTTCTTCCTAAGAGACATTCTCCACTCCTTCCAAGATATGTAAGCGTAACCCAGATGTAGCTTTACTTCAAAGATGTAGTGCCGATGACTTATTGACAGATTTATATCGAAAAAACGTGTAAGAGACGGAACTGATTTCCCACGGTACACAAAACAGCACGGAACACTGAAACAACCAAAAAACTTACCAACTTGGAAAGAACATAAAATCTGCAGGATTGGCGATGTGTTACTGAAGCTAGAAAATTAGCGCGAAATTCAGTGCGAAATGCTTTTAATAGTTTCCACACCGAAACTCTCCAAATCCAAAGAGGCTGTGCGGCTATGTAAAGTAGACCAGTAGCAAAACACAAGCATTTCTTTCACTGTCCGATAGCAATGGTGTTGGTAGCGATGACTGCGCAGCTGAAGTGGAGAACTAAGCACGGTTTTCTGAAGGTCCTTCACCAAAGGGGCGAAGTAATTATTCCAGAATTCGAATGTGCGAACATAAGCAACATAGTAGTAGATGTATTCGGTCTAGCGATGCAACTTAAATCACTTAATAATGGCAAATATTCCGCTTATTATTGTACACTACTTACGCTGCTCTCAGAATATCCTGATACAATAGCTCCATGCTTAATTGTTACATACAACCGCTCGCCCAACAAAAGAACCATGCCTACATTACATACTGGAAAGTTGCATGGGATACTACAGTACTCAAGAAAGGGAATAAGAGTTATCCGCTGAACTGAAGACCCATATCACTGACATCGACATGCAGTAGGGTGTTCGAACACTATGAACTACTTCGAAGACAATGACCCATTGATACATAGCACGAATTCAGAAAATATTGTTCTTGTGGAACACAGCTGGTTCCTTATTCACACGAATAACTGTGTGGTGTCACCGCCAGACACCACACTTGCTAGGTGGTAGCTTAAATCGGCCGCGGTCCATTTAGTACATATCGGACCCGCGTGTCGCCACTGTGTGATCGCAGACCGAGCGCCACCACAAGGCAGGTCTCGAGATACGGGATAGCACTCGCCCCAGTTGTACGACGACTTTGCGAGCGACTACACTGAAGAAGCCTTTCTCTCATTTGCCGAGAGACAGTTAGAACAGCCTTCAGCTAAGTCCATGGCTACGACCTAGCAAGGCGCCATTAACCGTATCTGAAGATAGTCTTATTTGTATTATCAAGAGCGATGTACCACAAGGATAGAATAAAGTTAAGTATTTGAGGAGCTGCATACTTTTCTTATAAGCATTCACTATTTATCCTGTTCCAGAATTCACGCCCGTCTGCGTTAGATAGCGTGCATTTAGGCCGCCTCTATCTACAAGGTGTTGGCACATTTGCCAACACATCAAACTGACTGATATCGACAGGAGATCTCAGATTGGTTCAATATTTCTAGATTTCCGAAAAGCTTTCGGCACTGTTCCTCACAAGCGGTCCCTTATAAGGGTGAGTGCCTACGGAGTATCGTCTCATTCTGCTACAGGATTCATGATTAGCTGTCAGAAAGCCCCGAAAGTCAACGGGTAAAACAGAGGTGATACTCTGGGTTCCACCTACTGTTCTTAATCAATATAAACGACTTACAAGACATCTGAGCAGGCCTTCTAGATTGTTTGCGGATGATGCTGTAGTTTACTGTCTAACAAAGTCATCAGAATATCAAAACCAATTGCAGTACAATTTAGACAAAATATCTGTATGATTGAAAAGTGTAAATTGATTCTAATTAATGGAAAGTGTGAGGTCATCAACTTGAGCACTACCAGGAATCCACTAAATTTTGGTTACGCTGTAAATCAAACAATTCTAAAGCCTGCTAGTGCAGCTTAATTATATAGGGATTGTAACAACGAACAGGTTAATCTGAAACGAGCACGTAGTCGCTATTGTGCTGAGGTGAACGAAGGACTGCGTTTTATTTGCAGAAGATGCGACAGGTCTGCTAAAGAAACTGCCTACACTGCGCTTGTCTGTTCTCTTCTGGAGTACTGCTGCGGGGTATAGAAGACCAAGAACGAAGCGCGAATTAAGAAGGGTGTAAGACAGGGATGTAGTCTTTCGCCCCTACTGTCCAAACTATACACCGGAGAAGCAATGAAGGAAATAAAAGAAAGATTCAAGAGTGGAATTAAAATTCAGGGTGAAAGGATATCAATGAGGAGTTGTTGTCGACATTGCTATCCTAAGTGAAAGTGAAGAAGAATTATAGAATCTGCTGAATGGAATGAACACTGCATTGAGTACAGAATATGAACTGAGAGTAAGGAAGTAGTAGAAATGAAAACAGTGAGAAACTTAACTTCATAAGTGGTGATCACGAAGTAGATCAAGTTAAGAAATTCTGCTACCAAGGCAGAAAAATACCCCATGGCGGACGGGGCAAGGAGGACATCAAAACAGTCTAGTATTGGTGAAAAGGGCATTCCTGGGCAAGAGAAGTCTACTAGCATCAAACATACGTCTTAATCTGAGGAAGAAATTTCTGAGAATTTACTTTTGGATCCCAGAATTGTATGGTAGTGAAACTTGGACAGTGGAAAAACCGATGGTACTAAAGTGCGCGTCATTTATGTTGGCGGCCGAGTTTAGGTTCGTTCTGCGCATCTGACGTCACAAAGCACAGTCAGCCAATGAATAGAGAACGATGTTGCCATATCTCGACTGCCGTGCAGAGCATGAACGAGTGTCTTCAGTTTTAGAAACGTTCAGTCATAAATAAAGTAATAGAACAAAAGCAATGTCTTGATAGCAGACTTTCTTTTATAGAAAGTTTGGAAAAAGCATTATACCAATTGCTTTATATTCTATTAATTAATTAAACCAAACAAGCAATAAGACTCCTAATTCAGGTGATAGCAAGGAAAGGTGTTTCTATCAATCTCACGAACCGTTTTTTCGCAATAAAGAACAACGGTAATTGTTTATTTCCTATCGTACTTCGACGAAGCATGAGTAATTCATAGTCATACCAACAGTGTTTGTCAGTATTTTGCGTGACGTGTTAGAGTCCTCATGGCGTGCTATAATCAGATGAGCTGCGTTAGCATAACGGTTAAGGTGTTAGGCTTCTACGTGAAAGGTTATGAGTTCAAACCTTGTGTGGTGCTTAATATTTTCATTATTTAAAAACAATATCGAAGTGCCTTACTTCACGAATTATATTCGTTCGAATGCAATTTTTTGAAACTTCTAGTGCTTTGTCTCTTCATTAACCCTTTCCCTGCTGCAGACACGTGCTCCCCGCATTCCGCGCTGTGCGCGATTTTGTCATCACTGCACTGCTCGCCGGTGCAGAAACATGGTGTTCTCGCTGCTTTGACACACTTATCATGCGATTTCACAAAAAGTATTTGGCCCAAATGTTAGATTTTTACACGTCTTCTTGACTGATACTGTGGTGTCACCGCCAGACACCACACTTGCTAGGTGGTAGCTTTAAATCGGCCGCGGTCCATTAGTACATGTCGGACCTGCGTGTCGCCACTGTGTGATCGCAGACCGAGCGCCACCACAAGGCAGGTCTCGAGATACGGAATAGCACTCGCCCCAGTTGTACGGACGACTTTGCCAGCGACTACATGGACGAAGCATTGCTCATTAGCCGAGCCAATAGTTAGAATAGCCTTCAGCTAAGTCAATGGCTACGACCTAGCAAGGCGCCGTTAGTAACATTGCATGTATCTAAAGAGTCTCACTTGTATCGCCACAATTTCCAGATGTACCACATAGCATTCATTATGTATCCTGTTTCAGACCTCACGCCATCCTGCTTTAGCTTAGCGCGTGCCTTTCGGCTTCCTCTCATTGTGTCTAGGCTGTCTTGTCTAGACACAACAGATACCTTCCCCCATAAATGACTTAATTTTGTTTCGATGTTCAACGCAGTTATTATGCAGCATTAAATGTAGCAAACCATTGCACGAAATTTTTAAGAGTTTGCAGAGGCAGAAGTCCATAGCATATACTTTCCGTATGGTCGATTTTAGTTGCCACAATGTTGAGAATGAAATGTGGACAAAATATCTAAATTTCATATACAATTTACTGTATAACAATATCTCATTTAATTTAAGTACCACATAAGTGTCGTATGCAATATTGAAAAATATTCCGTCTTTCGCGACTGTAATAAAAGTTTTATTTACACCGGACGCGTTTGGCCTTTTTTAAAGCACTTCATTCAATGAAAGGTATGGCACATACACAATGGTACTCATGTTCTCTTTCTTGTTTTTGTTCCACAGTCGCAGTTTTACCAATGGTACTGAAATATATTCCTCTTCTGCAACTGTAATAAGCGACTTATTTAGACCAGACAAGTTTCTCTCTTTTGAAGCATCTTCAGTGTACAGTTTTTTGTCTCCTCCATTGCAAAGTCACCTTTCGTAGTTTTGTGCTGCGGTAACACAATATTCAACGTTTGTGTTGGCTGATCAGTGTTTTAGCAAATAAATGATGTTTGTGTGTGCCACACACAAAAATTATATTTGACATAGCTCAGAGCACTTCAATGATAGACGGTATATTCAAGTCCTAATGTTTTTGTAAGTCCACAGTTTTGTTTAATGTATTTTGTCTACTTCCTTTTGATTGATTGAAGTGCTTTAAAATAAAGCCAAACGTGCTCAGTGTAAATAAAACTTTTGTTACAGTCGCGAAAGACGGAAATATTTCTCAATATTACATACGACACCTATGTGGTACATAAGTGAGATATTGTTATACAGTAAATTTTATATGAAATTTAGGTATCTTGTCCACATTTCATTCTCAACATCGTGGCAACGAAAATCGACCATACGGAAAGTATACTCTGTGGACTTTTACCTCAGCAAACTCTTCAAAATTTCTTGCAATGGTTTACTATATTTAATGCTGCATAATAACTGCGTTGAACATCGAAACAAAATTAAGTCATTTATTGGGGGAAGGCATCAGTCAATAAGATGTGTAAAAATCTAATTTTTGGGCCAAATAGTTTTTGTGGAATCGATTGATAAGTGTGTCAAAGCAGTCGAAACACGATGTGTCTGCACAGGCGAGCAGTGCAGTGACAAAATCGCGCACAGCGCGGAATGCAGGGAGCACGTCTTTGTAGCAGCGAAAGGGTTAATGCGGCCTTGGTGGCTTTACTTCATGAACTGCGCGCTCCCCCCTAAACATAATCTTGCGAACTATGCTATACTATGGCGCTGCTTCTATTGGCACGTGCGTCGTGTGCAACTGGCAACGCAGCAATCTCCCGCGTCTGGGCGGGCATGCGCTAGCCGCAAAGATAAAAGAATTCAACTATCTAGGGAGTTGTAGAGCGTAAAATTGATGAAACAAAAGGACTGACGAAGGTCATCCAAAAAGTTCAGAGAAGGGCAGCCCCTGTTGTATTACTACGAAATACGGGACAGACGCGGATGTGACACGTTCGTTTTGGTTGTAATCATTGCGGATAGACATTTTCGCGAAATTTCAGTCACAGTCTTCTATCTCCGAACGCGAAAATATCTTTTTGGCGCCCACCTAGATAGGGAGAAATGATCATCGTAATAAAATAAGAGAAATCAGAGCCCGTACGGAGAGATTTAGATGTTCGTTTTTCCCTTGCGCTGTTTGGAAGTATGATGTTAGAGGAATAGTGTAAAGGTGTTTTGATGATCGCTTTGCCAGGCATTTAAGTGTGAATTGCAGGGTTTTCATATAATGTTGATGTAGATGTCGATGATCTAAGAGAGCAACTTGAGGTAGCTGGGGATGCTATTCGATCAGAAACAACACAGATAGTATTTCACTCAGTTCTAAATCGTTGTCGAACATGCTCTGCGGTGGAAAGTCGTTATTTTGAGCATAATTACCTTGGCATTTACGGTTTAATGCCTACGATACCATTTTCTTTGCTGTCTACTTTAAAGAAGGAGATATTAAATGTCAGTGACTGTATATGTATATTATTTTGTAACACCCTGTATTTAGTTCAAAGGAGCACAAAGGCTCCAATTTTCAGGACAATTACCTACACGTATTGGTGCTACAAGTGGTTTACTTTGTCAACACAGATACATGGATAAAGTGACATTAATAGAGTTCGGGACCAGAGTTGAAAATGCTCAATTTCGTGCTGGATATGCAGAGTACAGATAGAAAGCTCGCAAAATTTTCTGGTTCAATAAATTGTATGTTCACGTACAAATCTACGAGATAAATTGTAAAATTTGTAAATTACGTGGAGTAAGAAATTGCTCTTTTTATGCCGACGCCTTCAAATAAAATATTGAAATCTTGTGGTGGTCTGATGATTTCCTGCTTGTCACCGTTTTAGTTCTTGACAGTATGTATATAACCTGAAGTGGGTAAATCATTCTTCATCACTTACAGATCGATGAAAATGTTCTCATTACAACGCGGTGCACGATACAGACAGCACGAATTTGCAGTTCTGTACTCTGACCCCAGAGCTCTGCATCCAGGTAGTGCTGAAGACACGAGTGCGACTGACACCTCAGAGAAGTTGGCACTCCCGAGCGACCAACTCCTTGCCACGTAGCTCAGCAACTAGGAAACCCATCCACCATCAGTACATGCATACTAAGGAAGAAGTGCGAGATGGTGAAAGCAGTAAAAGGTGGACTATACACATCTCAACCTGTCCCTGATGCATCCACAGAGCATTACAGACCTACTTCATTCACTAACATAACAAAAAGCCAGTTGTATCGTGACCTCATTGTACTGCTGTGCCCCGATAAACTTGTCACCCCTCTGTTGCGATAGTAGCATGTCCTTCATCCTGCTAGAAGGATTATCAAGCGCCGGCCGAAGTGGCCGCGCGGTTCTGGCGCTGCAGTCTGGAACCGCGAGACCGCTACGGTCGCAGGTTCGAATCCTGCCTCGGGCATGGATGTGTGTGATGTCCTTAGGTTAGTTAGGTTTAACTAGTTCTAAGTTCTAGGGGACTGATGACCTCAGAAGTGAGTCCCATAGTGCTCAGAGCCATTTGAACCATTTTTGATTATCAAGCAAGTGCCTTTGGTATGCGTGTGTGCAGATTAAGGACGCGCTCACGGCCCTGCAATACGCCCTGATCCTGCCCTTCTACAGCGCCGAGATTTACTTCTACTGCTGGACGGCTGACGTCATCACACAGCAGGTAGGGCTGCACTATTTTGCTAACAAATTGTGACTGTTGTTTCCGGGGCTAAATGCCCATACTGGCTCTCCGGTGTAATTGTAGTCAAAACAAAGAGGGCACGAGTCTGCGGTAACCTCTGCCAAAAACTTAACAACAGAGCAGAACGCCCACACTGAAAAAGGAGCAGTACAATGAAAGAAATTTTTGAACGAATACAAAACACTGATTGTAAATAACACAAGAACATTTTCAACGGCAATGAATATTGTTTATTTTCAAAAGACAACAGTCAGTTTAATAAACTGTTCAGGAAGAAGAAAAATCATTCCACAGCCTTGTTTAACTGTTTAATTATTTTCTTCCTGCTGTTTGAAACAATTTATTTGAAATAAATCATTTGCTAGTATGAAAAATATTTATAGCTGCTATGGCGATTATTATCACATCGAGTTATTCCCTTATAACAACAAATGAGGAAGCAAATATATTTTAAGACACTTATTTGAATTACATGAGAAGCAAAAATTTCTGTTTAATGAATGACTAACGCAGAAAAATTGCCATTCATCAACTTGACATGAGTGCGTATAAATGGTAACCAAATAATTTACTGTTTCTCAATTCTCTTGAATCTAAACCATTGAATATGTTTAATATTATGTTTATAACTCTATGTATTCACAAAACTGCCCTAAGTTAGTTCAAAGGTGAATAGAAATAATGTTACAAATCATAATTGGGCACCTGTTCACAAAACTACGAGTATATTAAGTTTGTACAAAAATGAATACAAAACATGATACAAAAAATGATTTGATAGTCACTTTTCAATCATCTTCATCCGCTTCTGCTAATGGGTACGTCTTCAGCTTATTACAGAGTCTTGATGTTGTCGATATGCAATATACCGGGTGATCAAAAAGTCAGTATAAATTTGAAAACTTAATAAACCACGGAATAATGTAGATAGGGAGGTAAAAATTGACACAAATGCTTGGAAATTCATGGCGTTTTATTAGAACCAAAGAAAAACTAAGTTCACAAAATGTCCGACAGATGGCACTGGACAGCAAAACGTCAGTGACTGCGCATGACAATCGTGTATAAAAGGAGCTGCAATGAGAGAGAGAATCACCCTCCCTTCTTCAGGTCTCCCTCATCTCCTTGAACCTGGCAGATCCTCTGTATTGATCATCATCAGTGTGCCACATCAGTGTTGTGTTTAGTGCTGTTTCTCGTGTGCGTCAAGAGGTGTGATTTTAATTGTGTACTGCCTTGAGGTTCGCCGTCAGTGTTACGTTGTGTGCTATGCCATCTGTCAACACCTTTATGCTCCAGTCATACTGTGCCTTGTGTTCTTTTAATCGTTGCAGTGTGTGGCTTTTTGTGTGTGCTACTTTTAAACAGTTTTTTATCTCCATTTTACAGTCACCCCGTTTTTTTTTTTGTTTTTTTTTTTCTTTGTCTATTGCCTTCCATGATGTTCTCCCTTTTTATATCTATGTTCGCCTTCTTCTCTCCTTTGCTGTTTTTAAATGTCTTCTATTGTTTTGTTCTATGTCTTTCGGCTGAAGAGCAGCGCATATGCTGCTGCCAGCCCGCCCCGATGGGGAATTGAAATACAATAAAGAAAAAAAAAAAAGAGAGAGAGAGAATCTGATACGCCAGCAATCGCATCGTGTTGACGTTTCCTGAAAAGGCGCTTTTAGTGAAGCTGTATTATCAGAATGGGGAATGTGTTAGTCCAGCGTTACGATCCTATCGCCATAGGAAGGGGATTCGAACGGTTAAAAGTCCGTTCAGAAATGCAGCTGTGGCGAGAATTATTTCGAAGTTCGAAGCCACGGGTTGTTCAGACGATAGAACCCGTAGTGGCCGACCGAGCGCAAGGCGTAATGCTGCTGAGACAGTTCAGGAAGAAATGGAGACCGTAGCGGGTTCGTCTATGCACGAGGAAGTCAGCGCTCGTGCAGTCGCACGTCGCACCGGCATTCCATACACTACTGTTTGTTTTGGCACTGAGGCGTACCCTCCGAAGATATCCGTACAAAATCCATTGGCATCATGAACTGTTACCTGGCGATTTAGTGAAGCGGAGGGCATCTGCGGTGTGGGCCTTTCAAAAGATGGCGGAAGATGGTTGAGTAACGTGTTGTGGACCGACGAAGCTCATTTCACGCTCCGAGGGTCTGTCAGCGCCCACAACTGCAGAATTTGGGCTACCGGAAATTCTAGAACTGTCGTGGAAACTCCATTGCACGACGAGAAAGTAACGGTGTGGGTTGGATTTACAACATCCACCGTTATCAGGCCTTTTTTCTTCGAGGAAATGCGTGGCTCTGGTTTTGTAACTGCTACCGTGGCGGGTGAGAGGTACGCCGATATGTTACAGAATCGCATCATCACCAACCTGGCTGATAAACACCTGCTGGAACGTACGATGTTTATGCAGGATTGCGCTCCGCCCCATATTGCTAGACGCGTGAAAGATCTCTTGCGCGCGTCGTTGATCGTGTGCTCCGCCGTCACTTTCGTCATTCTTGGCCTCCCAAGTCCCCAGACCTCGGTCCGTGCGGTTATTGGCTTTGGGGTTACCCGAAGTCGCAAGTGTACCGTGATCGACCGACATCTCTAGGGATGCTGAAGGACAACATCCGACGCCAATGCCTCACCATAACTCCGCACATGCTTTACAGTGCTGTTCACAACATTATTCCTCGACTACAGCTATTGTTGAGGAATGATGGTGGACATACTGAGCGTTTCCTGTAAAGAACATCATCTTTGTTTAGTCTTACTTTGTTATGCTAATTATTGCTATTCTGATCAGATGAAACGCCATCTGATAAAACCCCATGTCATTCCAAGCATGTGTGTCAATTTGTACCTCTCCATCTACATTATTCCGCGATTTATTCAGTTTTCAAATTTATACTGACTTTTTGATCACCCGGTACATCAGTTGTTTCTCAGCATCATCCATTGAGCGAGGTGGTGCAGTGGTTAGGACACTGGATTCGCATTTGGGAGGACGATCGTTCGAACCCGTTTTCGACCATCGAGATTTTGCTTTTCCGTGATTTCCCTAAGTCGCTCCAGGCAAATGTTGGGATGGTTCCTTTGAAAGGGCACGGCGGAATCATTTCCCATCCTTGACACCATACGAGCTTGTGCTCCGTCTCTAATGACCTCAAAAAAAAAAACCAAATCTTCCTTTCTTCCGACATCATCTTTCTGCTTTTTAATGGGAACTTTCCCACTATATGCTTCTGTTTGAGGAAGCCCAATGTTCTTTTTGGGAAAATATCTCCGGGCTTTCATTAATGTAAAGATATGGAATCAGAGCATTCCGATATAGGGCTGTTTGCCATTTATTTTTTGAACTGTGGTCATAGCACAGAAGCTAATAGGGAGAAAATGATACTTCGTCCTGTTCTCTAGTGCCTCTTCCCATTGCTTCCGTTAAGATGAAAACCTCTTAATATCCATCATGGTACAAAATTCATCTGTTTCTCTTGCCTTCGCTGCATAAACTTTAAAGCGACCGAGGTGGCTGGATCCAGCAATGAATGATATATCCTGATCTGGACATGAAAGTCGCGTACAGATAGTAGAGGAGAGTGCCCTCCGATGGGGAAACAGTGGTAGATTTTATCAAACCTGTCATCGTTTGATTATAGCAACAACATTATTGTAACTGTATGATTGTGATGTTGAGCACCAAATTCATTGAGGAACAAGTAGAGTTTTATTATGCGGACAAAATACTCAGTGTGATAGTGTAGGAAGGTGCACAATTCATTATGTCGTTTCTTACCTTGGTCCTCATTAACACAGCACTGCATAGCTCCATCTATTTTCGTGTTCTGTACCTAAAAAATCCATAGCATAGTCAAAAGTAATCAAGCTTGCCTTTCTTTTGTTTTCTGACTTTTTTTTCGTTTCTTTTTTTTCTTTTTTCATCTATTTGAAACTTCAAAATTTGAGCTGTTCATCGCAGTATTGTAAATTTTCAAGAGGAATCATCGACTAGTTCACCATGATTCCAGGTCTGCCGCAAGTTTGCTTTAGAAACGTGACAACTCAGGAGTTATCCCCTATTAGAATCAAATGGAGATTTAAATCCGTTCTCTACACGCAACGAGGTAAAGACGGGCTCCCATTTTAATTCCAATTAATGCATCTGTGTCTTAAGAAACCGACAAACTCGCATTTTCGGTTTTTGAGGAGTTATCCTCTCTTAGTTATGTGCGATTCAATGACACATCTTCGTCTCGAAGAACACCTGGCTATCAACCCCTCCATTCCTCACTCCCTCCCTTGTCCTCGCCTGCCTCTCCGTCTCCCTCCATCGCCCCCCCTCCCTCCCTCCCTCCCTCCCTCCCTCCCTCTCTCTCCCTCTCTCTCTCTCTCTCTCTCTCTCTCTCTCTCTCTCTCTCTCTCTCTCTCTCTCTCTCACCCTTCACCCTTAAGACTCAAAATTGTCGCTACAATGGACAAAAAATTATTAATAAGTGACCGGCGCCCGGAACAGAGCATCTTTCGATGAATGTGACGACATAACTTTTCCTAAAGCTAGTTTTTGTTTATGACAACGTGTGATACGTGATGAGAGCGAGGTGAAAGTCCAGAAGTTGTACTGCTGCTCCTCTTCGAGAAGTAGTTCACAAATAATAATTCTTTAAGCAAAGTCTTCCAACCACTTCGCAGGTAAGTAACCCATAACAACACATGAAACCAAGCCAACCTGTACGATGCCATCTTCACAATCATGTACTTACAGGACAGCAATCACAACAAAATACAAGTTCATATGTTACAGTTTTTAGACCTAAAACAGAAAACGATATTTCACAGAGATGAAATGAGAGCCACTGAAGAAAAGACATAGGTGCGTAACACTTCGGTCAGAGCATATTTCTCCGACATATTAAATCTTAAGAGTTGGCTAGAAAACTGGAAAAACTTCTCGGAGTGTCACGTTTTCAAACACTAAACACTGTGAAACCACTTCGTGCAGGGCCTGACACCTGTGGCCAAAATGGCTGCCGCCAGATCCTGTGACTCCTCTTGCTCCACCGAACTGTTTCCGCCTCGGCACCTTTATGGCAGTCTGCCTTGGTAACACAGTGCAGGAGATCACATCCCTCCTTTCATTAATAACGCTTCTGTGCGGAGTGCTGTTTCTCGCCCGGACTTTTCACAAGATTTTTTCCACCAGGTACAGGAAGACAGCTGCTTCCACAAGGAAAGTCGCCAGCTTTTAAAGCCAGCGCCGTAGCCTCTGATAGCAAACCATTTGACACTGATAACACAAAGACTGGCCCATCAGCTGCAGTGTAGACAAACGTCAGAGGGTGCGCTCCACCGTGTTGCTGTTGTTGTCAGGGCGAGGCGCTGTCTTTGGCGGCGTACAGCAGCCACTGGGTGGGCGCCGGCGCCGCCTTCCAGAGGGCGCTGTCCATCGTGATGGCGCGCGCCCACAAGCCGCTGCTGATGACGGCGGGACACCTCTACCCCATCAACACGGCGGCCTTCGTAGCGGTCAGTCCAGTTTCTCTAGACCTGCCGCTTCGTTGTTCTGTTTAACGCCGTAACACAAGCAGCCAAAGCTGTATGGTATACTGTTGCGAGTACCTCACAATATCGTGATGAACTATTTAATTTAAGACACTGAGATCGTCTCCTACGGCATCCTGGAAGGGTATAGGATTGGTAAGCAGGGCGCTTGGGCTGCTGGAGTAGAATGCTGATCCCATTTGAGGAGACAAAAATTTATTTTCACCACGTTAATTAAAACATAACAATGGTAACAACACAATGATTAATTAGCATTTGAAAATTGTGGTGATCTAACCCGATCATTCAATTGTATGAAAGCAATGAGAATAAAAAGACTTTAAAAGAAAACAGCCTTACGGGCCCATCCTCAAATTAATAAAAAAATTCTTTACGTTAATATGTTGTTGTTGTTGTGGTCTTCAGTCCCGAGACTGGTTTGATGCAGCTCTCCATGCTACTCTATCCTGTGCAAGCTTTTTCATCTCCCAGTACCTACTGCAACCTACATCCTTCTGAATCTGCTTAGTGTATTCATCTCTTGGTCTCCCTCTACGATTTTTACCCTCCACGCTGCCCTCCAACACTAAATTGGTGATCCCTTGATGCCTCAGAACATGTCCTACCAACCGATCCCTTCTTCTGGTCAAGTTGTGCCACAAACTTCTCTTCTCCCCAATCCTATTCAATACTTCCTCATTAGTTACGTGATCTACCCATCTAATCTTCAGCATTCTTCTGTAGCACCACATTTCGAAAGCTTCTATTCTCTTCTTGTCCAAACTATTTATCGTCCATGTTTCACTTCCATACATGGCTACACTCCATACGAATACTTTCAGAAATGACTTCCTGACACTTAAATCAATACTGGATGTTAACAAATTTCTCTTCTTCAGAAACGCTTTCCTTGCCATTGCCAGCCTGCATTTTATATCCTCTCTACTTCGACCATCATCAGTTATTTTGCTCCCCAAATAGCAAAACTCCTTTACTACTTTAAGTGCCTCATTTCCTAATCTAATTCCCTCAGCATCACCCGACTTAATTAGACTACATTCCATTATCCTTGTTTTGCTTTTGTTGATGTTCATCTTATATCCTCCTTTCAAGACACTGTCCATTCCATTCAACTGCTCTTCCAAGTCCTTTGCTGTCTCTGACAGAATTACAATGTCATCGGCGAACCTCAAAGTTTTTATTTCTTCTCCATGAATTTTAATACCTACTCCGAATTTTTCTTTTGTTTCCTTTACTGCTTGCTCAATATACAGATTGAACAACATCGGGGAGAGGCTACAACCCTGTCTTACTCCCTTCCCAACCACTGCTTCCCTTTCATGTCCCTCGACTCTTATAACTGCCATCTGGTTTCTGTACAAATTGTAAATAGCCTTTCGCTCCCTGTATTTTACCCCTGCCACCTCTAGAATTTGAAAGAGAGTATTCCAGTCAACATTGTCAAAAGCTTTCTCTAAGTCTACAAATGCTAGAAACGTAGGTTTGCCTTTCCTTAATCTTTCTTCTAAGATAAGTCGTAAGGTCAGTATTGCCTCACGTGTTCCAGTGTTTCTACGGAATCCAAACTGATCTTCCCCGAGGTTGGCTTCTACTAGTTTTTCCATTCGTCTGTAAAGAATTCGTGTTAGTATACAAGTCGTTCTCTTATCTCCAAAGGTCTCTTTAATTTTCCTGTAGGCGGTATCTATCTTACCCCTAGTGAGATAGGCCTCTACATCCTTACATTTGTCCTCTAGCCATCCCTGCTTAGCCATTTTGCACTTCCTGTCGATCTCATTTTTGAGACGTTTGTATTCCTTTTTGCCTGTTTCACTTACTGCATTTTTATATTTTCTCCTTTCATCAATCAAATTCAATATTTCTTCTGTTACCCAAGGATTTCTACTAGCCCTCGTCTTTTTACCTACTTGATCCTCTGCTGCCTTCACTACTTCATCCCTCAAAGCTACCCATTCTTCTTCTACTGTAATTATTTCCCCCATTCCTGTCAATTGCTCCCTTATGCTCTCCCTGAATCTCTGTACAACCTCTGGTTCTTTTAGTTTATCCAGGTCCCATCTCCTTAAATTCCCACCTTTTTGCAGTTTCTTCAGTTTTAATCTACAGGTCATAACCAATAGATTGTGGTCAGAGTCCACATCTGCCCCTGGAAATGTCTTACAATTTAAAACCTGGTTCCTAAATCTCTGTCTTACCATTATATAATCTATCTGATACCTTTTAGTATCTCCTTAAGATAACTGCAGGTCTGAGCTCTCTAGTTGTGAAATGAAGTCAATTATCAGGCCTTGTGTATATGAAAAATAACAATTTGTCAAACTTATTAGGTTTAAAAAAATACTAAAATAGCAATATCTCATAAGTACGTGAATTAACTACAGCGGGAAACATTCAGAAATATGATGTTATGATAGCCTGAAAGATCGACACCGCAATCAGCACATTTTCGACGTCTGGCGTTCACGTCGGCCGCGTGTCTGGAATTCCGTGCTCGAGGGCTCAAGTGGAAACAACATGCAGGAGGGCCTGCGCACACCAATAACGGCTTCTAGAACACACAAACCCACTAATAATACACAGTTCACCAAAATACTAAAACCAACGGCCAAGCACTGGGTAGCGCCAAATGCAGGAAGAGATGTTAGCCGTTGTAGTATGACAACCGCAGTTACTATTAAAGCAATAGTTCATTAAACAGTATCCAATTACGTGAAATTTCACTTGAGAAATTTATAAAACACAACTAGTTCAAGGTGATAATGGCCAACAAATCCACACACAACCTTAAATACCAAAGCATCGCTTGAGGGCGCCAATAAGATACAAATTTGCAATTCCAACTCAAATTAACGGCTGAAGTTTTATACAGAGAATAAATTTTGAATCATGAAACTGATCACTTAACATATTAACAATAATAATAAAAAAGGAACCGCCGAATATCGACCACACTTGTAATTCAAGATAAATGGAACGGAACCAAGGCGCAATGCAGGTACATGGACTTGCGGTACCTATCCCGGACCCACGTGCAAGTGGTTTAAGCAATGACTAGCGAAAATCAAATTGGTTACACGGAGCAATCACATCCAGAAGTTCCACCACAAAATAGCTCACCATTTAAAGTCAGTCCACAAGTGCTCTGTTAACATGCACGCTAGGGTAAACTCCCGCGCTCTCCTCAGGATTCAAGATGGACACGAGTCTTAAACAGAACGCACGCTGACCGGTGACTGCTTCCGCACTGCAGTCCAGGCTCCGGAATGTCAACATCGAGCGTCCTCGCAGTACAAAACGCGCCGACTGAGTACTCGCGATTCGCCGTGCGCTGTCTTCCCTGTGTCACTGCCGCCGACCTCGCCTCACCTCGCGAGCCGCGGCCGTCCTAACAATAAGTAGAGGCCGCCAGCCAACCACGGCGCCGAGAAGCGCGTAACTTCGGCAGAGAAACTACCCTGCCAAGAGCATCGCAGGAAGTCAAGGCTCACAGCCCTTTTGTCTTGACGGTGACAGTAACACATTGTGGCAAACCAACATTGTAGCAAAGCAGTTCGCGCGTTTGACTGTCATACGAAAACTCTGCGACTACAGTCCGTATTCACCAATTGTAATTTAGATCTCCTTTGTCGTGTGTGTGTGTGTGTGTGTGTGTGTGTGTGAGAGAGAGAGAGAGAGAGAGAGAGAGAGAGAGAGAGAGTGAAGAAATAGGAACATTATTTTATTCTGAATATTCTAATATTCTCCCCCAATACATTGGAGTTGCAAGTCAGGAATATTTGATCCAATGGAAAGTGGTGTGATTCCACAACCAAAGACGGAATACATAAGAGTACATGGAGCGCACATTTTGATTTAGCACAGCTGAAATCTCGAGAGGATAAACGGGGCACTGTGAACATTGTGGACAGCACGTATTTTTATCTACATGACTTGGATTAGCACCTACACCACTGTTTAACTGATTAGCGTTTGTCTAATTTTTAAAATAATTTAGTGTACATTTAACAATTTTTCAATGTTTTTGTATATTTCTCGGGTATTCAGCTGGGTTGCGCCGTCCAGAATGCGCGATCTTAGACAAGCCGACTTGTTGCCATCTTCAGGCGTTCGTGCAGCCTGATGTGTGGCGGATGTCGACTCTCTGCAGTATTTACCCCCCTCCGGCAGCCACCACGTTGTCCGCGGCCAGTGGTGGGGGAAGCGCAGCACCGGGTGGTGAGGGAAGAAGCGCGGTGGCCCGCCACAGGTCAGGAGCCGCACTCCTTCCGCGGTCGCGGCCGTGTGTAGATCTCAGCCGCCGTGGTGACACTGCGTCTTCTTCTTCAGGTGTTCAGACGGGGGAGGGTATCAGTATGGACAGACGATATGATGTGAACATACTCGAGACTGGATCCCAGGCCTTGCTTGCCGCACTGTCTAGGCGCCTTGTCACGGTCCGTGTGGCTTCTCCCGTCGGAGGTTTGAGCCCTCCCTCGGGCATGTATGTGTGCGTCGTGCATAGTGTAGGTTAGTGTAAATTAGATTAAGTAGTGTGTAGGCTTAGGGACCGATGAGTTGAGTAGCTTGGTCCCATAAGATCTTATTACAAATTTCCAAATTTTTTCCAGGCCTTGCATAACTGAAAACCGTTGTCCTTATTTATTAGCTCGTCATGCAGTCGGATCTCCACTGCTCTTAGAGAATACAATCCCAGAAGTCATTCGGCTGCTGAAACACCTTTGTGCCATTGTAGTTCTTGTCAAGCCCATGGGAGATGCAGTGCTCTACCACTCCGAGGAATGTCACTCCTTGTCATAATACCTAGAAAAAATTTACAAAATCTATTGACACTATAAATAAAAAAATCATGTGATATAGTTGGTTGATTCGTGATGTTTTCTGATTTGTGTTTGTGTTAGGTGCTTCTGTAAGCCTACAACAGATAATATTATATCTGGACACGTGTCACAGCTCCACAGCGTCATGACACAGTCAGTACTCAAATGGTTCAAATGGCTCTCAGCAATATGGAACTTAACATCTGAGGTCATCAGTCCCCTAAAACTTAGAACTACTTAAACCTAAGTAACCTAAGGACATCACACACATCCATGCCCGAGGCAGGATTAGAACCTGCGACCGTAGCGGTCGCGCGGTGCCAGTATTCTGTCATAAAATACCCACGATTATCCGTTATGATCAGTCTAGTGTATTATACGTCACTTACTTACCATGTTTTGGGAAATGATTCGAAGTGTTTTTGATGTGTGTTACATAAAAGGATTAGGCCAGTTGCTCATCAGTCAGAGACACAGTCTGGATGTGATGTACAAATATCCTGAGAATTATATTGCAGCTCTTCCATAGCTGCACATTTTATTGCCAGTGCAGTGTTTGCACACGTACACTGATCGGCCAGAGCATTATGCCTACCTGCCTAACAGCTGGCATGCCCACCTTTGGCACGGATAACAGCGGCGTCGCATCGTGGCATGGAACCAATGAGGACTTGGTAGATCGTTGGAGGGACTTGGCACCACATCTGCACACACAAGTCATCCAATTCACGTAAATTACGGGTGGGGGGGGGAGGAGGAGGAGGGAGGATCTCTGATCGTTCAATCACATCCTCGATGTGTACAATTGGGTTCGGATCTGGTGGGTTGGGAGCCCAACACATCAATTGTAACTGGGCACTGTGTTCCACGAACCACTCTATCACACTCCTGGCCAAGTGACATGGCGCATTATCTTTTTGAAAAATTCCACTGCCGGCAGAAAAAAAAAGTCCAAATCTGTGTGAAATCTTATGGGACTTAACTGCTAAGGTCATCAGTCCCTAAGCTTACACACTACTTAACCTAAATTATCCTAAGGACAAACACACACATATGCCCGAGGGAGGACTCGAACCTCCGCCGGCCGTCAGAAAACACGATAGTCATGAAGGGATGTGCGTGGTCTGCTACCAGTGTGTGATACTCGTTGGCCGTCATGGTGCCTTGCGAATGGAGCCACTGCCGGCTTGTCTCCATCCCGCAGTACAATTGTCAAGGAGCTATTCCCCTGGAAAAACGGCGGATTCGCGCCCTCCCCTCAACATGACGAACAAGGTATCAGGAGTAATCAGACTAAGCAACGCTCTGCCACTGTGCCACAGTCCAGTGCCGATGGTCACGTGGTGGTTTCTGTTGTATGTGCCAATGTCGTGGTGTTAACATTGTCACATACATAGGTCGTCAGCTGCGGAGGCCCATCGTTAAGAGTGTTCGGTGCACTGTGTGTTCATACACACTTGTACTCTGCCCCGCATTAACCTCAGATATTAATTCCGACACAGTTCACCACCTGTCCTTTTTCACCAGTCTGCCCAACCTATGACGTCTGACATCTGTAATGAGTGGAAGTCGCCCAACCCTGCGACGTCTGGACATGGTTTCACCTTGGTTTCACCACTCCTCGAACTCGCGACAAGTTATGCTGTTTCCGAAACTCTCATGCCAAGTCTCCGGGCCATCAAAATCTGCCCTCAGTCAAACTCAGATAGACTGCGTGCCTTTCCTGTTCTACCCATGGACAGCGCACTCACTGATACCACATGCAGCGTTGTGTGTCTGATTAGCAGCCATTCCTCGCCAAATGATGCTGCTACCTCCTGTAGTCATAATTTTCTAGTTGATCGGTGTATGTTTCCGAACGAACAGACATACTTCCACACAGATTCCTTGTTCTTTTTAATAATTGTCCAAACTCCAGGTCGCTTATTGATTATAAGAGGATCACGTGATGATGATCTTCGTAATTTCTTTACCTTTATTTTAATTTTAAATTTTTGTGGGACATACACATCATAAAGTTAAAGTAATTACAGCCCTAGGTCGCAAAATTGAAGTCTTTTGACCAGGTTTCGACAATTCTATGAGTGCCTTCATCAGAAATTAAATATTCAAATTGGCATGTCACGTATAAAATAAATATTAAGAGGAAAAACTTTGGGCACACTTTTAAAGTATAATGCGTGGAAAGCAAGCCACTACTTATTTTATACGTGACATGCCAAAAAACGGCTCTGAGCACTATGGGACTTAACATCTGAGGTCATCAGTCCCCT